>NC_080572.1:52180972-52808472 GCF_030247185.1 Malaya genurostris | reverse complement strand
AATGATTTCCGTACAACGCTGTACGCGTACAACGATGAGGTGACAGACATGTTTGAGCACAGAATGAATATACAGTGAAATGAAACAACTCAAAACTTAGCTTGATTTTCCAGCTCCTATGATCGATAATATAAAAACCAAAAATTTTTGTGATTTGAAGTGTATTCCCAGTAACTCATTTATGACAGATATAATCAATGCCTCTCTGAATTATTGAAATAGTTTTTTGTGTTATCGGATGACAGTTTCACTAATATCAAATTTTATAGTTTTAAGGTACATTTATGACACGTATGGGATACAGAATTTTTTCCTTCAACGTAACAGTTTATTCATCACGAAATTTTCATAAAGCTGATTTTAAAACCTTCTTGAGTTTGAAATTATTTCGAAATAGATTTGACATAGGTTCGATGCTTCATTCTGTTTCATAAATCTGATGCAAAATGGTCTACTGGAATATAATCTCATAATGCTTTTTAGTAGGATTTTGAGGAGTTTAAAGTTGTGATTAGCAAGTGGTTTATTGATGTATTGGATATTTATCGTTTATTATTACCACATGTGCATTCAAAATATGAGTCATTAGGTTTTTAAATCATTTCTACAATAAAATTACTTCACGGAACGACCGAAATTAGCTCTGCGCCTAATTCGTATTACTGTTTTTGAATTAGTTGATTTTAACAACAAAATTTCCAAAATAACTATAAAATTAGTTAAAATTGAGAATTTACTTTGCTGAAAAAACTCTTATTTTTAGAGAATGTGTTTAGTTGGTGGATATCCTGGGCACAAACCAGCAATATTTCAATCCAACACGAAATTCTCATTGACAACTAATTTTGTTATTAAAATCAGAAAATTTGTTTCTATTTATCTATCACCATCATTACTGAAGGACAGCACAAAGAAAACAAAATTGAAATGGGTATTATTAACAACTTTATTAGCCAAACACTCATGAGAAGTGTCAAAGCAAAACAATCCATTAAAACGCTAAAAAGGACAGTCTTATTGAAACTGCTTGAAAATTGTTTTGATGTTTTTCGCATGTGTTCGATATATCTTTATTTAAATTTCTAAACCGATATGTAAAAATGTCGTAAACTGTTAGTGGAAATCGTATTTATTCAGAATTTGTGCGCACTTGAAGCGATTCTGCGTAATAATGTTTTTACGCGGAACAGTGAAGTGAATTTCGAATATTTCACTCTAATTGTGATGAAGTTTTTTTGTATCTTCAAACCTTCCGAGCTGCGCCGTCCGGTGTACTACTTGTATTCGGTTTTTGTTTTCCGAGTGCTCAAAGTTTTCAGTGAGAATGAAGAAAACAGTGATTTAGAAGAAAAAAATTCAAAAAGATGTTTATGTTTCGTTTATGTCTTTTTCTCCAATACAACATCGTATCTATACCTGCCAATATAGAAAAGACAACCGCGTCTGAAATTTTTTCGGCAGTAGTGTGCCATCTAGTGGTTAGTAGTCATAACGGTGTTAGCGTTTCGGTGACAGGGCGCCATATAGCTGCAGATTGCAGAAGCCAATTCAACCATTCATATTGGTTGAAAACAACATTTTATGTCTTTAATTCAACTAAAAAATTAGTTTAATGGAAATGAAATGTGCCTTAATTAAGAAATGACAGCACGTTTAATTTGTGAAAAATAAATAGTCATTTCAACAAATATTTTTTTATTATTAAGGGAATGAGAATAAAAAATCTAAATTAGCAAAAGTAAGATTTTTTTAGTTGTCTCAAAAAATAACTAACTAAAATCAGCATATCAACTAAATTTTTCGCGAAAATGATAATTTCGGTCGTTCCGTGTTGTTATTGAATAGAAAACAATTACTCAATAGTGCTGATTTTATGTACAAATACTAATATATTGTTTTCCTTATTTGTATTTCAAAACTTCGCCAAATTTAACGATGGTTGTTTATTTTTTAATGCTCAGAAGAAGGAAATATTGTATCATGAGTTCACCATCGCTCACTAATGGCGCTGGTAGTAGTGAATAGGGATATGATTTTGCACAGTACAACGAGAAATCATCGTTGTATCATGATGCTAACGTGATACCACCGTGATTCAGGGTGACAGAAAAGTGATTTCATGGCGTACAGTGATTCCGATATCACATGTCTATCACAAGCATTAGACATGGACCAAGAAATCGTTTGGTTTGGGCTTGTTCTGCGGCCTCCAGAATCGAACAAACGATGAGACATATTCTTCAAGTGGGAGGAGCACTTCCATTGAGTTCAAGGTACTTAAGATACTACTTTAGTATTTAATCCAGTCAACATTTTTTTGTCAAATCATATGGAATATTAACTGAATTAGCAATGCCTTTGTTACTGCTAATTGAGATGATGATTGGGAAATGATCGCTACCGTGTAAATCAGGAAATATTTTCCAGGTGCAATCTAGTCGAATTGAAGTCGAGCAAAGAGATAAATCTAATGCACTTGGACGTGCAGGAGGTCTTGGGATCCGTGTCATGCTACCCATATTTAGTACCGTCATGCTAAAATTGTCGCAAATATTATATATTAGAGATGATCTGCTATCATTGCAAACGGAACCCCACATAATTCCGTACGAATTGAAATCTCCCAGAATCAATTGTGGAGCCTTCGACCATTTCATTAGGCTGTCGTTGGCCAACTTGAGCTCTTGGAGGAATATATACCTAAACAATGCAAATGTCCTTTCCTTTAATGTTTATTTGACAAGCAACAACTTCTATATCAGAAGTCAAAGGAATGTTTTATCTATAATCTAGGAATAACATTTCTAAATTCCTAAAAGCTCTCCGCCATACGGAGCGTATCTATCGAGACGTATAATGTTGAAGTCATTAAAATTTAAGGCTACGTTTGATGTAAGCCGTGTTTCACACAAAGCAAATACATCACATTTTTGACTAAGCAACAAAACTTTAAATGAATCAAGTTTTGACATGATGCTTCGACAATTCCACTACAGGACAGTGATTGAATCATTTGCGGCGGATGATAAATTTTAAATCAAATGATACAAATCCTGAGAGAACTGGCCATTGAGCTGATAACCTTTTCAAAAAAGTTCTAGCTATTGGAAGGAATGCCGTTATGATGGTCTTTAGAGGTTCAGAAATATTGAATACTGTGAAAATCCATTCTACAATTTCTGAAAACTGCAGTAATCCTGTTGGTGAATGTGAAACGAAGCCCACTGGATTATTGTTTTTTATTGTGCTAGTTCCTGGATTGGTTTGTGAATTTTACAAACCAGGAGGCATAGTTTTTGGTTTTAAATTTGGCTTTTTAGACTTAACACTTTTTTTGAAGGTGTGCCTTTTTTGGTAATTTGGAGGAGGACTTCCTCCTCTTAACAGATCCTTTAAAAGTGACTTCACTATTTTCATCAGAGTCAGATTTCTCTGGCTCTAGATTTGAATACCCGTTTTTTGTTTCGAGTGAGGGGACATCAATAATTGTTTTAAGCATTTCTGCATATGTGCGCTTAGACCGTGCTTTCAAAGAAAGCTTCATTTTATCTTTACGCAACCTAAATGCAGCGCATACTGAGATCATGAGGACTCTCCCCACAATAAACACATTTTTTCAATATCTTTATCGCAAAGATTATCCTTATGGGGCCCTGGACATTTTATACATTTATATTTATTACTACAATAAATAGCTGTATGTCCGATTTTTTTACAGTTCGTGCAATTCATAACATGCGCTACGAAAAGCCAAACAGGAAGACGAATTTTATCGATATAGATATGGCTAGACAACGCAGATCCGGTAAATGTTGCTCGAAACGAATCTGAGGGACGATAAGACTTATTTCCACCAACAATAGATGCTGTGTACAATTGCTTGCACTCGAGTATCTTAACTCCCTCAAACATAGAATTTTGAAACGACCAACTGCATTTTTAAGTAAATCATCGGTTGCAGACTTGCTGCAGTAACAACACCGTCAATTGCTCCACATTGTGAACCGATTCACACGTCTTGGAAATTACACTTATATTCAAAAAACAGCAAAAAACACTTCTGAAATGTTCACTACTCTGTTCCTAATTCCATCTCAATGGATTTTTATTTATTCTATCGTTGGTTCTATATTCATACTATTAATTGGCAATTGCGAGAGCAATCAAAACAAAATAATGCACTGTTACACTCTCAGATTCAAAATATCAGAATTCTTCTTAAAGGGCCTAATACCAACTGTTAGACAACACACAATATTTTTAGAACCAGTTTCGAATCAATACGACTTTTAAAAATTATTGGGTCGTTTTTGTTTCCTTTTGTTTTTCATTTAAATCTTTACTGTAAGATTAATCTGGATTGGCCCATTTAAAACCATGAAAAAAAAACAAATGCTTAGCCGATTAAACACACACACTTAACACACTTTTCCATAATGATTATTTCAAAGGTATTTAACATGCACTTTCTAGTTATATTCAAAGTCGAAACAGTTTTATTGAAATATAAATATCAGTAATATAATAAAACTAACGTCACTGATACAAAAAATATATGTTAACGGTAACCTAAAGAAGGAAAGTATTTTTTTTCATAACATTATGATAAAACTTGGCAACCTTGCGATATAAAAAGAAATGAAAACAAAGCACAATCAAGTGAATTAAGTGCAAATTTTCATCTCATCTTTTTGAGGAGTTTTATTGCTTAGCGGGTAATTTTAGAATTTTTCAATCGTTGATTAAACAATTAAAAAGTAACCATTACTAATTATGAAGCCATCCAACATTAAATAGTAGTGTAATCATGTGAAACAGTGATCATGCTTTTAGACGAATCAATTAGTATATATTTAGAAACATAACGAACTGTGAAACTCGAGACTAAAATGTTTCCTAAATTGGAAAGTGAATTTATTTTTGAATGGAAAAAACAAGCACCGAAGGATTAAAAACCATTTTTTTAATGCGAAACTGTGACAAAAACTTCAAAAATCTTTTTAAACATTTCACAGTTTGGTTCAGGTACGTTGAAAGATATGATTCATGTTCAAAGTTATGAAATGTAGAGCTGAGATGGAATTAAGAGCTCAGGTGAAATAGAGAGCCGTTACCCTATTTAAAGACTGAATGTAGTATTAAAAGCTCTGGTTTGTGGCTTTCTCCGTCGAAAATATTGAGTAGATGATGTGTTTATAGAATTACCTTTTATATTCCTTAAATTTTTGATTAAGATTGCACAAACCAGATTTACTTTTTTTTCTTTTTTGTGCCTCTGTACTTTTAGTTAACAATCTTAGTTAATAATCTCGTTAAAGTTTAATTAATTATTCAAAAACTTTGCGGTTTCGTGACTGTTCATTGGTTTTCCTGAAACAATAGGTAAGTAAATTGAATCGCATAAAAAATCATGTCAAAATATGCAAAACACCCCAGATTATGCTGCAGGCTCCCGACCAGACATTAATTAAAAGCGCTCTGAAAAGAATCGATATTTCCGAAACTCTTGTTTTTGAATTCTTAATTCTGGTCAGATTAAGTAGAACTAGTTTTGGATCAACATCTCAGTAGACTTCGATCCGGTTACAAACCGCGAAATCACAACTACAATGGTGCCAGCTTATGGAAATTCATATGGAAATAATCTTCCAGACGCCAATCGTTTCCAGTGAGCTAGCCATACTTGGCTTTAAACAATTCGTTCCATTCGAATGTGGAGCGTCACTCTCAATAAGCATTTGGTTTTCTCAGCTATGGCTTCATGAGATCTGACTTGGTAACACAAAAAAAAACAAGTCAGGATGAATTGAGTTCTGATACATTTAGCGACATCTGCTGGATTTAGTTTTGTGTTGGTTATGATTTCTAGTTTCAAAACAAATATTTGAATAATCCCAACCAAATGCGTTTATGAACGACGGCGTTATCATTCTAGTAACAGACATAAAGACGGATTTTTCCATTGTTATTGTTTCACCATCGGGTGTTGTTTTTCCATGGCATTTTTTATATACTCTAACTAAATAGTTCCAACGGACTCTGACAACATGTTATGATTGAATCATCTGATCTCTTGAGTTTTAATAATTCAAACATTCCTTTTGCTAAGCTAAATAAATCTGAATTTATTTCGGTATAATTTTTACTGCCAGTAAACAAATTTGAAACTCTTTTTAAGTGTTTGCCCGTCATCAAACAATAAGCAACCGGAACTGAACAGAAACTGTCGAATTAATTAAACTGTTCTCGATGGGTCAATTAATGTTCCGTTTGTTGTTATTCGACACTATCTCCGCTGCACAAAACGGCCTTGATGCGCTAAAGACATGTTAAAACTCCAACTCCTTTGAACCGGAACTCGAGATCGGTGATGCAGTTCTTCATTAGTGTGCAAGAAAGAAGGGTAAGTTGAATAACCTACAAGCTTATAATTTATGGATTCTGAAATCGAAATGCTGGTGTATTATAATATTAATTTTGCGGAATAATTTATCAGACGTTTTGTGGAAAGTTTGGAGTTTTTATTTATACATTGAAAACTATGTCCATATAAGTGGGAAAATGATTTCTGTCAGCGATTAGAACTTTTGGACCAGGAGTACTTTCTGGTCCAACGTACGTCGAACTCAGACAAGCTGTGTGACTTACCCGTCACGCCTCCTATTCGGTAATTATTTGTGAGAACTACGTATTCAAACAGAACACAGAATTATTTAGATAATAACGATTGCATTCCGATGACTCGAATAAATAATATTGAATATGACTTGTTTGTACCGGATTCAATTTCTCCCATCTGTCTGCTCTTATGCTTCGGCTTCGTTAGCCAAACATTTTATGTTCCATCTGAGAGACTGGTTCAGGAAATCGTTTAACATTCACATGCTAAAACTAACTAAATCTCCGTTAGTAATATATTCGCATTTATTGAAGCTAACTACAGTAACGTAACCAGAAGGACCAACTTCGATGTAAGAACGTTAATACCTCATATCCAAGTTTCTTACCTGAATAAACAACAGTGGTACCGCAAAGCCAGTCAATATTTAAATCGAATTTTAAATTTGCTGTTATAGAGAGCGAACAGAAGTTTCTCTTCGGAGTGATTTCCGTTTGGCTTTGTATGTTCAATAGTTGCGTAGTAGTTTGTATGTTTCTTCAGACTAAAATTATTCAAAATTTTAGACTGATTTTGTATTAAGAAATGCAACTTTTTTTTGTCACATTAATTCCAAAAATATCAGATCAATGTTTGGGATAAATCTTAAACATTGACACGAATGTTTAGTATGTCAAGCGTGCCCCGATGACTCAAAATGGTTTAAAAATTGTCCTCGATTTACTATTGGTCGCACTACGCATCTAAAGATGAGCCTGTAGCACACTGATTTACTGCGAAGAGTCAATTTTATTATGCTCAATCACGTGTGGGTTAATTTGAATATCGAAAGATGAATCGATTACGGGTTGATCACAAACACCAACAAATTTTTATCATTTGAGTGCTATCTATTTTGGGATCTATTTGTTGTTGTTTGTTGTTAAATGGTCATGCATCTGAAATAGTAGAAGACATCTCTAAGCACATTCGTAGCTTGATTGCCGTCTATAGGGAGTGAACATTGCAAAAAATTCCTATTCACTTACCTCACAGAGCATCGTTTGCATTCAAAAATATGATTTCTTTAGTCGTCGATGATTCTAATTATATACTAAATCAAATAAAAGAACCCAATCATGTAATCATGCATATATCGGATAAATTTTGTTGTGCCTCACGTCGACAATTGTTATGTCCGGCCCTATTATTCCATGAATGATCACAAATAAACATATTTGATTAGGAAAAATCTATGAAAACCCGCAAAAAATTCTGTAACTAATGAACTAATTGAGATAGGTCAACAAACTAAAACGTTTCTTATGTAAAAATGTCCAAGGAATTCAACGGAATGGTTTACAATGGCCGCACGAATCGCAATCCTGCTCGTTTTACCCCAAATGTACAACAGTTTTGGGGTATCCTATAGCATTCGCTCGGTAACTTGAAATAAAGTCGAGTTGATATTCTGGAATAGCCCACTTTCATGTGAAAAAGTCTGGAGAATCGATAAGAAGAACTCACACTGGCCGCACGATACGTTTTGGTGATTATTTTACCCCAATTCCTCCATTTCAGGAGATCCTTACTGTAAATCGTCTTTAAATCTTGGTAAAATTAGTTTTGGTGCAAGTTTATTAAATCTACCTTATCATATGTGAAAAAGTCTGAACCGAACCGAATGGAAGAACCTACACTGGCCGCACAAAACGTTTTGATGACTATTCTACCCCATTTCCTCCATTTAATAATATCTTATTGTAAATCGTCCTTAGATCTCGGTAACACTTATTTGAAGTTTACTAAATCTAGCTTATCTTATGTAAAAAAGTCTGTAGAATCGAATGGAAGAACCCACACTGGCCGCACGAAATGTTTTGATGACTATTTTACCCCATTTCCTCCATTTTATGGCATTTTATTGTAAATCGGTCTTAAATCATGGTAAAACTTATTTCAAGATTACTAAATCTAGCTTATCTTATGTAAAAAAGTCTGTAGAATCGAATGCCAGGGCTTATACTGGCCGCACGAAACGTTCTGATGACTATTTTACCCCGTTTCTTAATTTCATGATATCTTATTGTAAATCGTCCTTAAATCTCGGTAAAACTTATTTGAAGTTTACTAAATCCAGCTTATTTTATGTAAAAAAAGGTCTGTAGAACCGAATGGAAGAACCTACACTGGCCGCACAAAACGTTTTGATGACTATTCTACCCCATTTCCTCCATTTAATAATATCTAATTGTAAATCGTCCTTAGATCTCGGTAACACTTATTTGAAGTTTACTAAATCTAGCTTATCTTATGTAAAAAAGTCTGTAGAATCGAATGGAAGAACCCACACTGGCCGCAAGAAATGTTTTGATGACTATTTTACCCCATTTCCTCCATTTTATGGCATTTTATTGTAAATCGGTCTTAAATCATGGTAAAACTTATTTCAAGATTACTAAATATAGCTTATCTTATGTAAAAAAGTCTGTAGAATCGAATGCCAGGGCTTATACTGGCCGCACGAAACGTTCTGATGACTATTTTACCCCGTTTCTCCATTTCATGATATCTTATTGTAAATCGTCCTTAAATCTCGGTAAAACTTATTTGAAGTTTACTAAATCCAGCTTATTTTATGTAAAAAAGGTCTGTAGAACCGAATGGAAGAACCTTCACTGGCCGCACGAAATGTTCTGATGACTATTTTACCCCATTCCTTCTATTTTATGGTATTTAATTGTAAATCGGCCTTAAATCATGGTAAAACTTATTGGAAGTTTACTCTCTTATGTAAAAACGTCTGTTGAATCGAATGCCAGAACTTATACTGCCCGCACGAAACGTTTTGGTGGTTATTTTACCCCAATTCGTCCAATATGTGAAACTTTCATCTAAATCCCCTTAAGTCTTAAACGAACCGCGTTAAAAGCATACGAAAACTAACTTATATTATGTTTAAAAGTCTGGAGAATCGAATGGAAGAACCTACACTGGCCGCACAAAACGTTTTGGTGGCTATTTTACCCCATTTCCTCCATTTCATAATATCTTATTGTAAATCGTCTTTAGATCTCGGTAACACTTATTGGAAGTTTACTAAATCTAGCTTATCTTATGTAAAAAAGTCTGTAGAATCGAATGGAAGAACCTACACTGGCCGCACGAAATGTTTTGATGACTATGATATTCGTTTTAATTACTGGCCAAACAAATCGATTCCGGTTATATCAATTCCTAGTTCCGGAAGTTCCGGAAATAGTAATAGAAATCTCCAAAATGGAACATATTTATTTTCTCAAACATGTCTAAACCGATTTTCGCAAAGTTAAATTCAAGTGGAAGATATTATAGTCCAAAAAACTGCTATTGAATTGTATACGAATCCGACGTCCGGTTCCGGAATTACAGAATGAACTGTGTTCAAAATTTCAAACCATCATTTAGATGCAAAAAAGACCTATTCGTAATCCACCTAGTGGTGTGATAAAGCCTTTCTCTTTCATCAGTACAGGCACACTAAAATATGTTTACCCTTTATAATGAGATAATTTCTGACAGTAGTTTGGGTTCATTTTTGACACCAATTCATTCAGATCCAGATTCTTCAGCGTTAATGTTACATATTCGACAACATTTTTCAGACCAAGCATATCAGCAATAATAGATTTGAATGTGATCATAGGTCACTATTTGAAATAATTATACGGATAGAAGAAAAATATTTTGTTGATTACGTCACTTTTACGATTATATCTCTGAAACTTGAAATGTTATTTAGTTACTGAAATGTTAGCCATATGGTCTTTGAAATCGACCCACAGCCCAATTCAAGTCTCGAACGAACTATAAATTATTGATCCTAGTTAATCCACATGCAAGAAAATTGAGCGGCAATATTTACGTCACTTATGCCATTATATCACTGGAACCGCTAGTGACAGTCATGTGAACGCCTAGCTAGTAGCTTTCAAACAAGCCTTAGTTACCGATTTCAAATCGGTTCAGCATTCCCCGAGACAATTGAGTGGAAAGAAAAAAAGTGCGCTTTGTCGGTTACGTTACTTATCACATTATATCTCCGGAATTAGAAGCCACAGTCATTTGATTAATAGCCCAATAGTAACTTTCAAACGAGCCTAAGTTTGTTAAAATCGGTTCAGCCATGTTCGAGAAAATTTAGTGCGAAAAAAATTCGTTGAAAGGTGCACACACAGACATTTCTCGAGCTTAGTCGAGTGGTATAGATCACTATGGGTCACCGAGGCTCTGTTCGAAAATCGGTTTATTTTATTTAGTTACTGGCCAAACGAACCGGTTTCAGCTACATCAGTCCCTAGTTCTCTTATTCGGAAGTATTTGAAATAATGGTCAAAAACTCTGAAAACGTAGCTAACTTCATTCTTGTTTTTATTCTATGAAATTTTATTAGAATCCCTTTGTAATATGTATATAAATATGAGTAATATGAGAAAGATATCATCGCATCACTATATAGATTGAAACAGGCTTTCATTTATCGTTTTCTTCGTTGGACTTAACTCTCATTTTTTGTTTCATTTATTTGTTTATTTCGAGCAGAGAAAACCTCTTACAATCACAACTTTAATATATGGAACAAAAAAAGATTCAAGCCAAATAATGTATAGCATCGCTTGAATTCACGAATCATACTTTATTTCGGCTTATAATGTTTTCATTACTTAAATTCAATGTTTGAAGCATTAAACGACATGTTTTCTCAACTTCAACTTCGTAATTTCGTACCAATCATATTATATATATTATAATATATTAATAAGTTATTGATCAAAACAAATTACAAACTTATATGCTCTTTGCAATTTTCAATTCACTCTCAGTTCTCATCTTAGGCTGAACTAGTAGTAACGATATTACTTCTAAAGTTGCTATATATTTCCGGATTTGGATCTGGTGGAAGGCACATAGTATATAGTAACAGTAATAGTCTAGTATCAGGTTAATATTTCTTCTTCAATAGGTGCTGAAATTACCAGTAATGTTCATTCAAGTCTCACTGTGTTAATCATTCGGAACCCATAGCTACATTAAACGATAACCAAATTGATTGATAAAACTTCACCAGCTTCAAGTATTGTTCTTAGGTGTTATGTTTAAGCCCAATGTGTACAAATGATGACGCCGACATCGTGATAAATGTGTTTGATACCAATGTAAACTAATCTATTGACCTCAATTTGTTACCACTGTGTAATATTGCAAACTCAAACTCCAATAGTGATTTTGTTTCGTTTACACACACAAACAAGGATGATACAACGTTTCATTTCGTTTTAATTAAACCCGTTGGGGTTCAAGCGAATCGTCTGAATAAACAACAATTTGTATAGCAGTCATCTGGATAACTAATTGATTCTCTTTCTGCTATTACCCTCGTTTATTTCCTGCTTCTCGCACTATTAGTTAAAAAAAATAACTAGAATACTAATCACATTCAAAGTTCGCTGGTTTTTATTTCTAATAATTATGATTATTTCTATTCATTGCACTCCAAAATAGTACCCTCGTACCACAGATTGACCCCAAGGAACCGTCCTACTGTCTGCCGCATTGCGGCTGGGCAAATATCGGGAACGCATACTTCCCGGATCGGGCATCGAACCCTTCCGGAGGACTGTCGCTTAACATAACTGGAAAGTAGGCAAAGGTTTCATTTCCTCCCGCTGGCTTCTTCCGTTGCTGTTGTCCGGCCAGACTATCAACCAGCACTTTCAGTTTGGCCTTGATTTCCTTCAGTTCCACTTTCAACTCGTCACAAACTCTGGAGCACGAGCCGGAATCGGGACAGGGAGCGTAGGCCGCGTGCACATTACTTGAATCGACGAATTCGGGCTCCGGTGGGGCAGCGGTTGTAGTTGGGCGCGGTGTTGTACGGGCTGTTGTTGGTTTGGGGGTCGTCGGCCGAGGAGTGGTCGGTCGTGGAGTTGTGGGCCGTGTAGTTTTATCCAGTGCCGCCTTTAACGTTCTGCATGCCGGTGGGAAGAATAGGTCTTTCCATTGTACATCCTTCTCCACAGAAGCTTGATACACATTGGTACTAGAAAAATAAGACATCATTATTTGGTGTGAAAATATTTCCAAATTTCATTCGTTTGTTACATGCTCTTCTCCAATCGGGCAATGTATATTTTCGTAGCATGATCCGGTGGCACAACACGATATCCCTTCAGATCGGACACATAATGCACCAGATGTGGTTTTCCGTCGGGATCAACGAATCCGTAGCATCCATACGTGACACCGTCTAGTCCCTTGACCTTGTGCTGGAAATGATTGTCCACCTGTTTCATCACGTCTAATCCATACTCAAAAGCGCCCTGCCGAAGCTGCCCATGGTGGTAGAGATTGGAGTTCTTCTCAACGTTGATGTTGATGTCCAGTGAACGATCGTCAATCGAGAGCGCCTGGGTCAATGTGACAAAGGCCAGCTAGAATTTGGAAGCGATTGAAATTGAAACGATTAGAATTAGCATACAGATGGTGGTGCACAACGGAGCGAACGGATTTAGAACTATGACAGCCCAGTTTAGTCATCGATCGTGTCCGCACAGATGGCGCAGATCGGTCGGAGATTGGTCTGACGCCTACGCTAACATCAGCAATCACCAGCGGAGTGTGATGATGGCTAGAGAGCATCCTTATCGTTGCCGGTCGGCTTAGTTTTAATGGAGTTTTGATAGACAAACCTGTTTGATTCGTGAGAAAATAACAGGCATTCGCGAAGGTCGCGCGTGAGTTATTTTTATGTGGTTATTAAACACACATCTTCTCTTGGTCGAATTTCTCCCGTTTATCCGTACTTTACTTGTAGTTGGAAACAGTAAAGTAATCTGTTATAAAGTTTTAAAATTGAACATCTAATTTGAAAAACAAATCTAAGCTTTTATTGAATTGACTTTTATTAAACGATTAATCTGCTTTAATGGTTTGTTTTGAAGAAATTTTTAAAAAAATAGAGTTCAAATAATATTTGAAATTGTTTGTGATTGAAAGTTTAAAAAATTTTGAAAATGAATAACGTTGGTTTTAATAAATACAACCTTATGTACAAGTATGTACATAATTAACCACGGATCGTGAATCTTTCATCCATTATCTATTAATGCGAAACAGACCTTCATAAATTTATACGAAATGAAAATTAAATTATCACCCGCGTAATACACTATCGGGCCAAATTATTATGGCCTCAACATTTGATTGACTACAGTCACAAAAATATCTTCAAGGAAAACGTGAGCACACCTCCCTTAACTGGTTATACCTATTAGTGCTGGCACTATGATACCCAAAACTGCCTCATTGATCATAAGCCGCAGTACCTTCAAAGAATCAATTTTCCACCATTACAAACATTCATGCGTAGGTTTCTTTCGATATTGTCACACCTTTGGCATGCTGTTCTTCTGTGGCATCCTAATGTTCCAATCAGTAGACCGCTACCATCAAAACGATTTAGTATATTTTCATTTTACCAGTTCATGTTTTTGTCGAACCGCTCCAGTAGAGGCTCAACAAACAAAAAATTTGAAAAAAGATATATCAGCACCCACGCAAGTGTTCGTGAGAACCATAAATTAAGGAATTAGGTAGTTAACGTGTAGCTTCCTTAACTGTAAACGAAAAAAGTTAGAACGAGATAAAATAATTATAACCTATTTTAAACCACCTTGTGGTGTAGTGATGCCTGTCCCATACTACTTATATTACTGAGATGCTTAAAAATATGACATACAAGTGGAAACAGTCTAAATATTTTTAACACTCATGATGATTTCGGTCCAGAAACCAAAGTAGCACCTGTAACATATTCAAGAAAAAGAGAAAAAAGAAAATCCGAATAATGATCATATGATGGACACAGCGAAACAAGTCGGGTTATAATTGTGACAATGAAGTCAAAATAATATTACGAATTCACTTCTCACCATACTGAGTTACAATATGTCACAACGAAACTTTACCGTAATCTTATTGAGGTTTTTTGGCTGCAAACTGGTCACCGTGAAAAAATGTAACAATGAAAAAGTGACACAATAGATGGTAAAGTAAATTAGAGATATTGGGTATGGTTAAATCTGAGCTTATATGAAAATGCAATTGAAATTCTAAAGAATTTTTGCCAACATTTCAGCGAAACAAACTTTGCTTTTAGAGAAGTATACTGTCAGCAGTGTTGGTGATTGCCGAAAATTTGACAGAAGCTGCTATATTGCTATCTACCTTATGATTAAAACAGAACCGGAATTTTATTAAAAAACGTACTTAATCCACCTAGCAGTAAGATGATACCTTTTTTTATCAATCCGCATGTATTTTTTGCATGAATATTTTTCGGTGTTTCAGTTTTCATGACATTATTCTAATGTCCGTAATGTCCGTGAACTCTGGAATGTCGAAACTGCAAATCGGATCGAATTTGAATCTAAAAGTGTAACAATCGTTTAAACATTCCATGCTATGTCGAAGTTATTTCCACTTTAGAGTTTAAGGTACTTCCAGAGCCGGTATTCAGGAACCAGCATAACCCAAACCGATTCGTATGGCCATATGACGAATAAATTGCAATATTTTTGAGTCCAACTTTAAAGCTTTTCGGGATTGTCATCTTCTATATCGCTTTGAATTTTAAAAATTCAAATTTTAAAAATTTAAAAATTGGATTGCAAGTCAGAATTGGATAAAATTAGATTGATTTTAATTTGAACTTTTGTTTCTGAAATTCGATGGCTTTTTTGAGAAAACGATTGAGCTTTGACAAACGATTCTATACTGGAACCGGAATTCGAAAATCGGTGTAGCCGAAGTCAGACAATTTCACCTGAGTAGCTGTCAAGGGGAGGACGCTTAGAGCAATGTGCCAATCACACATTAACACAATGCGTTGGTGCATTTATCAATATTGGCACTTTCGTTTTCATACAGTTGCACAGTTGCGACACACAAAGGGCTCAGTTTTGACAAGTAGCTGTTTCATGGGGCACAGCATGGCACACTTAGACTCGCAGTATTTCACGTGTTTTTTTGGAGGCACAATATAGTTTGTGTTAAGCGACTCTCCCCTTGGTAGCTGTATAGTTTATATTTGTTTCAAAATGTTTGAAAATCAGTGTAGACATCTTCGAGGAATCGTAGTGAGAATTAATTTTTTGGGTGCCAATACAACCAAAAATGAAATAAGTTTATTTGGTTATCGACTATCCAAATTTGCTTAACCGATAAACCTAATTAATTTATGTGAAATAGACATTTTTATACTAATCACCCTGTATCTCTGAAACCGGAAGTTGGATCTGACTGGAAAACAAGATGTTTTATAGAATCTTAAAGCTTTTCATTTGAATCTTAGATGATTCTTAGATTTCATTAGAATCTTAGATCGATTCAGCCATCTACGATAAACATGAGTTACACAGTTTTAATTTCGTTTCACATATCATCCTGTAGTTCCGGAACCAGAGGTCGGAACCAAACATAATTCAGGAACCTTGTTTGGAAGAAAACCGAAAAAAATTGAGTGAAATTATTTGCCACACGCATTTGCTGATTTCGACGAACTGATTCGAATGGTATATGGCTGTTATGTTCTTCCAGCATTTATTGCTGTAAGTAGTTTAAATCAATATAATTATGGAATTGCTTTCAACTCGAAAATTCTGCCATTATCTGGTTTACATATGGCATATTCAAATGATTATGTTGCCAAAACCGAACCGTGCTAAAATCGGTCCGAGACAAAATATCATGCTGTACACAGTCTTTTGGATACTTAGAAACAATTGTATGTAACAGTATAAAAATCGTGTTTTATGTTGCTCCAAAGCATTTCTTTGCCAGACAGCGCTCAAAACTTCTACTGCTGGAATAGGATAAAAAGTCGCTTACACAAAAATTTCGATATCTCCGTTAAAAATGGACGGATTTTAACAATCTCTGGCTTGTTGGATAGGTATTACCGTGCGGAATCTAAGTCTGAAAATATATTCTGTTTTCAAGGTCAATTGTGACAGATACTGTCAAAAAACTGAAAATTTTGACATAAAACTTCGTATAACTCAAAAAGTAAACATCCGATCTCAAATCCATTCAATAGCGTTCTGGGTGATGGAGAGACCTTTCATTTGCGACCAGTTTGATCAAAATCGGTCCAACCATCTCTGAGATCTCGACCTCTTAGTTGATAACACACACACATACACACACGGACATTTGCTCAGTTCGTCGAGCTGAATCGATTGGTATATGATATTCGGCCCTCCGGGACTCGGAAAATTTTTCTAAAGTTTGAGCGAATTCTATACCTATTTTTTATATTTATAAAAAAGGTAAAACGCAAAATTTCAATTTTTAATAAATTTCTTTATTATCGCCTTCAAAGTACTCTCCTCCTGCGGCAATACATGCATGCCAACGCTTAATCCAATTTTCCATACAAGTTTTATAGGCCGCCGAAGGTATGGCCTTTAGTTCACGCAGCGAATTCTCTTTTATGGTCTCTATGGTCTCAAAACGCGTTCCCCGCAATGGCAATTTAAATCTGGGGAGAAGGAAAAAGTCACACGGGGCCATATCTGGAGAGTACGGTGCTTGGTTGATGATATTGGTTGAGTTTTTGGCCAAAAAATGTGACAAAACCAACGCTGTGTGAGCGTGTGAAATTCAGCTTTTTTGGCACCAGCCGAGAAGCGACGCGTTTCAAACCCAAAACATCAGTTAAAATGTGTTCGGCTGATCCATAAGAAATGCCCCACAACACAGCAATCTCTCTAATCGGTACAGAACGATTTTGCAACACGATTTGCTTCACCGATTCAATGTTTTCTTGAGTAAGAGATGTTGTTGGGCGGCCAGGGATCTCATCATGATGCAAGCTTGTACGACCACCTTTGAAGCGTTTATACCACTCGTATGCCTGTGTTTTTCCTAGACACGATTCACCAAAGGCCTTTTCTAACATTTTCAACGTTTCGGAACACTTAAATCCATTTGCAACACAAAATTTGATGCACGCACGTTGTTCTAAATTTTCATCCATTATAAAAATCGCCACACGAAAATTTTTCAGACTTCTTTGTATAGACGCCAAACAAAAACTAATCGTACTATATGCATCAAATTTGACAGAATGTGTATAAAGGTGTTGCCAACGTTGAGAGAATAAAAGTTTACCGATTGGACTAGCGCGGGAATTTTAAAATGAAAATTCCGGTTCTTTTTTGATCATAAGGTATATTGTATACAACAGTTTCAATCCGGTAGAAGATGCTACAAGAACTCGAGTGTCTCAATGCATGAACCATGAGAGAATTTTGCTACATTTCTTCGCTCCACTTCATACTCTGAGTAATTCACGCCCTTAAACAAATTTACAGTCTGATAATGATCGTTGCTGTGTGGAATTTCCCAAGAGAGAATCGCAAGTTGACAATTATCGCAGAAGATCGAATCGATGATTCAACTTGATGATTCTCATACTAGGTTGCAATATTTTAAAACCCTTGTGTGAAGCATTCACATACATTTTCATAGACAAAGGTTATATGCACATAGTTAGAATAAGCGGCAATAGTGAAATGATTCTATCGCAATTATCAACTGCTCATACAGAATCGGATCGCGAAACGAGAATAAGCGTCCGTTTGTTGCTTCAGAGAGGATCCTCACAGCAGCGTGCTAACCTTTGATTCTCAGAAATGTCATCGAGAGAAATTCGTTCTCGCATTAGTGTCGATTCTATGTTAAATGAGCCATGCCGAGTTTTTGTTGTTGCGATGATATCCGTCTCTCTTTGATGGCACTGATTCAATCGTGTGAAGAGTTGCCAGGGAGAGTTCTTTGATACGATAAAAGCCATCCTTGACTGTCAGTACAAGAAAAAGTGTATGTAAGCATTGTTACGACAGTGTATGTTTGACAAAACTTATTCACATGGCTACCGTTATTTTTGAAATAAAAATAATGTATTATTATTCATTTCGTTTGGTCAACTTAAACAGTTGCCAAACTTTAGTCATAGATGTCTAATGCAAAGCAACATGAACAAACAGCCTCTTGACACAAACTTATACTTTTCTGTTTCAATGTGACTGATGTGCACTATATCAAATCCAATATTCGTTATTCCTATTGTTTCAACGTGATCCATATATTTGTTTCATATAAGTTACTGAATAGCCGAAGTATAATAACGAACGCTGCTTGAGAAGTTGGATCAGAAATTTCAATTAGCAACCTGTGACACCAGAACCTTAAAGTTAGGATCTCATAATGTAACAGTTTAGTTGAATCAACTTCAAAACTTTATCATTTCGAGGGACTCGATTCGAAATGCGTAATGGAAATCAAAGTCGATTCAACTAAACTGTGACATTATGAGATGACTCGATGAAGATCCGAGTCAAACGCAAGAGAAGCTTGCAGAATCAATATGTAGTTTCTGTACGGTTAAAATCCATGAAAATGGTTAAATAGCAAGTCAGTTGGGTTCCTTATGAACAGAAACCGAGAGACATTGAACAGCGATTAATCACTTGCGAGCAGCTGATTCAAAGCCAACAAAGAAAGGGTTTCTTAGATCGAATTAACAGTTGACAGCTCTCAACATCAATACCAAAGCTGAATATTCATGGTTCGAAGGTAATGTTGTGCATCTGGTGGGACCTAAAGGGTGTTGTGTACTATGAGTTGCTACAACCAGGCGACACTATAACGGGCGATCGGTATAGGCTGCAATTGATGCGTTTGATGCGTGCATTACTAGAAGAACAACCGGAATACAAGCAAGGACACGATAAAGTTATTCTCCAGAATGACAACGCTCGGCCTCAAGTCGCGAAAATCGTGAATTTTTTTTTTTGGAAATGCCCCAGTGGGACATTTTGCCGCACGCGCCGCGTGTTTTCCTAAAATTTCCGACGGATGCAGCACGATCTGGTTGATCATCGATTTACTTCTTTCGCAAAAATCGAAAATTAGTTTTCAAACTTGGATCACCTTGAAAGACGAGACATTTTTTCGAGATGGAATTCGAATATTACCTGAGAGGTGGGAAAAAGTAGTAACTAGCGTTGGACGATACTTTGATTAATCTTTGAATTCTTTTTGTTTTGAAATAAATGCATCTTTGATCCCAAAAAACGAATCGAATCAAAATAAAAATTGCAAGTGAGTTGCACGTTGCATATTTTACTTCTTGGAAAGTAATTTCATTAGTTAACTGTTGAACGTTCTCAGGAATACAATTACACCCTAGGAAAATGAAGGTAAAATGTGATTTTTTACGGAATTCAAGGACTTGTTTTACCAAAAGTTCATAGTTGACAAAACTGAAATATTGTTATAGACGCTTCTTTGAAAAAGATTTTGGAATTAAACTGCACCGTTTATTTGAAAAAAAAAACATTGAAACGAAAAAGAGAGTTTGTGCCTTAACTAGTATAACATATAGAATGAAACAGTTCTCAGGTTAGGCCATCCATTAGAAAACGAAGTGGGTTCGGATGAAATTCAGGAAGCCCATATGGAACCGTGAGACCTTTCATTTGAATCTAAGTTTGTCAAAATCGGTTCAACCACACACACACACAATTTGTAGATTCATTAATTTTCAATAAAGGTAACAAATTGCAGAGCTCTCAATCACTAGTTTAATTTATGCCATGCTCCAATTACACTATAAAATTCCTTTCATCATGTCGTAAAGTCTGAACAAACTTAGCAAAAGATTTTAGTAATACCTAGCTATAAGCCGAATGAGTAACATGAACAAATGGAAAAGCGATAATAAAATTTACACAAAACAATCTTTCAAAAACAGGATAGAATATTGCAAACCTCCGGAATTCATTCCACTCCTTTTTTTCTCCCACTTGAGTATTGATCGAAATTCCCCAATTACATCCGGTTCCGGAATTGCAAGGTGGTAAGTGTTTAAAATTTCATACCGTCATTTTAACGCAGAAAAAAGATCTAAATTGGTCTTAACACTGTTCCAATTTGTAGGTTCGCGTGGGGATGCCCAAACCAGGTTTCTAGTTTTTATTTAAGTCTCAAATGGGACATTTTGAAGAATTCAACTGTAATATATTTTTGAGAATAAGGGTAATTTAAGGAAGGTATCGTTATACCCTTAGGTAGAATCGAGTAATTTTTGTTTTCAGTTTTAAGATATCTAAAAGGAACTAAAAAGGAACTTAATCGTTCTCATTCTGATTTTTTTTATCAATTTTTCTTCCATCTGATGTAGATTGATCTTAATAAAGTTTTGGTTTAGTGGGAAATCCAATTTGAGATTCATCAAATGCGCGTAAAAACCCATCATTTTTTCAACATTTTACATATACTTGTTTACATAACTACATTTCACAATCATTAGCCGGACGAATAAAGGTACAAACTGTTAAAGTATTCTGTAGTAATCAACCAACGCTTCAAATTGAGGGAATACTCTTATCTTCCATACCAAGCTCATAACAATTCAAATTTCTTTTTTTGTCACTATCCCTTGACATCTAAACGTGATTTAATCATGAGATCTAAACTGATGAAATATCTACAAAATTAAAGTCTACTGTCACGGCAGTTTACGGTCTTCAAAACGTGCCGAACTGGTAGGAGCCGTGCCGTATCCATTTCTCCAGCAAAGTAGATGCAAAAGTCCGCAAACAGACCTGGTCCATTAGCAAGTTTATCGTCAACCATTTCCTGTCGTGTGTCTTCTTCTGCACAACTGCGGCCAGCAATGACCTTCGCGTGATCATTTGCGGACTGACTGTCGATCCCCAGCATTAGTGAAAACGGTGAATGGTTGTCTGTCTCACTGCACTCTTTCTCTCTCTCTCTCTCTCTCTCTATCAGGTTCATCCTCTTCGAACGCATCAAATTACAAATTAATTTGCTAAATCAATATGCCAAGCGCTGGTAGAGAGACAAGTTGATCTAGTTTTATCGGTTCCTTGGGCGGAGCTGTTTTATCAGCAGATCGATCCGAGAATGTTTGCTTCTTGAGCCATTTTGCCGCTGGTTGATAATCACTTTGATATTTAGATGGTGAAGCAAATAGCGCCAGCAAGGGCGCCGAGTGATAATTGCGTTTGATTTTCCCCACAGCTAGACCAAAGCTTCGTTGGCAAGATTAGTTTGCTAATTGTTAACCAAACCTCCGCTTCAACCGGCTTCGATTTTGACTTGTTCTCCGGGGTATCTAAGCCCATATAACTAAACGCAATGCAAGGCTGAGTGGACGAATGGAAACAACCAGGCGGAGGACATCATCGTGCAGCCAGTATGGTACAGCAATGCAAACAATGTACATATTATGGTATTGTAATTTCCACTGTCGGCTAGAAAAGATTGCGATGCGATAAGATAGCGACAAAATGCCGCAAAGATAGCGAAAGATACAATGACAAATTTTTATTAACGAAATAATTATTAAGTAAATTTCAATCATAATGAATTCATTTTGATAATGCCTATGAGATCTGCCGTCGGCTACAACTTGCACGGATTTTCCAACCATGTGCTATTTATCTGACATGTTATTTTGTGCTTAGTATTTTTTTCTTTTCATTCATATTTTGTATTAATCGACGCCTTGGTATTCAAAACCTCGTGCTTTATTCGAAACATTGTTAATTTTAACTATAAAAAAAAACTATTACACAAAATCGTAAATAGTCCACTCTAAAAAGTTGGTCGTCATTGACAGATATACATTGGTTGATGCTTTCAATGAACAATGAAATAACATTTGTCGCTAAGGAATATTACCAGTTGAAACTGCAATGACCTAAATCCACCAGCCGATTCATTTTTCTTGTGGCTCTAATGCTAATTAATTTCAATACAGCACACAGCGAAGGGGTTAAAACAACTGTCCAATACTCTGGCAGAGATGCCTGGTGAAATTTTGGGCGTTTACGTACTAGAAATGCCCCTATGCGAGTTAAAATTTGAAAGTATGACGAGAAAAAACAAACAAAAACCCTACAGTAATAGGAAAAGGCATTAAATTAGACGATTGTTTCTAAAAACTGCTACCAAACAAAATTGCAAAATCAGATCGGTATGTGAAAACCTGGCATCAGTGGTTCTGACGCTCGTTATTTCGCTATTCTGCGACGATTCCGTCGCATTCTATGTCCAGCTGAAAACCACTATATAGCAAGAAACAATGTCAACGTTTAATGCACTCTTGTAAATGATAAGTTACGGCAGGATTGAGTATTCATCAGTCCATACATAACATACGACGTAATAGTTACTTTATTTTTCAAGAATTCTATTTTATGTAAGCGGATTAAATATTTTCATCAACGTAGTTTCATTTTAAAATTTTCCAAAGCAATTTCAAACCGTCACACAGTGGGAAAAAATCTATGAAAAGCCGCAAAGAATTATGTAACTTATGAACTAATTGAGATAGGTGAACAAACTAAAGCGTTTCTTATGTAAAAATGTCCAAGGAATTCAATGGAATGATTTACAATGGCCGCACGAATCGCCAATCCTGCTCGTTTTATCCCAAATGTACAGCAGTTTTAGGGTTTCCTATAACATTCGCTCTGTAACTTGAAAAGAAGTCGAGTGCGGTATTCTGGAATAGCCTACCTTCATTTGAAAAAGTCTGGAGAATCGATTAGAAGAACCCACACTGGCCGCACGAAACGTTTTGGTGGCTATTTTACCCCAATTCCTCCATTTCATGAGATCCTTACTGTAAATCGTCCTAAAATCTTAGTAAAACTTTTGGCAAGTTTGATAAATCTAGCTTATCTAATTTTTAAAAAAGTCTGGAGAATCGAATGGAAGAACCTACACTGGTCGCACGAAACGTTTTGATGACTATTTTACCCCCATTTCCTCCATTTTATGGTATTTTAGACATTTTTACATAAAATCAAGCTATTTCAGTAGACCGCACTCGATTTCTTTTCAAGTTACAGAACAAAAACTGCTGGGCACAAAATATGGAGCAAAAGGTTTTACAATGAATTAATTAGTACACAATCACTCACAAAATTGATCGCACATAAGTATTATGTCACATTTCATTTCAGTTTCAAACTAACCGATTTTTTTTTAATAATTTCAAAGTTACTTTGCTACGAAAATTGTTTTCAAGCATAACTGAATGAAAAATTTGATGACAAGTATTTTGTTGTTAGAAATAATCAATTAATCGAGAAATATACGCGCTCTTTGAACGTAACTCTTGGTTTGAGTTGCGATTACTCAAATTCATAAACTTAAAGCAATATGTCGAAATTTGAGTATGGATTGGTTCATACATTAGAGTAAGCGTAGAGTTTTCAAATATTTAAGTGAAAAAAATACTTCTTTTAACTCGTTTAAGTACGTTTTCATTCTTGGAATATTTTGATCGAATTTAGGAATGCATGAATACATCGTTTTTCATTGCCGTTTTTTTAAACCGTGAATCAATCATAGATGTTTTTATATAAGGATATAAAAATAGTTCAATTTCGACTCCATACCAACAGCACCTAATTTTAAGTACTTTCCACCTGTGCACTAAGTAGTTTACATAAAACAGTTGCAAAATTATACTGAGAACTAAATTATATCTAATTACTAATAAGTTATTTTTACTCAGCAAGTGAGTTAAATTCACTCATTTCCTTGTTAAATGCGGTTTACCTAATTTTAGGTAATTGAACGAAACTCACGCCGTTGGGTGGTTTTGCTATTTGTGTTTTGACAACAATGCCTATATCGATTGAAAGAAAAGGTTCCTGCTACAACTCAAAAATAACTAATAAAACGAACTGTTTTTCACTTGGAGCTGTTAGCGGAATATATAATAGTGTCACTATTTATGTACCATTTAATTCCACTATTTCACTGTCACGTTATTACACTTTCACAAAGTCACTATACTTTAATGAAGCATAACAAACGTTACAATACAGATACGCGTATTTCGGAATGTTATTTACATCATTCTTCAGTGTATCGGTTTTATAAGTTATAAAACCGATATACTGAAGAAGGATGTAAATAACATTCCGAAATACGCGTATCTGTATTGTAACGTTTGTTATGCTTCATTAAAGTATAGTGTAGTTTTTATTTTCTGTGTACACTAATAGTGAACGATTTGCAATGAGCTCGTTTTTGTGTAAACTGTCAGTGCTAGAGTAAACAACAACAATTCGTTTTAGCTTCCGTTTTGCGAGTTATTAAACTGTAATACTGAGAAAACCGTTATTTTCTGCAATGGAAGACAAAAGAAAGTAAATTGACATTTCTGCAAGAAAAACGATCACACTCCATTGTACAACATGTCAACCGTAAATACGAGCAAACTACGCGGTAGAAAGGGGAAGAAAAGGAATCCTATCGGAAGTTAATCGGTTTCGGATCGGCTTACGGCATGTGAAGTACGTAAAAACCCTAAAATAAGGATACCGAAATTGACGGAGTCTGTGTCACGAGATATTACCCAACCTATTTCACCAGAAATTGTTCGCGAGTTCTAACCTGCATTATCGTAAAAAGCTATTTATCTCAGCAGTATAGTGGTTTTCAGCTGGACATAGAATGCGACGGAATCGTCGTAGAATAGCGAAATAACGAGCGCTAGAACCACAGATGCCAGGTTTTCAGATTGGTATGTAAATTTGCAATTTCGTTTGGTAGCAGTTTTTATAAACAATCGTCCAATTTAATGACTCTCTCTATTACCGTAGGGTTTTTGTTTGGTTTTTCTCGTCATACTTTCAAATTTTTAGCTCGCATAGGGGCATTTCTAGTACGCAAACCCCCAAAAATTTCACCTGGCATCGTTGCCAGAGTTTTGGACAGTTGTTTTAACCCCTTCGTTGTCTGTTGTATTCAAATTATTTAGCATTAGAGCCACAAGAAAAATTAATCGGCTGGTGGATTGAGGTCATTGCAGTTAAAAAATCTAGGTAATAGCACACGGTTGAAATATCCGTGCAAATTGTAGCCGATGGCAGATCTCATACGCATTATCAAAATGAATTCATTATGATTGAAGTTTACCTAATAATTATTTCGCTAATAGAAATTTGTCATTGTAACGGTCACTTTAAAAAATATTTTTTTCTGACATGTGGTTTCGAAGGGGTTGAATCGATGCGAATGACAGTTTCTCTATCTTTCGAAACCATGATATATACACTCAAAAAATATTTTTTTTCGGGTCTGATGGCAGACAAATTGTTTGGAGAGAACCGAATACAGTGCTCAAATTTAAAAATTTGGGCCCAATAGTGAAGCATGGTGGTGGTTATGTTATGTTGTAGGATTGTAAGAAGTTTATCTACCGAAATATAGATAAAATTTTGTATATGGATATCCTAAAGCGAAAATGGACTGTCGCCTGGATATTGTCTCTATCAGGACAATGATCCAAATCAAAAAAGTTATTATATAACGTTCCCATGCAATAAAAACTGAGTCGAATGGTATATGACACTCGGTCATCCGGCCCTCGGTTCAAAAGTCGATTTTCACAGTGATTGCATAACCTTTCTATATGGGAAAGGCAAAAACACTACCACAGTCACCAAATTGAAGAATACAAACACATCAAACAAAACATGCTAAAACAGAAAATAAATATATTATGGGAAAACCTACCAGCATCTAGTACAAAGAAACTAGTGGACTCAATGCCTCGTGGCTTGGAAACCGAATTCGATGCTAAAGGAGGCCACACTAAATTTGCTATTACAATCCGCATTCAATTCCGCATTGACTTGTGTACATTGAGAATTATGAATACTGATAGATTTACTGGAGAATTTGAAGTGCCCGTAAGAAACTATTTCACTGCTAAAATTGCTGCTTATTTAGGGTTGCCATCTGCTCGGGCCTCGTTATGACGTAAAGTAATCCTTAATTTAGCTTGACTTTCAATCAATTTTCAACAAAAGACAAATTGGGAATCGCTGGACGATGAGAAAAAATTTCGAAATAAGAAAAAAGCTCTCTTCAGAAACAGGACTCGAACTTGCAAATGTTCTCCAATCACCGGAACTGTTCAACCATTTTATCTATCCTGGGCTGTGATGAAACGCATCTCAGAAAATAATTCGATTAAACAGAGCGTAGTACATGGTTGAGATAGATCTATTTAACGGGAGGAGGTTTGTTTTGATGTGGAACACATCTTTGTTTTCTTTATAGGTGTGCAAATTTGGAAAAATACTCGTAGAAATGTATCAGGTTTTGAAAACTTACAGCTCAGTCAATTTTGTATCAATTAATAATATTATTTCAACATTTGATTGGAAATATTTCCAAGTTTCAATTTGAATGTATCAAGCCACGTATTGCCAATTATATATGATTGAAATTCTGTTTACTAGCGAGCAGTGACCTATTTTGTCAGCTAAAATCTAAAAGAAATACGTATTTCGGATGTTGAATACTTCCTTCTTCAGTGATGCTATTTAGAAGTCTGTATCTTCTATATAGTACCACTAAAGAAGGATGTAATTAACATCCGAAATACGTATCTGTACTATTATTACGTCTGTTATGCTTCGTATTTTTACGAATATAATATTAATGGTATTTCGAATTAGTACTTTCATTTTGCATTCCATTAGCAGTTCTAGTTCCAATTAGTGAAGATATTATTGTTTTCCAAGACTTGTTGAAATAAAACTTATTATATTCAAGTTACTAAGTTATCAAGTTACTATACGTAGGAAATTATGCAAATCTTCCATTCTGTTGAGAAATCAAATTCCGAAATTCTGGGGCCAAATGTCTGCTTAAACTATCAGATTACCCATCGGATGAAAAATGACCCCACTTAGACAAAACCCTCCGTATTTCCGACGCATCGTAGATCTGCCGGTAATTAGATCCCTAATTAAATGCATACACCCCTTACAAAGTGCGAATAATACAGTGTAATAAATTCTCAAGTAGATTCCAGTTGGAATTTCATTCAATTGAAAAATTCTGGGCCATTTAAAAGATGGAACTTCGCAAACGTCCTAAAACTATTGAAACACAACTGTAATTGAGGAATGTTTGGATATAAACAACAAAACTCATTAGTAGTTTACCATTCCTTCAAAATATCAATAAAATCCGATAATCGGTTTAATTTTACTGCGTACATATGTGTGTGCCTTTTCTATCGAATAAAAAGTCTATAAGTGCAGAATAAATCGATATTCACAAAGTGAGATTCAAAGAAATGGTGCACTAACTGCGTTTTCGGGATGTTCATTTGAATAATGTACGTGGTGTACATTTCTCAGTTTCTATTCAATCGACAGTAAAGTTGCATCTCCAGATTGCTATTGAATATTGTCTACATTAGAACTTCGGCTCCGAAGTTACAAATTGGTTAATGTAACAGGCTGTCAGAAGCCAATTACCGTCACGATGTAAATATGTATTAAATTTGAAAAAGTGTATGCCAAGCTTAAGCCAAAAAAGTTAATTGTGTTTGTACATATGCAAGAACAGTTATTTTAATTTGAATGTACAATTACCTACAACTTGTTGAAAATGTGCAGTTCAATAAAAATCTGAGTTCTTTGAATTTATTTCTAAATATCTCGAGGGCACTTCCAGAAGAGAGTTTATTATGAGCAAATTTATTGATTTTGATCTATAGAATCATATTCTAGTGTTTGAATATTTGTTCAAAAATTTAAACATTTGCAAATTTTGCTATAAATTTTTGTAGCTGTAAGCGTTGGTAGTGTCGAACTGATTTAAAACGGATCTGTTAGTCTTAATTTTCAAGAATCAGACTAGAACAGAGCCGTTAATAAATGCTAGACGAAACTATCTGCGGGAAACGATTGTTGCCTCATTGCCAGAGTCTTGCAGAAATTTTATCATTCTGACAGATACAGCCTTGAAAACTTGAAATATTTAATTTACCTATTTTACTCCTAACAAAACATCGCAGAAAAAGAAGACGAGGGAAACATATAGACAATTCTGTTCGCTTTTTCTCAATCACTACGGACATATTTCCGAATCAACCAAATTGAGACAAAATTAATTACGTTCAGAATTGTTTGTAACAGTGAAGTCCGCATGGTATCAGAATTCATAATGCTTTCTACATAGACTTCCGAATAAGAATATTTGGAATTCATTCCGAGCTGCACATGTGGGAAAGTGCATTTAAAATTTATCCGGATGATCTTCATATTTTGCCACAAGTCAATAGTGCTCACCAATACTTTAACAAACTGTCACTAATGGACGCCATGATTAATTGGTAGTCTTAAGCCAAATTTGATATACTTCAATACAGCTACCGGTTTTTATATATTGAAATGGGGAAATTTTACCTTAAACTAAATAACTATGTGAAATTTGATTCTAAGCAGCTTTTCAAAGTCTATTCCAAAAATCCGAGAATTCCTTCCCAGTGAAAACATATTCCTAAACCCAAGATTGTTGAGCTATGCAAAAAAGATCCTAGGACAGCCGTGTGTAGATTCGATTTAATAGTCGGCATAAAAAACTTAAAATTTTCATGTTTCTGATCGAAATGTTGGCAAAGAGTCTTGCTTGTATTTAAGTGCTCTTTTATTTGAATAAGATGTTCAGTAGGCTCTTAAGAACGCTATTTGTGTAAATGTTCATTTCTACTCCTATTCTTACAATCACTTATTGACCGATTTAAACTTTTAAACTAATGTATGTTATAATTACAAATTACTTACCATAAGAATAAATCGCTTCATCTTGTACAATATTTCAAAATTATATTCACACAACACGTTCTGGTACAACACCTTATTTTGATCGTATTTATCTTCAAAGTCTTTATTTATCTACGTCTAGATCACTTCTTTTTGACACCTTCCGAAAAATTCTTCTATTCGAAATGTTTGCAACACCTAAGTAAAAGTTAAACAAACCGATCGATGTTTTAGTTTCTTGTTGAAACCCCGCGCCGGTTGCCTGACAGTTATCGACTATACGACGGCTCACGCATCACGCTCTTATTTAAATATCAGTCCAAAAAAGTCCACTTGATCGCGAGAAGAAAATCAGCATCGATGAATTTTGTTTTTGTTTGCACCCGGCTACGACAGCGGCACGCCGACGCTGGTGACGCACCAAGCCCCGACCGGCTGCGCATTCTTTCGAACCGGCCCCACTACCGCCAGTTCCACACGAATGATCATTATCAGGATGGAGAAGCCTTCGCAATTTTCTTGGCGGATGCTGCTGCGGATGAACAACCAGAACATCGACGTCATCAAGTCCAATCAGTGTGCGCACCTCGAAACGCACACGAAACTGGATCCTCTTCTACGGTTGCCAGTTTTTGGCGATTTTCAAACCGCCCTCGTTACCTCCCGTCAAAATAGTTTGCGAAAAAATGTAAACAAATGAGTGGAGGAAAGCGAAGCGCGAAAATTTATGAGTAAGTTGGGGAATTTTAAATCCTAACGAATAAACATTTTCGGCGCCAGCCTTATGTGGCTAGTGGGCGCTCGTGCTTGGAATCCGGAATGGTCCGGTTATCACAACGAACGGACCGGAACTTTCTGTTGTTGCATCGCAGAAGTCCAGAACTTTGGAAAACATGTACCTAATTGGAATAATATGAGATAAGTCATAAGGTAAACTTTAGCTGATTCTACCAGCATTTTTTTTCGATTCTATAAGCAAATTTGATTAATTTATACTTAACTAGCTGAGTTACCCGGCGTTACTCGGAGATGTTTCGTAAAGACAAGACTGCAAAAAGATTCTGGAAATAGTTATGTCAATTAAAATACTTTTTATTAAGGAAACTTTAAACATCTCTCTTTTTTCAAAAAATCTTCTTAGTCACCTTTGAGATGCAAAAAGTATATGTGCTTGTAAAGAATTAACGTTCCTCATCACATCCAATCAATAATGTCTCGGACTACCGTGGTTATGAACACTTGCTAATCCCTTCTCGCTTCGAATATTTTTATGATTGCATTATTTCTACGTAATCGCTCAAGATTTTCATTGGATGTTAGGCCGATCCGCCGGTTTAAGTGACGGTGTACAATATTGAACACACTTTACCCAATAACTCCGGAACCGGAAGTCAGATCCGGATGAAATTCAGGAATTCCATATGGGACCACGAGATCTTTCATTTGAATCTAAGTTTGTGAAAATCGGTCAAACCATCGCTGAGAAAAGTGAGTGAGATCCATTTTGGTATATATGACCACTATTTCCGGTACTTCCGGAACCGGATACCGGGAACCAGGATAGCCGGAATCGGTTTGTTTAGTTGCCTACTGATAATGACTATCGATTTATGTAGTTTTGAGACCAGTTTAGAAATTTTCTTACGTTATTTGTTTCGTCGGTTTAAGTGACGCTGTACAATATTGAACACACTTTACCCTATAACTCCGGAACCGGAAGTCGGATCCGGATGAAATTCAGGAATTCCGTATGGGACCACGAGACCTTTCATTTGAATCTAAGTTTGTCAAAATCGGTTCAGCCATCTCCGAGAAAACCTAGTGAGATTATTTGACACATACACACACACATACATACACACACACAGACATTGCTCAGCTCGATGAACTGGGTCGAATGGTAATTTTCACTGGTCGGTTTTTCAAGTGATTGCATAACCTTTCTATATGAGAAAGGCAAAAAGTATGTGCTTTAAAAACATTCTTTCAAAAACAGTTATTTCTATTGCTTCAACGAAAATTAACTCTTAGAAAAAGTTGTAGGCAATCAAATGAACTTCCACAAAAATAAAATAGCTTCTGATTTTTGGAAAAATCAAAAAAATTATTTTTTCAAAATTCTTAGTTATTCCATAGTAAGATTTTTTTTTATTTCATACCAAGAAAAACATCGAGTTACAAGGCAACTAATGAATCTCAAAGACAGCTAGAGAAATGATCTATGAAGTTTCTATAAGTTTCCCGAAGAAATATTTGTTGAGTACGCTTAAGGAAAACCACACAAAATTTATGAAAAATGTGTGTTTTTATAAACCAGTCATTTTTTTCGATTTTGTTTTCAAAATATCTCGAAAAAAACTGCTCGCATCGTCTTGATGTTAAAGAATAATTCATTCAACATTTCATGAGAATTACAAAAACAATGAATTTGGCAATGAAGAACCCTGACTAAATTTTAAAAACCTGATTTAATCCACCTAGTGGTGTAATGATGCCTTTCTCATTTCTTTGATTCTTGATAGAATAACCGAAATCAGTTTGTTTGACCGTCTACTGATGAAAACTATCAATTTTAAGGTCGAGGAAGATTTGAGGTCGATTAATATTATGTATTTACGGTTTTTCACTCTTTTCAGTGATGGTATAAAATTTGTAACACACTTTACCCTATATTTCCGGATCCGGATGAAATTCAGGAATTACGTATGAAGCCACAGAACCTTTCATTTAAATCTAAGTTTGTGAAAATCGGTCGCGCCATCCATGCGAAAAGTTAGAACACATATTTTCATTTTTTTTGCACATTTTACCCCATAACTCCGAAACCGGAAGTCGGGTCCAAATAACATTCAGAAATTTTGTATGGGACCACAAGACCTTTCATTTGAATCTAAGTTTGTGGAAATCGGTTCAACCATCTCCGAGAAAAGTTAGTGCAAAAAACGTTACATACACACATACGCACATACACACACAGACATTTTGCGTACTCGACGAACTGAGTCGAATGGTATATGAAATTCGGCCCTGCAGACCTCGGTTCAAAAGTCGGTTTTCACAGTCATTGCAAAACTTTCCTATATGAGAAAGGCAAAAAGGGGTATTCTTATGAAATATCAATTTTCTCGATTTTGTTTCTCATTTATTTCGAAAATGGCTACTTTTAGGAAGTAGCACTCTATAAACTTTTTCATTGAGCGTAACTTGAAGAACAATATTTGATTGCTCGGACACATTTATTCCTATGAAAACATCATTTTTCGAATAAATTATTGACAGAGTTATGATGCGAAACGTTTGTTTTTTTTTCAGCGATGAAAATTTCATTTGAATTCATGCACACAATCAATATAAAATGGTATTGAACGCGGAAGACTAGAAAAAACTGCATACTCACGTAGAAAATCCAGCATGGTCAGGAGGAAACATCGCTAAGTTTCTGAACGAAATCAGAACTGATCTCTAAGTGATTTTGATTTTTGTATGATCATGTTTATGTCAATTCGAGATCAGTAAAGATCTAAATTCTAAAAAAATACTTCTGATTCGATCGGAAATGATTGATGTAGAAAAACGTTTTCAATCAGCAAAAGTGCCCGGAGAGGCGAGTAAATTAGCGAAATTATTAAATTAACCTAAAATGAGTATTGAAAGATAATGCCTTCAAACGGTTGAACTAAAGTTATGCACTGATAATTTTAGTCAATTTGTATGAGCTTGGGTGCATCAACCGCTGGGAATTGGAGTTTTGTGACGGCAATTCAAACGCGCCATTCAATCGCAGCGCGTTCTGTGTGTTTGAAACCCTTCGCTCCTGTTACTTTTATAAATTAAATTCATGTACATCATCATCGGTATCAAACAGCTGGAAGTAAAACATTCTGCTATGGAAGTAAACCAATGATCGAATTTGAAGCATAAAATTTTTGCGCATACCTGAAAGATTACGAGATGATCATTCATTAACATTTTCTAATTTGTCACCAAATCTTTTTCATCTTAAACAAGGTTAACTTTATCACAACACCGCTGTTAGATAAACACTTGTTATCATAAATTTCTCAAATCGAATGAACACAATTTCACCAAACGCTTTAACCATCGATGTTGTTTCTATTGACATTTTGAAGCGACGCGAACAGATTTCAACTAAAAAGATTGTTGATTTTGCATTGCGATTATTGTTTTGCTTTCAACTGTCTCCGGCATTTCACTGCATTCAAAACAACATATTTTTCAACTACTTGGATATATGCAAATCAAAAACCATATTGGTTGAATCAAAAAGAAATTAGTTAAATCAACTATCGCAAAAATCAAAAACTGGGATATCGCAATTTTATGATCGAAGGATTCTCCGTGTATAACCTAAAGTGTCCAACAGGCCGAAATGTGCAGATATACCAGTGGTACTCTTCTCACGAACGAATGTGAGGTATTCAACAGGTAAAAGCAGTACAACGACGAGATACAGAGAACGACACAGGAATCAATCTGGGTGAATGCTCTTCCGAGTACAGTTTTCCAGCACCTGATCTATCAGAAATAAGTGAGGAGATCAGTAAGCTAAGGAACGACAAAGTCGTGGGCAATGACCAGTTTTTAAGGCGAGCTGCCTTCGCATTGGCCTCTCCATTCAAAATGTAATTTTTACTTAGACGATATTTAAACATTTTTTGTGTGCTGGCGAAACTTATTTGATTATTTACAATAGGTGGTTCCATTGAATCCAATATTTCATAGGAGGCCCCGAGTAAAATATATCAAGTTGTACCCCGATTGGAACAGTAACCAACAAGATAACAGACTTGAAAAAGGCTGATGAAAAGAATGACAGAAGAGGAAATTTTACGAAAAAAATTACTACAAAGACGAGAACCGTAACTTTTCCTATCCAGAGCATTGTGGTTTAATTGGCGAAGTGCCGTGTCTGTGGATTTTTTTTTTCGTAAATTTTCTGTTCTGCTAATGAGTGTATCGATAAGTAGTTAGCAACATTCAAACAGTTATTACTCTGAAATGGCTTAATTTTTTGCGGCGTGTTTTGCGGTGTCATGTTTGTTTACATGTCAATAACAGCTGCGCAATCGATTGGTTTCGGTACGGTTTATCGTTTCAATGATGAGTCGATTTGATCCGGAAAAACGAAAGAAAATTCTGCACACTTGGTGCTCAAAAAGTGGTGTCAAGTACAACGAAATTGCAAAACGGGTGAAAGTGCACCACACCAGTGTCAAAAATATTATCGAGAAGTTCAGTAACATAAGACCCTTTCCATGAAGAATTATCCCCGATCCGGTAGGAAAACGGGTCCCAGCCAGCCCGGCCGAGACTTGAAAGTCGTTGAGTACATCAGGAAAAACCAATTGGCGTCGACGCGGGATTTGGCCAAGCATTTCAACGCCAGCATCAGGATGATTCAACGGATCAAAGTTCGGAACTCCCTGAATACGTACAAGAAACAGAAGGTGCCGAAAAAGTCCCCGGTACAGCAGTACAGGCCAAAACAAGAGCGCGAAAACTGTATAACCGAATCCTACAGAATAAAGACGGATGCATCCTGATCGACGACAAAACCTACGCCAAGGAAGACTCTCGAGCGCTGCCCGGACCGCAATATTATACGAAATCGGTGTACCAGGACCATGACGACGCTGACACCACGGTGGCGATGGAAAAGTTTGGGCAGAAGGTGTTGGTCTGGCAAGCAATTTGTACCTGTGGTTTGCGGTCGTCGATTTTCTTCACGAAGGGCCAATTAACGCCAAAGTGTACGAGGAAGAATGTTTGAAGAAGAGAATGCTGCCACTGTACAGAAAGCATAAGGCTCCTCCTCTCTTCTGGCCGGATTTGGCTTCAGCCCACGACGCCAACGCCGTTCTACAGTGGTTGTCAAAAAATAACGTACAATTCGTTGAAAAGGACATCAACCCACCGAACTGCCCGGATCTTCGGCCAATTGAAAGGTATTGGGCAATTGTCAAGCGGCACTTTCGGAAAGAAGGTACAGTGTCCCTAAACATGCAGGAGTTAAAAAAAATCTGGACAGCTACCACCAGGAAAGTCACAAAAGTAACTTTGCAGAATTTAATGAAGAATGTCAAGTCCACAGTGCGAGCGTTTCACAGAAACTAGGATTTTCTTCAATATAATCAGTGAAATGCATAAAAATGTAATTTTTCTACAATATATCGATAACTGATGTCAAAATATGTTTGTTTCGCTTTTTTATTCAATAATCAATGTTGCTAACTACTTTTCGATGCACTCCTTATTCATATTGTCAGTCTTTTGCCAGTCAGTTTTCCCATTAGGAGCTGTTAAAAGTTTAAATAAATTCAAGACACTACACCTTTTATCAAAATATTGCGTGCATAGTATATAAATAATTTACGATAACTACAGGCCAAAGCAGAGTGATGCCACCGCATAGAAAAGTTTACAAAAACCCCAAATATGAAGATAAGTACCTGTTTTTATCATTGATTCCATATCGCAGAATATATTTTTCATTTTGTTATGCTTGAAAAAATGTTTAATACACCTAAAAGTGTCGTCCTCCTAATGTATATAAGAAGTGCCGTATTTTGGCCTATTTGTATTTTCCTGCATAACTCAACAGATTCCTATCAAGTTTGGCATACATGCTTCCTTCACTTGAAAGAGTATCTTAAGGGCATTTTTGGAGAGGGAGGGGTGTAGCAAAGGCTCTTAGTAAAGAGAGCTGAATTTAATTAATTTTATCAAACTAAATGAGAATCGAAACAGATATATCTTGCATCCCAGAGGTGAAGACTAAAAGAGTTTGTTTAGAGAAGAGGATGCAGAAAGTTTGTCTAATGACAAAATGACCAACACTGTGTGGTAAACTAAAACGAAGAGCATAGTTTCATGATCAATATATGTATATATGTATTGGATATTCCAAAGTCTGCAAACGGACCAGGGTCATTTCACCGAATGTCATTACGCCAAAAAGGTCATCTCGCTAAATGTCATTTCACCGAAAGGTTAATTTTATTAATTTCTTCAATTGTTTTTATATCGTTGGAATTAGAATTGATTCAAGATAATGACATAGTTTACACCCGTTTTGTTGACCTTAAATCGCACTTCTGCATTATATCATATTTAAAATAACGTATAAATTCATTTCCCTGTGTTTAATCCAAAATATCTTAATATTTTGTTTAGATTGGTTCATGGTCCGCAGAACGGAAGGCCATCGTCCAAGTACCATGCGCGCGGGTGATTTTAGGAAATTTTCGATGGAAATTTTGCAAAATTTGACAAAACCAAAAACATACAGACCTTTGAAATACTTTTATCTATCTCCAGGGTGAAAATGACTGGAAAATTCGGAGGATTTTCCGAGTCTTATCAAAAATAGCACTGAAAAAATGAGCTTTTTTGTAATCTTTCACAATTATTTGAAAAAATAATTCGATGGAATGAAATTTTTTTTCAATAAAACCTTATGCTGGCAACAAGGATCACATACGGACACATTTTTGTAAAACCTTTTCACGCTTTTCATTAAAAATCATTGAATTTCATATAACCGATTTCGTGGAAATTTTTGAAATTCGTGGATTTTCTATGAAAAGCGTGAAAAGCTTTTCCAAAAATGTGTCCGAATGTAATCTGTGTATCCATCATAAGGTTTATTTAAAAAAAAAATTTATTTCATCGCATTATTTTTCCAGATAATTGTGAAAGATCACAAAAACACTCATTTTTCAGAGCTATTTTTGATAAGACTCGGAAAATCCTCCGAATTTTCAGTCATTTTCACCCCGTAGAGAGATAAAAGTATTTCAAAGGTCTGTAAGTTTTTGGTTTTGTCAAATTTTTCAAAATTTCTATCGAAAATTTCTCAAAACCACCAGCGCGCATGGTACTTGGACGATGGCCTTAAAACCCAACCCACAAAACATTTTCTATGGAAGGAATAAAATATATCTCAAAGCACCCGAACTTATAATTTTTGAGTTCAAATGTCATTCAAAAATGTTCAAATTTCGAACTGTTACTCTAGATCTACTGAGTAATTAAATAATATGAATGATGTATAAGAATAATTTTATTTTGGTTTTTGCCACCTTCGAATCCCTCCCTCTACCATGAGGGCAACACGACTATAAATATTTTTCATGTAACATCGGTAAAGCCGGAAACGAGAAAGACTACTCAGTTCGGAAAAACCTTGTCATTTTACATCTTATAAGATGCATATAAATGGAGCGTCGCAGCTTTTGTGCAAGAACATGTAATAATATTGTCTGGATTGAAAATTCCTTGCCATAAAATTCAATCATATGAAAAAAACATAAAACTTGCTAACGACAGCGGCGACTTGAACCGAGAATCATTTGATCACAAAGTACATCCGGTTATCGACTGAGCCCAATAAGTACACATCTGCTGGGCTGGTAAGCTTTAAGTTCTACATTAAGTCATTACAAATGAAATTTTCCGTCACTTGAATTGTTGTATGCCACAAGCGTTTTATCATTTTGTTTTGATCCCATCGCACAGCTTATGCAGTAATAATGCTACAAAAGGCTAATATACTACCTCAGTTTCGAAAACAGCTCAAAAGCTAGCTAACTCCATACAGCATTTACATTTTTACACCATGGATTATTCTAGTAACTTATATTTAATATATCAAAACTACTCAGACAAATAACCATAAATTCTATCGGTTATAGGTTAGGCAATGAATTTCTTTAAACCAAAACAAATTTAAATTCAAATATCCCGAGCCAATAAAACAAACGTCGAGTTCCGCTGGCGGATTTGATTAGCCCCATCAAGATCATCTCATTTAGACCAGTCCGTACCAATGCTGATCCCATAAAATGCGCCCTTCGCCTTCAACGTGGATCTACCTACGATAAGCATCACACGCTTGAGCTCCTCGTGATGGGACTCAAAATTTTATAGATATTATACACATCTTTGAGTAAATTACAATCGTCACCGGCAGCTGTCCGGACTACTTATATAGGTGACGGTGATAATGTGATGCGCATTGTCATGAACTTGGGCCTTGATCTTGACTATACCGAACGGTCCTTTCAGTTTCCTATGATTTTTTTCCATGACGATATATTGGTGTTGTGTTGCATTGCTTTTCATAATACGTTTTACGTTTAGCCCAACGCTAACTCTTCTCATCGATAAATACTAGAAATGTCAATTGCACCTAAATCGATAGCAATTACGAGGTGTTTCTCCTATAATTCAAATCAAATATAATCTATCGTTGGTATATCTTGAGTTAATTGAAAGAACTAATCGCGCAGAACAAATATTACTTGATGTTAATATAATGCATATGAAAGAAACATGATGATGACATAGGTTCTTTTCATACTACATGATACTCCACTGAACATAACCAAATTTTTACTTCACGCGGTCTAAAAAAGATCAATACGTATAAACTGAATCTGCACATAATTTCTGATTCAGTTTTTGCGTTCTAATCATTGATCATTCTAATTATATTTAGTAGAATTCACAGTAATATTGATAAATTGATGCTATTAGTCTACCCAGACTCTTCTTTAGACTGAATCAGGTGAAATTTTCTTTAACATATTCGATTTATTCACAATTAAGTTTCGAAAACAAAAATAATTCCAAACCAAACCTAATCATAATTTCGGAAACCCACACATTCTAAAGAAAAATCGACGCAAAAGGACTCAGACCACAAGCTGTAAAAAAACTCACAATTGCATTTTCCAATTAATAATCCTATAATCTACAAAGTTAAATACAGTCCAAATTCGCATATCTGTCCCATGTGTATTTTCGTCATTTTGAACCAGATTGACAAATGATGTCTATCCTGACTATACAGCCACAGATTGCAATAATAGTTTAAGGTTCGTTCGGAAAATTCTGAAAACAAATCAACTTTTGTCTGTCTAATATGAAAAGTACTCGCATATCAGACTCATTTCATTGCCATAACATGCGAATATTAGTAATCGTCTTCAAATATGTCCTGCAATAGTACCCGGATTTAGCGTTTCGTAGCATAAAATATCATAAACTCCAAAATTAAATTTGAATCTTGTGTCTCTATGTCAATTTTTCAATCATAGTGATGAGTTAATATGCGCGGTATAGCATGGAACAAATTGAATCAGAAGATTTTTTAGATTAGTTAATTATCACAATACAGCTGTATCCATCACTTGATCCCTGATGATTCGGCGCTGAAAAAACTAAATTGAACTGTTCACGAAAAGCAAAGGCGTTTCGCCGAATCATAAAATAGAATTGGCAGTAATAAAGCTCTTGTCACATATGGGAGTTTATCATCGATAAATAAATCATCATTTCATGTAAATCCACCTAGTTTTGCCAGATTAAACGACAAACTGAATGGCATAAATTGGTATACATGAAAATCCCTGACTAAAAGCTCTGTGTAAAAAAATCCCAACTGTTAAAGCGCTTGCATTATGCAGCAATTATTATACATGTTCAAATTACCGAGAACAAAATTTTCCATCATTAGCTTGCTCATTACAGTGATGTTGCATATTTAATAAACCTCTATCATGAAATGGAGATATTATTGCATGAACAGTTTAAAGCTCAGGTGAATTTTTCGCTTTTCCGTTGAATTGTGTTATGCCGATAGCCTATTTAGATGGGGAAACAGATTTTTTCTTATTTGCTACTGATTCACTAATAAAGACTGTTCCAGAAATCATGAACGCACTTTGATTTCGCTGTAAATAATTTACAAGTGTTAGATATTTAAATTTTATTTGATATACTGATAATATTAGATCACAACAACAGAATATTATTCTCAACATTTGCTACTTAGCCATTGTAGACTATCTGGCGCCAGGCCCGTACCCAGGATTTCATTTCGGGAGGGGCCCAAGGTAAAAAAAATCATGTTACTGAAGACTGCTTTTTACCTAATTCTCGGTGTGCCTCTTACGGGTGTTTTTAACAGACACTTTAAACTTTTCCATTGGATCTGTTATTGTATTACACATCTTTACGTTTACTGTCTTGTTATTTCTGCAACACATGCCTTAGACCTTCTAAATAATTATATATCTGTTTTTGATTTCGGGAGGGGCCCGGGCCCCTCGGGCCCCCCCTCTGGGTACGTGACTGTCTGGCGCACCTTCTTGCGAACGTTCCTCATTAAATTCCGTACAGGCTTCTTGGCGACAAGTTTTGACACTTTTTTCCAATCTTTTTCGAACTGTTGAATGGTTACGGCTGCCGAGACATGTTTTCTAAGATGTGCCTTCGTTAATGCCCAAAATTCCTAAATTGGTCGAAGTTGTGGGCAATTTGGTGGATTCATGGCTTTTGGGACTAAAGTGACATTTTTGGTAGTATACCATTCTACCGTTGACAACAGGATCCTTGTGGCTTCGAATCATGGGTAGAAGTCGTTTTTGTAAACATTAATTGATGAATATTTCGCTGTTCATTGAAGCAGTGGTGATCAAGGTTTTCGAAATCTTACCGCAGGTACAAATTGTTTGCAGACCATAGCTTTCTTACCAAATTTTCCGACTTCAATCGATGTCACGGACTGGTTTAACACGTGCTCTTCTCGCACTGTATAATATTGTGGTTCCGGCAAGGATTTGTAATCGAGTTTCACGTAGGTTTCGTCGTCCATGATTATGCAGCTCAAATTTCCAGCAAGAAATGTATTGTACAGCTTTCGAACCCTCGGCCTGATCGATGCTTCTTGTTTCAGACTACGTTTTGGTTGTTTCTGCTTCTTATAGGTTCAAAGATTCAAACGTTCTTTAGCACGAAGAACATTTGACTTCGAAGCGCCCACTTTTTTGGCCACATCCCGAACTGAAACCTGCTTATTTTGCTCGAACGCCTTCAGTATACGTTTATCCAACTGAGGGTTAGCAGGACCTTTTTTTCAACCCGTTTTCGGTTTATCCTCAAAGGTGTTAACTTCACCGAACTTCCTGATTGCATTTCGCACGGCTTTTCACTTAATCCTTCCATTTTTGCTATCATTCTCAGTGACAGTCCGCGTTCTGTGCACCATTTGTACACAATTTTTCGACGTTGTTCTGCTGAAAGTTCACGCATTTCGAAACAAGCTAATGAAAACGAATAAACAACTGCACAAGTGGTTAGAGAAGAGTGTAAACAATAGGACGCAGCCATAAAAATTGACAGATTCTGAACCATTGCGAAATGACAGCGGTTTTTGGTTGCGTCCATACTTTCTGGGACAGTCTTTAAGATTTATATAGGGTACGATGTTTTCAAATTCGTACCGTCAAATTGAACATTTTGACAACATGGAAACCATCATTACCGAACGTTCTCAGCTCCATCGTTCACAGAAAAAGCAAAATATTAAGCAAAGATAAAAACAGAGGAAAATAATGAAATTTAAACGTCATGTGAATAAAGTAAATGAATAGTACTATGAAATACAAATTAGTTGCATCGGAAAATTGATTTGAAACCATGATTAAATTGTAATACATTAAATTTTGAACTATATATTTAAAAAAAACCCCTAGTTTTGCTTTCAAAGTATATTTGAAAATGAAGAACTGTAAAATAACATTTCATTCAATTACCTGCTCCAGATATGTGCTTGAAAATTGATGTAAACATACAAAACATTTTAAATTGTGTATAGACAAAAAGTTAAAGTAAGTTTAAGTCTATATGTATTTTTCGTCAAAACAAACGAAATTAAATGAATCGATGCACATAGCCGAATTCAAACGTCTTATGCATAGGGGAAGATGTTCGGTTACCGGCAGTGTTCGGTTGCCGGTACCCCACCGTAACTTTCGACAGAAAGCAGATAGTGTCATTCCGACAAATGTTATGGGTGTGTGTAATAGCAGCACTTTCTTTTTGTGCCGAATAATAGAGCAAACAGACGCTTGTACTTTTTGCTACTTTTGCAAATTTGTCTGTAAATTATCAAATTTCTTAGTTAACATGTGAACCTTTTTTCGTCTAAAAACTTTTCACAGACTTTTGAAACTTCGATTGTTTGCAGACATTCGTCAGAAGTTACAGACTTTTGAAAATTGGCGCGATCTTTTCGTTTTTGCTAGCTAAAATTATTGTATTACCTGTCATCTCGGGTATATGCAACACGTGAACAACTTGATGGCTTCAATACATCCGTCATATAAGTAAAAACTTTGGCTCTCTGGTTCTGTTAGCCATGGCGACTTCAAACAAATCGTCCAAGTCAAGGAAAATGAACTTTAATGCGCTGATTAATGCCATTAAACGTTGCTTAGATGATAGGAAGCCAATAAATTCGACTGCAGCAACGTATTCAATTCCGCGAAGCCGATGGAAGACCGGCCAAATCAACACCAAACGCGCCTCCAACCAAATCATTGGCCAAGACAGCCAAGGCGAAGTCATCATCAGACAATGAAGACTTTTGTACAAAACAACTCCGAAAGGAATGAATTTCGTTTTTTCTTTGAATAATTGCAGTTTTTACTTTCATTTTTCCATTTTTAGCGAAATTACTTGGAGTGCCAGTAACCGAACACCTTTTTTGAAATAGCCAAAATTTATCAAAGTTTTTTCAATCGATTGAATCACAAACTAAGTGTTTCTTATTCAGTTGTTAGGTAGAGACTTTAGCTTTCCATTGATGTATATATGTCCGATTAATTTGCACTTAGTCAGAAGTTATAAGCTTAAAAGAAATGTGTGCCGATAACCGAACACTCTCCTCTATATTACTTACTATTTATATCGGTAAAAAAAAATTACACCACGCCAACAAACCCATTTATTTACACTGTTTTCAATAGACATTTTCGATCCTGCAGCAATGCAGCGCCCTACCGCACTTATCCGTAACACACTTGGAAAGAATCCTGTGATTCGACATCTTATAAAATGATCATAAATAGAGCGTCGCAGCTCGCGCAAATTCACTTGAAAACATGTAATATGGCTTGATTGGAAAATTGAATTTTATTGAAATAAAAAAATGCTTATGGCGACCGCCGCGACTTGAACCAAGGAATGTGCTTGGTTGGTAAATGGTGCATGAATTGTATGAATTTATCATATAGTCACAATTGTTAACCAAAGGCAAATTACAGTCGAAACCAGTGAAAATCATGTTAATCCAATAACATGTTAAGCCATTCCAAATGAAATTTTCCATCAATTGACAAATTAGATGTTTATTAATTGCCTCGCATGAGCGATTAGGTCACTTGTAAATTTTAAATCTGGTGCGTGTGTGTGTGTGTATGTGTGTATGTATGTGTGTGTGTGTGTTGACTTCTACTTCTGCGCCTTTAGGTACATCTACAGGGTCCGGCACTCGAAGTGTAACCAACTTCAGACCGCTCGCGCAGCTGACGCACGGGCATCAGCTCTCTAGAAATTTGCTAAATGACTGTTCGGAGTTGTATTGTTTACAAGCGCAAGAAAGCATTTTGCCAAAAGTGAACGCGAAAAAAAAATCTTGACTTGAGAGAGCGAAGGAGTTGCTTCGTTTGGCCGAAAGCGGTCAATTTCCGAACATTGTATTTTCTGACGAGAAAATTTTTCCAATTGAGCAATTCGTAAACTCTCAAAACGAGTGAACCAAGAATGGCTGAAAAACAACGTTCCGAACTTCATCACGTCCACACAATGGCTCTCGAATTCACCAGATGCGAATCCAATCGATTATTCTCTCTGGGCCATTTTGGAGAGCAAAGTCCGAACTAAAAGATACACCAGTCTCGAAGCGCTGAAAAAAGTTATTGTCCGCGAGTGGGCCTAAATACCTGCAAGTCACATTCGGCAACTTGCGATTCGTTTTTTGACCGTCTCAAGGCCATAGTCAAGGCAAAATGTGGTCATATCGAGCAAAAGTGAATTGATTCTGAATTTTGTATTATTTTTACACATTTTGTACTTTGAATTAAGTAAAAGTAATTTTACAAACTGAATTTATGGCCTTTTTAATTGGTTACACTTCGAGTGCCGGACCCTGTAATGTTCGATCAAATTAATATAACTCGAAAAAATAATCTACAATATTATTACGTTTTTGCAAAAGACAATAGTTGTGGTGAACTTGATTCATGCGCATTCTTTCATCCCTTATTTTTGAGTTTCTCACATAGAAAAGATATGCGATCTCTATGACAAATTACAAATTACTTCCCCACGTTTTCTCAGAGGTGGCATGACCAATTTTAACAAACTTAGGTGCAAATGAAAGGTCTTATAGTCCCAAATAAAACTTCCAAACTTAATTCGGATCTGACTTCCAGTTCCGGAATTATAGGGTAAAATGTGTTTAAAATATGTATACCGTCACTCATTTTTTTTTTTCTCGCCTCAAAACTATTGCAATCGGTAGTCATTGTCAGTAAACAACCTGACAAATTAATTTCGGCCTTCCTGGTTCCCGGTTTTCGATTAACGACCGAAGATTGTGACCATAAAAATGGATCCCAATCACTTACCTCGAACCGACTTCGATGATACTGGTTCCGGTTTTGGAAGTACCTGCAATAGTGGGACTCTCTTTGTTTTCTTAGATATGGCCCAACTGACTGATTCATAAACTTAGGCTCATTTAAAAACTGCAATGTTGTCTCTGATCTAGTTAGGAAAACTATGTCAAACATTCCCGGATCGGGAGATGTAATCTTATACATGACCTAATCGACGAAACGTAGTGTTTTCAGTGCACCGAAATTTCTCGACGAATGCCTAAATCAAACTCGACAGTCTTAGACAAACCTGAAAGCTACTATTAGGTTATTTAGTAAACTCACAAGACGGCCGTTCCATATGTTATGGGATTTCCTATATATGGAACAATAATGGAATGGTAGAACACTATTGGCTGATGGTATATACTCATAAATGTTACATGGCAAGAGAAAGGTATTATCACACCACTAGGAGGATAATTTTTTACTGTATAATGTCAAATTTAACACTATTACCAAAAGATTTACGTCAATCAACAGATAACTCTTTAGCTATAATGTGTAAACGGAAGAAACAAATAAGAATTTTATTTAACAAAGTCAACTCTAAGCAATGAATGTGGCATCCATTCCTGAATGATTTGACTTGGTGTTAGGAAACCAATACTTTTAGAGATATTCCAAGTTTCCTTCGATATTAGAATATACACAGGTTTGTAATTTATAAGAAAATTATGCTAATTTCTGACCTACGTAGTCTGGAAATCCAGTTTGGAGTCCAGACAGGCATAACGCTATGCCCATCCCCGACGGACAAAGTTAATGTGTTTATTGAGGGGAACATGTCACTTGAGCCAATTAGCACTGTTGGTTTGGAATATAAATTTATTCACGTTTTCAACAGATGGGTATAATTTCAAATGCTTAGAACTCTCCAGAATAACATAAAACGAATCATGATTCTTTTCCGGCAACTCCATTTCAGATATCCCGGGACTGCTTTTTAATCGATTCTAGGAACAGTTCGGCTCAATTATCATTCGGTAAACCCCAATCGAAATGTCCTGTCACCTAATGAATTCGAATGACATTAACGAAACTGGTGTGTCGCAGCATTCAACACCAAAATTTTCCAGGTAAACCGGCGCCAGTCTGCCAGTAAACATGCCGAGACCTGCACATTTTCAGTCGACTTTTATTAAACAAACACCTCGACCGCTGCCGAAAATGCAAATCCTGAAACAATCTAAACGCCACTGGTCGTAAATTGCTTCGAATAGCGAGAGTCAATTTTAATCATCATCCTCAGAATGATTCGCTGTTTATTGGGGTGTAAGAACAGCATAATAGGACAATTTGAAAAAAAATCTATCACGTGCGAGTACCCAGTTCGAAATTGAGTTTGATTTTTTTTATGTTAAAATGCCGAAAATGACTTGTGAGTTGTATTTTTATATACCAACAAACTGTTCATGTGATGAACATAACAGATTGAAAATTAAAATTTTCAACGATTTTTCAATATGAAACAAACTATATGATTGTATTATCCCAATTACATAACGAATAGCATCAGAAATTGGTAATATTTGCCAATCTTTCTAGGTCACTTAATATAGTGATAAATAACACAATTAACTACTACTGTCAATGAAATATAAACTAAATGTTAGCTTGGCGCCAGCCATTAAAAATAGTTTGTCAAAAAAGCCTTCGACTAAAAGGCACATAAAAATGTCATAATCAATACGTGGATATGGATGAAATATTAGCATGGTCCAAATTACTCATAGTTAATGCGAGCATTTCATTATACGGCTTTGCTTGTTATCCTCCATCAAAATAATGTTTACGCTAAATGCAAACAAATTTGCCAATTCGAAATCCATTCCGTGCGCTCTGCCGTTGAACTTGAAATTCCTCAACCGTTGAAGTTAGAACAATCCAAAGTTCATTGCTCACCGTTGCCAAGATAATCGGCCAGCCACCCAGCCATCGTCTAGCAAAAACAGATTTTCAGGCGACCTTGGTATGCAGTCGAATTCGTTTGTTCGACGGCTGATGTGTACTTTATGCTAACGATACGATCGGATATAGTAGACAAACAACGGACAGCCTGACGCCCGCATCTTTTCCGTCGGTCTATCTCATTTCCCCAATGCCGGAACAAAGTCAGGTTTCAACGGTGCTGCCCAAAATGATTTCGATGCGGCGAAATTATGCCTATGCAAATTGTTGTCGTCAGCTTCAGCATACTTTTTACCAGGCGCCAGTTTGTTTGAGGTTCACGATCTATTCAGTTTAATATCTTAGATACACTGTGAATGCTGCAAGGGTGCTCTACTAAAAAAGTGACTTTTTGTTGCTTAAATCGATTACAAAATTTGCAAGTTGTTATTCGAAAACCAAGATACAGGTCACACGATTGAAAAGAAGCTAGTGAACCAATCGGCATAACTTTTGTTATTTTGTTAGATGTGCATGTAGCACAATATCAGTAAACTTTGTTTGGCTTGTGTATAGTTTTTTATATTTAAACGTTAATTTTTAAAATTTAACATTCATTTTGTACTCGTGGTAATTGAAATCTAAAATAGAATCAGAACTCGAGCAAAGAAGTTTCACGTTATAATAAAATAACATGATCATAAACTATTTCACAAAATGTTTGGACTAAACACATGGATTTTTTGGTTCAAAATTAACATTTTTCATCAACGCAATCTCTATCAAGAGCAACGCAATCATTCCAGCACCGCTTTTAATGCCACTTTTGTGAAACGATTTATCTTTTGCCTCAAAATAGGCCTCAGTTTTATCGATAACCTCTTCATTCGTGCGAAATTTCATCCCGGCGAGCATTTTTTTCAGGTCTGCGATCAGCCAGTAGTCGTTGGGAGCCAAACCTGGCGAAAATCGTGGATGTGGGAACAATTCGAAGTTCAATTCATGTAGTTTTGCTATTATTTCGATTGACTTGTGACACGGTTGTCTTGTTGAAACAAAAAAAATTTCTATGTCATATGCGGTCTTTTTATCTTTCTTAATTTTTTTATAATTATAAAAACTAGTTATAGAATTCGCTTAAACTTTAGAAAAATTTTCCGAGGCCCGGAGGGCCGAATGTTATATACCATTCGTTTCAGCTCGACGAACTGAGCAAATGTCCGTGTGTGTGTGTGTGTCTGTGTGTGTGTTGTCAACAAAGAGGTCAAGATCTCAGAGATGGCTGGATCGATTTTGATCAAACATGATTTTGAGATCGGATGTTTACTTTTTGAGTTATACAAAGTGTTATGTCAGAAAGTTCAGTTTTTGACAATATCTGTCACAATTGACCTTGAAAACGGAATATGTTCTTAGACTTAGATTCCGCAAGGTAATAGCTATCCAACAAGCCATAGATTGTGAGAATCCATCCATTTTTAACGGTAATATAGATATTTTTGTGTAAGTGACTTCTCACCTTATTCCAGTAGTATGAATTTTGAGCGCTGTATGATAAAGCAATGCTTGGGAGCAATGTGAAACACGGTTTTTTATAGAGATTGGCAATTCGTTCGCGAACGGTTCAAAAGAACTAGTTCTTTTGAAAGAATGAACGAGCTATAGTTCTTTTTTCGAGAACGTTAGTTCCTCAGTTCAAAGTCGAGGGATCTTTTTTTGTTTTTTAAGCTGGCTCAACCTTTTTTCAAGAACGGTACTAATAAGAAAGTTTCGTCACGAAACCTCAGTTCTATTTCGAGGGACCTTTTTATCCACGCTTGAGCTTACAAAAGTGAGTTCTCGTTCAGTCTTTGAACAAACAAACCAACTATGAAAAGAACGAACGAACGGCTCTGGAGAACTAGTTCTTTCAACAGAACTCTGCATCACTGAACGGTTCATTAAAATGAACTATTTTGCCCATCTCTAGTTTTTTATACTGTTACATACAATTGTTTCTAAGTACCACTAAGACAGTGTACAGTATCCTTTTTCATGATATTTTGCATCAGACCGATTTTAGCACGGTTCGTTTTTGGCAACATAATTGTCCGAATATGACACATGTAAACCAGATGATGGCAGCATTTTTGAATTGAGAGCAATTCGATAATTAAATTGATTTAAACTAGTTACAGCAATAAATGCTGGAAGAACATTACACCCATATACCGTTCGAATCAGTTCGTCGAGATCAGCAAATGCGTGTGCGATAAATAATTTCACTCAATTTTCTTGGAGATAACTCAACCGTGTTTTACAAACTTAGATTCATATGAAAAGTCGTATGCTTCCAAACAAGGTTTCTGAATTACGTTTGGTTCCGACTTCTGGTTCCGGAACTACAGGATGATATGTGAAACGAAATCAAAATAGTGTTACTCATTTTTCTCGTAGATGGCTAAACCGATCTAAGTTTCAAATGAAATCTAGGAACCATAAAATATTAAAATGAAAGTTCTCAAGATCCTATAAAACATCCCTCTTTTTAGTCAGATCCAACTTCCGGTTTAGGGGATACAGCGTAATTAGTATAAAAATGTCCATTTCACATAAATTTATCAGGTTTATCGGGTTTGTAGATTTGGATATTCGATAACCACATAAACTAATTTCAGTTTTAGCGGTATTCAGTTCGTGATTCGGAAGGTACCTAAAAATTTAATTCACACTACGATTTCTTAAAGATGTCTACACTGATTTTTAAACAGTTTGAACCAAATGTAAACAATACAGCTCCTAAGGTGGATTTAACTGAATTCGGCTACACCGATTTTAAAATTCCGGTTCCAGTATTGATTCGTTTCTCAAAGCTCAATCGTTTTCTCAAAAAGGCCAAATCTAATTTTAAAAACAAAAATTCAAATTAAAGGATTTATGGTCCCATACAAAATTAATTAATTTTATCCGATTCTGGATGATTTTTTAAAATTCACACCGATATAGAAGATGACAATCCAAAAAAAGCTTCATAGTTGGACTCAAAACTATTGCAATTTATTCGTCCATACGAATCGGTTTGAACTGTGCTGGTTCCTGAATACCGGATCTGGAAATATCGTAAATAACCGTAAACTCTAAAGTGGAACTTACTTCGACATCTCATAGAATATTCAATCGATTGTCATATTTTTAGATTCAAATTCGATCCGATTTGCAGTTTCAACATTACAGAGTAAAGTGATTAAAATCTCAAATTGCCGCTTAAAACGACGGTCGTTAAAATAATGTCATGAAAACTAAAACACCGAAGAATATTCATGCAAATAATACATGCGGATGATAAAAAACCTGTTTTAATCCACCCAGTGGTGTAATGATGCCTTTCTCATGTACATATAATATTGTGGTATTCTATTCAAAAAAATTCTCTTCGAGTTTTGAAAGAAACCAAGAGATTGTTTATGCATAACATACAAAATAAAACAGTTCTTGGATTGCATAAGCCATCCTTAAGAAAACGAAATGGGTTCACTATTATATGCACTTTCCAGAATCCGGAACCGGATACCGGAAACCAGGATAGCCGGAATCGGTTTGTTTAGTTGCCTACTGATAATGACTATCGATTTGTGTAGTTTTGAGACCAGTTTAGAAAATTTTTTACGTATTTTGGTTCGCCCGTTTAAGTGACGGTGTACAATATTGAACACACTTTACCCTATAATACCGGAACCGGAAGTCGGATCCGGATGAAACTCAGGAATTCCGTATGGAACCGGAAGACCTTTCATTTGAATCTAAGTTTGTGGAAATCGGTCAAACCATCGTTGAGAAAAGTGAGTGAGATCCATTTTGGTATATATGACCACTATTTCCGGTACTTCCGGAACCGGATACCGGGAACCAGTATAGCCGGAATCGGTTTGTTTGGTTGCCTACTGATAATGACTATCGATTTGTATAGTTTTGAGACCAGTTTCGAAAATTACAATATTTTACACACTTTACCCTATAATTCCGGAACCGGAAGTCGGATCCGGATGAAATTCAGGAATTTCGTATGGGACCGGAAGACCTTTCATTTGAATCTAAGTTTGTGGAAATCGGTCAAACCATTGCTGAGAAAAGTGAGTGAGATCCATTTTGGTATATATGACCACTATTTCCGGTACTTCCGGAATAGGATACCGGGAACCAGGATAGCCGGAATCGGTTTGTTTAGTTGGCTACTGATAATGACTATCGATTTGTGTAGTTTTGAGACCAGTTTAGAAATTTTTTACGTTTTTTGTTTCGCCGGTTTAAGTGACGGTGTACAATATTGAACACACTTTACCCTATAATACCGGAACCGGAAGTCGGATCCGGATGAAACTGAGGAATTCTGTATGGAACCGGAAGACCTTTCATTTGAATCTAAGTTTGTGAAAATCGGTCAAACCATCGCTGAGAAAAGTGTGTGAGATCCAGTTTGGTATATATGACCACTATTTCCGGTACTTCCGGAACAGGATACCGGGAACCAGGATAGCCGGAATCGGTTTGTTTAGTTGCCTACTGATAATGACTATCGATTTGTGTAGTTTTGAGACCAGTTTAGAAAATTTTTTACGTATTTTGGTTCGCCCGTTTAAGTGACGGTGTACAATATTGAACACACTTTACCCTATAATTCCGGAACCGGAAGACGGATCCGGATGAAATTCAGGAATTCCGTATGGGACCAGAAGACCTTCCATTTGAATCTAAGTTTGTGGAAATCGGTCAAACCATTGCTGAGAAAAGTGAGTGAGATCCATTTTGGTATATATGACCACTATTTCCGGTACTTCCGGAACCGGATACCGGGAACCAGGATAGCCGGAATCGGTTTGTTTAGTTGGCTACTGATAATGACTGTCGATTTGTGTAGTTTTGAGACCAGTTTAGAAATTTTTTTACGTTTTTTGGTTCGCCCGTTTAAGTGACGGTGTACAATATTGAACACACTTTACCCTATAACTCCGGAACCGGAAGTCGGATCCGGATGAAATTCAGGAATTTCGTATGGGACTGGAAGACCTTTAATTTGAATCTAAGTTTGTGGAAATCGGTCAAACCATCATTGAGAAAAGTGAGTGAGATCCATTTTGGTATATATGACCACTATTTCCGGTACTTCCGGAACCGGATACCGGGAACCAGGATAGCCGGAATCGGTTTGTTTAGTTGCCTACTGATAATGACTATCGATTTGTGTAGTTTTGAGACCAGTTTAGAAATTTTTTTACGTGTTTTGTTTCGCCGGTTTAAGTGACGGTGTACAATATTGAACACACTTTACCCTATAACTCCGGAACCGGAAGTCGGATCCGGATGAAATTCAGGAATTTCGTATGGGACTGGAAGACCTTTAATTTGAATCTAAGTTTGTGGAAATCGGTCAAACCATCACTGAGAAAAGTGAGTGAGATCCATTTTGGTATATATGACCACTATTTCCGGTACTTCCGGAACCGGATACCGGGAACCAGGATAGCCGGAATCGGTTTGTTTAGTTGCCTACTGATAATGACTATCGATTTGTGTAGTTTTGAGACCAGTTTAGAAATTTTTTACGTTTTTTGTTTCGCCGGTTTAAGCGACGGTGTACAATATTGAACACACTTTACCCTATAACTCCGGAACCGGAAGTCGGATCCGGATGAAATTCAGGAATTTCGTATGGGACTGGAAGCCCTTTAATTTGAATCTAAGTTTATGGAAATCGGTCAAACCATCACTGAGAAAAGTGAGTGAGATCCATTTTGGTATATTTGGTATATACGACCACTATTTCCGGTACTTCCGGAACCGGATGCCGGGAACCAGGATAGCCGGAATCGGTTTGTTTAGTTGCCTACTGATAATGACTATCGATTTGTGTAGTTTTGAGACCAGTTTAGAAATTTTTTACGTTTTTTGTTTCGCCGGTTTAAGCGACGGTGTACAATATTGAACACACTTTACCCTATAACTCCGGAACCGGAAGTCGGATCCGGATGAAATTCAGGAATTTCGTATGGGACTGGAAGACCTTTAATTTGAATCTAAGTTTGTGGAAATCGGTCAAACCATCACTGAGAAAAGTGAGTGAGATCCATTTTGGTATATATGACCACTATTTCCGGTACTTCCGGAACCGGATACCGGGAACCAGGATAGCCGGAATCGGTTTGTTTAGTTGCCTACTGATAATGACTATCGATTTGTGTAGTTTTGAGACCAGTTTAGAAATTTTTTACGTTTTTTGTTTCGCCGGTTTAAGCGACGGTGTACAATATTGAACACACTTTACCCTATAACTTCGGAACCGGAAGTCGGATCCGGATGAAATTCAGGAATTTCGTATGGGACTGGAAGACCTTTAATTTGAATCTAAGTTTGTGGAAATCGGTCAAACCATCACTGAGAAAAGTGAGTGAGATCCATTTTGGTATATATGACCACTATTTCCGGTACTTCCGGAACCGGATACCGGGAACCAGGATAGCCGGAATCGGTTTGTTTAGTTGCCTACTGATAATGACTATCGATTTGTGTAGTTTTGAGACCAGTTTAGAAATTTTTTACGTTTTTTGTTTCGCCGGTTTAAGCGACGGTGTACAATATTGAACACACTTTACCCTATAACTCCGGAACCGGAAGTCGGATCCGGATGAAATTCAGGAATTCCGTATGGAACCGGAAGACCTTTCATTTGAATCTAAGTTTGTGGAAATCGGTCAAACCATCGCTGAGAAAAGTGAGTGAGATCCATTTTGGTATATTTGGTATATACGACCACTATTTCCGGTACTTCCGGAACCGGATGCCGGGAACCAGGATAGCCGGAATCGGTTTGTTTAGTTGCCTACTGATAATGACTATCGATTTGTGTAGTTTTGAGACCAGTTTAGAAATTTTTTTACGTGTTTTGTTTCGCCGGTTTAAGTGACGGTGTACAATATTGAACACACTTTACCCTATAACTCCGGAACCGGAAGTCGGATCAGGATGAAATTCAGGAATTTCGTATGGGACTGGAAGACCTTTAATTTGAATCTAAGTTTATGGAAATCGGTCAAACCATCACTGAGAAAAGTGAGTGAGATCCATTTTGGTATATATGACCACTATTTCCGGTACTTCCGGAACCGGATACCGGGAACCAGGATAGCCGGAATCGGTTTGTTTAGTTGCCTACTGATAATGACTATCGATTTGTGTAGTTTTGAGACCAGTTTAGAAAATTTTTTACGTGTTTTGTTTCGCCGGTTTAAGTGACGGTGTACAATATTGAACACACTTTACCCTATAATTCCGGAACCGGAAGTCGGATCCGGATAAAATTCAGGAATTCCGTATGGGACCGGGAGACCTTTCATTTGAATCTCAGTTTGTCAAAATCGGTTCAGCCATCTCCGAGAAAACCTAGTGAGATTATTTGACACACACACACACACACACACACACACACACACACACACACACACACACACACACACACACACACACACACACACACACACACACACACACACACACACACACACACACACACACACACACACACACACACACACACACACACACACACACACACACACACACACACACACACACACACACACACACACACACACACACAGACATTGCTCAGCTCGATTAACTGAGTCGAATGGTATATGACACTTGGCCCTCCGGGCCAATTTTCACTGGTCGGTTTTTCAAGTGATTGCATAACCTTTCTATATGAGAAAGGCAAAAAGGTATCATCTCACTACTAGGTGGATCAAGCACGTTTTTTTTGCAATTTCAGCCTTCAAACAGTGTCTCTACGACCACGTTTGAAGTCAGCAAACCAACGTTTTATTGTTGTTTCTTATGGAGCGCAGTCTCCATAACACTTTTCAAGCCATTACTTTGCTTGAAAGGTATTGTTCCCATCAAGAAGTAGTGTTTGTAGTTTTTGATCCATTGTTCTGAAATTAACAAAAGTAGTGTCACTCTTAGCACAAACTCACAAACTAATGAATAGAATATCATGAAATTTTCACAGCTGTCTTTTAAAGGATAGTATTAACTGAAAAAAGGTGACTGCAATCAAACTAGCGCCATCTATGTGTTAGACCTGGGACTTTTCAGCCCATGTGTTATTTTGCCATCTTGGAGTTTGAAACGACCCCAAACATTGTTTTCCGGTACCTATTCATCAAATCCGTTCCAAAAATACCTATATTGTAAGGGTTTTCAAGGAATATCAATGAACCGGGAGTCGCCATCCTGGATTTCGGATCGAACCCAAACATTGTTTTCCGACTTGTACTCATAAAATCCATTCCGAAAATATCCATATGATATAGGTTTTACAACATTCACTGCACAAGCTTTTTTTAAGAAGTAAATTCCAAATAACGTGAATTTATGAAGTGAATTTCAAATAACGTAAACTGTTTTTACGAGCTACCTCGATTTATGAACCCCCGTTTAGTTCGTAAATGGATTTAAAATATGAAAGAAATCCAATACTCATACTGCGGTATGATGAACGTATTTTACTAGTACGATTTCAACATACTTTGTATCTTTCGTAAAGATTTCTTCGAACATTAAAATATTGCCTTTTTGAAGAACGATGCTTGACACTGTGTTATCTAAACAGTTTTTCGTTTATTTATTATTATTTCACTGAAAGTCGTTTAACCGAATGCCGCTTCGGAAAAAGTCGTTTCGGCAAATGGGTCATTTCACGAAAATTTTCGCCGAAAGGGTAATTTTGCCGAAAAGGGTTGTTTCTTCGAAAAGGTCGTTCCACCGAAAATTTCATTTTACCATTTTACAACTGAAAATATTGCTCAATTTTTAAATATGATAAAACGACCGTAAATGCAATGTAGTATTACATACGAGTCTAGTGGTCTCTTAAATAAGAACATTTGCACTCAGTTAATGGGATAGCACAGCAAAATTTTGCTGATCGATACACCAGAGCAAATGCTTTGATACTTAGTAGTTGATAAAGTCAATCAATTTTCCTGGAAATTCCATTCTGAGAATCATGAATCAATCCAAAAACTTCATTCAAGAGAGTATTCTTTTTGAATTAAACATGGGGTAAGAATTCGTAGAATCGCCGAAAAAAATTAATGTTTTTATTATTTGTTCAAGTGTTGCTAATTTGATTCTTTTCGTTCATTAAAATGACTTTCTGAAAAATAACACGTTGAACAAGTTTTTTCGGAAAATTATTGTAAAATGAAATTTTTCGTTCAATTTTCAACAAAGCCTTGCCATAAACATATTTCCCCAAGACCTCCTGCACGCCCAAGTGCATTAGATCTATCTCTTTGCTCAACATCAATTCGACTAGATTGCACCTGGAAAATATTGCCTGATTTACACGGTAGCGATCATTTACCAATCATCATCTCAATTAGCTGTAACAAATGTATTGCTAATTCAGCTAGTATTCCATATGATTTGACAAAAAATATCGACTGGATTAAATACCAAAGTAGAATCTCTAGTATTTTGAATTCAATGGAAGAGCTCCCTCCACTTGAAGAATATGACTTCCTCATTTGTTCGATTCTGGAGGCAGCAGAACAATCCCAAACTAAACGCTTTCCTGGGCCAACGACTAACAGAAGGCCTCCCAACCCCTGGTGGGACAAAGAGTGCTCAGAGGCTAAACTCGCAAAACAAAATGCTTGCAAGACGTTTCTAAAACGGGGAGGAGGAACTCCTCAGAATTTTGAAAAACTTATGTTTTTAGAAACCAAGTACAAGAGCATACTTCGAGCCAAAAAATGTAGCTATTTGAGACATTTTGTCGAAGGTTTGTCAAGAGAAACCTCAATGAGCACTCTTTGGAATACGGCCAGACGAATGAGGAATCGTAACGTGGGCAATGAGAGTGATGAATACTCGAACCGATGGATATTTGACTTTGCTAGGAAAGTTTGCCCAGATTCTGTTCCTACGCAAAGCATTATACGGGAATCTCCTCCAAATAATGGTTTTATTAATAACCCATTTTCAATGATGGAATTTTCTATAGCACTCTTGTCTTGTAACAATAACGCCCCTGGGTTGGACAGAATTAAATTCAACTTGGTGAAGAATCTGCCCGACCTCGCAAAAAGACGTTTGTTGGAATTGTTCAACAAGTTTCTTGAGCAAAATATTGTTCCGCCTGACTGGAGACAAGTGAAAGTTATCGCCATTCAAAAGCCGGGGAAACCAGCTTCCAATCACAACTCATATAGACCCATTGCGATGTTGTCCTGCATCAGAAAATTGTTCGAAAAAATTATTCTACGACGTCTCGACACTTGGGTCGAGACGAACGGTTTGTTGTCAGATACTCAGTTTGGCTTCCGTAGAAATAAAGGGACGAATGATTGCCTTGCATTACTTTCGTCTGACATCCAAATTGCCTTCGCTCAAAAGCAACAAATGGCATCTGTATTTTTAGACATTAAAGGAGCATTTGATTCAGTTTCCATTGATGTTCTTTCAGACAAGCTCCACAAACATGGACTTCCAGCGGTTATAAATAATTATTTGCACAACCTTTTGTCAGAGAAGTGCATGTATTTTTCACATGGCGATTTGGCAACATTCAGAATTAGCTACATGGGTCTCCCGCAAGGCTCATGCCTCAGTCCCCTCCTCTATAATGTACACTAAGGCAATTGGCAGATGATGGCGTGGTTTCAGTTACTGGGCCCAAAGCTATTGATCTGCATAAACCATTGCAAGATACCTTAGATAACTTGTCCGTTTGGGCTGTTCATCTTGGTATCGAATTCTCTGCGGAGAAAACAGAGTTAGTCGTCTTTTCAAGAAAGCATGATCCCGCGCAGCTTCAGCTCCATATGATGGGAAGAATGATCCAACAGGTCTTAACTTTTAAATACCTCGGGGTGTGGTTCGATTCCAAATGCACGTGGGGAGGACACATTAGGTATCTGATAACGAAATGCCAACAAAGAGTAAATTTTCTTCGAACAATAACAGGATCTTGGTGGGGTTCTCATCCGCAAGATCTAATAAAATTGTATCAAACAACGATACTTTCAGTGATGGAATATGGATGCGTTTGTTTTCGTTCCGCTGCAAACTCTCATTTTATCAAACTTGAGCGAATTCAGTACCGTTGTTTGCGAATTGCCTTAGGCTGCATGCACTCGACACATACAATGAGTCTTGAAGTTCTGGCGGGAGTTCTTCCATTAAAAGATCGATTTTGGGAGCTTTCATCACGCCTGCTAATAAGATGTGAGGTGCTGAATCCCATGGTAATTAATAATTTCGAACGACTAGTCGAGCTTCGATCTCAAACAAAATTTATGACAGTATATTTTAACCATATGTCACAGGAAATCAACCCTTCAAGATATATTCCTATCCGTGTCAGCATCCTAAGTGCCCCTGACTCAACTTTATTTTTCGATACATCCATGCAGCGCGAAGTGCGTGGAATCCCGGAACACCTACGCTCGATGGAAATCCCAAAAATATTTTCAAGTAAGTTCAGGCATATTGACTCTGAGAAAATGTTTTACACGGACGGATCGCGAATTGAAGAAGCGACAGGGTTTGGTATGTTCAACAATAATGTTTCGGCCTCATTTAGGCTTCAAGAACCTGCATCTGTTTTTATAGCAGAGCTAGCAGCAGTTCATTATAGTTTGAGTGTAATCGTCACATTATCTCCAAACCATTATTTCCTCTTCACAGATAGTCTGAGTGCAATTGAAGCCATTCGCTCAATCGCTGCTGGCAAAAATGAACCGTTTTTCTTGGGTAAAATAAAACAGTGTCTGAACGACATATTGAATAATAATTATCTAATCACTATAGTCTGGGTCCCGGCTCATTGCTCCATTCCTGGCAATGAAAGAGCCGATAATTTAGCCAAACGTGGTGCTATTGAGGGTGAAATTTATGAGCGACCGATTGCTTTCAACGAATTCTATAGTTCGTCTCGCCAAAGAACACTTGCCAGCTGGCAAGCATCTTGGGATAGAGATGATCTGGGTCGGTGGATGCACTCAATTATTCCGAAAATATCGACAAAGGCATGGTTCAGGGGACTGGATGTGAGTAGGGATTTCATTCGTGTGATGTCCAGACTCATGTCCAATCACTACACGTTAGATGCACATCTCCTTCGAATTGGGCTCTCCGAGACTAATCATTATGCTTGCGGAGAAGGTTATCGGGATATTGATCATGTCGTTTGGACATGCGTGGAGTATCGTGATGTCAGATCTCAACTAATAAATTCTTTGCGTACCCAAGGTAAACTATCCAATATCCCAGTTCGAGACATTCTTGCTTGTCGTGACCTTTCATACATGGAACTTATTTATCATTTCATAAAGAAAATTGGAGTTTCAATTTAATAAAGGCCCCTTTTAAGACTTAGTTCTGATCCCAGCTGCGTCTATGAGTTCAACCAATAGCTAAATTAGAATAAAAATTATGTAATGATACAAACAAACTCGAAACAGTTTATGAAATTATCAACAAAATGTCTGAAAATAACAGCTTATTTTATAATTTATAGAAGTTAATCGTTTGGTTCAAATAATATTTCCGAGTAGATTTCATAATTAATGACGAGTTACCTAAGATGATATTTAAGCTATAAGAGAATATGTTTTAATAAATTCAAAACGTTGTGACTATGTTAAAATTAAATTAGGATAAGAATATTATGTAAAAGTGATGCTACGGCGAAGAAAAACTTATGTAAACTGCCTTAAGAAATAAACGTATTTATGGAAAAAAAATAAACATATTTGAATGAAACTTTCACGGCTCGTAGGCAATACAATGAACATAAAATATTGTACAGTAAGGTGTTCAGTTGCCGGCACCCCACCGTAACTTTTAACAGAAAGTAGATAAGGGGCTGTCCATAAAAGACGTCACGCTTTTTTTGACGATTTTTGACTCCCCGTCCCCCCTTTGTCACAAATTGTCACAGAAGCAAAAATATCCCTAAAACTACAAAATCATCGGAATTATTTTATTAATATCAATTAAATAAATTAACAAACGTATTTGGTTGGAATTGATGAAACATTTAAATCATCTGTTTTATTCCTCCTAGGAGTACACAGATATATTATTGTTTTAGGTAAAGAATAATATTTCCTTATTGTAGCATATAGGACTGAGAAAATAAAGACCAAAACCTCATCAAAACGAGATCACTGCCGAAGAATCTTTTCAAGATCAGTTGATCAGTGAATTTTAAATTACATCGATCAATATCGGTACTGATCTTCCGTCACACAATGGGTAGTGATTTTGAGCTAAACTTATTCTTGATTTATGTAAGTTCAATCATTGGATGATTCGATAAGCTTTGATGTTGGTGGAGAAAAATCACATATGATCAAGATAAGACATGACATGATCTACGTCTGAAATCGTTGATCTCCCGCCCTTTTTCAAATGGAGTACAATTAAATAAACTGCATCAGAATCAGATAAGCGAAATTCTTATGATATACTATTATCAATGCTAGAAAATCAAATTACTGAAAAATTGTCAGTGCCTAACTTAAGTTAAACCGATTGAAGGCATCTTTTTCTTTTTTACTCACATAAGGCAAAATTTATTAATTTCGCTAATTTACTCGCACCTCCGTGCATTTTTGTTGATCACAACAGAAATGATTTCCTGCATCATTCATTTCCGAATTTACAAGAAGAAGTTTTTACATCAACAAATACACGTTTTCCTATAGAATGTAAACGTTTATTGTGGAGATTTTTTCAGGAAATAGGGGAAAGCAGTATTTCAAAAATGCGCTCATTGAAAATATTGGACGTCACATTCCAAAAACCTCCCCCCCTTCCCCCTGTCACAAAAGGTCACGTTTGATGAAACACCCCCATGGCGACTCCAAACAAATCGTCAAAGTCAAGGAAAATAAACTTTAATGTACTGATTAATGCCATTAAACGTTGCTTAGATGATAGGAAGCCAATAAATTCGACTGAAGTAACGTATTCAATGCCGCGAAGCCGGTAGAACACCGGCCAAATCAACACCAAAAGAGTCACCATTGGTGGACCAGCGATTTATTTAAAACCTATGACGAGAAGTATAACTCCCGACATGGTGTTTTAATTATACTAATAATAACAACAGCCAAATTTGCATTCGGTAAACCAATGAACACAATTAATTTGTAATTATGAAATGAATATCCTTCAAGTGAACAATTTAAGTAGTCGCGTATTCCCATGTCCACTTTCCATTAATCTATCACAATATATACAGAATCTCAGTGATATACGGGTAGAAAATGGGAACTAAGAGTTTCGAATGAAGTACATTCCAAGAGTTTAAAATCATGAAAATGGTGACGAATTTCTCGTGTGTACAGTAAGTCTTTATTTTATTTGGCTAAAATTTACTGCTCCCAATACTCTAGAATAAGAATTAATAATTAACTACGAAAAAATTAATTGATCATTAGATTCGAATATAGACTGTGTTTGTTATTTGTTTACCTTGCTTAAAAGAAACTGATAAATGGTTCACACATCGTATGTACATTTGTTAAACAAACATGAGTCCACAATCTGTTAGTATGTGACAATATTTATGAATGCGATCGAACAGGAAGTACGATGTGTTGAACATGCTGTGACTAATTAGGAAACGTGACCAAATCAACACGCTAGCGTAATAATCATAACTATGCAAAGCAGTTCGATTGATGAACGAACCGAAACCACCGGAAACGTCTATATCAATGCAAAGACTTGCCATGTCTTTCCTTTTATTTGGAAGAAGAAATATGTTTTGGATCCCAATTATTGTAGCATGCAATAATTTATTATTAATTAGTTTATTCGAATTCTTTTTCGAATTGAACTTGAACATTCTCGAAACAAATCAAAACGATGCATTAGCATAAAAACAAAGAAAACAATAATGTACTTAGAATAGCTATGAAATAGAGTACGTTTGAATTATCTTCAAATTTGGGGGTTTAGTTTTAACGCACGAAGGATACTCCGATTAAACTTGAACGATTTCTTTTAGCTTTGAGACCTCTCGAAAAGAATATTTGATCAGCTTGGATGCTGTTTGAAATCAGTAGCACAGATCGGTTCTGTTAAAACTAGACCGGAATACCGCTTACAAATTGAGCAAATTGAGAGCGAAGGATGAACATTAATGTATACTAAATGTTGGTATGCTAATCGAGTTGGTTTTTTATTGGAAAAATATTCATCACGTTATTATTTTTTTCCTCGAATTCCACAATTTATCAGACAAAGATGCTGATGGTTTTTACCAAACACGAGTTTCAAATTGTTGAGCTTCACTGATACTGAACATGGACGAACAAAATGATCGATAATGTGAGATTTTTATAATATAAACTGATGATAATTAGCAGGGAATTTTTCTCTATTTTTTATAAAAAACATACTATTTTGGCGCCTCCTTGGAGTATGACAGCTGGCTCTGACTAAAATAATAATTTTATTTTTTCGTGTAATCATTCAAAGTATATCCAAATCTTGCATGGCTACTACTCTCCAGTCCGGAGAAAAGAAGGATGATTTTTTTACCATTTGTTACATTAAAAATGTTTATTCTGCGCTCATTCCGTTTGTTACGAACTCGAGATTCGGCTCTGGGTTAACGTTTTCACTATTTTACGTTTCCGCCGATTAATTTATCAATTAGGTAATGATAACTTTTATCTGTTTTCATCGTAAATAGACCTGAAATTCAACTGATATAGAAAGTCTTAGAATCGCTATAACTATAGTTTGGAATGAGCAAAACGCAAGCAAAACGAATAAACCTAGACAGAATTGATTTCCGCAGTTTTCGGCACATCCGTAATCGGTTTATTAGTGATACTCGAGGCCAATCCTAGTTTCGTGTTTTATCTATTCCCTCACGTCCATTTGATTAGTGTACTAATTTTTCTTTTCTTGGACATCAATTTAATATCAAAACTACTTCCTTATACACCTACATTTCTGAAACCTAGTGCATCAGTAATAATATATTTGAACGTGATCATAGATCACTCTCTGGAATCGTTATGTGAATAGAAAAAAATTGAATTGACGATTACCTCACTTATTACGATTCTTTATCACCAAAACCGGAAGTGTCTGCCATCATCCGATCCAATACCCATTTTTTAGTCTCGAACAAACCTTAAATTATTGAAATCAGAGAAAATTGAGCGGTAATGAGATTGGTCGCTTACGTCACCTTTGCCATTATACCAACGAAACCGTAAGTGACAGCCATTTGAACTTCAAACCAAACCAACCAAGTTTAATGAACCAATACAAGTTTCTTAAAAACACTAACTGTGCTGAAATAGGCTCAGCTAATTTTTGCAACTTTCCCACCTTTTGTACCCCCTCCCTCCCTTGAATCCCCATCCCCATTGAACCCGTCCCTTGAATCCCCATCCTCCTTGAACCCCTCCCTTGTAGTCTCCCTTGAACTCTCCCTTGAACCCTCCCTTGAACCGAGCCTAAGCCCCAAGGCGGAGGCTTGTTTTCCTACTACTGTTACATATTTCTCGTCTCAGAAGAATCAGTTACGGTAAGAATTTCCTTAGGCGGGGAAATCCTTGACGGAGTAAACTAGATTAACCGCCGGGGACGCCGGGGTCTCGAGATGGCGAAAGCATTGGATTTTCTAGCAAATCTGCATGTAAATATTAGCCATTTCAACGAAAGCAATTTCACCGAAATCCATTTCAGGGATGGGTATTGCATGATGGGAAAGTCGATGCCTTTCACGCAGCTTGCTTTGGTTCGATTCCCAACCCCGTACATAGGGTCAGAAAGTTTTTCTGGCCCGAAGAGGCGAATGACCTCAAGGTTAAAACCTCTATAATTTAAATAAAAAAGCCATTTCTCCGGAAGGAGTGTAGCAAGTGTATTTAACAGGGGGAAGTCAAGAAAAAATTCATATAACTTGACGAGAATCGATACGTTTTGAAGACCATAAATACTTTTTGTCCAAATTAGATATGATTATAAGGTGCCTCTAAAATAGGGGGGTGTAATGTTTGTAACGGCATAGCTCCGAAATTACTGAACTGAAACTATTCAAACTTGGCACATCTACTTCTTGTTCTTTAGATGGTCATTAGATTATTTTTATAGAAGAGGGAGCGTAGTAAGTATCCTTAACAGGGGGAAGGTGATGACGAAATTTAACTAATTTGAAGAGAATCTATACTTTTTGAAAATTATGCATACTTTTTCTAAAAACTCAAATATGATCATAAGGGTGTTTTTAGGGGTGAATATAGTGATTGCCTCTAAAACAGGAAGTTTGATGTGAGGATGATAGATTTTTCCAAAAAGCGATACTTCTTGCTAAGTACAGATATTATTTGCACTTGAGATGATCCTAAGAGCAAGGGGTGGGAATTTTGCGAAAATCAACATTTTTTGACAGACATAGATAAGATATTTATAACCATTTAAAAATTGTCGTAAGGATATTTATACGCGTGAAAGGACAGCAAGTGTCGCTTATAAAGATGCTGTTAGTCAAATAGTGTGTATATATCGGCAAAGTAAATTAATCCCAAACTTGGCACAGGCACTTTTTTGCAATTCTCTACATTCAGCGTATTACAGGTAGGCAGAACAATTTCTAGATTTTTCTTTGCGGCCTCGCCTTCACGAAACATTTCCGAGCTACGCCGGATAATTCAGCTAGTAAACTTATAACAATACAGCTTAGTGAACAATGGGGTGATTTCGAGATGGGCAAACCTAACAAACAAAAGCGACCGACAACGTCGCTGCCTCGATCAACGGCAATCGTAATTGACTTCAAACGGAAAAAACATTGTGATACTAAAGAAGGTGCGTGGTTTTCAATTGAACAAAAGTAATAGTACACTTTATATTCAATCCTTCTCTGAGTACGAGGTAGTGAATCTTTTTTTCTGGCATTAACATCATATGCAGGGTCGTATCAGTACAATGTAGTAAAGTGTGATGTTTGTAGTACCTTCTCAAAAACAAAATCCATCCAGTATTGGTATGAATAAAACCAAATTCGACAATGTATTAAAAGGGGGGCGTAAGGGATCAACAGTTTCGGAAAATCGTTTTTTTTACATTTTCTTGTAGTTTGACATTTCAAAAATATTGTGTCAAAATTTCAAATCAATCGGAACAAAACTGCCAAAATACTGCGCCCCAGAGTGGCGTCTCTTTTATCTCCGCAACGATGATAGTGGCGAAGTCTGTGAACACGATGCTGCAAAATCTTCACACTTGGAACATACTCTTTTGTTATAAAATGCCTCCCCCTACAATTTTGAAATTTTTCTATTTTCATATTACGGTAGTTTTTTACCTCAAAATTGGCGGAAAATTTAGCCTAAGATCGCGTTTTTTGCTTAAATATGCCACGAACTGATAAAAATCAAAATAATAACTTGAGAACGACGAAGGGGGGAGAAATATCTCGTACTTTAAGTAAATTTAGGAACATTTTTGATTTTAGGTAATTCTACGCCAAATTATAGTGTTCACCGCACAACGTGATTCGCAAAAGAGGTTTTGAGGAATGCTCTGTTACGGAATTATTTTGCAATATTACTATACGGAAATTTTTTAAATAATACTTTATAATGTAAACTAAGTTTGAATAAATTTGCCTAAGCCATAAAAAATTACAAAAAAGAGTTTTTTGATTCAAATTATCCCTTACTTCCCTCAAAATGCTACTTTCCAATTTTTTCATTACTACATGCCGATCTTTACAAAGTCGGAAAAGCTGGTGTAAGCAAGCGAGAATCCTACTTACTGCTGCAAAACTGTCCTCTTTAATATTTTTTTTATACTTCACCATATCAGCAGACCTTTAGAGCTACCTATCGAAAAAAATGGTAGTAAATACTACAGTTTGTAGCATCTTCGAAAGCTGTTGTGTAGTAAAGTCTTTTCTCAGGAGCGTGATGTACATGTAGTATTTACAATTAAAATTCAAACTTACTACGTTTTATTAATACGGCCCCCTATGTTGAACATGAAATCGTGAAATACTAAACATCAGTGTACTTTGATTAAGTTTCATCGAAAAGGAAATGTGTAAGATTTTTTATCCGACACTCAGAACAGCGCTCGCATGTCGCTGGTCATCTGCGACTGTCAGATGGCCACGTGTCAATATTACCAGGAACTCGTGCACTGCCTTGTGAGAAACTGCACAAGAACGTAACTTCATTTTTGACAGTTCTGTAGGACTGTTTATAAGAATTTTTCTTTATGTTTGTTGAACCAGGTTCCCTTACGAGGGCGTAAACAAATTTGCGATCACGATAAAAAATATGAGAAAGGTAAAAAGTCTAGTTACACGCATTAGATCGATGACAAATGAATATGACAACGAAAGTTAATTGAATAAGTAGAGATCTGTTCAGATTGAACAGCTTGAAGTTTCGATTAAATCACATAGTTTCATTCAAAATTGATACTTTGGTAGCATTTAGATTTTTCATAACACTCGAATTAATACAAAACGATTAAATGATTTTCAAATGGCATTTCGATTTTTTTCTAACTTTTAAAATTACAAACAACGGATAACAAAAGTAAGGAAAATATTTACCATACCTTTCAAATTTATAACAATTAAAAATCTTCAAACCATTGGGTCAAATAATAAATCACCCAACAAACAGCGATGAAATGGATCTGAATTTCAGAGCTTAACAGACGATTCCGAAATCTCCGCTCTCTGAGTTATTTTTAGTGATCGGTAAATATTTATGAGCTCATTTTGATTATATACTTAAGATATGCTAAATATAGTATCCAACAGCTTTCCTGTTTTGCGAGTTCCCCTTCATTTATGTTTATTTATGCGCTAAATAACAAAACGACAGCCGCGTCTTTGAAAAAAAAAACAAAAAAATGGCAACTGAAGAGAACTTTCGCCATACCTACTTGTAAATAAAATCTTCACGTTAAATAATTCAAAGTCAAAAGCAGAGATTATCATTTGTGAAGTTGTTTTCCCGTATCCTTTTACTCACGACGGGGAGGTGTTGAAATTAACGCAACGTATTTATAACACCGTCCTCCTCAAATATCAATTGCAAAAAAGTTTGAAAAAGAGGGAAATGACCTTCAAGTCGGACTACGGTAGACCTTGGACGCTTTCGGCTGCTCGCTTCGCTACGGTCCCGCCTTTATCACTCACTCGGTATAGCACTATTGCAACGAACCGCGGTATGTTCGCGTGAAGAAGATGATAAAATAACACATGTTGAAAGTACATATATATGTTTTATAATAACCGGTTTTCCCGAATATAGATTTCAATCATGAATCTTGCCAAGTCGGAAAATCGTATTGATTTCAACACGTAAGATCATGTTTCAGTTTCTTAAAATAACACTCATTTTAAAACTTTCCATCTTTGATTATTTATTCATCTAACAAATAGAATTAAATAGAATATTAGCAAAAAAGTGTTGATAAATGAATCAAATTGAACAATAAACTACACAAGCATTACACTATCGCAGTCTTCAAATTCTTCAATGATTACGAAGAACAACTGTGTGATTTGTTCATTATTTTGAAAATAGATATAATTGGCTCAAACTTTGGAAAAAAATTCCGAGCCCCAGAGAGCCTAGTGCCATATACAAATCGATTCAAGTCGACGAATCGATCAAACGTCTGTGTTAGAGTGACTGTGTGTCTATATGTGTGTGTGTGTCTGTATGTATGTAAAGAATAAATAGGGGTAGATCTCAGAGGTGACTGAGCCGATTTTGATCAACCTAGATGAAAATGAAAGATCATTTTGTCAGCCAGAGCGCTATTGTTTACGCTCTTAGATCCGATGTTTACTTTTTGGGTTATAAGGAGTGTATCGATAAGTAGTTAGCAACATTCAAACAGTTATTACTCTGAAATGGCTTAATTTTTTGCAGCGTGTTTTGCGGTGACATGTTTGTTTACATGTCAATAACATCTGCGCAATCGATTGGTTTCGGTACGGTTTATCGTTTCAATGATGAGTCGAATTGATCCGGAAACGCGAAAGAAAATTCTGCACACTTGGTGCTCAGAAAATGGTGTCACGTACAACAAAATGGCAAAACGGGTGAAAGTGCACCACACCAGTGTCAAAAATATTATCGAGAAGTTCGGTAAGACCCTTTCCATGAAGGATTTGCCCCGATCCGGTAGGAAAACGGGTCCCAGCCAGCCAGGCCGGGACTTAAAAGTGGTTAAGTACATCAGGAAAAACCCATCGGCGTCGACGCAAGATTTGGCCAAGCAGTTCAACACCAGTATCGGGATGATTCAACGGATCAAAGTTCGGAACTCCCTGAAAACGTACAAGAAATAGAAGGTGCCGAAAAAGTCCCTGGTACAGCAAGTTTAGGCCAAAACAAGAGCGCGAAAACTGTATAACCGGATTCTACAGAATAAAGACGGATGCATCCTGATCGACGACGAAACCTACGCCAAGGAAGACTCTCGAGCGCTGCCCGGACCGCAATATTATACGAAATCGGTGTACCAGGACCTGGACGACGCTGACACCACGGTGGCGATGGAAAAGTTTGGGCAGAAGGTGTTGGTCTGGCAAACAATTTGTACCTGTGGTTTGCGGTCGTCGAATCGTCTTCACGAAGGGCACAATTAACGCCAAGGTGTACGAGGAAGAATGTTTGAAGAAGAGAATGCTGCCACTGTACAGAAAGCATGAGGCTCCTCCTCTCTTCTGGCTGGATTTGGATTCAGCCCACTACGCCAACTCCGTTCTACAGTGGTTGTCAAAAAATAATGTACAATTCGTGGAAAAGGAAATCAACCTACCGAACTGCCCGGATCTTCGGTCAATTGAAAGGTATTGGGGAATTATCAAGCGGCGCTTTCGGAAGGAAGATACACTGTCCCAAAACATGCAGGAGTTAAAAAAAACTGGACAGCTGCCACCAGGAAAGTCACAAAAGTAACTGTGCAGAATTTAATGAAGAATGTCAAGTCCAAAGTGCGAGCGTTTCACAGAAACTAGGATTTTCTTCCATATGATCAGTGAAATGCATAAAAATGTAATTTTTCTGCAATATATCGAAAACTGATGCCAAAATATGTTTTTTTTTTGCTTTTTTATTCAATAATCAATGTTGCTAACTACTTTTCGATACACTCCTTACAAAGTATAATCGATTAGTACTCTTCCCAACAACAATTTCTGAGGGACATTTTCTAAAAACTCTCATATAATCAGGATTTTTGCCTTTCTCATATAGAAAGGTTATGCAATCACTTGAAAAACCGACTAGTGAAAATGTCATATACCATTCGACTCAGTTCATCGAGCTGAGCAATGTCTCTGTGTATATATATATATATATATATATATATATATATATATATATATATATATATATATATATATATATATATATATATATATATATATATATATATATATATATATATATATATATATATATATATATATATATATATATATATATATATATATATATATATATATATATATATATATATATATATATATATATATATATATATATATATATATATATATATATGTGTGTGTGTATGTATGTGTCAAATAATCTCACTAGGTTTTCTCGGAGATGGCTGAACCGATTTTAACAAACTTATATTCAAATGAAAGGTCTCGTGGTCCCATACGGAATTCCTGAATTTCATCCTGATCCGACTTCCGGTTCCGGAGTTATAGGGTAAAGTGTGTTCAATATTGTACACCGTCACTTAAACCGGCGAAACAAAAAATTTCTTAAACTGGTATCAAAACTACACAAATCGATAGTCATTATCAGTAGGCAACTAAACAAACCGATTCCGGCTATCCTGGTTCCCGGTATCCGGTTCCGGAAGTACCGGAAATAGTGGTCATATGTACCAAAATTGATCTCACTCACTTTTCTCAGCGATGGTTTGACCGATTTCCACAAACTTAGATTCAAATGAAAGGTCTTCCGGTCCCATACGGGATTGCTGAATTTCGTATGGATCCGACTTCCGGTTCCGGAATTATGGGGTAAAGTGTTTTCAATATTGTACACCGTCCCTTAATGTCAATCTCTTGGTTTCTTTCAAAAATCAAAGAGAAAAATTTTGAATAGAATACCACAATATTATATGTACTTGAGAAAGGCATCATTACACCACTAGGTGGATTAAAACAGGTTTTCAAGCTAAAACTAAACGCGTTTAGGAATCATTGAAAGTAATTGGAAAATTAACAACACCGACGAATATGAATGCAAAAAATACATCTGAATTGACACAAAAATTGTCTCACTGCTAGGTGGATTACGTTTTTATAGAGCACTCGAGCGATCGATTTCCTAGAACATACGAACAATTATTCGTCCGTTTTAAAAGTTTGTCTTTGTTTGGCCATATTATTAGACCCACACTGGAAAATTAATAGTTCTCTTAAATATTTTTGTTACTTTCAACAATAAAAAAATGGCTTCAAAATCGCAGTGCGCTATGCCACCCTTATCAAAATATTTAGAGAAAAAAAGTCACCATTCTTGATTGATCGGAATATTTTCCGATCCTATAGAGAATGTTCGGAACTTTATGAAATGTGAAGTTTCTAAGCATGTTTATACAACTAAGCAGTATCTTATGCGTGTACACAATGAAACCTGGAAAAATGAAATGGAGATAAGGAACAAGATTGGACTTTGCATTGACAATATTCTTCGTCGTATAGCAGCCGTGTTTTTTTTTTTAATTTCGTCCTTCAAACGCTCTAATAACGCTATATAATAGTCACCTTACCACGCTTAGGGTTCGGTTCATCGCGTGCAGTCCACTCAGCTGACTGTCGATTGGACTCCGGAGTGAAGTGATGGAGCCATGTTTGGTCCATTGTTATATATCGACGAAAAAAAATCGGTTTTATTTCGATATAACAGCTCCAAACACTGCTCAGAATCATCAATTCGTTGTTGTTTTTGATCGATTGTGAGCTCACGCGGCACCCATTTTGCACAAAGCTTTCTCATATCCAAATATTCGTGAATAATATGTCCAACACGTTCCTTTGATATCTTTAGGGTGTCAGCTATCTCGATCAACTTCACTTTACGGTCATTGAAAATCATTTTGTGGATTTTTTTTCACGTTTTCATCGGTAACAGCCTCTTTTGGACGTCCACTGCGTTCATCGTCTTCGGTGTTCATATGACCAGTACGAAATTTTGCAAACCACTTACGAATTGTTGCTTCGCCCGGTGCAGAGTCTGGATAACACTCATCAAGCCATTTTTTGGTATCGGCGGCACTTTTTTTCATCAAAAAATCACGAAATTCCTTTTTTTCCATTTTTTTTCACAATAACAAGCTTCACTCAAAATGCAATATCTCACAAACTAATAATCAGACAGCTGTCAAATTTATACACGTATCTTTTGAAGGTTGGTACTAACTGAAAATGGTATGGATTTAATTCTAGTGGCGCCCTCTCATAGAAACGATACGAACTTTTCAGCCGATCTGTTAGATCTTTATCCGACTTTCGGTTCTGGAATTACAATACAATATGTGCAAATCTATGAAAAAATGCGCATTCAGTTTTCTCGAAAGTTTCTCAATCGATTCTCGAACCGATTCTTCAAAAAGTCTTTGAAAGTTGATTCAGATTTGACTTCCGGTTCCGGTATTATAGTGAGGTTAGTAAAAATTTTCAATTTCAATCTATGAAAAAATGCGCATTCAGTTTTCTCGAAAGTTTCTCAATCGATTCTCGAAAGTTTCTCAACCGATTCTTCAAAAAGTCTTTGAAAGTTGATTCAGATTTGACTTCCGGTTCCGGTATTATAGTGAGGTTAGTAAAAATTTTCAGTTTCATGAGGATTTTTTCACAAGCGATGGCGAAACGAGGTGCACATTATTATAAAATTTACAGGTGAATTCATCTAGTTGAACGACCTTGCTAGTTGGTGGATATATAAATCTACTTTGGGACTACTTTGGTGGCTGGTTTTCGCTTTCAAACGCACCGGTAATAGTGAAGCAAAGCTCCAAGAACGGAACTTACTTCGATTTCTCAGCAACGATTAAACTGATTTTCACAAAACATGATTAAAACTAAAGCTCTCAGTGTCTTAAAAAATACTGTGTAATTTCATCCAGATCCGACTTCCGGTTCCAAAATTGTAGGGGAAAGAGTATCAAAACATTCAAACTGTGCATGATGCAAAACCGGTACGCATCTGTACGTGCTGCTATGGAAGAAGAAAACACCACCGCCTAGCACACAGCGTGCTTCGTTCAATTTTGTATGACTGATTAGAAATTGAATACGTGATAATAGTTTATAACCAAAGAAAGTTTTTGATTTTATTCGAGTTTGAAAAAAAATCCTGACCGAATCTTCTAGTCATGTTTTTATAAATATAAGTAATATGACAGAGGCATCACCACACCACTAGGTGGATTTATTTTTGTTTCAATTCAATAGAGGTTTTAACATTAATGTCATTCGCCTCATCGGGTCAGAAAAGGTGTCTTTCCGTATGTGCGGGGTTGGGGATCCAACCCAGGTGGGCTGCATCGACTAACCCATCACACTATACCCGCCCCCCCTTACCTTACCTAACAGCTATAGGTCTGGGGTGTCCTTTGCTGTATCAAGCATACGTCTCCACATAACTCGGTCCATGGCTGCTCGTCGCCAGCCACGCAAGGCACGGATGCTTTTGAGATCACCCTCCACCTGTACCAATCGGATTAGATTCAAGAACCTTTTTCACTGGGCTGTCGTCCGACATCCTTATGACATGCCCAGCCCATCGTAGACGTCCGATTTTAGCAGTCCGTACGATGGGTGGTTCTCCTAGCAGCTGTTGCAATTCGTGATTCATACGCCGTCTCCACGTTCCGTCTTCCATCTGCACTCCGCCATAGATGGTCCTCAATACCTTTCTTTCGAAAACACTGAGGGCGCGTTGGTCCTCTGCCAACATACTCCAGGTCTCGTGGCCATAGAGAACAACCGGTCTAATTAGCGTTTTGTAGATGGTCAATTTCGTGCGGTGGCGTACTTTTCTCGATCGGAGGGTTTTTCTGAGTCCAAAGTACGCACGATTCCCTGCCAAAATACGTCTATGTATTTCTCTGCTGGTGTCATTATCGGCGGTCACCAGTGAGCCCAAATACACTAACTCATCAACCACCTCGATATCGTCACCGTCTATCAATATTCGTGGTGGGAGGCGTAGTGTTTCTTCTCTGGAGCCTTTTCCTCTCATGTATTTTGTTTTCGACGCATTTATGGCCAGTCCGATACGCCTATCTTCAGCTTGCAGTCCGATGAAACCAAATCTATGACATCATTTCAGAAAACTGCTATTCTAGATCCCACGCCAAAGTCCGGCTTTCTTGCATCCGTTCGCAAAACGAAAACAAAAGCAGTGTACCATAAAAAATCAGCAACAACTCCAAAATTCAAAACAAAACTATGTTAAATGTATTTTTCCTTCTGCACCAATTAGCATATTTGTTGAGAATTTTCGATTCTGATGATCAGACTGGCTCAAATAAACTTCAATCATGTGCGGCGCCGGAGAACCGTGTTGTTTGTTCCCAGCCTCAACAAATTTTGAGCTCTCGACTGTTATCTTATTCTAGATTTGATAATGCAAACTAATAAACCAGTCAGCTTTGCAGCCAGTAGCTCTCACGGCGTCGATGACGGAACAACATATTTTCTCGATAACGTGTTCTCATACTTTTTATAAAAAAAAATGCACGAACTGAAATATCACCTAATCGAAATCACGCCTGTCAACCGTTTGTCAACTGGGTATGATAAATGGTTGAACAATCAATTCCGTGATGATCCTTTGTCATTACATTGCCGGTACCATGTTTATCATTCACACCCTCAGTCACGTTTGCTTCCCAGTTCCATCCAAAATACTGGTTTTGAATCATACGAGAAATAAATTGATTTTCCATAGTTTTCATCTTCTGGTCTGATCGTGCTTTTATTTTTGATGAAAACATTACATGACATAAACAGGAGAGCTGTAAATTGCGTAATCACGTTTAAGGTTTTATATTTTAACATTCATGTTCGCATTTTGATTTATTAATTTTCAGCTCACATGACACAGATGCTTGTCAGCTTAGTTGAAAGCTCATTAATTTCAAAAGCCAAATTAATGACAACTGGTGCTATGCTGAAAAAGAAACAAAGTATAGAATGAATAAGATTTGAACCGAATTAAGCTGTATCCGGCATCGTTTCCAATCCTAGCTCAATGTACATGCTATCACAAAAAAAAACAAAAGGAAGTTTCCTAATACCACAGAAACAGATTTGTTAATTCAACAACAAATACTCTAGTAATGTAAATCAATGCTTTAAATCAGTGGCTTACGATCTACGACGATACTACTGACACTAAGAATCCTTCCCGGTCGGGGCTCGAACATACGAGAACTGGCTTGTAAGACCAGCGCCCTATGCATCGAACCGTCAACCCGGGTACGTAAACAAAGGTTTGGGTGTATATCAAGCACTACTACTGTTATTGATCGTGGTGGTGGTGGCGAGCTCACTTCGTTCGCGTCCCTTATCACTTTTTTTCAAATAACGATTCATCAGTTCATATATCACTGCCTATTTAAATTGTGTTGTAATTTGATCATAGTTGCATATTTTACGTCGTATCACTGTCTATTTAAATTGTGTAGTAATTTGATCATAGTTGCATATTTTACGTCGTATGTACGTGAAAAAGATAGCATTATAAGGAAGCACGTATCCCCCGCCAACCGAGCACACACAATTTCATAATAAACCTACTTCCAACACTAAATCGATTGGAACGAGAGCACCAGGACATCAGGGCATCTGATGAACTTTTGAAATGGTTCATATGGCTGTAATGAATGATGTTGCCGTGTAATATATTGTATAATATTATATTATAATATATTATATTATATTATATTGTATTATATTAAACTATATTATATTATATTATATTATATTATATGGTATCGTATTGTAAATAACCAGCCCAAGTCACTGGAAAGGCACTTGTTTCCTTCTGAAAGTTTGAAATGAGTCTGACGCGCTCTTCTTAAACAAATCATCAAGCGGATTGAAGCATGTATAGAGATATGCTTGATCCATGCACTGAATATTATGGTTGGAAGCATCTTTTACTCCCGCGGAATACGAGTAAGTGACTCTGCTTACATATCTACCCAACCCTTTTTGTTCGCTTTTCGATAACAGTTATAGTAAGAAGGTGAATGGACGAGTCATATAGGGACTACTGTAAATCTATCCGCATACACTGGCAAGTTCTTGAACTGATGGTGACTTTACTTCACATCACACTACTGCTGCTAGTGGTCGTTGTTTCTTAATGTTTCTTGATTTTCATCTTTAAGAGCCTAAAGTGGCCTCCAAAGTTTCTTAGAAGGTTCCTAGGAAGATCCAGAATATGATTTAATTTCCTTTTTGCTTTTCGTAAAAACTTAATTTCTTGAAAGAATGAATCAATGATTTTTTTTCATGTATATTACTATACTATGGATTTTTAAGATGAATCACGAGATGTTATTAAAAATTATTAAAAAAAAATTATATTTGCATTTACGTAAAAATTTCATTCGTGTTGAATCGCTAAGCAGACGTAAAATTTACTCAGATAAGAAACACTTAACTTGTTGCGAAGTACTATATCTTGCTGTTTTGATGTATCAATGTTAGCAGAATTCTAATTTCTTAATCTACAATCTTGTAACTTCATACGTTAAAACCAAATTTATTGTAAAAAAAAATTCAGAAAAAAAATCACATCTATTATGAAGATTTCTAGCATCAGAGTTATTTATCATAATTTTTTTTTTGATCCGAAGATAATGCAGAAAGTCAACGTGGTCCCTTGGCTGATGGAAACCGTAGAAAACTTATGAGCAATTCCAGAAATGCTTAGCAAATCATCAGAATCGACCTTCTCCGATTTGGATGAAACGTTGCACATGGCTTCAGTATAGCAAACCACAAGTTTTGAACCAAAGGGCGTATGTATTTTTGCATTTCACAAAAATTGCCTTTTTCAAATCGTTGTAACTCGGAAACCGTTAATTGTACAAAAGTGGCGTTCAGGAAGAAGTTGTATGGAATCGATTGGGCACACTAAAAAAATATATACTGAAAAAAATTTTTCATTGTTCTCTCAATAATTACAAAACAATTTGCAAAAGTTCCATATATCTGTAAATTGTTTTAGCTGTAACTTCTTCATTTTTCAAAAGGCACGGATGGGATAGCCATCAATCTGTAGGTTTTAATAAGAGCTTTAAAATAAAAATTATCAAAAAATAAATCGAAACCTAATTTTTTCAATTTAATTTTTTGGTTCATTTTGAAATTATTGAGAAAAAAAATCAAATTTTTTTTTCAGTATATATATTTTTTTTAGAGTGCCCAATCGATTCCCTACAACTTCTTCCTGAACGTCATTTTTGTACAATTAACGGTTAACGGAGTTACAACGATTTGAAAAGGGCAATTTTTGTGAAATGCAAAAGTACATACGCCCTTTTCAAAAAATCAGTCGTGAGTCGGATTGACCTCTCAATCGGTTCAAAACTTATGGTTTGCATACTGAAGCCATGTGCAAAGTTTCGTCCAAATCGAAGAAGGTCGATTCTGATTTTGTCACTTTTTCGTCTACTCATTCCTGGAATTGCTCTTATACACTCCTTATTTTCAAATACAAAAATTCATTTTTTTTTAATTTTCATATTTTTCTGGAAAATATAAGCATTTCTACAAAACATATCAAAACATTTTAAAAATGGGCTACGTCGTTCAAAAGTTCTGATTTTGTTCTTAAATGGGCACGGTTGATAAATGCATCACTTAAAACTTATAAAATATTATGAACGAAAACTTTCACTTCGCTAATTTTCAATTATTTTGTTTAGAATGGTTGGAATGGATGGAATTTTCTAAAAATTTATGAAATTTCTAGACAACATATCCAAACATTTAAAAAATCGGCTCAGTGGTTACCAAGTTATGAATGAAAAAAAAGCCAGTTTTCAAAAATATCCAAAAAACCCTAATGACAAAATAAAAATATACGGGTCTGATATTTTTCGATATAGAATGATTGTACCAAATATTACGATTTTCTGAGAGGTCGCTTATCTTTTTCTGATGGAATTACTGTATTTGTCTCATACGCACACAGACATTTTGCGATCTCGACCAACTGAGTCGAATAGTATATGGCGCTTGGTTCTTCGGACCTCGGCTTTCATTTTTGTATGAAATTACTATATATGAAATTCGTAATTATTTTTTTCTGTTAGGAGATTTCACGATACGCAAATAATCATTATCTTTTTAGTAGAAAACAACAAAACGTTCTATGAACACATCAGCACTCGTAGTTTTATATAAATCTAAAAGAAGACATTTTTTTTCAAAGAAGACATCAATGTTCAAGACCACCCTCGAAGATATTTGCAAATTGACGGAACCGCAGGGCAATCGGCCAGTCTGTCCTTTGTTATTCAGAGCAACATTCTTCACCGGTCGGAATTCTTTCAAAAACGTTACGGATCCGCAATATGATCCAAACAGAACACATTCTTTAGTTCCTCATATCTATATTATTGGCACACAAAAAAAACCGACACTCTACAAGCAGCCGGACCGTGTCAGCTCAGGAACGAAAAAGACTCGCAGACTGCATCGAATCAGCGATTAGCATACTAATCCAATAAAATTAAATATTACAATATCTTTCAAAGATTCTGAAGACGTTTCCTCTCACGCAAATATAAGATCGATGAAACAGCGAGCGCGAACGATGATGTTGTTGCATCCTCTTCGACGATTTTTTTTAAATAAAAAAAAGTAGAAGCTACCTTTAGTGCGAGAATCTTCAAATATCATTTTACATAAGAGATCCGTGATGAACTGACCAATCAAATAGACGGCATAGCAATCAATCAGTAGTGAAGTAGTACTTTTTTCCACGATGGCACTAAATTTAGTAACGCAATCTGATCGGTTGTCAACGCAGGTAGTTTTTTTCGTTCCTCTACGCTTCTACCCAGCACTGGAACTTTAGTCATAGCAACATCCATCACCGGCAGATAAGGGTTATGAAGACCGTTCTGAGCAACGCGTGCCGTCGCTTTATTTTGTTGTTGTTGTTGATAGGAACGTCGATCGTACAAAGGCTTCGGAATTAGTTCACTATAGTCGAAATTTTTTCCAAGATCAAGCGACACCTTATTTGACCGACTACTGCTATTGGGTCTTCGTTGATACTGGTGAAACCGGATTGCACTCGTGGCACCCACGTTGACTTCATACACTCCTGGTTCCAGTAGATTAATTCGCTCTTTGGGATCTCCCTGGCCGAGAACACGGAATGTCGACGAATCTGTCTTGATGATGATCTGTCTAGCATCGACGGGAACGTGCAACATAATCTCATAGCAGTAAGAGAATGGTTCCGTAACTGTGGTCGAGTTGGTTATGCTGGGCTGCGTAACAGATGGAGGTGTGAAAGTTTTAGATGTCGAAACAGTTTGATTATCTATTTCGTCTTCAATCTCATCATAGACATCACCAACAGACCCCATTAGAGTACCTGAAGATTTGGAATGTGTAGGTTGAAAGTGATAGACAGGTGTGAACGGGCGGTAGTTTTTCGTAGGCCTCGGAGATGTAACATGACTAAAAAATGCGTACGGTAGCGTTAAACCACCAGGTATATCATCAAACGTAGTCCTTGGTGTGGCCGGTAGTTTTGGGTCGACATAGCGATGTAATTCCTTCCACTTTCCGCCGATTGCTTCATCGGAGTCAATATCGTCTAGTGGATTTTGAAATTCTGGCAAGGGACCAATCCGGGATTGTGATAATCCTGCAATTGTACCCTCACGGTAATCTCCTGGCGTCAATTTTTTCTTTCTCAGCTCAACAAATGTATTGTGAACTTGATATGGCTTATGATCCACACCAGAAAGTGAATCTTGCGGATTTAAATTAGCTGAAGACTTATCCAACTCATTTTGATTGTCAATAGGCTGTATGTAAGAAGAACCGAAATTGTTAACTGTAGTAATTTTCGAATTAGTTTCCGGATTACGGTCAAACCTAACTTGCGAATTGAAAGCGTATTCCAATGCAGGTTGTTCGATGAACGAAGAAATTGTGCTGTCTTCGGAGATGTTCACTACGGATGCGTTGGGTGCAACTTCGGTACTCAGTGGATGTTCGTAACGTTGCGATGAATCGATGCCAATTACACTGTCTTCCGTTGAATAGTTCATGATGTTTTCATAATTTGGATCGGCTGAAAAATCTTCCTTTACAGCATGCGTAACAGGTGACTGTTTTAAACTAAATATTTTGTATAAACCTCTGTTCCTATAAAAAGTTCTACTCTTCCCGCTTTTCTCCGTTGTAGTTGACGTAGAGTCAGCGAATTTGATGTTACCTCGAAATACCCTAGATGATGTTGCGTTGATCGCAGATTTAGGCAAATCTGATCTTGGTATTTGTATGCTAACTACGGATCCATTTTTATTTAATTCAACTGATTCTTCGCTATAAGCATCCGGTACTGTTTGATTATGATCCACCATCGATTCGATGAATTCCTTCTCACTCAAACTGTCAGCTTTCGGCAAAATTTGTTTAGAAAATATAGAATTATCGAGCTCTTCATTATTTTTGCTGATGAAATATGAAGGTAATTCACTGTAGCTGTTGATGGCTTCAATTTGATCAATTGCAGAATTGTTAACCGGCGATGCATTAAGTGACCCTTCTTGATTGATTCTCCAGGAGTCTTCTTCAACCGTACTATCGCCTAGCCCGGGACTGGTTGTAATCTCGTTTTTGTTTCCTGACAATGGCACATGCGTCATTAAATCAGCTGGAGGAAGTTTAGTTGCCAGGACTAAATTTTCAATATCGGCATGATTCAATTGAATACACTTATCATCCAGTATCCCAGAACGAACTTGTTCAAGGTGAGAAGATTCTGTAGACAAAGGCTTCAATTTGGTATTGCCGCTCTCGCTCGTTATTTCTTCCGAAGAATAATCCGAGGAAACATCTTCTTCGAAAGTATATTCCGTTCCAGCAATTAAATCTATCCTATATGCGTTTGTTTCGGTATTCCCGTGCTCAACTGTATCTATCGGTTGGGGCTGGTTTTGATTGGTATACACAAAAACTGGGCTGGGTTCAGTCAGAGTAATCAAATCAGACTCCGATTTGCCATAAACCAATTCAGTATTTCCGATTTCAACCGATCCACTCGTTCTACTATCTTGCACTGCAACATCCATAGACATTCGAGTTGTTTGCTCCAATAGTTCATAATTGATCTGTTGGAGCCGTTCTTCATTATTCTTCGACACAGATTCCATATTCCCTACGTATTCCTTTCCCGTAATCGTCTCGTATCCTTCAGACACCAGATCAACTTCATTAGTTTTTCTACTCTGATCAATTTCATCCTGCTGTTCCACAATTAAATCATCGGATCGTATGAAATGGCGGCTTTGCTCGAAATCAATTTTAGATTCTTCTGTCAATTCATTAAGCGACGAGTTTCGCTCACGTGAAGAATCCAACAACTGCGCTTCATCATCACTACTGTTCATAGCTTGCGATTGATTTTCCAACTTTGATCGCGTTATAGTCTCCGGTGCTTCAGACAAAACTACTTTTTCTTCTATTGAATTATTTTCCTCATTGACTAATTTTAGTGTACTGCGCATGTTCTGTTTGCTCGGACTTCGGGGCGATGAGTCGGAGAATTGATAATCGGCCGGCGACGATACCTTCATTTGCTTAGCTGAATCCTGAAGCATTCTGATATCACCATCTGTAGAGCATTCCTTCGGAAACAGATTTTGTAGTTCTATTGGGTCATCCGCTGTTCTGAAACGAAAACAATAAAAATGGTAAATACCCGGTGAACGACCGAACTAGGTTAAAACCGGGTATAAATACTCGATAAAAAATAATTAATTAAAATGGAAAGTTATTCTGTTCTAAAATGAACACAAAAATCCATTCGTTCCACACATCCTGTCTACAATGTAGCTTTAAGCCTCCCCTACACTAGATTTTTACAAAAAATGATCAAGACTGGCCTTTGGAAAGGCCAAACTTATTTTACCAACTTTCTTCAAATGATTACAGTCGCAGAAAGACAAAGCCTTCAAAATGATTGTGTCAGTGGTTATCACAAAATCAGTCTAACCTTGAATAAAAATACTGGAAAAAGTCAATAAAAGTTTTGAAAATCTTAAAGTCGATTTACATTGGATTTTGGTACCGCATGAGTACCGGTTTTGTGCTAAGTGCACATAACTAATTTCACTTTTTACGGTTTTATGACAATTCGTGCTGAATGACTTGAAAACAAGATTTTTTCGAGAAAATCTAAACTTTGTATCTTCAATTTTTCTCAAGACATTATAATTATAACTTTTGCAAATACTTTAAAATAAGTTTATTGTTTTTAATCGAAATGAAGGTTATTGTTTTTAAATCGAAATAAATATTTGCTAATCCTTACACGCGTAGTAATTTATGTAAAGTATACGATCCAATGATAAAAGAGATTCCACAATTCGAGAGCCATGTGTCTTCACTGATAAGCAGATTACTCATCGACTGATAAATTGTTGTTAAGAAATATATTTGTCCAATTTGTCAAAACAGTGCCCATCTCCTACGCATTCTTTAGTTTCCGGTACTCTGGCAACACAATTATTGTTTGATTTCATATGCCGAAAAGACGCTAAATCAGACTCTTTTCGTTTTTTCTCAATTGCGATCGGGCGAGGGTTGAATTCATTCACTCAGTACTCATAGCCAGTGGTGGTAATGTTCGAGCAGAACGCCGATGGTTTTGCATATTTGCTCGGAAATGTTCTCCGAGCGTAAACATGCGAAAGGTTCGAAAACTGTCACCTCGGTTCATGCGAAGCTAATGTGTACTCGGCGTTCGGTGAAACAATTTGTTCCAAACGATTCCATCGGCGGACCATCAGCAAAGGTCGAGTGAACTCTGCTCGAAACGATGCTTTGTTAAACTCAGTAATCGCATCCTGATTTTGAAATTATCAATGTACGTAGGGTGATGAATATGAAAAATAACTTTTTTAATATGAACACATGTTTGTTTTCTATCTAGGAGTGAAAATTAGAAATTCAAGGAATAATACTTGTAGAAATATGGTCAAGTTTCGAACACTTACTACTTAGTCAATTTTGTATCATTTACTAATATGATTTCACTTTTTGATTGATAATTTTTCTACGCATCGTTTTAAATATATCAAGCAACGTATTTCAAATTATATATGATTGAAATTTTGGTCAATAGCGAGCAGTGTCATATTTTGTCTGCTAAACATCTAAGACACTCTGCTGGTTTACTGGATTTCCCTAACAGAGACGATGATTTTGAAGGAGTAAGCGATTTATCAGCTAAGAAGCATCGCTCTGATTGGTCGTTTAATGCAAAAACAATACTGTGGAAGCATGCGAATCTATAAATATAACTGAAATATTTCTAAAACTTCAGTCTCACGTGAAACATACTAGAGGAAGGTTGCATCTAGACAGCGAACGCTTTGATCAAAAGTTCTTCGCTTGTTGACTAAAAAGTTTGGTAATTGAATGAATTAGAAAATAGTTCTTGAATGCTCACGATTAATTTTTAGTTTTGAGCTTTCAACAAAATCGTAGACGTAAGACTATAACACAGAGAGCTAGCTTGTACAAACTTTTTCAAAAAAGGCGGGTGGGTAATGTCAGAGACATAACTGGATGTCGTGAATACGAAAACAAATGACATGTTCCTTAACACTTCCGAATATCAAATAGTTGATCAATTGTATGAATTATGCAAGCATTCCCCTTTTCCACATTTTTCGCAAAAACAAAGAAGGCTTCACTTGATCTCGATTACTGTGAATTTCACACAGCGAAAAGTGCAAGAATCTAACCAAACTGTTCTACATTTGCACTAAACTGAGGATATTTTCTTTCGATTTGCGAACAACACATCCTAATAGTTCTTCAGAAAACTTTTAGAGCCATTAGAACGGCTGATTTTTTATAATGCTTTCCAACGATGCTTATTCATCCATCGAAATGACTGGCAGCTGTGACGTAATCACTCTTATCGGAAGCGAAACTAGCTTTGCAAACGGCACAAAATACATCTGCTCGCATTGGCGATAGAATCCAAACTGATTAGATTTTTGTTAGGAGCTTTCTTTTACGTGATTTCGTTTGTAGCATTTTCACTAATGGGCGGTCCTAACGGCTATAAAAATAGTCGCATACAGAATATTAATGTCGATTATTTTATTTCGCATTTGCAAATTTATTGAAAAAAAACTATCAATATGCTGTAGCGATTCATTTCCAGCATTCAGAAGGGACAAATTGCGTAATTCTCTACGATATTAAACTCGGAACATTTTTCGCAAAAAAAAGCTTCACTTGATCTCGATTACTGTGAATTTCACACAGCGAAAAGTGCACAAATCTAACCAAATTGTTCTTGATTTGCACTAAACTGAGGATAATTACCTGCGGTTTGCGAAAAACAAATCCTAATAGTTCTTTAGAAAAATTTTAGAGCCATTAGAACGGCTGATTTTTTATAATGCTCTCCAACGTTGCTTTTTCATCCATCGAAATGACTGGCAGCTGTGACGTAATCGCTCTTGTCGAAAGCGAAACTAGCTGTGCAGACGACACAAAACACATCTGCTCGCAGTGGCGATAGAATCCAAACTGATTCAATTTTTGTTAAGAGTTTCCTTTATGTGATTTCGTTTGTAGCTTTTTCACTAATGGGCGGTCCTAACGGCTATAAAAATAGCCGCATACAGAATTTTTATGTCGATTATTTCATTTCGGATTTGCATAATTTATTGAAAAAAAACTATCAATATGCTGTAGGGATTCATTTCCAGCATTCAGAAGGGTCAAATTGCGTAATTCTCTACGATATTAAACTCGGAACATTTTTCGCAAAAAAAGGCTTCACTTGATCTCGATTACTGTGAATTTCACACAGCGAAAAGTGCACAAATCTAACCAAATTGTTCTTGATTTGCACTAAACTGAGGATAATTACCTGCGATTTGCGAAAAACAAATCCTAATAGTTCTTTAGAAAAATTTTAGAGCCATTAGAACGGCTGATTTTTTATAATGCTCTCCAACGTTGCTTTTTCATCCATCGAAATGACTGGCAGCTGTGACGTAATCGCTCTTGTCGAAAGCGAAACTAGCTGTGCAGACGACACAAAACACATCTGCTCGCAGTGGCGATAGAATCCAAACTGATTCAATTTTTGTTAAGAGATTTCCTTTTATTTGATTTCGTTTGTAGCTTTTCCACTAATGGGCGGTCCTAACGGCTATAAAAATAGCCGCATACAGAATTTTTATGTCGATTATTTCATTTCGGATTTGCAAAATTTTTTGAAAAAAACTATCAATATGCTGTAGGGATTAATTTCCAGCATTCAGAAGGGTCAAATTGCGGAATTCTCTACGATATTAAACTCGGAACATTTTTCTCAAAAAAAGGCTTCACTTGATCTCGATTACTGTGAATTTCACACAGCGAAAAGTGCACAAATCTAACCAAATTGTTCTTGATTTGCACTAAACTGAGGATAATTACCTGCGATTTGCGAAAAACAAATCCTAATAGTTCTTTAGAAAAATTTTAGAGCCTTTAGAACGGCTGATTTTTTATAATGCTCTCCAACGTTGCTTTTTCATCCATCGAAATGACTGGCAGCTGTGACGTAATCGCTCTTGTCGAAAGCGAAACTAGCTGTGCAGACGACACAAAACACATCTGCTCGCAGTGGCGATAGAATCCAAACTGATTCAATTTTTGTTAAGAGATTTCCTTTTGTGTGATTTCGTTTGTAGCTTTTTCACTAATGGGCGGTCCTAACGGCTATAAAAATAGCCGCATATAGAATTTCAATGTCGATTATTTCATTTCGGATTTGCATAATTTATTGAAAGAGACTATCAATATGCTGTAGGGATTCGTTTCTAGCATTCAGAAGGACCAAATTGAGGAACTCACTACGATATTCACCACTTTTGGAAACATTTTTCTTGAACGATTTGTTGTACAGCAGCAGCTATTTTCTTCTCTTCCTCAGAACGCGTTCTGATTGGCTGGTGTTGACATGGGTCAAATGAGATAGGTTTTTCAATAGTGTACTATTGAAATACTTCAATGCTCTTGCTATACACGTTTAAGTTGAAAAATTTCGATTCTATTGGTAGTTAGATTATATAAATCCTTCCACAGATCACTGAGCTATGAGCTTTCAAAATACGAGAAAGGCAAACGCGCCATATGAATTATCCTCTTTGATACTCGTTTATACCAAACATTTCAGAAAAGTTTAATTTTGAACTATTTGAGATTATGTCACACAACTGAAAATTTTATCATAAAATTGTGATCATATTTCCGATGGCATGTAGCAAAAATTATGTTGATTCGTTAGATACAACAAGAGATATTCACGATCAAAAACTTATCACTCTCTCAGAGGGTAAATTTTGAAAAGGCACCCCATAGTAAAGTAAGTCGTATTCACGACAAAAGCTGTGTAAAGCTTTGAAGTAAAAATCTGTTAAAAATTACCGTTGCGCACGACTTTGCACACGTGAATTACCATTGTATGAAAGCTCGAACGCAATATAAGGGATTGGCGTTGTGGCTCTTGTACAATAGTATAACAATGATTAAGTATTATGACGTTTATTTTGAAAAATTGTTTGTTTTCTGTTCTTTTGAAATTATTATTCAAATGTTGGTTGCCTTTTTCCACATCTATTGTTCGAACAACCCAAAGGGGTTGATCGTTCTAGTTTTCCGAATTGACAAATTGATAAATATCTAAAAAATCCGCCTTAAAAGTAGCTGTAAAATCTCCCCAAAGTGACAAACAACGAAAAGGAAAACGTTGGGGTTTGGTACTTTACATGTGTAAAGCTTGTGCAAAATTTGAAAAAAAAATTGGGACAGTAGTTTTTGAATGACTCGTACCCGCCAATGTTACCCGAAAAATTTCTCCGCAATATTTCGTCAGAAATATTTCGGCCTTGCTTAACATAATATTGATTACTGAGCAATCAGCCAAACTGTTTGTTACCGATCTGTCTCGGAATATTACTTTACCGAGCGCAAGAATTGGTTTTAATTGTGTTTATTACAGAAATTTTCCCACTGCAGCGCTTTTTATTTCGATGTCGCTTAAATCGGAATGAAACAAAAATAAACATGTGATTTCAACTAACAGTAACACAAATATTTGCTTGATGTGGAAGCACCACCCAAGCAAACAAAATATTACTCACAGTGCAGTAAGCGAGCCTGTATGTCTGTGTTCTGTGGTTTTAAAATATGAGACGATGAGTGCAATATAGATAAGTAGGAGTACGGTTACCCTAGATTTTTCAGTCGCTCAATCAACGTTCTGTCTGGATTCACTAAATTCACTAGTCGGTACCCAGCCATGTCAGCCAGATAGTGGGTTATGGAAAGCTTTCCCCGAGGGTCCACATAACCGTAGCAACCATACATAGCTCCATCTCGGGAGCGCTGGTGATGGAACTGCGTTTCACCCTGTTTTACCGCGTAACCGTACTTGTACTGGCCTGCAAAATGTTGAAAGTTGATTAATTATTCATTTTAGTAACAACTTCATATAATTATTTAACCTACCTTGTTTGTGGTTCCTCTCGTTGTACAACACGTCCGATCGTAGTCGGCGACGAGCGCCATCAAATGAATCCACCGATAAGACGAGTCCGAAAAGGGCCTGACAGGAGGAGGAAAAATACAACACAAACAGTTTATTGTAAAACCGCATACAAAATAATCTAGGCTACAAATGCAGCATTTGTTTGGATTATATGCAACAGTTTGATATTACTAAATGGTAATTCAAACACATCGACAGAATTGATGGCTTTGACAATACTGGTGAATGAAACAAACCGGGGCACAAATTAAAATTACTTATATAAATCATACAAACTGGAGTTTCAATTCTACGACTGCCATTTTTTATAGAATAAAGCCTATAATTCATTTCCATGAGATCAGATAATAGTTAGCAAACTACTTTTCAATTTGTCGCTACACAAATCAGGAATCAGAACTAATTGGCTCAAGTGGCACGTTCCCCTAGTTATTTGAAGATTTGTGCGTTGTCGTAGCTTCTCATCAATTTCCTGATGGGAAGGGAAGGATAAAAGAAACATGGAACGAAAATGGGTGAGGTGGGAAAACAGCACAAAACATAAAGAAACAAATCGTTCTCCATCCCAGAAAGGATGCTGAACGATCTGCAGGTGCTAAAATGCACAGTTCATAAAACCTGCAACCCCCGAGAGGATTTACAAATTTTACAAAAGCCACACCATTCTGAGTTCCCGGAAGATTGCAGAACGATTAACAGTATGTACGAGCAGAAGTAAATTCGCACCCCATAAAAGATGCCAAACAATCTGCTAAAACCTATTTAAGGTGAATACAGAAAGGATTCATTCACTGCAGGAAGAACGGTAAATCCTTCTGACTATACCTCCTTACTGCATTGGGTGAGAAACGATAGAATATCCTTTAATTTTAGCTCCGCATACACAGACTCAACCATGTATGGAGAACCATAAACCCGGATACGTAGTTACGTCAATGCGGGACAGTTACTTATCAGATGATATGAAGTACCGTAATCGCATTCACACAAATCACACGAATAATACTCAGCACGTTTAATAGTAGCCATGCGATAATTGAGTTTGCAATGTTCAGTCAGAGCTCTGGCCAGAATACTACAATGATGCTTGGAAAAATGCAGTATACACTTTGACATTTTCAAATTCAAATCTGGTAAAAATGCTATCGTCTGAGCTCAAGTTTGCAAGCTGCGCCAGTTGCTAGCATGTTTGGATGCAGCCCAAGAACAAATCTTGTGCTTTATCCAGCTAGTAGAAAGTGGTAAAGCTGGTTCAGGACCAACGAAATCATTCGTTGTACCAGCTCTAGCCAACTCATCAACCCATTCATTTCCAGTAATACCAGAATGACTGGGTACCCATAAGAAGTAAATAGCATTTGAAATGCTATGGTCTTCAATTTGAGTTCAACATACGATCACCAGATTCGACCGTGAATCATTCGAGCTGAGTGCTTTTAAAGCTGCCTGACGGTCGGAACAAAAATAAATTCGTTTGCCACAGATTCTCTGCTGAAGTGCCGATTGTATTCCACACAAAATCGCGTAGATTTCTGTCTGGAACACAGTACAGTATCTACCAAGTGAATGAGACTGCTCTAGCCTCAACTCACGAGCGCTGGCGATCAATTGGGCTGTCGAAAAATATCGTTCATATTTAAATGGAAACAAATTTACTTTGATAACGGACCATAAATCGTTGACCATCAAAAACATCCGTTACTGTTCAAGTAAAACAGAATCCAGAATTTTCCTATATTTTTTTGTTTTGAGTAGATTGACTATTTTAATACTAATAACCTTTTCCTAATCCACCTAATGACGCTTATAATGTAATTTTTTTTCATTTAGCCAATTTTGACACAAATTTAGATAGATTCAATCGGGTCAATTCAGAATGAATCAATGCAAGCTTCAACTCTTTCATCGCTTATTTGATAACATTCGCGGAATTGAAATTGAATTTGATCATACCTTCTCATACGACTCATGTTTTCATTGATATTAAGGGGTATCTTCAAAACACTTTTCTTTCAATATTGAATAAAATAAAAAAGTTTGTCCGGGCATACATTAGCGTAACCTTTTCAATTTGTAACAGTATTGATCCAAGTTAATACAAGTTCTTCGATTTTTGCGCTTTCGCCGTCTAAATTTTGAACCGTCTAAATGACGGTTCAAAATTTTGAACACACCTCATCTGTTGTTCCGGAACCGGAAGTCCGATCCGAACAAATGTTAAAAGCAGTTTATTTCTATATACGTTGACCCTTTTATTTGCGTCTGAGAAAATCAAATGCACTTTTTTGTTCATAATGCACATTTTACCTCATGACTCCAGCGCCGGAAGATCCAAGTGAAATTTCAATAAGACTATAAGGTCTTAAATTTGAATCGAAGTTTAGTGCACTTTTTTTAAATTTTTTGACACATTTTACTCCGTTACTAAAAGTTCGATCCGAGTAAAATTCAATAGCAACCTATGAGACCAAGAGATCTTTCATTTGAATCTTAGTTTGTAGAAATCTTTCCAGCCATCTCCAATAAAATCGATTGCACATTTTTGTTACAACACACACATACACACTAAGTCGAATATCTCGTGACATTTGTTGCTAAATAGTTAATTTTTTTTAATATAGTGGAATTAAATGGAATATTTGTTCTATTTAAATCCATTTAGTTCTTTCTACTAGCTGCTCAAAAACGTATTTTTTTAACATTTGGGTATATATTACCATAACTAAAATTTGAATTCTGGACCAGGACTCGGGAAAAGGAACTGAATCAAAAATCTAGATTCGGAAACTGAAACAGGCTCAGAATCAAGAATTCTGTTCACTTTGAACTTTTCAGACTTTTCAGATTTTAGGTTCGGAATTTAGTTCCATAATTGAATTCTGATCTTCGATTCCGATCCTCAAGTATGAAACTGCATTCTGTTCCAGAATCCGAATCCAAGTTTAGTTCTAGTATGCAGACACTGAATTCTGGAAATGAATTCTACAACTAAGTTTATGAATAAAGTTCTAAAGCTGAATTCCGGAATTCAATTCACAAACGGAATTCCGGATTCTGATTCAGTAGTCAATTCCAAAACTCAAATTTAAAATGTAGCACCAGAATCCACATCTAAAATTCATATCATGAATTTTGATCCAGTTTCTGAAGTTAAATTTCCAAATCAGAATACTGAATCCCAGTTTTGAACATAAATTGAGAAACTAAATCTAGTCAAAAAAAAATCTTGTTACAAAAATCTTCTTCTGGAATTCAGAAATAGAATACAGTTGCAGGGTCTTAGTTCTTAAATTCTGTATTACGGAACTAAACTGAATTATGAAACTAAGTTTGAAACCTGAAATTAAGACCTGAGGACAGTACGTTTAGGAAGTAAATTTTTTTAAATATTCTCGATTAAAATTTACATTTTTTTAACGGCTAATGAATATTGAAGAATCCACTGGATATTTCTTAATTTTAATTGATAATATTCCGTGAAATTGTGTTTTAGAATTCAATTCCGTTATTCAGAAACTGAATGTGATTACTGATCTAGCGTCACGTCTGACGCACAAAAAGAAATGATCGATTTCGATCATGGTTTCTCATATCTATCATACTGTCATATATAATACGTGGTATTCTTCAAAATAATTTACTTCGATTCTTGAAAGAATAATCGAAATCAGTTTGTTTGACCGCCTACTGATAAAAACTATCTATTGGAGAAGTTTCGAGGTCGATTTAGAAAACTTTTTACGCGTTTTCGCCCCTCACTTTACCCTATATTTCCGGATCCGGATGAAATTCAGGAATTACGTATGGGACCACAGGACCTTTCATTTGAACCTAAGTTTGTGAAAATCGGTCGCGCCATTTATGAGAAAAGCTAGAAAACATAATTTCATTATTTTGTACATTTTACCCCATAACTCCGGAACCAGAAGTCGGATCCAAATAATATTCAGGAATGTTTCATGGGACCACAAGGCCTTTCATTTGAATCTAAGTTTGTGGAAATCGGTTCAGCCATCTCCGAGAAAAGTTAGTGTAAAAAATGTTACATACACACATAGGCACACATACACACCCACACACCCACACACACACACACACACTCACACACACACACACACACACACGCACACACACACACAGCAGGGCAGCAGGGACTAGTCCAAGGGCTTAACGACCCCTCCCCATGGCCACTGCGAGTTAGGGGGCCTGCCTAGGATGTGGTGGGGTTCGGCAGTGGGCTCTGTTGAACTTCTATAAAAAGCTGCATGTATCCGCAAGTAGGCCCTAGCAAAGCGACTGTGTACCGCTCAAAGCACACAAGCCCAGCAGGAGTGCCAACCGGCACATCAGGTTCGATACCAGTAAGACCCTGATTATTATATACTGGCCACGGCGAACAACAACGGACATGATGCGGATAACGGATCGGATGACGATGATGGGCTGACATTCGTGCTGTTCTGTTCCCTGAGTAAGGAAGGGTGATACCGACTTGAAACGGCGAGCGGGCCAACAGTACGTCTGCCTCCGTCCCGTTAAAACCTTGGCAGGCCTCCGGGTACGTTCAATACTCGCACCAATTAAGGTGGGTAGTAGGCCCAGTTGAGAGCACTCCTGGCTTACGCTGATCCGGCTCTGGACACGTGTTCAACCCTCGCTAGGCCTCCCTGCTCGCAAAGATAACCTAGGGATCATAAGCGACTACTACAACGAGTGGAGATAGCGGCCCGGAGTGGGGACCCTAAAGAATGGAAGTAATCGAAATCGAAGTTGAGAAAGAAGTGACAAATCCGTTTGTTAAGAGTGGCTTGGTGAGGACACCGCCGCCGCAAACCCAGCAGGTGCAAAAGCAGCACACGAACGAGCAGCAGGCTCAGCAGCAGGGTCAGCAGCAGTATAGCGCGTGGACGAAACCACCACAACCACCGAGGGTAGAGGCAGCGAAAAAGTTGGTGGACGAGCTGCACGAATATGTGGATAAGAGAAGTAACGTGCACAAAGACATCAAGGCGTTGGTGATTAAGCTCCAAGGCGCTCTTGGTTCTGCTGTAAAGGAGTGGAAAAACGTAGTGCAGAGAGCAGAAGCTGGGGAGAAGGAGTTGTTAGCGGCGAAAACTGCTTTAGAGGCACGTCGCGCAGCGCAAATGCAAAGGGCAGAAGCCGACACAGTTACGAGGGAGGTCAACACGGCGAGTAGTGTTCCCCCTGGGGTGCAGTCCACGCCCTTCTTCACACCAAAGAGGCCAAGGGCATCGCCTGGAGACCAGGTGGTCCCAAGAGACACAAGGATGCCCGTGTCACTGGAGCTAAACTACCACCAGAAGCAACCGACGCGGTAAACAGCCGCACTGAATGGCAGGTCGTCGGCAAAAAAAAGGAGAAAGCGAGCAAAAAAAACCCGCCCAAAAAACGTAAGGTCGTCAGGACGAGGAATAAGAGCGAGGCTCTCATCGTCAAAGCGAGCGACGACTCGTACGCCGAAGTCCTACGCGCTATGCGGATGAACCCGGATCTTAAGGAGCTAGGGAAGGACGTGCAAAAGGTCAGGCGCACTCGTAATGGTGAGATGCTTCTCGAGCTGAAAAGAAACCCCAAAGCAGGCAGCATCTCGTACAAGGAGCTTACCGAGAAAGCCCTCGGAAACAAGGTGGAAGTAAGAGCCTTGTGCCCGGAAGCGACTCTCCGGTGTAAAGATCTGGACGAGATTACTACGGAGAAGGAGGTAAAATTAGCCCTGAAGGAGCAATGCGAGCTAGGAGAGGTCCAGATGACCATCCGTATCAGGAATGGACCTGACGGCACCAAGGTAGCCTTAATTAAGCTGCCAGTAGATGCAGCTAATAAAGCGTTGAAAGTGGAGAAAATATGTGTGGGTTGGTCTGTGTGTCCACTGAGCGTTTCCCAGCTACCGGACGTGTGCTTCAAGTGTCTGGATTTTGGTCACTTCGCACGGAACTGTCAAGGGCCGGATAGGAGCAAACTATGCAGAAGGTGTGGCGAGAAAGGTCACAAGGCAAAGGATTGCACGAAGCCTCCGAAATGCCTAATTTGCGCTGCCACGGGGGATAACAAACATCCTACAGGCGGTAGCAGATGCCCGGCCTTCAAACGAGCGAGTGCAACGAAGTCCCAGTGGAGGTAGTGCAAATTAACCTCAACCACTGTGATACGGCACAACATCTTCTGCGGCAATCTGTTGCGGAACATAGATGCGATGTTGCGATAATTTCGGAGCCATACCAAATTCCACCCGGAGATGGAAACTGGACATCAGACGGAGCCAAAACAGCAGCGATATGGGCAGTGGGAAAATACCCCATTCAAGAAGTGGTGCACTGCGCAGATGAAGGGTTTGTTATAGCCAAAATCAACGGAGTCTTCATATGTAGTTGTTATGCACCTCCACGATGGACGATCGAACAGTTCAACCGGATGTTGGACAAACTAACGGAAGAGCTAACCGACCGAAGACCAGTAGTAGTAGCTGGTGACTTCAATGCCTGGGCGGTCGAATGGGGCAGCCGCCTCACGAACTCAAGGGGAAGCAGTCTTCTGGAGGCCCTAGCTAAGCTGAACGTAGATCTTGCCAACGACGGTACCACTACCACCTACCGTAAGGATGGTAGAGAGTCCATCATAGATGTCACTTTCTGCAGCCCGGGTATGATAAGGAGCATGCACTGGAGAGTGTGCGAAGAATACACCCACAGCGATCACCAAGCGATCCGGTATTGTGTTGGACGCGACTCGCAGGTGGAATCAAGCAGAACGCAGTTTGGTGAGCGAAAGTGGAAAACAGCGAACTTTAACAAGGACGTATTTGTGGAAGCACTGAGGCTCGAGCGCAACACAATAAACCTCAGCGCGGAAGAGCTGACTGCAACACTATCACGTGCGTGTGATGCAACCATGCCTAGAATGGGAAAACCCAGAAATGGGCGACGTCCGGCGTACTGGTGGAATTCGACGATCGCTGACCTGCGGACACGTTGTCTACATGCCAGGAGAAGGATGCAGAGAGCTAGAAACAGCGGCGAAAGGGAGGAAAGAAGGTTGCCCTATAGAATAGCAAGAGCCGCACTCAACAAGGCAATCAGGCTCAGCAAGAAAGAGTGTTTAGAAGAGCTGAACAACAACGCCAACGAGAATCCGTGGGGTAATGCCTATAAGATGGCCATGGCAAAGATGAAAGGTCCAGCAGTTCCACCGGATAGGTGCCCGGAAAGGATGAAAACTATTATCGAGACCCTGTTCCCGAAGCATGAGCCTACGATATGGCCGCCAGTACTGTACGACGTACAGGATGTCCGCGGCGACGAAATCCGAGTATCAAACGAGGAGCTGATTGCTGTAGCGAAAGCCTTACCGGTGAAGAAGGCTCCAGGCCCGGACGGGGTTCCAAATGTGGCCCTTAAAGCTGCGATTCTGGAGAATCCAGACATGTTCAGGACTACATTCCAAAAATGCATGGAGGATGGTAGTTTCCCTGACATCTGGAAGCGGCAGAAGCTGGTGCTGCTACCAAAGCCAGGCAAACCACCCGGCGATCCGTCAGCATATAGGCCTATATGCTTGTTGGACACAGTCGGAAAACTGCTGGAGAGAGTGATCCTTAACAGGCTCACGAAGTACACTAAGAGCGAGAACGGTCTGTCGAACATGCAGTTCGGATTCCGGAAAGGCAGGTCCACTGTAGAAGCCATACGAGTGGTCATGGAAACCATGGAAAAGGCCCAGAAGCAGCAGAAAAGGGGAAACCGCTACTGTGCGGTGGTCACATTGGACGTGAAAAACGCTTTCAACAGTGCCAGCTGGGTAGAAATAGCCGACTCTCTGCACAGGTTGAGGATACCAGAGTACCTATGTCAGATTCTGAAAAGTTATTTTCAGAACCGGACGCTGATATACGAGACAGACGCCGGATACGTAAATATGTCTGTCACGGCTGGCGTTCCACAGGGATCCATACTGGGTCCCACGTTGTGGAACATTATGTACGACGAAGTGCTGAAGCTAAATCTGCCCAGGGGAGTTAGGATTGTCGGCTTTGCGGATGATGTGGCGCTCCTAGTAATCGGCGAGTCTCGAGAAGAGGTGGAGGTTCTCGCCATGGAGGCAGTAGACGTCGTTGAGAATTGGATGCGGGAAAAGAAGCTTGTGCTGGCACATGAAAAGACTGAAATGGTCATCATCAGCAACCGAAAGGCGGTGCAACATGCGAGCATCTCGGTCGGTGAATGCATCATCAATTCGAAGCGTGAGGTCAAGCATCTGGGCGCTATACTGGACGATCGACTGAACTTTAATAGTCACGTTGACTACATATGCAAGAAGGCAATGAAGGTGATATTGGCGTTATCTCGGATTATGCCCAATAATTCCGCGATTGTCAGTAGCAAGAGGAGGTTACTGGCGAGCGTGTCATCATCGATCGTACGATACGCAGCTCCAGCGTGGTCGATGGCATTGACAACAGCAAGGAACCGAGCCCAGTTGAACCGCACTTTCAGACGGATGGCAATGCGCGTGACAAGTTCGTACCGAACAATATCGTCAGACGCTGTGCACGTGATAGCCGGAATGATCCCCATCTGTCTGCTACTGGAAGAGGATAGCCTATGCTACAGGGATCAAGGCACAGGAAGAGCCCGGAGCAGAGAGAGAGCCAATACGCTCACTAAATGGCAACAGCAGTGGGACAACGCGGAGAAGGGAAGGTGGACGCATCGATTAATTCCTAACCTGTCGGTTTGGACAACCCGAGTGCACGGCGAGGTAAACTTTCAACTGACGCAATTCCTGTCTGGACATGGCTGTTTTAAGCAATATTTGCACAGATTTAGCCACGCGAGGTCGCCGTTGTGTGTTGAGTGCCAGGAAACAGAAGAAACGCCGGAGCACGTAATATTCAGCTGTCCACGGTTTATCCAACCGCGTAGCGAAATGACTGCCATCGTTGGCGCCGATGTCAGTGTGGAGAACATCGTTCAAAGGATGTGCAGTGACGAAGGAAAATGGAACGCGGTGAACCGGACAGTTGTTCAGATTATGTCCACACTGCAGAGGAGTTGGCGAGAAGAGCAGCGTCAAATGACCTAGGTCCAAAGACGAAAAATGCCGGACTGTTTTCGGCACCCTAAGAAGACGGACGAAGCGTGTGGAATGTGGCTCGGTTTTCTGGACAGGTTTCTTCGCCGGGAAACTCTCCGTCGGGTAGGCTAGACCTACCACCGTGGGCTAGTTGAGTAGGCTCGTCGTAAACCGGTTTCGGAACGTCGGTTTCGAGAGAACTTCCAGCGTCGGGAAACTCTCTGTCGCGGTAGGCTAGATCCTTCGGCGGGGACTAGTCGAGTAGCCACCACAACACCGACTTGTGTCGTCGGGGCGCCAGCCAACCAGAAGCTATGCTCCAACTGGAATCGCTGGACCGACCTCGGCACTCTCTCGTGTGTCCCGAGTGGTGCAACAGGGTACTCGGTGTCGGGAGAGCCTCTTTCGCCGGGGAACTCTCCGTCGGTGTAGTCTAGATCTTTCATCGGGGACTAGACGAGTAGATCGTGGCGTAGCACCGTTAAGATAGTCGGGGCACCAGTGAACCGGAAGCCATCCTCCAACCGGCATCACTGGATCGACCCAGGCATCCTTACGGTCGGGCCGTAGACGGGTATCGAAAACGTCGGTTTCGGGAGAACTTCCATCGTCGGGGAACTCTCTGTCGGTGTAGGCAGAACAGTTCGATAGTTGTTTGACATCTTACCAAAATTAAAAGTGTAAACGTACTTAGAAAACTTCGCAGATTTCGGCAATTTTTTACCGAATTTTGAACAGCAGAAATCATTAAATCTATGGTTGAAAACAATCTTAGACACCTGAAACTTCCGAATAAAATTTGAAATTATGTGTACACGACAAATTTGATTCGGTCGTACATAAAAAAACAGAAAGTGAATAATCTCGCTCATGATTTATTAACTAGACTTCTAAAACTTACATCATAAGCTAAGAATTTCACAGGTTCGTAAATAGCATTAAACCTCCATTTTTTCGAATTTATTCTTTCATTGAAGATTTTCATTATTAATATTCATCAAATATGTTCCTAAAAGTCACTGAAATATGTACCGTCGATTTTTGTAATCCAATTTTAACATCTTTCTATATGTAGATCCAAATAAAAATATGACAACTGGAAAATTTTGTCAAATTTTCAAGCTAGCTCAAAAAATTATCACTATTGCTAAATTCAATGCTCGCCACTTGAGCAGCGTAGCAAGCACAGCAAGGTTGGCAGGTTTCTTCAATACACAAAATGGGCAGCATACTGGAAATACACTTCTCCATTGCGTTGTAATTTGAGCTGACTTCTGCTGAAACCCTCAACAAGTGAGCACAATTTTTTTCTTGATAAAATCAAATGCTAAACTTATCGATCATCATGGAAAGATGAATAAAATTTTGATATATTCTTTGTTGGTACATTAACTTTTTTTTGTTTCCGCATCCCAAATCAGCCCATAGTGTCAACTACTTTGTCTGATGCGCCTGTGGTTCTATAGAAGAAACTCTGTCATGGTGATGAATACATTTAGGCGTTATAAATATCACGTTGACGTGTCACTGACATCTGAGACTCAAGCATTTTTTAATGTCCTGTAATTGTTGTAAGTGTTTATCGCACATGTACCAATAGGGTAACAGAGGTATTCTGGCCCACTTTAAGATTGATTTTATTTTGGCCCACTTTGTAAAAATATCCCCCAAATGTTATAATATCTTTGAAAACCCCTTCCACAATAGGTAATTTAATGTGATTAGCTTCAAATTGATGCACCATGGGTTACTTAACATCGATAAAATCCGATGAAATTGATAAAGTTTGTTAGGTGGGCCAAAATATATGAAGTGGCCAAAATACCTCTGTTACCCTAGTCATCGCTTTAGTAGAGTCAACACGTTATTTTGCAGATTACGTTACTTTTAATCAACGAATTGTGATAAAATCGGATACAATATCACATAACAGCATACTTAGCTCGATAAATGTGCAATACATCCATGCGAATGCACCGAACATCATCTTACTCCTAGAGCCAATGCATCAGATAGCGAAAACTATTTTATAATCCTTTCCATTCAAAAATAATGTATGTAATTTGCGTTTAATATTCTTACCTTTGTACAGGTCAAGACATGTTCAACAAAAATTTAAAAAAAAATGAAGATTTAAATCTTTATTAAATATTCACCGATTAATATCGGTAATTACAATTAGCCGATTCTTAGCGTAGAGAACAAATATTTGAACATTCGACAACAGACTTGTATGAGCAACGACATACACATTGAACCCGGGGATATGTTTGTACAGTTATTATAATTAAACAATAAGTTACCGTTATGAACAATATTGAAGTGACGTTTTTCACCTTTCTCTATAGGAAGGATATAGATTGCTGAAACACCGACTTTTGATCGGAGACCCCTAGTGCAATATACCTTTCGACTCAGCTTCGCGATAAACCAATTTCAACTAGCATAGATTCATTTGAAAGATTGATCCATTAGGAAATTTTGTGATAGCAACCAACCATTTTAGCTGAATGTTTTTGAGAGTGCCCAATTGGTTTCGTATAAAGAAAGAACGTGCAAAATATATTCGCTCTTTTTGAAAATCGGTCTGAAATATAATTAATCATAACAAATGGTTCACCACACCTAAAATATGGACAAAGTTTCATCCAAAACTTTCTACCCATTTGAACAATTTCTCATATGTGCATTTCATAACTGCACACGTTAACCACGGAACCGAAGTTCTCATTGAATAAAAGTCTATGAAGGCATTGTACATTTCATGCGGCCAATTCGCAGAAATCATTTCATAGAAATTTGTCGTTTTGACAAATGTCTATACGCCGATTTTATATTTTCGATGTGGAACACATCTTTGTTTTCTATATAGGGGTGCACATTAAAAAATCATAGGTAAATACAAATAGAAATGTGGTCAGCTTTTGAACACTTACAGCTCATTCAGTCTCATTTCAATCAGTAATATTATTACACCAATTGATTGGAAATATTTCTACGTATCGATTTGAATGATCATAGCCATGTATTTTCAATTATTTATCATTGAAATATTGATTAATAGCTAACAGTGTCCTATTTTGTCTGCTAAAAATCTCCGGCATACCTGATTTCGCCAGAATCGACGGTTTTGAAGGAATAAGCGATATATCAATGGGAAAGCATCGCTCTGATTGGTCAATCGATGCTAAAGCGATGTTGTTGGAAGCACGCGAATCTAGAAATATAAGCGAAATTATAGCTAACGTTTCAGTCCTACCTGTAGCGTGCCAAGATTAATCTACACACTAAATTTCATTCGATATTTTTTCATCATTTGACGAGTTTAGATCAGCCGAACTACCGAACGTTCTCATTCTACTGATATATCAGCAAAAATAAACATTTGTTGACAGCAGTATATTGAGGTACCGCTGTGATGAAATATTAATTTTACTGAAAAAATCTGCTAACGAGGATGGAACAGGTGATATCGGTAAACCAATTCAAATGTGTAAGCAGACTCTCGTGCGATTGCGGATTCAAAAGTGTGACGATTGATTGAACTTATTTGATTGAAAATGTCGATCATTACAAATTTTGGTTGCCTTGTTCCACATCAATGGCTCGAACAGCCCCATTGGGTTGATCCTTGTAGTTTTTCTGTAAGTTATTTTTCAAACTAAAAACTGTTTTCCCAGGGATCGAGTCGAGTACGGGTGTAGATTTCAATTTTTAATCAGATACGGGTCGAGTTCGAGTTTAAGAATCTTCCATTTCTACTGTTTAGGTCAGGGGTTGGGGTCCACTAGGAGATTGATAGTACCTATTAGCTCTCTCCGGACAGTACCAGCCTAGATGCCGTGTGGAATCCGGCGGAAAAATAAATGAACCAAGAATAGATCCACTGGGTTCCTGCTTCCATGTCGTAAAAGGCGACAATTGCAGGAGTTACTTTTTCCTTTTCAACGTTTTACTTCTATTATTTCCGCCCAGCTTAGAAGAAAAGTTTTATTTAGAATGTTTTCTTCTTCCATGTTATTGATTGTCTTTCAGGATTATAAATTGAATGATAAAAAACAACTATTGCGCAAATCCGTTGATATTACATAGCTAATAACAGAGATAACATATATCGGTATATTGAATGCATAGAAAAGAAATACACTGAAGTCTTTTTTCTTTTTTTCTTCTTTTTTCGAGTTTACGTACCGCATTAAAAAACGCATAAAAAATCGCATAACTCTTAAAATTCGCATAAGAAAAACCGCATAACTCTGAAACATCGCATAAAAACCGCCTAACTCTGAAACTTTGCATAAAAAAAACGCAGAAAGGAAACCGCATAACTCTGAAAATTCGCATAAAAAACCGCATAATTCTGAAAATTCGGCTAAAAAAGTCGCATAAAAAAACGCATAAAAAAAGAACTTAGTGTACTTGATATTAATATTTCAAACAATAAATTTATATTTTTCTCGGTAGCCGGCTGCCCAGATCAACCAATATAATCAATTAATAATTTTAATAAAAAATTAAAATAATAAATCGGAAATAATAAAGAATCAAGACGTGTGTGAAATCTGTTGACCTCTATTTGGCGATTTAAAATGATTTTATAACAACTGTTTAGAATATGTCAAAGCAATGAATCAACGCGCGCGAATAATACCAATACTGAATTTTTTACTAACAAATATCCTTCTCCCGTGACACTTGTGGAGTGCGCAGTAGTATATACGGCCTCTAGTAACAACAAGTGTTGGACTAACATCCCTCTCCATTCCTTAGACGATCTACGTTCGGGCCTGGCCGGCGCCGGTACTGATCAATGAATTCTGGGATTACCAGAAGATGTACATTGAAGGATGATTTACCAATCCCAGGTCGGATCATCTAGAAATTCCCTGTACAATTTCAGCTAATCCCGATCAGTAACGGAGTAGCAACCAGGGGTGGTCGCTCAAGCTCAAGCTCCATTTCTACTGTTTACACACTTAAATTGGATTACCGACCTCAGCTGTTCAAATCTCGGTAAGTGATTTTATCGGTAAAATTCACGTTTTATCACTGCGGTACCTTGAGGTACTGCTGTCAACAAATGTTCATTTGTGGTGACATATCAGTAGAATGGAAATATTCGGTAGTTCGGCTGTTCAAAACTCGTCAAAAGAGGCAAGAATTACCGAACGAAATTAAGTGTGTAGGTCTACTTAATTTGCTCGATATATTTAAAGTTATATTCTAGAGCTTAGCTAATCAAAATTAGTAGTAGCGAGGTCGGATAGCAAATATTTCAGGATTGAAGTATGATTGCTAAAAATGGTCATAATCCAGTAAATATTGTAAAATTGTACTGTTCATGATTTCTTCACAGTTAGGTTTGAAAAAGTCCTAAATGAAAGCATCGAAACTTTTTCCGATTATATTATTGATTCACTTTGGATATATCTTTGGGGCAATTTAATCATTGTATAAGCCGATAGAACGTATTATTTAACTGAGTATGTAGCGATCTAAAACAAACTGATTGCCATAAATTTGGAATCGTTTGGGCTATAAAAAACAATTTCACAGAAAATTTAATATGAAAATTGACCATATTTCTGTTATGACAACGCAAAAATTCATAGCGAATGCAGCAATTTTCATTTCATTTCTTCCTTTTAGCCAATGCATTGAGCAGGGAACTCATCAGATCTTACTTTAACTAACTGGTTTTATATATGAAATGAGTGATGTAGTTGAGATGATTAGAGGAGCCCCCACCCTTGAGCTTACGTTATGATCGATGGCGATATTAGCAGTCTCACAAACCGAATCATTGAAGCTATTTAAACGTTTGGATTCGATGGTTTTCATCTTAGGTCACAAATACCTACTTAAATTCATGGTTAAAGGTTTGAGTGTTAATATTACATCAACAAAGACGCAACAACGGTAAACTTAAACAATCAACAACATAATAAAACCACATTTTAACGAATATAATAATCACGAATATAAATATGTACGAGTTCCATAAAATGTGCCATTTGGTTTAACAGAACCGTGGTGTCAAATAACAGATAACAAAATATAGCTATTTGAATCAATCTGATAAAGTTTTTTTCACTATCAACATGATGATCGTTTATGTGAAATAACATATTTTTAGTAAAAGCTTTCTTCCACCGAATTGTTATCCATCTATTTTGCGTTTGTCAATATATTCTCAATATAGCCACACAAAAAGTTGAAAACAATAATTACAAACAGATAGCAGATACTTACCATCAAAATTAGATACCTCATCGTTGATAGTTTCGGTGCCATTCTATCATGAGTTGCAACTCCAACACATTTACGTTTACAACATCGATAAACTTAACAATGGAACGGAGGATTAAAAACTTAGCTCCACTCTTACCGGTGCTTGTCGAAACACTGAAAAGTTTGCCGAAATGTTGACCAACGGATAGCGACTTACTTATACAACCTGGTCATCAACGTTTTGCAACGAGAACTCGACAAGCGATAATAATTTTCTTTTCTCAGCTTGATCGAGAATCCAGCCGAAGATGAGAAAAATTATAAATTCCGTTGAAAAAGCACACACTGACCGTATGACAGAGAACAACAAAATGCGATCGCACAGCGAAGAAAGCTTTTGAATCGATAATGTGTGGTAAGACTCGAGAGGAAAGAACGTTGCCCAAGAAAGTCATTAGCACGACAACAAAACGTATCAAAAGAGAACAGGAAAGAGAAAGATAAGAGCTCCAAAAGCTGCTTTTTATGCAAACCTACTCAAGCGACTGAAACAGCATCGTTTACCCGGCAGAGAAACTAACACATTTTGGACACGCCTCAGTCGATCTACCAGAGAAGATGGGAGGAACGTGAGCAACCCGAGAAAAGTGTCGTTTAACCATTTTTTTTTCATAAATACGTTTATTTCTTAAGGCAGTTTACATAAGTTTTTCTTCGCCGTAGCATCACTTTTACATAATATTCTTATCCTAATTTAATTCTAACATAGTCACAACGTTTTGAATTTATTAAAACATATTCTCTTATAGCTTAAATATCATCTTAGGTAACTCGTCATTAATTATGAAATCTACTCGGAAATATTATTTGAACCAAACGATTACCTTCTATAAATTATAAAATAAGCTGTTTTTTTTGACATTTTGTTGATAATTTCATAAACTGTTTCGAGTTTGTTTGTATCATTACATAATTTTTATTCTAATTTAGCTATTGGTTGAACTCATGGACGCAGCTGGGATCAGAGCTAAGTCTTAAAAGGGGCCTTTCTTAAATTGAAACTCCAATTTTCTTTATGAAATGATAAATAAGTTTCATGTATGAAAGGTCACGACAAGCAAGAATGTCTCGAACTGGGATATTGAATAGTCTACCTTGGGTACGCAAAGAATTTATTAGTTGAGATCTGACATCACGATACTCCACGCATGTCCAAACGACATGATCAATATCCCGATAACCTTCTCCGCAAGCACAATGATTAGTCTCGGAGAGCCCAATTCGAAGGAGATGTGCATCTAACGTGTAGTGATTGGACATGAGTCTGGACATCACACGAATGAAATCCCTACTCACATCCAGTCCCCTGAACCATGCCTTTATCGATATATTCGGAATAATTGAGTGCATCCACCGACCCAGATCATCTCTATCCCAAGAAGCTTGCCAGCTGGCAAGTGTTCTTTGGCGAGACGAGCTATAGAATTCGTTGAAAGCAATCGGTCGCTCATAAATTTCACCCTCAATAGCACCACGTTTGGCTAAAATATCGGCTCTTTCATTGCCAGGAAGTCGTTTAACCATTGATGATACAAAATTAGTATGCAGTGGTTCAAAACGATGTGATTTTTTCCCTAGAATCGGTGGGCTAACAGAAACTAGGTCAATAATGAAGTTTACTATATGTATTCCATCACAATTATGATGAGTCCCTCGTTTTTTGCAAGTACTGTACTTTTAAGTATGGCATAAAATTTAAGCATAAATATTCGTTTTCACTTCTTACTTCTTACTTCTTACTTCTTACTTCTTACTTCTTACTTCTTACTTCTTACTTCTTACTTCTTACTTCTTACTTCTTACTTCTTACTTCTTACTTCTTACTTCTTACTTCTTACTTCTTACTTCTTACTTCTTACTTCTTACTTCTTACTTCTTACTTCTTACTTCTTACTTCTTACTTCTTACTTCTTACTTCTTACTTCTTACTTCTTACTTCTTACTTCTTACTTCTTACTTCTTACTTCTTACTTCTTACTTCTTACTTCTTACTTCTTACTTCTTACTTCTTACTTCTTACTTCTTACTTCTTACTTCTTACTTCTTACTTCTTACTTCTTACTTCTTACTTCTTACTTCTTACTTCTTACTTCTTACTTCTTACTTCTTACTTCTTACTTCTTACTTCTTACTTCTTACTTCTTACTTCTTACTTCTTACTTCTTACTTCTTACTTCTTACTTCTTACTTCTTACTTCTTACTTCTTACTTCTTACTTCTTACTTCTTACTTCTTACTTCTTACTTCTTACTTCTTACTTCTTACTTCTTACTTCTTACTTCTTACTTCTTACTTCTTACTTCTTACTTCTTACTTCTACCGTCTTTCAAACACAGAACTACTGTTACCATCGAAAACCAAAACGTGTGAGCAAGGCTATCTATCGATTGTCAAAATACTAAATTGGACGAATAAAATGCTCCACAATAATGTGCCATCTGTGCAGAATTGAATACTTTCTCATCGCAACAGCAACACTTAAACTACAATCCTACAAACCTGAACTGTCGGGAAACTCAAACGTGGTCATCAAAATTGAAATCGCCCATCAGCTCTGCGAAAAACCGAAACCGGTTTCTATCGTTGCACCGGCAACTGCATCCAGTAACGATGATAACCTTGACAGTTTGTATGATGTTGGAAACGTGCTCGCACAATTGACCGTTTCGCTGCACGAAGGATGGAAAACGGATTTCAATTTCGCTTTTCGCAGAATTCTTGTTCAGTTTCAATGTTTTGTTTTGATCTAGGGAGGTTCCAATGAATTTCGTGATTGCAAGCATCTTTTTCTCAAGATGATAGTAATGAATTAAAATTCTCAAGATGATAGTAATGAATTAAAATATTCCACTTCATATAATTCAAACAAACGGTAGTAGGATTGAATGGAAAAAGTTTTTCATGTAGACGATTTTATTGTTGTTGGTTATAGCAGACATGCTTTATACATTGATTACAGATGATTTTCAATACTAATAACATGAAAACTAACTATTAATATCGATTGTTCCAATAGTACTTAGCACGCTTCAAGCAATGAGTCTTTGGCGAATCTAGCTGCTACTGTTTCGTGCAATACGAAGAACTGAATGTTACGATCTAGTTATTTTTCACTACAAAAACTTCTTACTTTATTTTGAATGAATTTTGTGAGCAATAAACATCAATACGATTTGAGGTCGTCAAATGGTGAGATAATTAAGTCCTCACAAGTTCCTGTTTCATGCCTCCTTGAGCGTCTATGATGACATTTGGTCAATAGAACGGCGTCGGCTGGGTTCTATCGCCTTCTGTGTTAGTAGCAGAATGAGAGGGTGGCTTGTAGGTTGAAGCCCATCCTAAAGTGCAATATTTATCATAGTGCATCGCAACGTGTGGTTCCGTTGTTTGTTGCATTATTTGTTATATATTGAATTGAATTATATTACATTGTATTATATATTGTTATTTTTATTATTATTATTATTATTATTAACAGTTCGGCTGAAAAGTTCGTATCGTTTAATAGAAACACACATTTTTTTGCCAAAATTCGTTTTTATTATTCAACATAATTGCCATCAGAGGCGATACAGCGATTATAGCGATCTTCCAACTTTTCGATACCATTTTTGTAGTGCGATTTGTCCTTTGCCTCAAAATAGGCCTCAGTTTCAGCGATTACCTCTTCATTGCTTCTACTTTTTTTACCAGCGAGCATTCTCTTGAGGTCTGAGAACAGGAAAAAGTCACTGGGGGCCAAATCTGGAGAATACGGTGGATGAGGGAGCAATTCAAAGCCCAATTCGTTCAATTTCAGCACTGCTCAGAATCATCAATTCGTTGTTGTTTTTGATCGATTGTGAGCTAAAGCGGCACCCATTTTGCACAAAGCTTTCTCATATCCAAATATTCGTGAATAATATGTCCAACACGTTCTTTTGATATCTTCAGGGTGTCAGCTAACTCGATCAACTTCACTTTACGGTCATTGAAAATCATTTTGTGGTTTCACGTTTTCATCGGTAACAGCCTCTTTTGGACGTCCACTGCGTTCATCGTCTTCGGTGCTCATATGACCAGTACGAAATTTTGCAAACCAATTGCGAATTGTTGCTTCGCCCGGTGCAGAGTCTGGATAACACTCATCAAGCCATTTTTTGGTATCGGCGGCACTTTTTTTCATCAAAAAGTAGTGTTTCATCAACACACGAAATTCCTTTTTTCCATTTTTTTCACAATAACAAAAGGAGCTTCACTCAAAATGCAACATCTTACAAACTAATAATCAGACAGCTGTCAAATTTATACACGTATCTTTTGAAGGTTGGTACTAACTGAAAATGGTATGGATTTAATTCTAGTGGCGCCCTCTCATAAAAACGATACGAACTTTTCAGCCGATCTGTTATTATTACTATTAAAAAAGAAATATATTTCCTGCAGTACTACGACGAAAGAAGAGCATACCTTATACTGCGACATCAACTGTTATATATTGTATCATAGCATATTACTTTATATGTTATATTTTGTTATGTTGTAATACGTTGTATGGTATTATAATTCATTGCTTTATATCATATTATATTGTATTAAATTATAGTATATTGTTAGAATGTATTGTATTATATTACATTATGTTATATTATATTATACTATATTTTTTTATATTATGTTATTTTTAAATAAGGTTATATCACAGAGAACAGATATCCAACAGACATTCATGCATGCAAAGTCGTGTGTAACGGTGATTTTTTTTATGCTTCACACAGCTTTTTAAAAAGGTTGTACTAGCTTGGATGTCTGTTCTCTATAGTTATATTATATTATATTATTTCCTTTCTCATATAGAAAGGTTATGCAATCACTTGAAAAACCGACTAGTGAAAATTGACCCGGAGAGCCAAGTGTCATATACCATTCGACTCAGTTCATCGAGCTGAGCAATGTCTCTGTGTGTGTATGTGTGTGTATGTGTGTGTGTGTGTGTGTGTGTGTGTTTGTGTGTGTGTGTGTGTGTGTGTGTGTATGTGTGTGTGTATGTGTCAAATAATCTCACTAGGTTTTCTCGGAGATGGCTGAACCGATTTTGACAAACTTAGATTCAAATAAAAGGTCTCGTGGTCCCATACGGAATTCCTGAATTTCATCCGGATCCGACTTCCGGTTCCGGAGTTTTACCCTATAAGTGTGTTCAATATTGTACACCGGCGAGACAAAACACGTAAAAAATTTCCTAAACTGGTCTCAAAACTACACAAATCGATAGTCATTATCGGTACGCAACTAAACAAAACGATTCCGGCTATCCTGGTTCCCGGTATCCGGTTCCGGAAGTACCGGAAATAGTGGTCATATATACCAAAATAGATCTCACACACTTTTCTCAGTGATAGTTTGACCGATCTCCACAAACTAAGATTCAAATGAAAGGTCTCGTGGTCCCATACGGAATTCCTGAATTTCATCCGGATCCGACTTCCGGTTCCGGAGTTAGAGGGTAAAGTGTGTTCAATATTGTACACCGTCATTTAAACCGGCGAAACAAAACACGTAAAACATTTCCTAAACTGGTCTCAAAACTAAACAAATCGATAGTCATTATCATTAGGCAACTAAACAAACCGATTCCGGCTATCCTGGTTCCCGGTATCCGGTTCCGGAAGTACCGGAAATAGTGGTCATATATACCAAAATGGATCTAACTCTCTTTTCTCAGCGATGGGTTGACCGATTTCCACAAACTTAGATTCAAATGAAAGGTCTCGTGGTCCCATACGGTATTCCTGAATTTCATCCGGATCCGACTTCCGGTTCCGGAGTTATAGGGTAAAGTGTGTTCAATATTGTACACCGTCATTTAAACCGGCGAAACAAAACACGTAAAACATTTCCTAAACTGGTCTCAAAACTAAACAAATCGATAGTCATTATCATTAGGCAACTAAACAAACCGATTCCGGCTATCCTGGTTCCCGGTATCCGGTTCCGGAAGTACCGGAAATAGTGGTCATATATACCAAAATAGATCTCACACACTTTTCTCAGCGATAGTTTGACCGATCTCCACAAACTAAGATTCAAATGAAAGGTCTCGTGGTCCCATACGGAATTCCTGAATTTCATCCGGATCCGACTTCCGGTTCCGGAGTTAGAGGGTAAAGTGTGTTCAATATTGTACACCGTCATTTAAACCGGCGAAACAAAACACGTAAAACATTTCCTAAACTGGTCTCAAAACTAAACAAATCGATAGTCATTATCATTAGGCAACTAAACAAACCGATTCCGGCTATCCTGGTTCCCGGTATCCGGTTCCGGAAGTACCGGAAATAGTGGTCATATATACCAAAATGGATCTAACTCTCTTTTCTCAGCGATGGGTTGACCGATTTCCACAAACTTAGATTCAAATGAAAGGTCTCGTGGTCCCATACGGTATTCCTGCATTTCATCCGGATCCGACTTCCGGTTCCGGAGTTATAGGGTAAAGTGTGTTCAATATTGTACACCGTCATTTAAACCGGCGAAACAAAACACGTAAAACATTTCCTAAACTGGTCTCAAAACTAAACAAATCGATAGTCATTATCATTAGGCAACTAAACAAACCGATTCCGGCTATCCTGGTTCCCGGTATCCGGTTCCGGAAGTACCGGAAATAGTGGTCATATATACCAAAATAGATCTCACACACTTTTCTCAGCGATAGTTTGACCGATCTCCACAAACTAAGATTCAAATGAAGGGTCTCGTGGTCCCATACGGAATTCCTGAATTTCATCCGGATCCGACTTCCGGTTCCGGAGTTATAGGGTAAAGTGTGTTCAATAGTGTAGACCGTCACTTAAACCGGCGAAACAAAAAACGTAAAAAAATTTATAAACTGGTGTCAAAACTACACAAATCGATAGTCATTATCAGTAGGCAACTAAACAAATCGATTTTGGTTATCCTGGTTCCCGGTATCCAGTTCCGAAAGTACCGGAAATAGTGGCCATATATACCAAAATGGATCTCACTCACTTTTGTCAGCGATGGTTTGACCAATTTCCACAAACTTAGATTCCAATGAAAGGTCTCCCGGTCCCATACGAAATTCCTGAATTTCATCCGGATCCGACTTCCGAATCCGGAGTTATAGGGTGCGTATTAGAAGAGTTTGTGTGTCATGTTAGTTGGTGGCCGTACGAACCGACTTCGATTATACCGGTTCTTGGGTTCCGGTGCCGGAAGCGCATATAATAGTGAACCCACTTCGTTTTCTTAAGGATGACATACGCGAGCAAAGCACTGTTTTATTCTGTATGTTATGCACAAACAATCTCTTGGTTTCTTTCAAAAATCGAAGAGAAAAATTTTGAATAGAATGCCACAATATTATATGTACATGAGAAAGGCATCATTACACTACTAGGTGGATTAAAACAGGTTGTTATATTGAATTGTATTGTATTATATTATATTTTTTTATATTAATTTATATTATATTATATTATATTATATTGTATTATGCTTAATTATATCGACAATGGGGAGGGGCAGGGAGTGTATCAGGGTATCTTACAAGTGAATGACTGGATGATGAAGTGGATTGCCAACCTGAGTAACGTGGGGGAAGCTTTGTGTTTCTCCCTGAAGGTCTGAAATTAGTAAGACGCACCCTTCTAACAAACAAACCATCAGGCGGGTTTAACCTGGTACAGCGAATTTTTTTATTATATGGCCGGATGTTTTTGCTGGAAGGCGCCGAGTCCTCAAAACCCATTTTGGCCTTCTTAACAGCAATTATATGAAAGCTATCTGATAATCAAATTCGGAACTACTGTAAGTCTACCCGCGTACACTGATAATGTCTTGAACTGATGGTGGCTTCACACATACATACATACATACATACATAATAAAGATTAATACGATTTGAAAATTCTGTGAATTATGACGAATATTTAAAAAAAATCAGAGAATTGAAAAAAAGCTGCAAAACTCTTTAATACAGTCTGTTACATAAGAGCGTGGTTACGATTACTCGCGATAGGTAAAGTGGAATGGTGTGAATTTTTCAACACAGAGGGCGGTAGTGTCCTTCATGGTGTTGAACAGTCGTTCGCACCGCACGCGTATAGCTCTTGGCTCCTGGAAATTTTTTCTGGCTACCTAGAGTTTTATTGATTCAAAGCTTCAGTCTTTTTCAAGGCTACCTGAATCACTAACAGTCTTTTTAAAGACTAATAATTAGTCAGCCTTTCTCAAGCCTATACAAAGAGTCATATTCTAATATAATCAGTCTTTTTCAAGACTAAGACATTAATCAGCCTTTTTCAAAACTAGCCATTCAAAGAATTATTCTTCAAACTAATCAGTATTTATTAAAACTACCACAAAATCAGTCTTTATCAAGACTCAACCAAACTAGGAGTCTAATCGAAGACTAATTTAGCTTAGTTAATTCAATTGCAAATTTAATTCATTTCAAAAATGCCTGCGTTCAACCGGAAAGGCAACAAGCCTAAGGCTAAAAATAATTCAATACGGAATAAATCACAATCCGTAATCAAAATTTTTCTAATAACATTCACAAGATGACAAGATGTGGTAAATCGCATTCGAAAGACGTTTGTCCAATGAATGAAACCACTGATAAATTTTCATGTTCAAATTGCGATGGAAATCATAAATCCAATTATTTGAAATGTCCTGTCAGGGAAAAATTTTTAAACGCTCGTTCGACAACAAGTCAAACAACGACCTTAAATTTACAGAACATACCTAAAAATCAAAAAACGTTATAAATGCCACGCCTAATTCATCTAAGGCGGTTATTTCTTGGAATTTAAAACAAAAAACAGATACGCTTTCCAATCCGTCTTCTAACGAAAACAATTTATTGACAGGTAGATCGACCTCGTCATCATCTTCTTCTAATGTCAGTTTTGCTGGTATATTAGGTAGAAATCTGCCACCTATTTCTTCTGATGTAAATAATCAAAACACAGGACCGCCTTGCAGTTCATCTTCTAACGAAAACAATTTATTAATAGGTAGACCGGCCAAATCATCTTCTTCTAATGGCAGTCTACCTACAAATATTCCTTCAATGCCATTCGCTTCTTTAAATGAAGTCGATTTAGGCGATATAACTGAAAATAAAATGATCTACCTACAAGATCAACTTTTTCAAATGATCATCCAAATGAATTCGACTTCATCACTTTTTGAAGCATTTCAAATCGGATGGCAATTTGTAAATAATATTATAATGAATTTAAAATTTAACAGTGATGTTAAATAATTATTTGAATATTTTAAATTGGAGTGCTCGATCTTTGAAATCGAGTGAAGATGAATTTTATAATTTTCTCGAAGTTCACAAAATCCATATTGCCATTGTGACAGAAACTTTTCTTAAACCAAATGTCAAATTGAAAAGTAATCCACATTATGTGGTTCATCGATTTGACAGGTTTACTGGAAGTGGAGTTGCCATTTTTGTCCAAAGGCAAATTAAACATCGAATTTTACCTTCTTTCAATACTAAAGTTATTGAAAGCTTGGGAATCGAAATTGAAACCATTCATGGAATTTATTTCATCGCTGGAGCATATTTGCCATTCCAATGCACCGGCGAACAATTAAATTTCTTTAAAGGCGATTTGCAAAAACTCACAAGATATCGACCGAAATTTTTCGTAATAGGGGACTTAAATGCTAAGCATGTCCAGTGGAATTGTAGGCAAAATAACAGTAATGATAAAATACTTCATAATCAACTCTCAGCTGGTTACTTCACAGTTCTTCATCCCAGTAATCCGACTTGTTTCTCTTGCGTGAAAAACCCGTCTACAATTGATCTGGTTCTAACAGATCAAAGTCTCATTAGTAGTGAACCGATTACACATGCTGACTTTGACTCAGATCATCTTCCAGTAACATTCAGACTTTCCAACGAAGCTTTAATTAATCCAATTAGTTCTATATTCAACTATCATAGAGCTAATTGGTTGGATTACAGATCTCACATTGAAAATCATGTGGATCATGAAACTATTTTAGAAAATTCTGCGGACATCGACACAGCAATTGATAATTTGAATCATTACATAATCGAAGCTAGAAATCTTTCAGTTCCCAAAGCTCAAATTAAATTAAATTCTCCTATCATCGATGACAATCTTCAACTGCTAATTCGGTTGAAGAATGTTCGTCAACGAATATCAATGTTCTCGTGATCCTGCTATGAAAAACATAGTTAAGGATTTACAGAAATAAATTAAACATAGATTTACTCTTTTGCGAAATGAAAATTTCGCTAAAGAAGTTGAACAAATTAAACCATATTCTAAACCTTTCTGGAAACTTTCTAAGGTTCTTAAGAAACCTCAGAAACCAATTCCTGCTGTCAAGGAAGAAAATCAAAAACTTCTTACAAATGGCGAAAAAGCTCAAAAACTCGCTCAGCAGTTCGAGAGTTTAATTTTGAACGTTGTGAGTCCTATTGAAAATGTAGTCTCACTGAAAGATGATCATATTTCAACTCAAGTATTATTACCAAATGACATTATTGATACGAATTTTGATGAAATTAGGTCAATCATTAGGACACTTAAAAACATGAAGGCTCCTGGTAATGATGGAATTTTTAATATTCATATTAAAAATCTTCCCGATGTTGCCTTGAGACTCTTTGTTAAAATTTTCAATAAGTGTTTTTCTTTAGCTTACTTCCCTAAGAGATGGAAAAACGCTAAAGTAATTCCTATCATCAAACCTGATAAAAACCCAGCAGAAACATCAAGTTATCGACCAATTAGCTTACTTTCTTCTATCAATAAACATTTTGAAAAAAATATCTTGTTGAGAATGAACGGTTTTTTTTTTCAAATGAACGGTTTTGCCCATCACTAGTTTCTACCCAAATAAACGCACGAGATTTGCGTTTCAGTGATGCTCGTGCTATATAGGCTGGACTAACTTTAGGCGACACAAAATTAATTATATTACGTGAGCACTGCAGTCAAACGAGCTTATGATGAATGTCAGACCTAAACCTTATTAAAATCTAATCTTTTTGAAATCTAGGATGTTTCAGTGTTATCGAAAATGCACTATGAAAAGCTTTTCACTTTTCTGAAAATCTGGTTATGAAAATGTTCGTGATATATCTCGATGAACATTAGAAAAGGTCCGACAGTCTCTCTTTGTTTACTCCTCCTTTCCATTATTACAGCAAATTCCAGTAATTTCCAATAATTTAGTACAGTGCATATCGAAAGTTGATGTTTTTAGTTATTATCGCATGTGAAGTGTTAGATGGAAGGATGGCTGATGGGACCATAATAACCGAAAGAGAAAATAAACAAGAGGAAACTGTTATTTGCTCTTGGGACCTTTTCTAATGTTCGTCTTCATATACCTATTAATTTTGTTCTTGGCAATTTCCAAATGTGTATAAGATCAATCTAGCATTGAAAATACTTGATCAAGGTATATCAGACGATTTTTTACAAGGTTCATGAAACCTGTTTAGCTTCGATCATTTATTGCTGTTAAATTCAACGAAATTTATTCAACACTTTTTTCCATCGACCTTCGAAAACATAAACTCCACACTTAGCCTAGAAAATCGTTTTACAAGAAAATTAAAGAGCCGTAAGATATCCGAATTTATCGAATTTCAAAGTCTCTCCTCTGTCTGGTCTGTCATCTTTGCACTGAAACCAACTCAGAATGAACATTTAGGGGTTTTGGGTTTGTGCAATAAGTTCAGAATAATTTCATCATTGACATCAAGGTCATGGATGTTCAAATGATAACGACTATCTCTATTACCTTAATTCAAGCATATTTATTAGAGCTCTACGTGGAAATAAATAAGTACAACTGAGAGGAACGTTGGTCTCGCAATTTAAATATAGCTTATGCGATTGTTTAATTATCGATCAAAGTTACGCAAATATTATGATACTTCTTCATGAGGACCTAAATCATCAAAAGGCAATAGCACACAAAAAGATAGAAAGCAAATGATTCACAATGAGCAACTGCTGTCAGTAATGCAAACTAAATCACGATACTTAAATTCAAATGAGTATTTTCTTATCACGTCCACCCGTTGATTGGCACCATCCAAGATATTAGGCCAAGTCCAGTCTTTCCTCGTGAAGTTTCTCCTCTAACAACCGTACGATTTTTCTCTCCTCAAACTCCCTCAATTTGTGTTTCCTGTTTTGCCTGCCGCTTGACAAACGGAACCCCGGCCATTTTTTGCAGGGGAAGTCGTCGGCTTCGCAGACGTCGGGTTCGATTTTGACGAGCCTTCGGAGGCTGTTGTAGGTTCCAACTTCCATCATCAGCCTGTACCAATCGTTGAATGGGAAGGTCTTCCAAAGCACGCCCATAACCATCAGGAGGCGGAGGAGCCGGCCAATTGATGTGTGTTGGCAGTTCGCTCCTCGCAGTTCCGCAGTTGGGCACATAGATAACCGGAATGAATCCGAGATAGCCTGCAGGCTGATTTGGTCGATTATGATCCTGAGGACAGTTACAAGGCCTTTGCGGAACATTTGATGGAGGAGGGTAAGGATAAGGAACGAAAAAATAGGGATACTGCGATATGGCCACCTGATAGTTAGGATTGGATGGGTATTGATTATTGTTACCACTAGATGGAGGTGAGCCGGTATCAATTGGCCGATTTGGAGGTTGCACTCCACTAGCAGTTGCTGGGTATTCCGTATAAGCAGTAGTGTATTCCGGCCTTGGTCCTTCGGTAGGTTCGTATGGATATCCGGTGGACGGTTCTAAAAAAATATCAGATTTATAAATGGAGCTCTTACATAACTTATTTGTAATAGTGCTGAACCTTGAGGGGGTCTACCAATATCTACACTACCACCACCGCCGACTGTTACGCTACCTTGCTGGGACCCTAGAAGAGGCGCACTAATACTGGCATTCGCTGTTAGCATACCACTAACTTCAGCACCGATGAGATCGGGACTTATCACACCCACGAGCGATCCACCGGAAGTACTACTTACGTTAACTGTACTGACCGCTAAGGTTTCGGTATGATTGAGCGTACCACCAATTGTCACCTGAGTTCCCATACTCGAACCTTCCAAATTGGTAGCCCCAGAAATCGACAAGTGCGTGCTGTTGAAACTGTTCGAACCTGTGTGCATTCCTTGCAACCCTTGGCCATCCAAAGATCCACTGCTTACAGACGTATTATTATAGGAAGCACCAACAATAGATCCGGTCAAGTTGTGACTCGTACTTGCTTGAATTCCCGGGTTACTGCCAATATTGCCACCAATAATCGTTGACCCAGTATGCGTGGAACTATTGTGAGATGTCGTTAAAGTTCCACTAATCCCTGCTTGAGAAATGCCAGTCTCTAAGGTGAAGCCTCCTAAATGTATTCAGAAGGATAAACGAGAAGCATAAAGCAGGAAAAGCGCAAATTGGAAGCGGCAATTAGTGAATAAAAGCTCTCGAAAATAAAACTAAAAGATCGGCAGGTATTTACCGTGTTGTCCACCAACAATAATTGATGCGCCAAGGCCCCCAATGCCAGCCAAATTTGGTCCAATGCCAATGTGCACTGATGTGCGTAGTTCGTGATAGTTATGTGTATGTGAGGATGTGCATTTGGTGGTTGTGAGTGTTTGTGTAGTAGTGCGCATGTGGTTATATCATTATTTTATGAAACAAAAACAGCGGGTTAACAATAATATGACTAGGCAATGTTCTTTTATTCTTTGGTTTAATGCAACAGTAATACATTCCTCAAGGTATTTAAATTAGTCAGCAACACTTACGAGTTAGTACTCAGATTTACTTGACCATCCGTTGAACCCAACGGTAATAAGTAACCTTACCTCCTGTTGGACGCACAGTCGTTCCTTGAGATTGACCCTGTTGTTGGCCTTGCCATTGACCTTGCCCCTGACCTTGACCTGCAAAACGCAATTCATTTATTCTCTCGATATATTTCTTCAATTTAAAATTGAGTTAAGTAGGTTAGAGGAATTTAAATTGTTTGTAATGACATTTGAAAGTCACTAACTATGGCAGGAAATTCAATACCTTGGTTTTGATTTTGACCTTGCCATTGCCCCTGCCCTTGGCTTGGCCCCTGACCTTGATTCTGTCCTTGCCATTGGCCTTGACTCTGTCCTTGTCCCGGGTGTTGGCTTTGTGGCTGACCTTGTCCTTGATTTTGTCCTTGATCTGGCCGTTGACCTTGTCCTTGCCATTGACCTTGAGCTTGCCCCTGCCCAGGTTGCTGTATTTGTCCTTGCCCTTGGCCTTGCCACTGCCCTTGTCCCTGTCCTTGGCTTTGAGATTGCCCCTGACCTTGTCCCTGTCCTTGCCACTGTCCTTGCCCTTGCCCTTGACCTTGACCTTGACCTTGACCTTGACCTTGACCTTGACCTTGACCTTGACCTTGACCTTGACCTTGATCTTGACCTTGACCTTGACCTTGACCTTGACCTTGACCTTGACCTTGACCTTGACCTTGACCTTGACCTTGACCTTGACCTTGACCTTGACCTTGACCTTGACCTTGATCTTGACCTTGACCTTGACCTTGACCTTGCCCTTGACCTTGACCTTGACCTTGACCTTGATCTTGACCTTGACCTTGAGATTGATCTAGAAAAAAATGGAATTTATTCAAATTAAAATTATCCCACTTATGTTCTGTTCTTACCAGGTTGCTGTCCTTGCCCTGGTTTTTGATGGCTCCATTCTACCTGTGTATTATGTTCACTAGATCCTAAGGGACCTTGATGCGAACCTTGATGTTGTGCTTGGTGATGGCCACTACCATTTTGATGACTTCCTTGGTAGCTTCCCTGATGCTGACCAGAACTTATCGGGCCCTGGTGCTGCCCTTGATGTTGTCCCTGATGTTGACCTTGTTGAGCCCCTTGATGATTACCCTGATGCTGACCTGAACTAATCGGTCCCTGGTGAGATCCTTGATTCTGACCACCTTGTTGACCAGATGCTCCTTGATAAGATCCTTGATGCTGCGTTCCCTGAGATCCTTGCCCAACACCCTGATGGCTACCTTGATGCTGACCTTGATATTGACCTGAGCTAACAGGCCCTTGATGAGAACCTTGATGTTGGCCACCATGTTGACCAGACATTCCTTGGTGGCTTCCTTGGTGTTGACCTTGATGTTGTCCTGAACTAATAGGCCCGTGATGTGATCCCTGGTATTGCCCTTGATGCTGGTGACCAGATCCTGATGATGACATTTGTCCTTGACTCTGACCTCCTTGATTTTGATTTTGCCAGTTTCCTCCTTGTTGTTGACTTTGGCCAGAGCTTGATTGATTCTGCCCTTGACTAGAACCTGGACGATTTTGTGTTTGCAATTGACCTTGCCCTTGTCCTTGATGTTGGCCCTGTCCTTGCCATTGACCTTGTCCTTGACCCTGCCATTGACCCTGTCCTGGTCCCTGACTCTGTCCTTGGCCTTGCCATTGTCCTTGTCCTTGTTCTTGTCCTTGTCCTTGTCCTTGTCCTTGTCCTTGTCCTTGTCCTTGTCCTTGTCCTTGTCCTTGTCCTTGTCCTTGTCCTTGTCCATGTCCTTGTCCTTGTCCTTGTCCTTGTCCCTGTCCTTGTCCTTGTCCTTGTCCTTGTCCTTGTCCTTGTCCTTGTCCTTGTCCTTGTCCTTGTCCTTGTCCTTGTCCTTGTCCTTGTCCTTGTCCTTGTCCTTGTCCTTGTCCTTGTCCTTGTCCTTGTCCTTGTCCTTGTCCTTGTCCTTGTCCTTGTCCTTGTCCTTGTCCTTGTCCTTGTCCTTGTCCTTGTCCTTGTCCTTGTCCTTGTCCTTGTCCTTGTCCTTGTCCTTGTCCTTGTCCTTGTCCTTGTCCTTGTCCTTGTCCTTGTCCTTGTCCTTGTCCTTGTCCTTGTCCTTGTCCTTGTCCTTGTCCTTGTCCTTGTCCTTGTCCTTGTCCTTGTCCTTGTCCTTGTCCTTGTCCTTGTCCTTGTCCTTGTCCTTGTCCTTGTCCTTGTCCTTGTCCTTGTCCTTGTCCTTGTCCTTGTCCTTGTCCTTGTCCTTGTCCTTGTCCTTGTCCTTGTCCTTGTCCTTGTCCTTGTCCTTGTCCTTGTCCTTGTCCTTGTCCTTGTCCTTGTCCTTGTCCTTGTCCTTGTCCTTGTCCTTGTCCTTGTCCTTGTCCTTGTCCTTGTCCTTGTCCTTGTCCTTGTCCTTGTCCTTGTCCTTGTCCTTGTCCTTGTCCTTGTCCTTGTCCTTGTCCTTGTCCTTGTCCTTGTCCTTGTCCTTGTCCTTGTCCTTGTCCTTGTCCTTGTCCTTGTCCTTGTCCTTGTCCTTGTCCTTGTCCTTGTCCTTGTCCTTGTCCTTGTCCTTGTCCTTGTCCTTGTCCTTGTCCTTGTCCTTGTCCTTGTCCTTGTCCTTGTCCTTGTCCTTGTCCTTGTCCTTGTCCTTGTCCTTGTCCTTGTCCTTGTCCTTGCCCTGATCCTTGATTTGATCCAGCATCAGGACGATGACCTTGCCCTTGCCCTTGCCCTGAGAAAAATGTAAGCAAAAATCATAAACTTGCTCTGAAAACCGTACCTCATGGGTAATCTGAAACGAAAATAGAGAATACCTTGAGGATTACCAGTTCCACTTCCACCAGGTGTACCCGTGCCGCCGGAGGGTTTTGTAGGTGCTGTGAAATAGTTCGTGGAACGAACATGAACAAAACGGTGATTGTTGGTGCGAAAAAGCCTAGGTGCAATAGTGAGTGCCACGTGAAACCTGCCGGTCTCTACAGAAACCCGTGTTGGAGACTACTTACCGGGAGTGGGACGTGCTGTTGTTACCGGAGGTCCGTCCGGTCGAATACCACCCGGGTACATTCCGCACCCTCGGGGTAAATAAAGATCTCTCCACTCGACCATTTGACCACGTTTCCGTAGTCTGGGATCTTCGTCAGTAATTGAACTATTTGAAATTAAAATGACATATTTTACCTTAACATAAATCTGCTTGTTGAAAAACCTACTTGCTGTACTGCGTCGGTGCATCTGTGAATATTTCTGTTGGTCGATTCGGCTCAACTAGCCGGTACCCATGGGAATCCGCTACGTAATGTGTGACACGAAGCATTCCATTGGGGTCGATGTAACCGTAACAACCGTACGTGACTCCATCTGGACCACGTGTCTCGTGATGAAACTGCCCGTTGGGACCAACCTCGTAGCCGAACTGATAGGCACCTGTAAATAAAATAGGTAACCAGAAATCATTCATCAACTTTGACATGGGATTATAGCTAAAAAGCAGTTTATATTTTTGATGTGGAGCACATCTTTGTTTTCTATATAGGGAAAAAAATTAAAAGCTCAAGGAAAAATACATGTAGAAATGTGGTCAGATATCACGTGTAACATGTCAGAGGCAGGTAGCTGCTAAAGAACGAGACACAAAGCGCTATAAAACGATTTGGAGCTTTAATTGATTTGCTTGATTTTGTGTCACGCGAGTTTAGATGAAATGCTTTGTTATGTCGTTTTCACCTGAGAAATTTGCAAGTATCCCAGGGTAAATTTTAATTGCTTAAGATTAATTTCTAATCTAAACAAGATGAATTCGATTAGTTATCGAAATTGCAAAATGGTAGTAATGGAACAGAGCTAGTACAAACTTTTTCAAAAAAGCTGTGTAAAGCATACAAGTGAAAATCCGTTTCAAATGACCGTTGCGTACGACTTTGCACGCATTAATAATCATTGTATGGGAGCTCGAACGCAAGAGCCCATAAGCGACTGCTGGGCTGCTCGAAGCGCCTTTACAGGAGAATTGCTAGTTGGTGATTGCTTTTTAAAACAACCGTTAAATTTCTCACACACATTGAAATCTCTACTTGGATGTCTGTTCTCTTTGGTGATGGTAAAGAACTTAACGCTATTGGCATATTGTCGCAAAACTGAAATGTAGAGGCGCTGCTTGTTTAGAGGTGATACTTTCAGCAAGAGCTGTCAAATCGGTACGATTTCTTTTGAAAACGGGATAAAATTCATTTAAAAAATCATGGAATAAGTTGAAGAAAAAGTTTTTACTCTGAGGTGGTAATGTTGAACTTAGTTCATTGTGCGAAATCTACCGTTTATTCAGAATAGAGTATTAAACTTGATTTGATACCATTTTTCAAATGCCTAGAAATAACAAATAAAGTATCCAAAATAAATAGTATTCGATCGCTATACATTCTAGTACTCGAGAAATTAACATTACACTGATTCCTGTTTAAATAAATGTTGATCCGAAAAATCTAACCTTACCCAATTTCACACATTTCTGAAGATTTTCCATGTTTAATCGTAGTTTACACTAAAAAAAAAGTAGTAGTAATCACTTTGAAATCGATTTTCTTCTACTCCGAGTGTACTTTTATTGCTTATATCTATTTATACTATTGAATAAACGATAAAAATGTTGCAAATCACTACTGCCGATATGAAAATTTCCGAAAGAATATTCCTTTTCATGGTTCCATTTTTCATTGGCAGGTGTCGCTACCGGTAAATCAGCTTTGCGACAATGTGCCAATAAATAACTACATGCGAAGAGAAGCTTAAATTTCGAAATCCGTTACGTTAGTATGCACGTAGGTATAATTGCATATATTTGGGCTATTGATGTAATTTCGTCGGATACAAGACAAACACGAATCAAGACAAACAGAGTTTGGGTTCACGTGTTCGATGTTGGTTCGGAATACGTTGAGGTCTTTTTTAACACGGGGGCTACCTAGCGCGTGAAAAACCGCAATAAACGCGTAACTTTGAGAATCCGCGTAGCTTCGGAAATCCTAGTTAAAAAAAATCGCGTGTCAAACGCATACAAAAAAAATCGCGTGTAATAGATCGATGGAAGGAGACTCTCGTGCAATCGCGCTCTCAAAAGCATGGTGATTGATTAAAAATATTTATCCTTAGAAATTTTGGTCGCCATGTTCCACATCAGTACAACCGCATGGGCTGATTCTTGTAGTTTTATCTTTCAACCTTTATCTAAATCAACTTCATATTCCTCTTAACATTAAAACCCTTTTTAATCCACCTAGTGGTGTAATGATGCCTTTCTCATATTGCTTATATTTTCAAAAATATTCACTAGAGGATTTTTTTTTTCAATCTTGAATAAAATAAACTTGCTTTGGGTACGAACTAACAACCTTTTCAATTTGTAAACAGGTATGTAAAGTTCATAAGAATTTTTGTTTGTTTTGATCGTCGCACTAAATAATTAAACACACTTTACTCTATAGATCTGGAGCCGGAAGTCAGACCCGGATGATATTAAACAGCAAGCTATGAGACTAAGGGAACTTTTATTTGAGTATAAGTTTTTGTAAATCGATCAAATCATCTCTGAAAAATTGAGTGACTCTCGTTTTAGAGTTTTAGACCACTATTTCCGGTACTTCTAGAACCGAGAACTTGGAACCAGTATAACCGAAGTCGGTTGTAGAGTAAGTAACTAATATAGCCTACACATTAAATCAGTTTTCAGTCAAATTTTTTAGAATTTTACCCTCTTTTGCGTCGTCGCTCTAAATGACGGTGTGCAATTTTAAACACATGCCGAACAAGAAATTGACGTCAATTTGGTCAGCTGGGATTGGTGGATGAAAACATAGGTCAATTCTAACCTTTTTTCAATAGTATGCTATTGAAATACTGAAACGGCGTTGCCATACATGTTTAAGTTAATAGTTTCCGAATCGATTGGTTATTAAATTTTATCAATCCATCAACAAATAACTGAGTTATTAACGTTCAAAATTATGACGCAAAAAGGTTACGCGGCTATTTTTGAAACTTTTAATTGACCCCCGGCCCCGTATAGGCATTTTTAATGCCAAAAATTAAATGTTTTCCTTTCTCATATAGACAGGATAAGCAATCACTATGAAAATAGACTGTTGAAACGAAACTCGGTTGGTTGGGTGTCATATACCATTTAAATCAGTTCATCTCGAGGTTAGCAAAAGTCTGTAGGTGTGTATGTCTTTATGTGAGTATGTGTGTATGTTAGTTTGGGTAGAGTAAACCCCTGCTTCTCTATTTTGAGGTTTCTGTTAAGACATTAAATAGTCTTGAACATAATTTTTACATATCACTACTAATGAGCAACGGACAGAGAGAAAAGTCAAAAATGCAATACTTTTCAATAGAACGCACCTGAATTCTACACGGAAAGAAAGTCGTTACTACTGTTATAATTAGAAAATCATGATACCAATCATTTTAATTTATCATGAAATCATGAGCAATAACTCTTCTCCCATGAAAATTAATCATGGTTTGAAAATGCATTACTTGAAGAATGCATTTCTTTCAAAGCTCGTAACTCTAATTTTCTACCCGGATATTACTTTGAACCCTCTGCCTCAAGTGATGTGATAGATTAATAGATTAATGGTAAAGCAAAAAGCAGACATTGAAAAGCAAGACCTACTGAAAATGTTTACTTGATCCTGAAACATGTTATTTAATAATCGTGTTGTTTTACCCACCGGCTGATAGAGAATTAAACATAACATATAAAAATAAAGATAATGAACCGAAAATTGACATCATAAGAGACTAAGCACGGCTATGCTTTTTATTTGACAAACATCAATGTTACATTTTGTTCGAATGTATTCTTACATATTTGATGTGATCGTTGTTGCTAGAATAATATTCCGAGAGCTAGCGTTTAATTCGAAATCTAACGAAATCATGATCCGAGAAATTTTAATCATGGTGTGTTATCATAACATGAAAATATATTATTTTCCCCAAATCATGACTCGTTTTGATCATTTCTAGAATCGGAATTTTGCCCGTGTATTCGTGTTTTTATACACACCTAGAAGCGTGTTTCTATATGCACCTAGAATATATCGTGGAAATTTTTGGCTTCTTTTTTGGCTTCTGATACCGACATATTTTCGTTTTTGTTAAACATGACTCATTGTTACAGTTGATCTATATCATGTTTAATGTACATTGATATATTTTTAAGTGATGAAATATGTAAGCTTAGACGCATACTTAAAACATGGGGTATGTTTAACACAAATTCAAATCATTTTTGTAGAATTAAGTCATATTACGAATTACGTTCTTATGAATTGAGTCATATTTGGATTTGCATCACCAGTAAATTTCCTAATTTTTTACATATGAAAAAACGAATTAAATCCATATATTGTCAAATTGTGTACGTCTTATTAGATGATGAAAAATAATGATTTCGAATATATCTAATACCAGTATCCGGTTTCATTCGCACCGGAAAAGGGATCATAGACTCCATAATGCAACTCATTCCATTACCTCAAAAATGGAAGAACAGTTTTCTACAAATTTAGGTTCAAAGGTCTTACGGTCTTCAGCACTGCTATTAAGTTTCATCGAAGTCAGACACCCGGTTCCGAAATTACATGGAGATGCGTTCGGAATTCACTTCATTTTCTCAGAAATGGCTTAACAGGTTTTCACTAACTTAGGTTCATACAAAAGGCCGCATGGTCTCATAGACTGCTATTGAATTTCATCCGAATCCGACTACCGGGTACGAAAATAAAGGGTGGGATGTACTTAAAGTTTCAAACTGTCGATTTTTTTTTTATTTGACTAAAACTGTTTCAATCCATAGGTTATGCAAGTTAATGCCCGTGTAAACATTCTTGTTTTTATTTAATGAAATGATTTTTAAATACCTAAACATTTTAGAAGAATGTGACAAATATGAGAAGGCATTCATAATTTGAATCATACGTTATACGTTACGGAATTACCAAAACATCTTATTCTGTTTTACTATGCTATATAGAAAACAAAGATGTATTTCAATTACAAGTAGGTTTACATTTTTTTCCTACAACAAATCACAGAATTGCGGAAGCAAATAATGCCTTAATGGTAACAGATCGGCTGAAAAGTTCGTATCGTTTCTATAAGAGGGCGCCACTAGAATTAAATCCATACCATTTTCAGTTAGTACCAACCTTCAAAAAATACGTGTATAAATTTGACAGCTGTCTGATTATTAGTTTGTGAGATATTGCATTTTGAGTGAAGCTACTTTTGTTATTGTGAAAAAAATGGAAAAAAAGGAATTTCGTGTGTTAATGAAACACTACTTTTTGATGAAAAAAAGTGCTGCCGATACCAAAAAATGGCTTGATGAGTGTTATCCAGACTCTGCACCGGGCGAAGCAACAATTCGTAAGTGGTTTGCAAATTTTCGTACTGGTCATATGAGCACCGAAGACGATGAACGCAGTGGACGTCCAAAAGAGGCTGTTACCGATGAAAATGTGAAAAAAAATCCACAAAATGATTTTCAATGACCGTAAAGTGAAGTTGATCGAGATAGCTGACACCCTAAAGATATCAAAGGAACGTGTTGGACATATTATTCACGAATATTTGGATACGAGAAAGCTTTGTGCAAAATTGGTACCGCGTGAGCTCACAATCGATCAAAAACAACAACGAAAAACCACGCTAAAATTGAACGAATTGGGCTTCGAATTGCTCCCTCATCCACCGTATTCTCCAGATTTGCCCCCCAGTGACTTCTTCCTGTTCTCAGACCTCAAGAGAATGCTCGCTGGTAAAAAATTTAGAAGCAATGAAGAGGTAATCGCTGAAACTGAGGCCTATTTTGAGTCAAAGGACAAATCGTACTACAAAAATGGAATCGAAAAGTTGGAAGATCGCTATAATCGCTGTATCGCCTCTGATGGCAATAATGTTGAATAATAAAAACGAATTTTGGCAAAAAAATGTGTGTTTCTATTAAACGATACGAACTTTTCAGCCGAACTGTTAATAACCAAATTATGTATATATTAGGGCTGAAGAGTTATCACTCGTGACTGAACACCCAACTTAAATCTTAACAATTGAAATTTAACTCATATTGCAATAAATAATACATTGAAAAAAAATGTGTATCACATTCCACGCATTTTTAATAAAACGCAGTACGCAAATTTGAACATATTTTAGTTTTGAGGTTGTCGTGTTTAAGAAAGTAATCCAATATACTAGAATATCGCTATATCTTCAACCCATTCCATTACAACTGCTTAGAGTACATAGCATATGGTAAGTTTGTCAAGCTATGCGATACGTCAACAATAAAAATTGCATTTCAAACATGTTCTTCTCCCTATACTGCTATTATCATAAAAATCCATATTATTACAATGGCTCTTTATAACCGACTTCAAAACTCTTAGTGCCCGTTCTTGAATCGACATGTAAAAAACACTCACTTGTGTTGAAATTCGCCTCATGGTACTGAGTTTTTCCAGGTTCAGCTATGTCCACAATAACTTCCTGCTGCCCTCGAACAAAGGCGAACTGTAGCATCAGAGTCTGAAAAAGAAAATAAACAGAAAATATACCGGTCAATGTCTAGAAAACGCCATGATGGAAAAAATCTTTTCAATTTGGTATGACCAGAGTTGTATTGAGCGTTTCTGGAACCCGAAGCGAGCTCAAAAATATTCTCGCTCTAGGTATTCAATTTTTGGTGAGTTGCAATGCAATTAAAAACCAATGGTAAGCCCAAAATGTTGATAAGTTGTTAGTCTGTGCAAAAGGTTTTATAAAAGCTTTAACAATGACCTAAAACATTTATACTAATTTTGAAAAAAGAAATCGATTAAAGCTGTCTTGGAATAGGTAGTCATTGTTGAATTGATTACAGAACCCTTATGAATTTTAATTAAAACTTGAAAGCATTAGCATGTTATACGTACATAGCATGAAACACTACAAGATATATTCCTTTGAGTTTGTTCGAACTGTTGACGTAGGACTACACAATTATTGTGAAAATCACTGTTAATTTCTGCTCTGAGCTTTTAGGTAGAAGTTATGTTTTTTGTTCTCAAAGACTTTTTGTATGAGTGCTTGTAATTTTGATTATGTCAAGAGGGTCAGTTTAAATAGTCCCGCTCATGCTATGCAAAATGCAATAGGAAAATGTATAGGAAATCATCGTTTCTGTTAAGAGATGCTATGCGAACGGCTTGGTAAACAGGTAAAATTATACATTGCTCGTTATTAATTGAAGTATCGATCACCAATTATCTCAATTGTATTATTATCTACTCAAATCGACGCGATTTGAGCACTGTTTGCATGTTTTTGTTGATTTTTTTAAAGTTTCGAAATTTGCGATACCAATGCAGTACAATAGTAGTACAGTAGTACAGAAATCTACGATCACTCGCATTTTAATAAATTTGGAGCTCCCAATAGCAAATTTTCGGAAATGGCAACCTCGGAACTCAGAGAGCAATTTTTTGGTGGAAGTGGAATCAATCACGGAAGTTGTCCTTTTTATCCAAACTAAAGTTATTAATGCGCACCGCAGAGTTAAATATATTTTTTAAAACAGAAAATCTAATTTTCGCTTTTGAAGAGGTTCGCTAGTTGGCTCTCGAAAACCGATCGCAATAGTTGTTTACTCCCTTGCAGATATTTCGATTTTTTTTTCATTTTTTTTTGGAAAATATAAACTAATTCGTTATTATTGCGATTCTATGCTAAAGAAAAGTGATTTTTGATTCATTTTTCATGTGGAAATTCGAAAGGCGAATTCATATAGACTGATGCATGAAGCCATTGCCGACCTTGTGTGTGGTGATCACATGGAACTAGTAATCATGAAAATTGGATTCCCGAATTGACAGGAATGAGATAGTCGGTGAGAAGGTTCTAATTTTAATTAAATTATTTTGCATTTTGTGATGAAACCCAACTTTTCATTCTTGGTTCCATCTTCTACCATGGTCGAATCGCAAGCTTACAGTGAATCCCACTCCAACCACCTCGACACATATGGAAGAGAATTATGAGTCGTCCTCTTTCCGGAAAGTAGGTAAAGCATCAACCCTTACTTACATTGTATACGTTTTCAAAGATTATCAAACAAACACTGTTTCTGTGCCGTATTCATCAAATTGGTTCCCAAGATACCCATATTGTAAGGGTTTTCAAGAAATATCAATGAACCGGAAGTCGCCATCTTGGAATTCAAAACAACCTCAAATATCGTTTTCCGATATCTACTCATCAAACCCGTTCCGAAAATACCCATATTGTAAGGGTTTCAATAAACCGAAATTCGCCATTTTGGAATTCAGAACTACTACTCATTAAGATATCCATATTGTAAGGATTTTCAAGGATCATAAATAAACTGTATGTCGCCATCTTGGATTTCAGAACATTGTTTTCGGACATCTACTCATTAAACCCGTTCCGAAAATACCCAAAAAGTAAGGATTTTCAGGAAATATCAATAAACCGAAAGTGGCCATCTTGGATTTTGAAACGATCTCAAACATCATTTTCTCCCTATTCTTCACATCCGTTCCGAAAATATCCATATGATTAGGGGTTCCCACATTCATTACACAAAACTTTTCTTACGATGTAAATTCTAAAAAACGTAAACTTTTTTTTGCGAACTAGCTAGATTTACGAGCCCCCGTTTAGTTCGTAAATGGAGGTTTCGGTGTATTTCGTTGCCTTAGACTTAGATCGATGTTCCGGAGGATGTTCGAAAAAAATAGCAAATAAATTCCTGATCTGGTCGGCAATTGGCGGACGTTCCCTTAGGTTGCTGTCAGAGTGGAAGCGTCACGCAGTTGTTGCATTTGATCAAAGCAAACCTGTCAGAGTAAATGCGATGCGATAACAGTACATTGCATTGAATCGCTTCGCTTCGCATCGCGTTCCGCGTTCACTCTGACATCAACCTTAGGGTGAAACCAGAGTAGGAGCGACAAGCGATGCGATGCGATGCGAATATTAAAGGACCGCATGGCGAAGCACGACCGAATTTCGTCCATTTAAAAAAAAATAAATATGCATGCGACAGTAAACACGATACGTTGCGTACCGACGAGCGATTTTCAGCGCCACAAGCGACCAAGCACAACGTGCAAAGTTTTTCACGCGATCTACGAGCGAACAGAGGTTGAATTGATTTTTGTCATGACGGAACAAGATAATTCGATTGATGTTGAATCGGTGCTATATTAAAACGAAATGCGCCCCGGGGTCAACAATATCGTAATTACCGGAAACAGGTTCCTGTGAAGAAGTTTTGGAAATATTAGGAACTACTGGTTAGAATAGTCATGAAATTTTTGAGAATATGTGAGCAATTCTTTATACAGATGGTCATATTCACCGAACTTTCTACTGTTTCGATTATTGGAATGAATTCCGAACTCTTTTATGATTTCCGAAGAAATAGTTGCGTACGCCCTCGGACATAAAAAACTCTTCGTCCAAATCCATTCTTTTGAAACTTTAACAACGAATGAAAATTTCAATTTTTTTTCCTCTGGTGCTTTTGAGCATCACTTCTAGTTGCTTTTACTATGGCTACTAGGGTAACAGAGGTATTTTGGCCCACTTTAAGATTGATTTTATTTTGGCCCACTTTGTAAAAATATCCCCCGAATGTTATAATATCTTTGAAAACCCCTTCCGCAATAGATAATTTAATGTGATTAGCTTCAAATTGATGCAACATGGATTACTTAACATCGATAAAATCCGATGAAATTGATAAAGTTTGTTAGGTGGGCCAAAATATATGAAGTGGCCAAAATACCTCTGTTACCCTATGTAGCATTGAAAATTTTCGCGTTACGCATCGCAAACCTGTCAGAGTGAATGCGATGCGAAAACAATCCATCGCATTGAATCGCTTCGCTTCGCTCACACTGACATCAACCTTAGTCACCTCCGGAACAATCAACGATACGATTTCTATGGAAGAGTGGTTTAAGATGCGTCTTTTACCATTCGTATGGAAGCACAAAGCATTGTATTGGCTATATCACAAACTCTGTATTGGCTAGATCTATCATTCTGCCACTATGCTTGAAACATATTAGAGTAATACCGAGTCATCGTAGTCAGTTTTGTACTAAAAATATGATAAACTACCACCGGAACCGCCTTGAGTTGAACAAAATTGAGGAATGGAAATGTATGTCCCTTGGTGATTAGTCTGCTGCTACTGTCTCTCCTCGGAAGATCAATATATATTTTTCTGTCATTTCAATAGTGATCAATAAAATGTCAAACCATTTCTAAACTTTTTTTTCTATTTCGTGTTTGCATAATCAGTATATAACAGCCTATGTTGAACTATTATGCCACCTAGCAGTCCAACATAAAATGCCCGGGTTGGCGGTTCAATGCATAGGACGCTGGTCTTACAAGCCAGTTGTCGTATGTTCGAGCCCCGACCTGGAAGGGATTCTTAGTGTCAGTAGGATCCATAGTACTAGCCATGCAATGATTCTGTACACTGAGAATCGGCTGCGAAGTCTGTTGAAACAGAAAGGCCAAATTCCACAAAAGGAATGTAATGTCAGGACTTTGCTTTAGTCCAACATAAATCGCTGAGCAGACGTAAAGTTTCTGCTATTTACAGAGGTCAAAAACGAAGCATAAAGAAATAGGGTATATAAACAGTGCATAAACTCTAAGCACAAAATAAGGTTAAGCCCTGGAGGACCATTTTAACATAGTTTTAAACAATCCAGGGAACGGTTCATAGAAACTAACTTTCACAACAGCCTCTAGCTCATTCTCTGTACCTAAATTGCATGAGACGTTTAATATATAAAATTATTCATATTTTACTCGTTATCTCCAGGTATGCAGCGGCATTCGAAAACAACAAATTTTTGATACAGAAATTTTAGTTGAATAAACAATTTTCAGTAGAACCTTTCAAGACAAGGAATATTAATTACAATAAATCATGAGAAAAAGCCTCACACTGTCATTGTAATATATGTTAAGTTAAGTTAAGTTTTTATATCTACTTTACGATTCCAGTTGATTTACTAAGGTAAATTTGATACACCACTTTATGAGCACGAAACTTAAAAAAGTAGTACAAAATTCTTTTTTTTTTTGAAAAGGTGGTGGAAGCCTGCAAAAACACAATCGAATACGCAATACATTACTCTTCTACCGAAAGGCTGCTAGTTCCGTTATACTAAACAACTGTAATTGTTGACATTGACTGATCGTAACACCTTGTGAGAAAAGTGCTGGCCACAACTACAGTACCCGCTACAATTATCATTGTTCCATTAGCTCCGCTTTTCATTCAAGGCGCGCTACTATGAAATAAAACCTCGAAAATTAACAATCTCCACTTGACTAATATGCTACCCGTTTCTACGAAGCATTGAGTAATGTATAATAATTAGACTATGCCGGATGAGAATCTCCCTGCAGCTACATGTGAAATAGCATCTAGATTTCACTTTCTCAGAATCTCGGAGGTATTGGGGGTGAGCTAGTTTTGCGTCACGCTGCCGCAGTCTTTCATAGCGAGAACCGCTCATCAACCGGCATGAGTTGACGTTGATTGTATCGATAAGGCGCGTGTGCTGGAGCACTCCGCGATGCGATATTTGAACGCTTAGTCATCCACTCACTTCGCAATTTGCCTCTAACTAAGGTTGAATGTTTGAGAAAAGAATGGTTTAATCTTGAATTTGACCAAATTAAACGAACCAAGGACTAGAAACGGATTGCTCATAAAACGACCCTTTCTATTCTGTACCGAAAATGCTCGCCATTTGATCAGGCGTCAATCGCTTTGACCCGGTACACATGTCTATTCGGCAGATCTGGTAATTCATTTAGCTGATATGACCACTTGAGTGGTCCTTCGTCTGACCAAAATGCATGACTGATTATTAACTCAAGTTAAAAATAACATTCAACGGCTCAATATGTTCGAGTCGCTCATTTGTTTATCTCGCAACTCAACGCATAATTTGACCTGTTCTGGTAGCGCACAGCTGAGTGTGTAGTCCCGTAGATGTATAAGTCAAGAAACTGATGGTAGTCCGACCCCTGTCAGCTCCGCCACGGTGAGACACGACAAGCTGTGCGGTGCAGATATCCAGTTTGATTGGTTTCGGCGTTTCGGATGATACGAACGGAAATTATTTTGAGGTAGGGACAATAGCACGATTGTTTGCGATGAATGGCATATTTGACATTTGGATCGGTCGCAGAAGTTGGTGTCATCCTACATTGGTTTGCGTGAGCATCCAATGCGACAAATGGCAATGGTCCCTATATTTGTCACGGTTTTTGAAACTGCACAATGACTTTTTAATGATTTGTTTTATGTGAGGCAAAGTTTATCGAATTTTGAGTCGAAATTCCGCATAGTTCTGTTCTCGGAAAAACATCATTGCGAAATTTTAAATATAAACCTTCCATGAAATTTATCCAATCCTTTCAGTCGATGCATCGAAAATAAGTAAATAAAAAATGGACAGTGAAAGGATCACCGGACGGAGCTGAGATTAATTTATGTGCAATTACCTTTTATTCAATCTCTCATAAACTGGTCCAACATAAGCTGGTCTGGTGATAGATGCGATAAAAATTTCCGTTCGATGATAGTCTCTGATATTACAACCAAAACTGAAACCTGTTATAAAAGAATTGTTTATCTTTTGTAAGTTCATTCGTTACCTTTTCATTCTGGGATTTTGGCCATTCCCATATAGGCTGGCTGTGCAATCAAATCATTGTTGAAAACCAACTTTTGAGCTGTAGCCTAAAGGATAATTCGATCGTTCGATTCAGTTCGTCAAGTTCAGAAATGGTATGAGAAGGACTAAACAGACTTTTTAGGTATACAAAATCATAAAATGTATGTACTATCACCAATTGTAGCAAAACAATTATTTTAGTGAAACGGTCAGTCATTACATCACCCTACGTAACGGAACAAAAATTGATTAAGTGATTCCAGGGTACTTCGCTTTTAATAGCAGGTGGTGAGGAATCTCCTTTTAATAACAAGATCTTATAGGAAAATCGCAATGAATGCCGTCGTTATGGAGATGGAGTTCCAATTGTTAATAGTAATTGACATTTTCACTCTCCCTACTCAATACATCTCTATTCCCGATCAGATGTGGTTATCAAAATTGTATCATGTTTTGATATTATGAATTACACAAAACCTGTCTGAATTCGATATAAATTCACCATGGATAGTTGTTAAAATATCAAGATTTTATATTAAACATTTGTATCGATTGTATCTGAATATACCTAAGACTTTTTTTTATGTAAAATAATATTGTCGTATCTTAATTGGTCTAAAATTGTGTATCGTGGATTGTATATCATTTGCATCTTCTTTCAGAGTGTTAAAAATAAATTGTAATGTTATATAATGTTCAAAACACAATTTTTGTTACCATAATTTTATATATTAATGAATACCACTATTGACAAATCAAATTTTGGTACAATTTAAATAAAATTATCTATGAACAGGAAAAGTGTGCATCTTAATTATATGTCTTTATTGGTTTAAATATCAAAGCGAGCTACTGCCGTGATGGTGTCTCCCGATGCACAGTGATGCCAGGTGGCAGAAATTCAAAAAATAAATTTATTTTTTTCCTGCACTGTATTAATTTTTTTGAATTCTCAAATAAGTGAAGAAATACAGTTTAAAGTATATAAATTTTTGAATAAGAAATAATCTCTCCATATCCTCTCAAAGATAGAATATTGTAAACTTTCTTTTCATCCTTCCATACAAAATATATGGCGCAATGACGATGTTTTGCGATTAGAGTTCTATATAGGTAGGAAAGGGCTGCCACTGTTCAATAGTATTTGATTTTATAGCATTTTTTCTCTACTTTTCTGAAAACACTATGCGATCCTGCACATTTCTGCACCTTAAAGGTTATTTTCAATAGTTTGCGGGGTCGACAATAAAAAATCACAGAAACAAGGGCCAGACTTTTGTCGGTGTCAGTAAAATTTAAATAAACGGTTTTATGATAAATAGAATCAGAATATCCATAACATACATAACATAAAACACCTATATAAATTTCGTTATATAAATCTATTTATAATATATCGGGCATTGGAATAAGCTTTTAAAGTTTCATGATTTTTAGTGAGAGTATCGTTGCAAAGTATAGTCCATCGTTATATACCACCACTAAGACTCGGATACCACGTTTGAAAAATTCTTTTTCCTCAGATTCGACAAATGAATCGATCCAATTTTTGGTGGTGTCGTAGCTGACCTGACAAGTTATGCGCCATGGATGGGAGCAAATGGCAACCGTATGGAACAATGCCAGGTAAAATATGGCGGCTTGGGCAGAACTTTTCATTGCAGCGATTATGAAAATAAGCTTTTACAACTTTCGAAGCATGGAGTCTTGCATTGTCATGAAGCAAAAATACTATGCCATGAAAATCTTCATATTGCGTCCGCTTTTCATGCAATGCTTTGTCCAAATGCATTTGAGTAGCTCATAATAAATAGCGCCCAGTTGATCCCACCACATGCACTTTTTCTGTTCTCCGGAACTTTCTTGTAGTCCATATAAAAATTCCCAAATTCGAACCACGAAAACCACTTTATGCATGTTTGCTCAGAGTAATTTTTTCGTCGTTTTTCATTTTACATAGTTTAATAAGATACTTTAATATAATAAAAATCCACTATTATTAGAAAAGCGATAGTGTTCAACCAAATTTTATTTTGCACTTGGGTTTGTGTTTTTTCATAAAGTCTAAAAACTTAAAAAATGCCAAATGCAGAGCATTTTCCAAAAATTATTATTTTTGTTAAAAAACAAAAAAGCAACACTTTTTTGATTGCTACTCTCCCATCTTCAATCATAGTGCAATAAACTACATCAGTTCTATGTTACAACATATCAGAAAATAAAAATATTAAGATAAGAACTTCTGGAGAAAATTGATGTTTTCAAGATATAAGGAAAAGTTTTTTTTCCCTGTGTATACATTTTCCACACAGGTTTAATCATTATTTGAAACATTAGTTAAAGCTCCTAATTAATCACGAAATAAATAAAAATACACAAGTTAATTTATTTAAAAAAGTCGTCATTTTCCGGTCCATAGCGAACGGTGCATCAGGTCACTTTTAGGTGGATCGAATATTTTTATACATTATCAAGATGGAAATATATTCAGAGACTTCAAATTATTAATAAAAAATCATCCAGCTGACGTTTCTCGACGTATTTATGGTTTTTGCCAACTTTTGTATGGAGAGGCATCACTGTGCGATGCCTTGATTTGTAATAAATGTAAAAATAATGTTCAATGACAACTACAACTACAACTACAATATCAAAAATACAGTTGATAAAATAGAATAATGACAAGGAAATAACTTGTGTACAACGAATATGATTTGAAATTTACGGTATACCGAGAAATCTGAAGAAAAATTTATTCTATGTATAATAAACCCTTGGGATAAATTATTATTGAATTTAAGCTTTCAATTAAACTTATGATTTTGTAAGTTCAGTTCAGCCATTATCAGGAAATTGATGGCGGATTTATTTCGACCCCACAAATTATTTAGAAGAAAACTTTTTAAAATCCGCTAAGGGGGAAATCATTCCTTTCTCATTATGGTTTGTAAGAGAAATCGAGAAAATTTCCAATTCGTGGTTTATCGTCGACAAACATGTGCCGAAACCGGAAAGGGATGACCGATATAAACTAAATGAATTATTGTCAACTATTGTCAACTATTGTCAACTGTTGTTATTTTCCCACCTGTTTGCGTAGTCGCTTATGAGCCGGTATGAATTTTTGTCGTGAATACGACTTACTTTACTATGGGGCGCCTTTTCAAAACTTACCCTCTGAGAGAGTGATAAGTTTTTGATCGTGAATATCTCTTGTTGTATCTAACGATTGACCATAATTTTTGCTAAATGCCATCGGAAATATGATCACAGTTTTATGATAAACTTTTCAGTTGTGTGACATAATCTCAAACAATTCAAAATTAAACTTTTCTGAAATGTTTGATATAAACGAGTATCAAAGAGCATTTATATAATCTAAAGGATTTATATAATCTAACTACCAATAGAATCAACATTTTTCAACTTAAACTTGTATAGAAACAGCATTGAAGTATTTCAATAGAACACTTTTGAAAAATCTGTCTCATACGACCCATGTCAACACCAGCCAATCAGAAGAGGAAGAGAACAAAATATCTGCTGCTGTACAACAAATCGTTCTAGAAAAATGTTCCGAACAGTGCTTAATATCGTAGTGAGTTCCACAAATTCCTTCTGAAAGGCACACGGAGAACCCGCAGATCACAAAATTACAATATTGCAATTGTTGTTTCACGCCCTGGTTGTTTCAACTAAAATGTTGTTGATTTAACTAACATATCTGTTGATTTTTTCATAACTATTCAGGTAACCGAAATTGTTGTATTCAAATGCTGTCACTTGGCGGAGAACGAAGACAGCAAAACGCAGAACAAAAAACCTCTTCATTTCACCAGAAGCGTTTCATATTGAAAATTTTCAATGGTACATGAACGTCATTTATGTTAGTTACGTAGTGGTCGTTTTATGTAAGTGAAAGTATGCAGAAGAATATAACAGTTAATTGTAAAACAAGTTTTCCGTGTGTTAAATAGATATTCCTGCAGTGTAAATGTTTTAATTTCATCTGAGAGTAATATATTCTAGGACAGTTCATGTCAATGTTATTAAAACCGCTTAACGCTTAAAAATTTGCTGCTAAAGTGAAGTGGTACTATTTTTGTATTTACTTGAAAGTGTATCTGTAGCATTAGGTTTACCAGCAAGCCATTCTGCAAGTGAATGAAAAATTTCCTAATTACCTGTGACCATTTTTCTGGTGAGTTCCCTTTTGAGAATCGTAATCTTTTGGTTCATTTCTATATCCTTTGTGAGTTTAGTGATAAAGATATAAGCAGTTAATTAGGTAAAATTTCGTTGTTCAGTGAACGATTAGCTGACCCTCGAAGAGGCTAACAGTAAGAAATATTTGTGCAATTGGCGTCTTAAGTTCAAATAACTGAATAATTGGTTGAAACAACTGAAACATTTTTTTGCTTTCATGCATACAAGTAACTTTGCTGGGATTGTGTCTTTGCTCAATTGCACGAATGACATCTCATTGAAACGTTTCATTGTTCGCTCAGGGTGTTTGGCATTGCTCAACTGAAACGTTTCATGACTTGTTTGTGGTGCGTGTCTTTGTTGGCTAAGCTGCCAGCACGATAAATAAAAAATGACAGATTAGTTAAAACAATAGTCGATTAGTTGTACCAAATTTTAACCAATAAAAATCAGAAAAACAACTAATATTTTTGTTGTTTTGCGATCGCTGGCTTTTCCGTCAGGAATAAATCCCGTACAGCATCCTGATAGTTTCTTTCAATGAAATGCAAATCCAAAATGAAATAATCGACATTAAAATTCTACACGGAAAAGCCAGCGATCGCAAAACAACTAAAATATTAGTTGTTTTTCTGATATTGATTGGTTAAAATTTGGTACAACTAATCGACTGTTGTTTTAACTAATCTGTCATTTTTGATTTATCGTGCTGGCAGCTTAGCAACGACACCCAACAAGTAATGAAACGTTTCAGTTGAGCAATGCCAAACACCCTGAGCGAACAATGAAACGTTTCAATGAGATGTCACTCGTGCAATTGAGCAAAGACACAATCCCAGCAAAGTTACTTGTTTGCATGAAAGCAAAAAAATGTCTCAGTTGTTTCAACCAATTATTCAGTTATTTGAACTTAAAACGCCAATATATATATATATATATATATATATATATATATATATATATATATATATATATATATATATATATATATATATATATATATATATATATATATATATATATATATATATATCTATATTTTTTACTGTTAGCTCTTTTCGGAGGCAGCTAATCGTTCACTGCTTGAACAACGAAATTTCACCCAATTAACTGCTTATATCTTTATCACTAAACTCACAAAGGATATGGAAATGAACCAAAAGATTACAATTCTCAAAGGGAACTCACCAGAAAAATGGTCACAGGGAATTAGGAAATTTTTCTTTCACTTGCAGAATGGCTTGCTGGTAAACCTAATGCTACAGATACACTTTCAAGTAAATACAAAAATAGTACCACTTCACTTTAGCAGCAAATTTTTAAGCGTTAAGCGGTTTTAATAACATTGACATGAACTGTCCTAGAATACATTACTCTCAGATGAAATTAAAACATTTATACTGTAGGAATATCTATTGAACACATGGAAAACTTGTTTTACAATTAACTGTTATATTCTTCTTCATACTTTCACTTACATAAAACGACCACTACTTAACTAACATAAATGACGTTCATTTACCATTGAAAATTTTCAATATGAAACGCTTCTGGTGAAATGAAGAGGTTTTTTGTTCTGCGTTTTGCTGTCTTCGTTCTCCGCCAAGTGACAGCATTTGAATACAACAATTTCGGTTACCTGAATAGTTATGGAAAAATCAACAGATATGTTAGTTAAATCAACAACATTTTAGTTGAAACAACCAGGGCGTGAAACAACAATTGCAATATTGTAATTTTGTGATCTGCGGGTTCTCCGTGTGCCTTTCAGAAGGACGAAATTGTGGAACTCACTACGATATTAAGCACTGTTCGGAACATTTTTCTAGAACGATTTGTTGTACAGCAGCAGATATTTTGTTCTCTCCCTCTTCTGATTGGCTGGTGTTGACATGGGTCAAATGAGACAGATTTTTCAAAAGTGTTCTATTGAAATACTTCAATGCTGTTTCTATACAAGTTTAAGTTGAAAAATGTTGATTCTATTGGTAGTTAGATTATATAAATCCTTTAGATTATATAAATGCTCTTTGATACTCGTTTATATCAAACATTTCAGAAAAGTTTAATTTTGAATTCATTGAGATTATGTCACACAACTGAAAAGTTTATCATAAAATTGTGATCATATTTCCGATGGCATTTAGCAAAAATTATGGTCAATCGTTAGATACAACAAGAGATATTCACGATCAAAAACTTATCACTCTCTCAGAGGGTAAGTTTTGAAAAGGCGCCCCATAGTTAAGTAAATCGTATTCACGACAAAAAACCGTCTGCATTGGTGAACTAGATTTTCATGTGAATGTCCCCCTGCACCTCACGACAATTCGAAGTAAAACGAATTTCAAAGTAGAACCTCGTTGGCGACTGTCTCTCGAAAGTTGTTGAATTTGGAAGGATCTACTGTTTATTGTAGCTAGCCATTCTCAGATTGTAGAGAATAGCTACCGATGAGAGCATACGGCAACATTCACGAGAGAAAATGTCGTTAGACCTATGACATTTTTTATCGTTACAGTCACGGCGAAGTACAGTTTGCGACTGCTGCCATTTGGCGTTTGCAACCCTGCTCCCATCAATTGAAATCCTCATTTTATCAGTGAATATAACGAATATTTAATATATGAATATCAGTGAATATTTTATCAGTGAACATATGAATTATAATATAATTCTTTCTTTTCTCATTTTTTCTTGAAAGTATTAGCCTTCAATTCAACCAAGCTCTTTGTTTGAACGTCTTTTCGTCATTGAAATGTATTTGAGAAGCAGAAAATGAAATCTGTTCTTTGTTTGATTACTGGGTGAACATTTTCATTTATCCTCTTGAAATAATGAAACAATTCTCCCGACCAGACGAGCCCTGATGTCATGCATCCGTGCGTAATATTGGATTTCCAATACGGGATACTGATGTCAATGGGAAAATCAGACGATTCAATTACATCGAACCATGTCCATTCAATGTTCAATTCAATTGGTATTGTAGCTCAATTTCTGCAAAGCAGGCTTCGTTTCTAGATTCTTGATTCTTCGTTATTTTCTTGGAGAGGACAGGCCATCGTGAATAAATGCTTATTTTCATTGCATTTATCGTCGAGCTACAGGTGATAAGACACTAACCAATCCTTGATCTATCTCGATATATCCACCATAATCCTATTTTAACCGCACCTCTACCACGTTCATCACATTGTTCAACATTCGATTGATCTGTTCGATGTACACAAATGTCAAGAAGAGCAATGAAAAGACATAAAACCTCATGACGTGGGAAGAGAAACGCTTTCGTTACACCCGGAATGGCACCAATAGAAGTAGACATGCCCCGTCCATCGCTTGTTTGTTCTGAAATGCAACTATGTCGAAAGTTTAATCGAGTTATTATGCACGAAGTTTGCATATTCAACTGAATTAAATCGTTTTTACTAGGCCGGATAGGTTACCAAGCAATCATTAAACAGTAAAACCAAATCAATCAAGTCATTAAAAATAAATGGAAACAGGTCTTTGCGACGACAGATGACGGATGAATAAATAAGAACCAATCAATCATTTTTTAAATCATCAGTCGACAGATAGTGCCAATTGATGTCAATACGATAGGTACCGAACAATTTAAAACAACAATAATAACAAATCAAACCATAAACACCTACATGAATGCTATGATTGATGAAATAATTATAAATAATTGAATAACGACGTCAGATGAGCCTTACAGGTGAATACCGCCTTACAGATGCTCCACAAATCTTGCGAAGAGTGTCGACGAGATAAATACTGATTTGTTGTTGTTACTATTAGTAGAAAAAATGAAGGAATATCATGGCATCGCACACAACTAAATTGAAGTCGCGGGAGAATCATTTACAGTTTTACACCATTTGCGTAAATGGCAACAATCATTAGGTACGAAACCTTGAGATAGTCCTTCGTCGGCATAGTTATGACGGCTCGATAAGTTCTGATGCAGTTTACCATAATATGAGTCATACAACAGTAACAGTAACTGTTGAGCCACTTATCGAAGCGTTCTTCTTTACACGGGAAATTACAATCATATTATATCAAAGCTCATCATTTCGCGCCTGACGCTATTATTTAGAAAATAAATTCTTCTCATTACCGCAATCCCATAGTTATTTTTGAATGGCATCATTACATCAGAGTTTGTCAAGAGCTTCTCGTATCCACATAAAACGAATTATTTGCGTTTATGAGACTTTTGGTAATAGTTTCACGATGCATGACATAAATGCGACGCGATCCATATTTGAAAGTAAAACTGCTCAAGCCAAACAGCGACGTGATCAAGTACGAATGAGAATAAGTTCATCATCATAAACGAAAAGTGAATGCTACGTTTCTTTTTTCTATCTATACTTGAAGCCACTTACTATTATCACCCTTGTTTTATTTGCACTGTCTGTGATCAGTTTTTTTGCCAATGCACGAGTTAGAGTTAGCAAATACGTATTTCCATACACCACTTCGGTACTACCGGGACGCATTGCAGCAATGTTTTCCATTACATCTTGTTCAGTTAATGACGAGTTTAAGAAAGATTTATGAGCCCTAAATATTAGGATGGCCTTGCAATTTACGCTAATTAATGCCAAAAAATTATGCCTCTAAATATGAGTTAAGCCGTGTTTCGAGTTTGTTGAGTAGGACTGACCATACTCAACGTACAATTAAAACTTCACTATACAACTGTTTTTCATATACTAGTAACTTAGCTTAGCTTAGTTGACCGCCGGTGAGTTTTCCGTGATTGATCAGAAATCAGTTGAAACTGCATATTGAACCCAAAAGCATGATACTTGGGGAGTCGTAGATCATGATCAACGTGCAATTTAAGCTGACATTACAAGTGTTACAGCAAAGAAGTGGTGTTAGTGGGCGAGGAAATGATCAGAATTTGTCTTGGTAGAAAATGTGATCTACTGTCTGCTGCCGAAAATTTGTTGCAATTTTATCTCGTTTTGTATTAATGTGTGCTCCCTACTAGAATACGAAATTTCTTCCGAAACTCGTAAAAATTCGGACAGCCGGCTGTCGGGAGGTTCGCTATCAATTCATACATTTGATTAATTGTGTTCTGTTTTCTTGCAATAGACAGTCGTAATACTAGAATGATATCACTTGATCATCATCAATCGAATAACAACGCCTTACGCGATACGAAGTAATGTCAATATCTACTCTCTAACCAAAACAAAAAAATACCAAATGGATTCTCCTCGCAGTTTAAACTATATTTACATCCGTCTTAGTTTGACACGGTCGCAAAAAAATATCTGCACGGTTATAAGCTTCAAGCCCGATTTTTAGTAAGGAGACATATAAAAATATATTGTAAATAAGAAAAAATATCTCTAACGAACGATCTCACCAGTATCCTGCGTCTTCTATTCGCATTGCTGCAAGTAGCGCGAGAGAGAGAGATTGCCGTTTCAACCTTCCGAGTGAACGGACGTGCTTTGTGTTTACTGCGAAAGCGTTGAAAACCAGTGCCGTGTGTGATAAAGTGACCGGACGATCAAAACTAGATCGCTATTGTGTAATAGACAATAGTGCTTTTTCCTGTGAGAGGTTTTATGCACATTATATACTGAAGCAGTGTATTGTTGTGAGCGGAAGATCGAAACAGTACCGTTAGCCGGTGATTGTTCGATCGATCAAAACAGGCCCAGCGGTGTACGTGATATCACTGTGCGGATTAAAAAAGAGTGTGCTTTTTCCTCTCGGAGGTTTTTTGCACACCATCGCAGCGGCGATACGCCGATCGACGAGGGCTAGGCCTTGGTGGCCCCCGTTGGATTTAAGTTAAGTATCATTATTTAGTTTTTTTTCCTTCCTGCATTCGACTGTTCTATTTCTCCCCGATTCACTTATTTCTGTGCGGAGGTAGCTCCACAACATGTCTAGTCTAAATTCTGACCCCCCCGTTCCCGATGATCAAATGGAGACTTCCCTTGACTATAAAAAGTCTCGCATAAAGAGCTATCCGGATGGGCTCGCACTACCGGCCGGTCCTTATGCGGTCTATTTCCGGACCAAATCGAAAGAAAAAAAATTAAATATTTTAAAAATATCGCGGGACCTGTCCTCGCGATACAATACTATAAAAAGTTTTGATAAGATACGTCCAGACAAGCTCAGGGTCCTGTTTACCAGCTCAAAACAGGCTAATGAGCTCGTTCAAAATGATCCTTTTACGCGGGAGTACCGCGTCTACGTGCCAGCTCGCGAAGTAGAAATCGACGGTGTGGTCACCGATTCGAGTTTGACTTGCGAGGACGTTCTTAAGTACGGGGCGGGTTGTTTTAAAGACCCCGCACTTAAGAATGTCAAGATACTGGATTGCAAGCGATTGCATTCAGTATCGATCGCCGGGGATGGAACAAAGTCCTATCCCCAATCAGACTCTTATCGTGTGACCTTCGCCGGATCGGCTTTGCCCAACTTCATCCTCTTGGACCGGGTTCGTTTGCCTGTTCGCCTATTCGTACCCCGAGTAATGAACTGTACTAATTGCAAACAACTGGGGCATACAGCTACCCATTGCAGCAATAAGCCACGTTGTGCTAACTGTGGGGAAGCTCATGCGGACGGCTCTTGCGGTAAGGATGCTGAAAAGTGTCTCTACTGTAAGGAGGGTCCGCATGACCTCTCTGATTGTCCCGCTTACAAAATGCGAGGTGATCGAATGAAGCGTTCCCTAAAGGAGCACTCCAAGCGTTCTTTCGCAGAGATGCTTAAAAGTGCCACCCCTCCTAAACAGACAACGAACCCATATGCCTGCTTGTCAACTGACGAGAGCGATTCTGACGACCCTTTGGAAGGTCCATCTTCGGCGGTCCCTCATAGCTGTAGGAAAAGAATAAATAAATCCTCTCATAAGCTACCTAGTAAGGGTTCGAAGGTGTCTTCCGAAGGGCTTCGAAAAGTTACAGCTAACGGGAATCGGGACACAACACCGAAGCAAAAAGCTCCTGGTCTCGGAAAACTCAATTCCGAGATGGAATTCCCACGACTTCCCGGGACTACAAAATCCCCAAGCGTCCCAGAAAGTCTACCAGAGAACCAACTAGGTGCTGGACTTATCAAGTTCTCTGATGTTGTGGACTGGATTTTTACAACTTTCAGTATTTCAGACCCTCTTAGAAGCATTTTAATTGCTTTCATGCCAACAGTAAAAACATATTTGAAGCAGTTGACTGCAAATTGGCCCCTTCTCTCAGCGATTGTATCCTTCGATGGCTAAATCATCCACCGAGGTCACGGATCTAATCACTGTTTTACAGTGGAATTGCAGAAGTATCATCCCAAAAATAGATTCTTTTAAATTTCTAGAAAATAATCTGCAATGTGACGCATTTGCATTGTGCGAAACTTGGCTAACTTCTGAAATATCCTTAAACTTCCACGATTTTAACATTATTCGCCTGGATCGAGATGATCCCTATGGAGGAGTACTTTTAGGGATCAAAAAGTGCTATTCTTTTTATCGAATTAACCTCCCCTCGATACCAGGTATTGAAGTTGTCGCATGTCATGTTACAATCAAAGGTAAGGACCTTTGTATTGCTTCCATCTACATTCCCCCTAGAGCCTTGGTTGGGCATCGGCGGCTCAGTAATATCATAGAGCTCCTTCCCGCACCGACGTTGGTTTTAGGAGACTTTAACTCACACGGTACGGGATGGGGCTGTCTTCACGACGATAACAGATCAGCTATGATCCATGATATTTGCGACAACTTCAATATGACAATCTTGAATACGGGAGAAATGACACGGATTCCTGCACCACCAGCAAGACCAAGTGCGCTGGATTTATCCCTTTGCTCGACATCGCTACGGTTGGATTGCACGTGGGAGGTAATTCCTGATCCCCACGGTAGTGATCATCTACCGATCGTAATATCAATCACCACCGGCTTAAAACCATCGAAGACAATCAATGTTTCGTATGACCTCACACGAAATATTGATTGGAATAGCTATGCGACCTCGATATCTGAGAAACTTGAAAGAACTCAACAACTTCCTCCGGAGGAAGAGTACACGTTTTTGGCTGGCTTGATTCTCGATACTGCAATTCAAGCTCAGACGAAACGTGTACCCGGCGCAAAAACTAACATCCGTCCTCCCAACCCGTGGTGGGACAAAGAGTGCACAAATTTAAACGCGGAGAGAGCCTCCGCGTATAAAAAATTCAGAAAAAATGGAACACCTGATAATTACCGGAATTACGCGGCGTTAGACGTTAAAACTAAGAACTTGATTAGAGCCAAGAAACGCGGTTACTGGCGTCGGTTTATAGACGGCTTAACGAAAGAAACATCTATTAGCACTCTTTGGAACACAGCCCGACGAATGCGCAATCATAACACCACGAATGAAAGCGAGGAATACTCCAACCGCTGGATATTCGATTTCGCTAAAAAAGTATGCCCAGACTCTGTTCCGGAACAGAAGATCACCCGCGCCGCGACACCAAATACAAACGAATCACCGTTTTCGATGGTAGAGCTCTCACTTGCACTTTTGTCATGTAACAATAAAGCCCCGGGATTAGACAGAATAAAATTCAACTTGTTGAACAATCTGCCTGACCCCGCCAAAAGGCGCTTGCTGAATTTATTCAACAAGTTCCTCACGGGTAATATTGTCCCACACGACTGGAGACAAGTCAGAGTTATCGCCATTCAAAAACCAGGGAAACCAGCCTCCGATCACAATTCGTATCGGCCGATTGCTATGCTTTCCTGTATCCGGAAATTGTTCGAAAAAATGATTCTGTTTCGTCTAGACAATTGGGTCGAAACTAATGGTTTACTTTCAGATACACAATTTGGTTTCCGCAGGGGCAAAGGAACGAACGATTGTCTTGCGTTGCTCTCAACAGAAATTCAAATGGCATTTGCTCGTAAAGAACAAATGGCGTCAGTTTTCCTAGACATTAAGGGGGCTTTTGACGCAGTTTCTATAAATATCCTATCTGAGAAGTTGCATCAGCATGGTCTTTCGTCAGTTTTGAACAACTTTTTACATAATCTATTGTCTGAGAAACACATGTACTTTGCGCATGGTGATTTGTCGACAATACGATTCAGCTACATGGGTCTTCCTCAGGGCTCATGCTTAAGCCCCCTTTTATACAATTTTTACGTAAGTAATATCGATGAATGTATCAACACATCTTGCACGCTAAGACAACTTGCCGACGACGTTGTGTCTATTATAGGACCCAAAGCTGCCGATCTCCAAGGACCATAACAAGATACTCTCGACAACTTATCATCATGGGCTCTTCAAATGGGTATCGAGTTCTCTACGGAGAAAACTGAGCTGGTTGTATTTTCGAGGAAGCGAGAACCAGCACAATTACAGCTTCAACTAGGGGGTGAAACCATAGCTCAGGCCTTCACATTTAAATATCTCGGGGTCTGGTTCGACTCCAAAGGCACCTGGGGATGTCACATTAGGTATCTGAAACAAAAATGCCAGCAGAGAATCAACTTTCTTCGTACAATAACCGGATCATGGTGGGGTGCCCACCCAGGAGACCTGATCAGGTTGTATCAAACAACGATATTGTCCGTGATGGAATACGGATGCTTCTGGTTCCGATCAGTGGCGAACACTCATTTCATCAAGCTGGAAAGAATTCAGTATCGTTGTTTGCGTATTGCCTTGGGTTGCATGCAATCGACTCATACGATGAGCCTCGAAGTGCTGGCGGGCGTTCTTCCACTGAAAAACCGGTTCTGGGATCTCTCATATCGTTTGCACATTCGATGCGACATTTTGAATCCTCTGGTGATTGAAAACTTCGAAAGGTTAGTTGAGCTTAACTCTCAAATCCGTTTTATGTCCTTGTATTTTGACTACATGGCTCAGAATAATAATCCTTCTTCGTTTGTTTCCAACCGTGCTCATTTCTTGGATACTTCTGATTCTACTGTGTTTTTCGACACATCCATGAGAGAAGAAATTCGTGGAATTCCGGATTACGTGCGCCCTCAAGTGGCCCCAAATATTTTTTATAATAAATTTAGAACAGTCAACTGTGAAAAGGTGTTTTACACTGACGGATCAAACATCAACGAGTCCACAGGCTTCGGTATCTTCAATCAAAACATCACCGCTTCTTACAAACTCAGTGATCCGGCTTCAGTTTACGTCGCAGAATTAGCTGCTATTCAGTACACCCTCGAGATCATTGAAACCATGCCCAAAGACCATTACTTCATTGTCACGGACAGTCTAAGTTCAATAGAAGCTCTCCGGGCAATGAAGCCAGGAAAGTATCCCCCATATTTCCTGGGGAAAATACGGGAACATTTGAGAACTTTATCTGAACGGTCTTATTTAATATCGTTAGTCTGGGTCCCTTCGCATTGTTCCATTCCGGGCAATGAAAAGGCAGACTTATTGGCTAAAGTGGGCGCATTGGAAGGTGATATTTATGAAAGACCAATCTGCTTCAATGAATTTTTCAGTATTTCTCGTCAGAAAACTCTCGAAAGTTGGCAAACTTCATGGACGAATGACGAACTGGGACGATGGCTACACTCCATTATCCCTAAGGTATCGACGAAACCTTGGTTCAAGGGGATGAACGTGAGTCGTGATTTCATTCGCGTTATGTCACGGCTCATGTCAAATCACTATACATTCAACGCACATCTCCGGCGTATCGGGATCGTGGAGAACGGTCTCTGCACCTGTGGCGACGGTTATCAGGACATCGAGCATGTCGTGTGGTCGTGCGTAGAGTATCGTGACGCCAGGTCGAAGCTACTGGAATCCCTCAGGGCCCGAGGTAGACCGCCTGAGGTGCCGGTTCGGGATGTGTTGGCGAGTCGGGATAGTTCATATATGCTTCTCATATACCAGTACCTTAAACACATTGATATACAAGTGTAATGTGTTATTCTTCGCTCAGAAAATATAATCTCCACCTACAGGTTCGACACTAACATCCGCCCGATTCTCTCGATCCCCGTCCCTGTCCACCATCTTCATTGGAATTAACAAGATCTTTTTTTTTGTCACTAACTTTTTCGTTCCCCTTTCCCTGTTTTTTCACCATCTCGATGGCAACTAATTAGATCTCTGTCGTTTTCAAACATTTTGTTCCCACACCCCTTTTTTACCCCGTTTCCCACAATATTTACTTCTTTTTTTCATTCTCTTCCGTAACATCACCATCACCGGAAGACCGCTCCAGTCAATGACCAGCATGCGGGCCACCCGCCGGGCCTTCGTAGCCTGGGGGTGTTTCCCGCGGACCCTCACGGACCGAAGAATGCGGCCAACATAGAAAATTACCATCGCCATCTGGAATCATCTCATCCTAAATTCAATTCACCGGCCACTACCGATCGCCAGATACTATATTACATAATGATACTACTCTAGTTTTAAGTTAGACGATAATTAAGATTAGTAAATACCCTTGGCATCTTAGAGCTTAAGCAGTGTGCCTTAATATTATATTATATTATTGAATAAAAAAAAAAAAAAAGTAGCGCGAGATGACACACTACTGAAAAAAATAAATAAAATAAACACACGCAGATGAGTTTTGTTGTAGACCAATTTTAGATCTTCAGTTTGAATCACACGATTGACTTGTAAATTTTCACACATTTCATATAAATCTGATAACACCGACAATGATATGCAGAGGTAAATTCGCAGTTTCCGTCGCTGGAATATTTTTCATTTTGCGAATCAGCAATGTTGAATAATAACACTTTTCACTAAACAGCACACACTTGTCAAAGCTGCACTATCACTTAAAATAACTGTTTCGATCAATTACTCTACTATAAGTTGCCTGATACACAGTGGAATTAGACTTTTTTGGGAGCAATACCCAGGTACCTTGTCATATAATAGTAACTTGAGGGGCCCATTTAATCTATCATTTATGCATTCATTCTAATGACAGCTGATTTGAATTTTGTTATCGGGCTCTAAAGCTTGCTTCAAATAGAATTGAAACATAGACAATTGCCTGTATTTCTGTTATTTATTATTGAATTCAAGATCTTGTTTTATACAAATGTTACGTTTTATTCATACTTGGGTGGGTTAAGGTTTTTCGGAACAAACTGGACCCCTTTCTCTGCATCAGAAAACACCCGTCGAACTTGGTCAGCACCTGGTCGTATAGTTTCCGAGCACTAATTTTGACCACACTATTCTGTTTTATGGTCCGATTTGGCTGTTTGCTAGCTCGATACGACTTGATTCCTTCCCGGAGTAGAGTTCTCTTCACGGTACTATGGGCAGCACCGGATTTTCTGACCAAATCACGGTCCGACAGATTAGGATTCCTCTTAATCGTCTTCAAAATCTTACCACGCTGTTTTCGATCGACAGTTCCACTCCGACGATTGGCTTGAGGCTTCCGAATCGTCGTCAATGTTTCCTTAAACCGTTTAGCTAGCCTAGATGCAGACCACAATGGATTTTCCAAATAACTGTGCACAATTTTTTCCCTTCTTTCGGCTTCCATGTTGATTGTTTACAACTTACCTTACCTTACCTAACAGCTATAGGCCTGGGGTGTCCTTTGCTGTATCAAGCATACGTCTCCACAAAACTCGGTCCATGGCTGCTCGTCGCCAGCAACTCAAGGCACGGATGCTTCTGAGATCACCCTCCACTTGATCGATCCACCTTGCTCGCTGCCCTCCTCTTCTTCTTGTACCAGTCGGATTAGATTCAAGAACCATTTTCACTGGGCTGTCGTCCGACCTCCTTATGACATGCCCAGCCCATCGTAGACGTCCGATTTTAGCTGTCCGTACGATGGGTGGTTCTCCTAGCAGCTGTTGCAATTCGTGATTCATACGCCGTCTCCACGTTCCGTCTTCCATCTGCACTCCGCCATAGATGGTCCTCAGTACCTTTCTTTCGAAAACACTCAGGGTGCGTTGGTCCTCTGCCAACATAGTCCAGGTCTCGTGGCCATAGAGAACAACCGGTCTAATGAGCGTTTTGTAGATGGTCAATTTCGTGCGGCTGCGTACTTTTCTCGATCGGAGGGTTTTTCTGAGTCCAAAGTACGCACGATTCCCTGCCAAAATACGTCTATGAATTTTTCTGCTAGTGTCATTATCGGCGGTCACCAGTGAGCCCAAATACACGAACTCGTCAACCACCTCGATATCGTCACCGTCTATCAATATTCGTGGTGGGAGGCGTAGTGTTTCTTCTCTAGAGCCTCTTCCTCTCATGTATTTTGTTTTCGACGCATTTATGGCCAGTCCGATACGCCTAGCTTCAGCTTCTAGTCCGATGTAGGTTTCCATCATCTTCTCAAGGTTACGTGTCACAATATCAATATCGTCAGCGAAGCCAAAAAGTTGTACGGACTTTCGGAAGATCGTGCCACACAATTCAGCCATCAGTAGCTTCTTGAATGAATGAAATCAATGTTTCAAAACTCCTTTGTTCGCATTATTATGAAAATATTGACATAAAACGGACTTGTTCTGACGAAAAAAAAACAACATTCATTTGCGATAGGTTCTATCAAAATTGAGCTAGCTATTTCTGAGATCTTGACCTCAATGTTGAGGTACACACATACAGGCACAGACTGACAGTTTTTCAACTTGTCGAGCTTAATCGAATAGTATACGAAAATCGGACCTCCGGGCTTCGGTAAAATTAAACAGTGCAATTTTACGGAAAACTTAGTTCTTTAGATATTATTTCTTAATACCTCGAGTACGGTTGTCTCCAGGACAAAGGTCATTTAAACGAATTTATTACTTTTAAGCTATAAAATCAATTTGTAATATTTAAATGGCTATACAATATCGTGAAAAAATAACAGATGCATTGTTTCAGTTATCTGACTCTTGATTTTTTTATTTGTGTTTGTTTTTTAAAGTGTCCAATTGAATTCCTACAACTTCGTTTCAGACACTATTTTAGTACAATTCATAGTTTTTTTAATAAACAATCCGAAGAAAGTCCGATTGCGTACAAAATACATCCACCCTTTTTGAAAATCTGTCTCGATTCGAATTGTTCTCTGCAATATGAATGGTTTGTCATGCAGGAAACGCTTACAAAGTTTCATCCAGATCACAGTATTTGAACTGGGATAACTTGCAACCAATTTTTGGAATTTCTTATTATTATCTTATTTATTGTTGATGGTTACCTTTCACACTATGCCTGTTCTTCAGATGTATTATATGTATCCTCTGTACTCTAATATAGTTTATACATTTTGTGTATAAGTGTTGTTGATTTTCATTCCATATCATCCTGATTGTAGATAACACCGAAACAATCTCAAAAAACCTGTTTTAATCCACCTAGTGGTGTAATGATGCCTTTCTCATATCAATCATATTATCATATATATTTTCCTCGATACTTGAAAGAATAACCGAAATTGGTTTGTTTGGCCGTTTACTGACGAGAACCATCAATTGAAAAAGATTTCAGGTCGATTTAGATACTTTTTTACGTTATTTTGCCTTTTTCAATGATGGTTTAAATCTGTAGGTTGGATCCGGATGAAATTCAAGAAATTAGTGTGGGACCTAAGTAGCTTTCATTGGAATCTAAGTTTATGAAAATCGGTCGCGCCGTCTATGAGAAAAGTTAGAAAACATATTTTAATTTTTTTGCACATTTTACCCCATAACTCCGGAACCAAAAGTCAGATCCCAATGAAATTCAAGAATTTAGTATGGGACCTGAATAGTTTTCATTTGAATCTAAGTTTGTTTAGCCATCTCCGAATAAAGTTGGTGCACTTATTTTCACAATTTTTGCACATTTTACCCCATAATTCCGGAACCGGAAGTTGGTAGTGCAAAAAAAACGTTACATACACACATACACACACAGAAATTTTGGATACTCGACGAACTGAGTCGAATGGTATATGACACTCGGGGCGTCGGTTCAAAAGTCGGTTTTCACAGTAATTGCATAACCTTTCTATATGAGAAAGGCAAAAAGACTTACACAAATCTTTTAAATCTATAGATGCGGAACGCTGGTAATTTCTACCTAATTGAGCGTAAGCCGGATAAATTATAAAACGAATCTTCAAAAGACTCACTCAAAGAACTTATCGAGCAAATCGCGTGAGTCATTAGTACCTATGGTAAATATGACGGACGTTGTTCCATTTATGGGATACATCCATTAGAATGCGACAGGTCACTCCATAGTCAGACGGCTTGCTTTTGCAAACTCGATCGCATCATTCATTATGGCTAACAGATACTTTTCGGTATTAGAATTTGGTTAATGGATGACCTTCGCTATACTTTTACGCTTGAAGCATTGCTCAGTGTTGTTCCGGGTCAGTAAATGTTTAATCCATCCACAGTTCCAATATAACGAGTATGTAATTCAACATCCTCGATTTCGTAAAGAATCAATGAACTCGTCGCATTATTATTGGAAATAACATCTTAGATAATCATTATTACACTCAATAATTAGCTAATCAGAAATATTTGTCATACTTTTTACCACTTAAGCTGCTATCATTTATAGTTCATTTCGATCGTACTTTTATGTCTGACTTCTACTGAACTCATTCACATGAGAGCTTATATGTAATGTGCATTCAACTTAGTTTGTGATATTTTTTTAAAAATTTTAAAACAAAAAACTTGGAGTCGGTAATCCCAGAGACATAACCGCGAGATTGACGTAGGACTGCATTCGAGATGTGTATACAGGGTCCGGCACTCGAAGTGTAACCAATTAAAAAGGCCATAAATTCAGTTTGGAAAATTACTTTCACTTAATTCAAAGTACAAAATGTGTAAAAATAATACAAAATTCAGAATCAATTCACTTTTGCTCGATATGACCACCTTTTGCCTTGACTATGGCCTTGAGACGGTCAAAAAACGAATCGCAAGCTGTCCGAATGTGACTTGCAGGTGTATTTTGGCCCACTCGCGGACAATAACTTTTTTCAGCGCCTCGAGACTGGTGTATCTTTTAGTTCGGACTTTGCTCTCCAAAATGGCCCAAAGAGAATAATCAATTGGATTCGCATCTGGTGAATTCGAGAGCCATTATGTGGACGTGATGAAGTTCGGAACGTTGTTTTTCAGCCATTCTTGGTTCACTCGAGCTTTGTGAGACGGTGCCGAGTCCTGCTGAAATGTCCATGGTCTGCACCGAAATGTTTGTCTGCCCACGGCTTCAAAGTAACCTCCAGAATACTTTCCCGATAATATGTCGCATTTACCTTGACGCCAGGCTCGAAGGTCTGAAGTTGGTTACACTTCGAGTGCCGGACCCTGTAGATAGCAATTGATTTGATAACGTTTAATATTTGTAGTATTGAAAAGCACCATTCGGTTTCAATAGATTGCGTTTGCATTTTATTCTCTCCGTGGCGCTTAACGCGCTCCGCAATTGACATGGCGGGTCTCGACGAATTAAGCGAACTTTCGTTATCGCGCTTCTTATTGACCTTTGCCGCGTCGTATTTTGCCTGCATGTTTTGAGACATCTTCAAGCTTCCACCAATCTATTACAAAGATAAAATTAAACGATTTCAATAGTGTCACTATTTATGTACCATTTAATTCCACTATTTCACTGTCACGTTATTACACTTTCACAAAGTCACTATACTTTAATGAAGCATAACAAACGTTACAATACTGATACGCGTATTTTATAAGTTTGATTAATAAAACCGATACACTGAAGAAGGATGTAAATAACATTCCGAAATACGCGTATCTGTATTGTAACGTTTGTTATGCTTCAATAAAGTATAGTGACTTTGTAAAAGTGTAATAACGTGACAGTGAAATAGTGGAATTAAATGGTACATAAATAGTGACACTATTGAATATATTCCGCTAACAGCTCCAAGTGAAAAATAGTGAGTTAAACGATTTGCTACATTTCTTCTATATCTTCAAAATAACAGCTTTAAGTTCCGCCCATATTAAGTTTTCAAAACTAAGGCATCTGTCATGATGTTATTTGGGATTCATCTCTAGTCCCTAAAGGTGTCATATTGTGGAATTCTCTCCCATATTAAACACTGCTCGGTGCAGTTTTCTTGAATTCAAAGCAACTGAATGTTGGTTTTATTTGCATTCGTTTAATGCGCAGTCCGCACTGTGAACGTTTCACTATACTGATTATTTCATTAGATTACCCTTAGAATAGCCGATTAAATGATTTTTCTGCGTCGCTCACATTTCGGTGTATTTTTCTCAAATGCGAATGACCAGCAGTTGGACGACGATACAATCGCTCATATATTTCAATATTTCATTTATCTCAATATTTCAGTGATAGAAACTGCTGTACGGAATTAATTTCTGCAATTCAGAAGGACCACATTGTAGAATTCTCTACGATATTAAAAACTGTTCGGAATATTTTTCTCGAACGCGATGCAGTAAAATGCTAGTTAACGTTCGTTTGATGCAAATTACGCACAGCGAAAAGTACACATAGCTATTCAAATTATTCAAGATTTGCACTAAACTGATGATTTTTACCTTCGATTCGCATATAAGCAATCTTAATAGTTCTTTAGATAACATTTAGATCCATTAGAACGGCTGATTTTGTGTAATGTTCTCCATCGTTGTACACTTTTCGTTTTCTCCAATGCAAACGACCACCACCAGGATCCGAATTTTTAATATTGGAACTGGATTCAGGAACTGAGCTAAATTCAGAAACCTTTGCTCAGTGAACTGCGCAGACTAGAATAAACGAAAAATATGTAATGTTAACCTTTTATAGTTACCTAGTATGTAACTCAGAAATCATATGTTACCTAATTACCTAGTAGGTAACTCAGAAATATTAATTTTGTTATTTGTGGTTTTGTCATACAACTGAAAATTTTATCATAAATTTCTGATCATTTTTACCTATGGCATGTAGCAAAAAATATGTTAATACGTTAGATACAGAGGTTCAAAAATGTATCACTCTCCCAAAGGGTAAATTGTGAAAAGGTGTCCCATAGTCAAGGATGGCTTTTATCGTATCAAAGAACGCTCTCTAGCAACTTTTCACACGATTCAATCAGTGCCATCAAAGAGAGACGGATATCATCGCAACAAAAAAAAAAACCGACATGATTCATTTAACATAGAATGGATACCAGTGCGAGAGCGAATTTCTCTCGATGACCTGTCTGAGCATCACGAGTTAGCACACTGCTGTGGGGATTCTCTCTGAAGCAACAAATGGTCGTTTATTCTCGTTTCGCGATCCGATTCTATATGGGCTGTTAATTGCGATAGAATCATTTTACTATGGCCGCTTATTCTAACTATATGCATATAAACTTTGTATAAGCTGTGTCTATGAAAATGTCTGTGAATGCTCCACGCAAGGGTCTTGAAATATTGTAACCTAGTATGAGAATCATCGATTCGATTTTCTGCGATAATTGTCAACTTGTGATTCTCTCTTGGTAAATTCCACACAGCGCCGATCATTATCAGACAGTAATTTTTTTAAGGTCCGTGAAATACTCAGAGTATGAAGTGGAGCGAAGAAATCTATAAAAAATTTCTCACGGTTCATGCATTGAGAGACACGAGTTCTTGTAGCATCTTCTACCGGATTGAACATGTTGTATACAATATAGAAAAATATCGAGCAGCTTCTGTCAAATAATCGGCAATCACAAACACTGTCCATAGTAAAGTAAGATGTGCTTACTTCAAAATCAATTACGAATGAATTAGTTGCTAGAACTCTGGGTTTCGAATGAAATGGAATTCTTTTTTCCATCAACATTATTTTGCTTCATTCTATCTCTTACTAGATCAACTAAAATTAAGAAGAAATGAATCACCAAAAACAACAACCAACGACCTTTACTCACTAACCCTCGAAAAATATCTAACAGTCGAATGTATATCGAAATTCGCTAGACATGGGGTGTGTTAGCGCCCGGTTGGCTACTGAATCGTGCATATTTAGCCGCTGTCAATTTCCGTGTCTCTTTTCGTTTCACCGCTCTATGCTCATCGGTATAAACGGTATCTGGTCATAGAGGAAGTTGTCGACCTTGGAAAACTCGTTTGATGATTTTGTAATGCAACACGCTTCGACAGATCAAAGCCAAAATTCTACAGACATAATACCGCATCATTGCAACGTTAGCAGAAGGTTTAGTTTTGCCACCATAATAAATATTCAATGAACACTTCCCAAAATGTTATAGATTGACAATGGTTAATTGTTTACATAACTGCAGAAAACGTTCTCTTTGGGTTTGGAATTTAGTTGTTGCCGGAGAACTTGCATCATTCTTCGAGTGGCTCAAATATTTTATTGAACAGGCCAGTTCAAACCATTAAACTAAAAAAAAAAACGAAACCAAATGCCAACATATTTAGTTCCATTGTTAAATTCAAAATTGTACGAACGATTAACTCAATTAACGATAATTAATAGGAAACCTCACTGCATTATGTGCGTCACTAACAGGTTTTCATAAATTGGCGTGCGAGTTCAAAGTTCCGACTGAACGTTAAGCGTTGTTCTCAAGCGAAAATTTGTCACACGTACATAATAGCCATTAACCATTTTTCAAACCGCACCATAACAAGAGGTGGCGATTTGCTGTTTATGTCATTGCTGGCTGCAGAAACAATCTTCCGAGCCACCCACTTAACTCCAGCTTTAACCTGGTCTACTGTGAGAGTTGAGCGTCCGGTAATTAACCGTGATATCGCTGCATCATGAGAACGTCATTCCGGATGAAGAGCAGTTTCGTGCTCGGGCGATAATGGTCAACCGTAAGGGCACTTATATTTCACTCGCACTGACTCGAATCGTAACGATTTAGCAGAAAAAAGTCAAACTTGTTATCCAGAACATTATCCAGATGATGGTCAATAAATTAAATATTTGTTGCCTGTGTGGTAATAAAAAGACACCATTAATCATAAGAAAGGTCAATTAACTTTTATTGTAGAGATTGTTTTTATTAATCTTAGTTAAGCTGGGTAACTTAATTTGGTAATACTCGATAAAATGATAATCCGGGATAGTATAGTGGAGATTCAATGCATGTGCGTATGTTTGAATCCCAACCTGAAAGGATTCTTAGTGTCAATAGGAGCGTAGTATTAGCCATGCAATCATCCTGTACGCTATAAATCGGCTGCGAAATCTTTTGATACAAAAAGGCCAAATTCCACAAAAAAAATTTAATGCAAAGACTTTGCTTTGCTATCAAATCAATCACCCCTATACCTGACATCTCTGGTGATATGCAACACGTGCACACTTCACAGGTTCCATACATTCGTCTAACAGTCTAATAGTAAAGAATGTGTTGACTTATAATTCTTCACTGTTAGACATGGCGACTCCAAAACCATCGGACAATCAAGACTTTTGTCCAAAACGCCTCCGAAATTAATAAAACCTGTCTCTTCTTTCAATCATGACTGTTTATACTTAAATTTTTCCATTTCTAGTAGATTTAACGGTAACCAAACACCTCTTTCGAAATGACCAAAAATAATCACCTTACTAAACAGGTAAAAATGCTAAGGACTTTAGCTTTCCATTGCTATACAAATGTGCGCATAATATGCTTTTAGTCCAAAGTTATAAGCCAAGAATAAAAGGGTGCAGGTAACCGAACACCCTCCCCTAGTTTAGTTATTATTATTAATTTTATTGTACAACCATTGTACTTCGGGAACGGTAGCTTTCAGCAACGTTTTGATAAGCACATTTTTTATATTCAAATTTTGAATACTTTCAAAAAATTAAAGCAAAAATTATTAACAAACAGTGTTTCATAAATCCCAATTTTTATAGACTATAACTATTTTGTTAATTGTTCCTCCATTTTAACCTAGAGTGCATTAAACTTCTTTATTATCAGCTACAACATATCGAAAAATACACACAGTAAAAAATGCCGCTTTCTGAGATGATTGATGTTTAAGTTTCATTATCGATGTAATATAAAATACAAAAGTTTTTAACAAATATCTCTGGATCGATAGTTAAGGAGAGTGTTCGGTTACCGGCACCCTTTTCTTTTAGGCTTATAACTTGATTCAATCGATTGAAAAAACTTTATTATCAATATAGTAAAGTGATAAATTTTGGCCATTTCAAAAGAGGTGTTCGGTTACCGGCACCCCAAGAAATTTCGCTAAAAATGGAAAAAAAATATAAGTAAAGACTGCAATTATTCAAAGAAAAAACGGAATTTATTCTTTTCGGAGGCGTTTTGAACAAAAGTCTTCATTGTCTGGTAGTGATTTCGCCTTGGCTCTCTTTGCCGATGATTTGGATGGTGATGCCTTTGGTGTTGATTTGGTCGGTCTTCCAACGGCTTCTTGGGATTGAATACGTTGCTGCAGTCGAGTTTATTGGCTTCTTATCCACTAAGCAACGTTTTATGGCATTAATCAGTGCATTAGAGTTCATTTCCCTTGACTTGGACGATTTTTTTGAAGTCGCCATGGCTAACAGAACCAGAGAACCAAAGTTTTTACTTATATGACGGATGTATTGATGCCGTCATGCTGTCCACGTGTTGCATATTACCAGAGATGCCAGGTAATACAAAAAGTTTAGCTAGCAAAATCGAAAAGATCGCGCCAATTTTCAAAAGTCAGTAATTTCTGACGAATGTCTGCAAACAATCAAAATTTCAAAAGTTTGTGAAAAGTTTTTAGACGAAAAAGATTTACATGTTAACTAAGAAATGATAATTTACAGACTAATTTAAAAACTTGCCATCTTTGCATATCACTGACAATTTTTCACGATTTGTCGAAAAAAGGGGTACCGGTAACCGAACACCTTGGGGTAGACATTTTAAAAATGAGGAATACAACTTTGGTTGCGAAAATTTTCATAGCATCCAGTATTAAATCACGAAATAGATCGATTTCACCTCATAACTATTTAATCCACTCACCTTTTTAATGGATGCTTTTCAATTTATGATACTATAAAAAAGTCATAAAAAACTTTGTATTAACTTTCACGCAATAAAAATTTGTTTTAAGCGCAGCAAAAAGTACAAGCGTCTGTTTGCTTTGGTATTCGGCCCAAAAAGAACGTGCTTCTATTACACACACACATCACATTTGTCGGAATGACGCTATCTGCTTTCTGTCAAAAGTTTTCGGTGGGGTACCGGCAACCGAACATCTTCCCCTATCTAGCAAAATTTGGATAAACACATTTTTATTTGAAATTTTGTGTAGATTCATAAAATTAGTTCGAAAATTTTTTCAATAATATTTCTTCAATTTTCTATAATCCGCCTAGTTATAAAAGACCATAACTGCTTCGTTTATTATTTTCCCATTTTGACCTTGATTGCAGAAAAACTTCTCCAATTATGCAACATTGACCTCTCAAACTAATATGTGCTTTTGTGGCTCAGTCGAATAACGGATATACGTTGTGATTAAATAATTTCCGGTTCCAGTCCCATGCGATGCTTTTTTTTCATTGAACTTCCATATATGTAATTTTCAAAAAGTAATTCCGTTATATAAGATGGATGTCTTTTGTTGGAGTTGCTTCAAAAGAATTTTACTGTTTTTTTTTCAAATTGTGTAGATTTAATGACAATTAAAAATAACGTATTTTTTTCAATTTATTTCATAATAACCTCTATGGTGCAGGGTCTAACAAATACATTTTTTTTTGCTGGTGCGTTCATAAAGTTAAAACAAAATTCAACTCGTACTGAAATCAAATTCTTGTTGTTTATAAATTCCTAAAACCATAATACCAAAAACATCGAATCGAGAATAACGTTTGTGTACAAACTAACTAACTGTTCTTCATAGCTATCACTCGCTCGGTCTACAACAAAAATTAACTAATCCATACAAAATCGCAAACATAAAATCACTGATCATAAAGACACAATCTTATCAATTGACTCGATAATTTGCATAGTTTCTCTAGGTGCCGGAATAAAACCAAAAGGTTGTTGAAAACTGAATTCTGAATTATATTACACTGTGTTCCCTGCACATGACAAATAGGGTCACAAATTTTCATACAGTAAACATCTCTCTACTGCGGAAGCAACTGGTAATACAGGTCAACACTTGTGACCGAACATCCAACTTAATCTTTTAAAAATATACTATTTGAAAAGACAGCCTGATAAAGAATTGGAAAGTATCATTCCGAGATTGCGGAATCCGATATAAACAACACTTGATACTTAATCTTATTTTCCAAACGTTCTCCTAGTCCTTTCTGATAAAATTATCATATTTATCATCATATATATACCTGTTTTGCCTCATTAATTTATTTATGGAACGTCGCAAATCGAAAACTATGCAAACCGAATTTGAACAAGAGAAAATGGTGGAGTAATGTTTCTAGTTTTTTTTTTCTTAGAATGAATGCACAGTAATTACAAACAAACTGCTATCAGTAAATCGTCTCGCATAAATAAGACGCCCTGAATCATCCAGCAATCTTGTTCTTGAACATTGATCCCCACACACTCGAAGTGATTTGGCCTTCACACGACTGGATCTGAAGTATAACCGATCGGAAAATGTTAGAACACAGGCGGCTGAACAGCATCGGGTTTCCACTCGCGATGGAATAGTGGGTTACAGATAAATGTGAAGGATACACCTTGATCGCGAGGTGCAACTCAGTATCATGAGTAAATCCAACACAATCGAAGTTATGAAACTAAAAATATGTATCACACCAAGATCAAAACGAGTAATAGTACGTTTGTATGTTTCCACTCGAACCTAAAAAGACATCTCCACAGGAGCACTTTTTTGCTCACTCAGCTTGAAGGTAGACAGCAGAGAGCGTAATTTTCGTTAATTCCCCGAAGCTAACAAATTCTCTTAACTAAAAACGTGCGAAGGTGAAGTTTCCAACTCACCCACTTGCATGTGAACACGCGCATGCTCTTCCTACTCGAGTTTTAAGGGCACCTGTGAAATTTGAACAAAATTGCATTATTTGTTTAAATGAACCAAGAAAAAGGAAGGTATCTAGAACGGAAAAGCAAATTCTGCTCAATCACCATTTTGTATCAAAATATTTTCTGTGCTTCAGAATGATTACTATAATCCCCATTGTTACAAGGCTTAACCCCTTAACCTTGCTTGGTGGTCTGCCAATCGTACAGTGCGAAGCTAACATATCCCAATATACATATGATTTATTTTGTAGGAATTGCCATTTATGTTTCAAATACCACGTCATTATTCTACCCACTAACGAGTGATGTCCGCTGTGAAAACGGAACTGTTTGGTTGAACTGAAGACGTTCTTAATTAGGAATCTTGTTTAAAACCCTTTCACGACCATAAGATGTCCGGGACGAAATATGTCAGTACAACACAATATTTTAGCTATTGTGGGTGTAAAGTAAGAGAATATCATCAGAAAAACATAGCAGGGTGCATAAGTTTCCATAATATCATGGGAAATATTTTTACCTATGATCCTCAGAAATAAATAAACGAAGAGTAGGGTAAACATAACAAATTTATTATGTGTTCTTTTTTTTCTATGCGCCGTTTTGCACAAACTTTTTTAGTGCAATGAAGATTGACAGTTCTTTTTTTTTTTATTCGTTCAGAAACTCATTTGTCGCCTTGGAAATAAGTTTTTTTTAATTTTCAGTAAAAAAACACATCGATTTAATAATAATTAAAGAGTCGATTTTTATAGAAGGGAAATATATTTCCCCATGAGCGTTAAGGGGTTTATGGTGACTGGTAAAGCGAGACGGATGCAGCTAATAAGTGCCAAAATATATGCAAATAATACTCCATATAAAAGCGCCGCATGTTGCCATCTTTTTGGAATCTATAAACTGGTGCCAAAGGTAAATAAAAGGATTGATTCAACCAATTGATTCCAATAAATGCAAATCAAAATCTCACATTACTAGGGCGAAGCAGGAAGAGATCCGGGAGCAATATGCTGGAAAATTCTAAGGAAGGCTTTTTGGTAATTTTATCCTGAATACCAATATCGGTGTTTCGCAAACTTACGTCCAGAATGTAGCTTACATCAGACCCTGTCAGCTTGGAGCGAAGTCAATCTTCAGTTCAGCAACGCCATCGCACGGCATCACATTCAACAAATCATGTCAATTGTATGGGTGCGCAACCCTGCTATTTTGGCGCGCACGAATTTGACATTTTCTCCCCTACTTCTATGTATAGGATTCGATGCGGGTTCGTCTGGGGGCGACATGCTCGTAAAAAAGGATGTTGCCAATGATTTGTTCGGGAAATGTGAGAGCTGGATATCTTGTTAATATGATGTCTTTGCTTACATGCATACCAGGTATGCCAGCTAATAATGCGAGATGTTTCTCCAAACAGGGATTAGTTCATCGTGGAAACTATTGCGTCATTTTTATACTGCAACATCACGTTCCAAAAAAATATTGCTGTTACGTTAATTGCAAGTTTAGTGACATGAACATGTCGAAATTCTAGTCGAGTAAATAGCATTTGATGGAAGTGTTGATTCTTTGCTTAGTTTTAAAAACAAAAGTACTGCTGAATCCCATCGAATTCTTGTGGAAGCTTACTGGGAACATACTCTATAGGTCGCGACTTGTGAACACAGGTTTTAGCATTTTAAAAATGAAGATTTTAGTGTGAACGGTAAAGAACGCAATGACAAAAAAATGAAAGTGCCGGACTGCAAGTATTGCAGAAAGAAGACAATACTCACACCCAATACAAATGGCAGAGATGTTAACCGTTAGTAATCGAATCATATCTGATCGTCTACGCGTCATGGACAAGATTCAGAAGATGAATAAATGGGTTCCTCATGAGCTGAAAACAGCAGAAAAATAAAAAAAACGATAAGCGAAATCTTGTTTTCTCGACATGAAACAAAGAATTTTATTCCATGAGTTACTAGTGAGCGTTCTTCGATACGATAAAAGCCCTCCTTGCTTGCCGTGATCAAAAAAACAACTTAGAAATGGTACTAAGAGAGGTAGGCTGCAGAAGTCTTTTGAGGCATTTTTCTTTAAATAGTTGGCCTTTGATAATGTCGGTCGGCTTGCTGAATTGGCCGCACCTACTGATCGCCTGTCACATAAAGTACTCCTTGGCAGGTTTGTTGACCTTCTTCTTCCGGAACATACTGAGTTCTGCTTGGTGCCCGCTCTAATGTACGTCTCATCATCTATTACGACACATCTCTACTGCACAAACCACTCCCGGTACAGCATCCTGGCACGAGATTTGGTCAGCATATTAAGTTCATTGGTTCGGTTAGGCATTTTGTTTGCTTTGCAGACATGATATCCGGCCCGCTTCATACTTCTAATGAGTACCCAAAAAATACCGAGAACTGCAATTTAATCGAATCATAATTTATTACCTCTAGCATTGTATACCATTCGACTCAGTTCTAAAAGATCGGAGAATGTCTGTGTATGCTTATTTTAAATCAATTCCAATACCATATTAAGACGATTCGGCGAAATGACCCTTTCGACGAAATGGCTTTTAGCGAAACGGCCTTCGTAGACGTTCATAAATCATAAAAAAACACTGAAGGGCAAAATAAAATATTTATCAAAACAAATTCTATACTGGTGAAATTTATAGGACTGAATGCCTCCAATTGCAGTTTTTGATGTGCCGTAATAAGAAATAACTATATCTATTGGATTTAGCCTTATGCCACTATTATAAAATAGTATTGGAATAGGTGACATGAAGCTAACTCAGTGCCTGTGGTTCAACAAAACACGAATCCACAGAAGTGCCCTAAAATCAATCCAATCAAAATCTATTTAATCATGATAAAGCGGGTACTCAGAAAGACTAAGAAAAGGTAAAGGATGAATACAAAATGTTTAGGAAGTAGAGAAAGAAAAAGATACCAGATACGTTTCTAACTTATAGCTCTTATGGATTTCCTCAAGGCTCAAGTGTGGCTCCAATTCTGTACAATAATTTTACCTTTGATCTCTTAAATCCACCCAACGGATTGGATTCTCTGATAAGATTTTCAGCTACTATTACAGTGGCAAATCATTAGTTCGAAAGTAAGCTTTTGTCAGCCAGCTAATTATACAAATACACAACAACTGTAGAATAAGTCATTTTTGACGATCGAATATATCGGTCTTAGAAGACGTAAATTTAGGTGCATGATTTTTTTCCAGGTGTGTAACTTAGGAAGAAGCACCTATGACTTTCATCATGACAACACTCGACTGCATAGATCTTTGATCATCCGAATTATGCCACATCCACCGTATAGCCTCGACCTTGCACAGTCCGATTATCATTTGTTTCGTCGCTGCAGAACTTTTCTAACGTTTTTTTTTTCAGTGGTGCGACAATATTTATTCGTATGGTTTATGTATTAAAAAAAGAACACTTTTATCTACACAAACTTAGAACCAAGGATGGCTTTTATCGTACCAAAGAACGCTCTCTAGCAACTCTTCACACGATTCAATCAGTGCCATCAAAGAGAGACGGATATCATCGCAGCAACAAAAAACCGGCATGGTTCTTTTAACATAGAATGGACAGCAGTGCAAGAGCGAATTTCTCTCGATGATCTGTCTGAGCTTCACGAGTTAGCACACTGCTGTGGGGAATCTCTCTGAAGCAACAGACGGTCGCTTATTCTCGTTTCGCGATCCGATTCTATATGGGCTGTTGATAATTGCGATAGAATAATTTTACTATTGCCGCTTATTCTAACTATGTTGCCGCTTATTCTAACCTTTGTATAAGTTCTGTCTATGAAAGTGTATATGAATGTTCCACACAAAGGTTTTGAAATATTGCAACCTAGTATGAGAATCATCAAGTCGATTTTATGTGATAATTGTCAACTTGCGACTCTCTCTTGGTAAATTCCACACAGCCCCGATCATTATCAGACTGTAAATTTTGTTCAAGGACCGTGAAATAGTCAGAGTATGAAGTGGAGCGAAGAAATGTAATTATATTATTCAATAACATGGCGAGAGTGGTACTCTATATTCGTGATTGAGTGTGATGGGTTGATTCCATATATAACCCTACTGTCATTCTTATTCTGTTGAATCATTTCGATCCGGTAGTATCACGGTTCAACATGTCCATACAATTATGTAGATTCTTATCGTTACAAGATCTCCTCCCATACGCAATGTTATGCATTTGTAATTACCGTTTACTACGCACGCCGCACAGGCAGCAACAGAAGACAGTAATGCGGTAGTGTGGATTTACGCTATCAGCATCTGTGCATTTACGGCGTGAGCAGTTGTTTGGTTCTCACCCATTATCATTACAATAATGTCTAGCTAACAAAGTGTCAAAGTTGTCCAACGCTGTTCAACATTGAGCGGCGTGCGCTACCCGATCGTTCGGGGCTCGTCGCTTGTGGTACGCATCAAGTCTTTTTCTTCTAGCACCGCTGGAGGTCGCTCGAAATACTCACGCTTTTTTCGTTTTACTGTTGTTAATCGTCGTTGTTTATTTACCTACCTGATGTGTGAGTCAGAGAGCGATTTAGAGTGGGCCCTCACCAGTGGTAATGATCGTTGAATTATGATTTGTGATTGGGCAAGCGCCCCTGATAAGAACTACCCGAAACCAAGCAGCAAAATCGATGCGATATTGGTTCCATCGCACATTTGTCCCCGAGCCAGTGCTTATGAAGAAGAGCTTTAACAAAGGTCAAAGAAACATGCGATTTTTTCTTGCAACAACAGTCAACGATAGACCTGATGATGGTGGCTTATTATGCAATTTGTGAACTCTCCTCGGTAAGCAGCTGCGATTGAGACTTAAAATGCGGATATTTCGGCAGCTAGTTGTGCCCGTGAAACGATTGGTCGGTCAATGGGATGGAGCCTGAGTGAGTGTGTTTGTTGTTATTCAATGGGTGGTAAAGGAATTGAATGATAAACAGAAATTTACGATTGAAGTGAGAATAGCACGATTATATGCGGTCGGTTTGGGTGAGTGGGAAGGTCAACATGTCGCACAATTAATCATTGGATGCTACAAGTAACTGATTAGATGCTTTAATTTTGTTTTTTAATTTGACAGCTTTTGAGAAGAACAAATATACCCGGTTATAAAATTATTGCGATTTTATTTTATTTCGAGAACTAATTTTCAATGTAAATTTATTTGTTATATTCTTTGTTGTTATGTTGTAGTTGACAAATGATTAAGTTATTGCACAAATGAGCAATTCCAATAATCAACAGATTTCTCATACTCCGGTTTGAATGTAACTTCATCTAGAAATGCGTCGAAATATATATCCCAAAATTTTGTTTAAGTTTAGGTTTTGTTTCTGAGAATCGGTTTTTTTTCCAAATAAATATTGTTCGAGATTACACCAGATCTCGATGATTCATGAATTTGACAACAAATGTTTTTTCTTTGCAGTTTAGAAAAAATAACTTCAGCGTGTGTATTTTGGTATGCATTTTAAACCATTGAAAACGATGTGTTAAAAGAAGTTATAGAAAATCAAATTTGCAATATAAAAAATGTACACTGGACAAGAGTTCAATTTTTTTTCATGAATTCAAAAGTTAAAGAAATAATATACATTGAAAAAAAAGTTCAACGGTGTTTCAAAAATTTAACCGAAGAAAATATTTTATTTTGAAAAAACCGATTGTTTATATAAAAAAATAGTCATACATACATTGAAAGCAGTTGATCATGATTCTTGGAGTATTTGTGTTCGTGTGAACGTAATAATCGAGTCATTAACATCCATTTGATGACCTTTATACATAGCATCCTTCCAATTGTCATGCAAAATAGTAGGTTAGTAGCAGTGGAGCATTTCGGCATGAACCCGTGTTGAGTTTCTACGTACTGCTTGCAGTGATCAAAAATGGGCTCCCGAACGACCAGCTCAAACAACATAGAAATGGTACTAAGAAAGTTAGGCTGCAGAAGTCTTTTGAGGCATTTTTCTTTAAATAGTTGGCCTTTGATAGTGTCGGTCGTTATGTACGGCTTGCTGAATTGGCCGCACCTACAGATCGCCTGCCATATAAAGTACTTCTTGGCAGGTTTGTTGACCTTCTTCTTCCGGAACAACCGGAGTTCGGCTTGGTGTCCGCTTTAATGTACGTCTCATCATCTATTACGACACATCTCTACAGCACAAACCACTCCCGGTACAGCATCGTGGCACGAAATTTGGTCAGCATATTCTGTTTATTGGTTCGGTTAGGCATTTTCTTTGCTTTGCAGACATGATATCCGGCCCGCTTCATACTTCAATAAGTACCCAAAAAATACCGAGAACTACCATTTAATCGAATCATAATTTATATACTCGTTTTCGATGAATTTTTCGTTTTCGAGTTTTCTGTGATATATTCCTTTTCGGTAAATCGGGATTTGGGAGTACGATGCGGTGCCTCGCTGTTGCCCTCCAAAAGTCCAATGTCAATGTGTATCAGGCAATTTATAATGAACTAATTGATCGAAACAGTTATTTTGAGTGATAGTGCAGATGTGACACCCGGAGGGCCGAGTGTCATATACCAATCGATTCAGCTCAACGAACTGAGCAATTGTCCGTGTGTATGTGTACAACTAAGAGGTCAAGATCTCAGAAATGGCTGGACCGATTTTGATCAAACTAGTCGCAAATGAAAGGTTTCCCCGTCACCCTAAACGCTATTGAATGGTTTTGAGATCGGATCTTTACTTTATGAGTTATACGAAGTTTTATGTCAAAATTTTCAGTTTTTTTACAGTATCTGTCACACTTGACCTTCAAAACAGAATATGTTTCCAGACTTAGATTCCGCACGGTAATAGCTATCCAACAAGCCATAGATTGTTAAAACCCGTCCATTTTCAACGGAGATATCGACATTTTTGTATAAGCGACTTTTCCCCTATTCCAGCAGTAGGACTTTTGAGAGCTGTATGACAAAGCAATGCTTGGGAGCAACGTGAAACACGATTTTTATACTGTTACATACAATTATTTCTAAGTACTAAAAAGACTGTGTACAGCATTCTTTTTCATGACAATTTGCCTCGGACCGATTTTAGCACGGTTCGTTTTTGGCAACATAATCGTTCGAATATGGCATATGTAAACCAGACGATATCAGCATTTTCGAGTTGAAAGTAATTCCATAATTATATTGATTTAAACTACTTACAGCAATATATGCTGGAAGAACATAACTTCCATATACCATAAGACTCAGTTCGTCGAGATCAGCAAATGCGTATGTGACCAATAAATTCACTCAATTTTTTTCGGAGATGACTTATCCGTTTTCTACAAACTCAGATTCATATGAAAAGTCTTATGCACCTAAACAAGGTTCATGAATTATGTTTGGATCCGACTTCTGGTTCCGGAACTACAGGATGATATGTAAAACAAAATTCAAATTGTGTAGCTCAACCTGCTGAACCGATCTAAGATTGAATTGAAATCTAAGAATCATCTAAGATTCAAAAGAAAAGTTTTAAGATTCTGTAAAACATCTTGCTTTTCAGTCAGATATAACTTCCGGTTTCGGGGATACAGAGTGATTAGTATAAAAATGTCTATTTCATTTGAATAGTCGATGATCAAGTTTACGATTCGGAAGGTACCCAAAAATTTGATTCGCACTACGATTTCTCAAAGATGTCTACACTGATTTTAAAACATTTTGAAACAAATGTAAACTATACAGTTACTCAGGTGAATTTATCTGGCTTCGGCTACATCGATTTTTGAGTTCCGGTTCCAGTATCGAATCATTTCTCATAACTCAATCGTTTTCTCAGAAAAAGCCAAATCGAATTTAAGAAACAAAAATTCAAATTAAAATAAACTTATAGTCCCATAAACAAATTAATTAATTTGATCAAATTCTGACTTCCGATTCTGGAATACCGATATAGAAGATGACAATCCCTAAAAGCATTAAAGTAGGACTCAAAACTATTGCAATTTATTCGGCAAGTCAATTCATGGCTTACGAATTGATTTGGGCTATGCTGGTTCCTGAGTACCGGATCTGGAAGTATCGTAAATAACCGTACTCTCTAAAGTGGAACTTATTTCGACATCTCATGGAATAATCAATCGATTGTCACACTTTTAGATTTAAATTCTATCCGATTTGCAGTTTCGACATGAGTGATAAAAATCTCAAATTGCCGCTTAAAAAGACGCACATTAAAAAAAATGTCATGAAAACTGAAACACCGAAAAATATTCATGCAAAAAACACATGCGAATTGATAAAACAAAAAGGTATCATCTTACGGCTAGGTGGATTAAGCACAGCAAATCCCCCCCCCCCCCCCCCCCCCCATAATTTTTGGCAACTAGAATGAATATTAGAAAATTTGCTAGAAATATCTTATTATATAACACTTTTTTCTATTATCCTCGTAGTTCGCCTCCGTAATCCTTCATATTTCTTAACTAAGTTACTAAAATTTTCAAACTAATTTACTACAATGTGAAATGTGCTATACTTTACCACTTTCAAATGTTGGTTATTACCGGAATAGTAGGGAAAATGTTTGTGATTTTTACTTGATTGCTTTTTATTTGCTCTAACCTCTTCGTTTTCTTTATAAAAATGCTATATATATATTGCAAAGTTCAAAGATCTGTAATAATTCATAGATGTTTGTTTTACATTTTCCAACATATTAAATTCGAAAACTTCCACGAAACTGTAGATTTTTTTCGATTTTTATGTAAATATAAGATTTTACTCCTAAAATTTTACACATTGCTAAGTTCATTGAGTTGGTAAACAAAATTTCTACGTAAGTGCCTACAACTTCTTCAATTTTAAAAACTTCTGTGAAAATATCGATTTTTTTTAATTTTTGGTAAATATAAAATTTTTTTTTTTCTTTTGAAATTTTAGCTGAAAGTAAATTTAGTCGGTTGGTATACGAACATTGTTGAATGCGTGCTTAACTAAGTCACAAAAAAACTCTAAGATGCAGAAATGTCTGTAAAAATACAAAATTTTTAGTAAATATGTTAGAATTTCCTGTTAAAAAGTTTAATTGAAGCAGTTCGATATGGAGCTCATGCTAACACATGTGTATTTTTTTGTTTTAATTTTAAAATTTCTGTAAAATATCTAATTTTTTGGAAACTATTTTTTCCCGTGCATTATAGCTGGTATCAAATTCAATCGATTGGTGTACAAAAATGCTTAGCTGTATTTAGCAATCTTCGAATACTTCTAATATTCTAAAATTTCTGTGAAAATATCGAATTTTTTAGACATTTTCAGTAAAGTTGAAATTTATTTTTTTTCTAAAACATATAGCTGATATCAAATGCAATCTATTGGTACATAAAAATGCAAATGTCGTCACTTTGAATTTAAAGATATGTCGAAAATACGAAGTTTTCGATAATTTTTGCTTGGACTTTTGGTTACGTTTGTGATCATAACTTTCATCAACAAAGTGTAATTGAAAAGTTTTCTGTTTCATTTATGTTGTGATAGACGTATCTTTTTAATGATAAACAAATTTTTAAAATCGAACTTCTATCAGCTAAGATATGGCCAGCCAAAGTAAGCGTTACCACTTTTTTCATCAGACTTTAGTTGGAACTATTTATAAAAACTTTGAATAGAATATTCGGTTTTCCATCGTTTCAAATGAATTTTATTCCGAATGAATTTATCTTTATAATGGTAAAAAATGTTGAAATCGGTCCAAAAATGGCTAAGATATAGTCAGTCAAAATTAGCGTTCCCACTTTTTTACCCCCTTGATATTCGGAGTGTTAGAGGGGCGAAACAAAACACGTAAAAAATGTTCTAAACTGGCCTCAAAACTACTTCAATAGGTAGTCATTATCAGTAAACGGCCAAACACGGTCATTCTTTCAAGAATCGAAGAAAATTATTTTCAAGACTACCGCAGTATAACATAGATAGTATGAATGATATGAGAGAGGCATCATTACACCACTAGATGGATTAAAACAGGTCTTTCTGGATACACTTGTCTGCACTGATATAAATGAACTTGCTTTTGAAATCATTTCATCTCCAATCGGATGCGAGCACACGAAGTACAACTTTGCATAATTTTTTTCCTTTCAATTAAGATGTAGTGATATGGAGCTTTTTTTAACTTTTTCGATAAATTTTACGTTACGCTATTCAAATAATAGTTAATTTCATATTCTGCGGTATAACACTTGAATTATAGATATAATAGTATTTGAATATTTCCCACAAAAATCAAAAGCGATTATCAACATTGAACAATGTGAACATTTATTATAAAACAAAATCAAATGAATTGTGAAGCTGCACAGCACACACATCATAAGTTTGTATTTTCCGTCAGTCAGTTGACCACCGAAAATGTTCTGGTCCGCCAAATACGTTACACTTAGTAACGGAATAACGCTTCGTTTCTCTGCTACACTTCGTTGCCATAACTATTCACTATCAAGTAGCTGCTAATATATTCTAACACCAAATGCAAACTTTAACACTATCCCAGCACAATGTGTCATCGAATGGTATAATTTTCGAACGAATTTACTCACCACAAGCACCAAAGAAGAAATTCCCATCGTTGCCGATAAGTTCGCAACGCTTTTCCGCTTGATTTCTTCGTCCCTCGATAACCCTATTGTCACGGCAACGGTTTTCCTCCCTTAGCAGAACCGGGGCCGAGGAGTTTTGCGGTAAAGCGAAGAACGGTTGTTTATGTTGATGTAGCGAGTTGTTAGTACCGGCACAGACACAAGTGATTGTATTGTTTACTTGTTCATTAGCACTGCACTTCAAATGGCAAATCGGTAGATTTTCATACCTACGCCGTTCGCCAGTTTAGGATGTATAATCTCTCGAAGACTTTTACGTGCCTGCACAATTTAAAACACTCGATTGTCTGATGGAAACGCTCCAAAGTTGTCGAAGCGATGCGCACGCCTTAAAATACGCCGCGTCGACTGAGTTAGAATATAGGAAATGCTGCAATCATCACAGAAATTTTCAGTCGAGGGCACTCTAAACTATTCCGACAGCCGTAAGGCAATAAAATGTATTAATCATATTAAAACAGAATAGATTGGATTCTACAATGAGGTACGGTATTACTTCTCTCGCGGTTTTCTCACTGAATGTAATATTCGGCATCAACTGAAAGGTCAAATGAGTAGTGACAGAACAAACAATTTGCGGCATCAACAGTTCCAACTACAAACCAGAATTGAAAATATCTAGGAAATGTGCGTCAACTGTCTACAATAGCAAGTGCCCATTCAATTGAAGTTCCGCAATCAAATTTATTCTAATGTATTCACAAAATACACGGACAGTCGAAAAGTTCAAGTTCAAGAAAGACTAAACAACGGATTGATATGAAAATTGCTTCCATCACTCGTTAACACAGTTTTATCTCAGAAGATTCTGATCTACTCCAGAATCCAACCGTCTTCCTGCTGTCACATCTGAGAAATTTTGCACTACTTTAGAACGACCCTCACCGATCGAGCGCTTCCAAATAACTGCCAGCAAAATTTAGCATAAACTTCGTTTTAAATGCGGTAGTCCGACGACACGCTTAGTTCCCGGACAGTTTGCAGCACGGTGGAGGCATCGCGCATCTCGTGGTTCTCTCACGCAAAATCGCAGCGACACGGCAACCGCTGCCGCAGCACTCATCCACCGGAGAGACAGACAGGTTTCGCGACGCAACCGGCAGCATCCCACGTCCCAAACATGTGTTTAGTCAGACCAAAACAAAACCGATAGCTATTACAGTGTTCGGTCGGTGTCCTGTTAGCATTAACGGTGAGTTCCACAGAATGTACTCACGAGCGATGATCAAGCACGTGGATTTGGTTATGTTTGGAGAGCAAACGAACATGTGACGCCGGATCAGAGTTTCAGAGAGAGGACGGCACTTTTGAGTAATCATCAGATGGCACGTACAAATGATCATTGTCTGTTGATTCAAGATTTTGGTTATAAAGAGAACATCGAAAAAGGTTTCCTTCATTTAGTTTTATCAGCTTTATCTGTAATATATTGGACAGAACCGTGATTCAAGAGAATAACATTAATTCATTAATTGAAACCTTTTTAATAAAATTACTTTCCTAAAGAAACATTGAAAAACAATATTTCTTCTGAAGGTTTTTTAAAATTAAATTTTTCGTCTCCTTTCCAACAACTTATCACCATTTAAGTGCCTTTGGAAAGTTATTTTAATTATCATATAGATCCAAATTATCAATACTTGAACAAAAAATAACAATATTCATTTTTTCTGGGTGATTTTAATTATCATATAGATCCAAATTATCAATACTTGAACAAAAAATAACAATATTCATTTTTTCTGGGTGATTTTACGAACGCTGACCCTATAACGAAAACGAAGTTTCGTATATTCGAATGTAAAAATGACATTTGAAGTTTGTTTGTTTGACCACTACTCATAGTCTACAATAGTATTCATTATATTTGTCGTTTTTAAGGTGAATCCGTATTACTTTAGTAGTGAACGACCAAAATGGTTAAAGCCGGGGTCAGGGGCGACAAGTTCCATGAAATATTGGGGGGCACAAAAAATTATTACTACAGATCATTGAACTTAGTTTTGCCCACCTACCCCCCCCCCCCCATAGTTGCCGCGCCTGGCCGGGGTAAAAGAAATGATATAAAAAAAAGATTCGCCTTGGGACAGTAAAGGTTATATTTACCAGGCATTGTAATTAAAATTGGAGATGCATGAAATAACGATAAATAACTTTAATATTTTTCAGACATTTGCGAGTTTTAGTACCTCATGATAACCGATTTGTGCAAAGTGGACAAGAATAGTTCACATACTTTTATGTTTTACGTCTCAGACGCATCAGTGCAGTATCAGGTAATGTTAAAACAATGCTAATGCCATCTCGCGGTGCAGGATTTTGCTACATCAATTCAAACGCACCATTCAGACTTTGAATCTAAGTTCGTGAAAATCAATCGATACTAGTTCCATTTTGGAGGTATAGACAACTATAATTTTAATTTTTTACATCGTGATTCAAATGAGCGACAACAACAAAAAAGTTTACTGCGGCCTAATACACATATTCAAGTTAACATGAACGGACATGAATGAAACATTTATTGTTAAAGTTTTTTAAAAAAACCCTGTTTGTGATACTGTTTGAAACATAGCAGATTTCGAAAAGTAATTGAGCGTTATATGAATAGCTAATAAGTGTAACTTATTGGTCGTTTGCCGGCCCCTTTAAGTAGTTTTGAATACGGAGCCCGAATTTATATTTTGTGCACGAAAACCGGACTAGAGCTTTCCAGAGCAGAAAAAGTTTAAAGTCATTTTTAGTGCAACAACCGGGAAAAAAACTTTGAATGGGATAACCGGATAAAATCTTAGTAAGCATTTTCAGAGCAGATGTGTTGATATTTGCATGGAAACTTTCTACGTGTTTCCCTCAGCTGCGGGATTCATTCCACATTTTGAATGTTATGTATTTTATGTAACTGATTACAACCCACTATTTAACCTACAAGTTGTTTGAGATCTAAAAGATTTTTGAATAATGGATATTGATGACGAATCTTTCATTTTAATCTAATTATATAAAAGTCAATATTTTTATCTTGACGAATTAAGTTCGATAATATATGTCTATTAAAATATTTTTCGGAATCAAAATTCGTTCAAGTGTAAAAAATTACACCAATTATCGCTATTATCAGGTTCGAAAAGTAGTTTAATATAATTAAAGTTACTAACGAGATAACTATATTTCATTCTAAATCGTATTTGAATAGTTTCTATGTATGACCACGCAAACAATTTTAAATAAGACTTAAGGTGATGTTGAGCAAGATCGCACTAGGATTTTCAAGAAGAAGATAAAAAAGCTTTAGAATGATTGAATATTCGCAGTGTTTTACCTTTTTTTATATATATAAAAAATAGGTATAGAATTCGCTCAAACTTTCGAAAAATTTTCCGAGGCCCGGAGGGCCGAATGTCATATACCAATCGATTCAGCTCGACGAACTGAGCAAATGTCTGTGTGTGTGTGTATGTGTGTGTGTCTGTATGTGTGTTGTCAACTAAGAGGTCTAGATCTCAGAGATGGCTGGACCGATTTTGATCAAACTAGTCGCAAATGAAAGGTCTCCCCGTCACCCAGAACGCTATTGAATGGTTTTGAGATCGGATGTTTACTTTTTGAGTTATACGAAGTTTTATGTCAAAATTTTCAGTTTTTTGACAGTATCTGTCACAATTGACCTTGAAAACAGAATATGTTTTCAGACTTAGATTCCGCACGGTAATAGCTATCCAACAAGCCATAGATTGCTAAAATCCGTCCATTTTTAACGGAGATATCGATTTTTTTGTGTAAGCGACTTTTCCCCCATATTCCAGCAGTAGAAGTTCTGAGCGCTGTATGGCAAAGAAAGGCTTGGGAGCAACGTAAAACACGATTTTTTATACTGTTACATACAATTGTTTCTAAGTACCAAAAAGACTGTCTACAGCATCCTTTTTCATGACATTTTGCCTCGGACCAATTTTAGCACGGTTCGTTTTTGGCAACATAATCGTTCGAATATGACATATTGGAAAGATGGCAGTACTTCCGAATTCTGAACAATTTCATAATTATATTGATTTAAACTGGTTACAGCAATAAATGCTGGAAGAACAAAACACCCATATACCATTTGAATCAGTTCGTCGAGATCAGCAAATGCGTATGTGACAAATAATTTCACTCAATTTTTTACCTTATTTTCGAAGATGACTCAACCGTTTTCTACAAACTCAGATTCATATGAAAATTCGTATGCTCCTAAACAAGGTTCCTGAATTATGTTTGGATCCGACTTCTGGTTCCGGAACTACAGGATGATATGTGAAACGAAATTAAAATTGTGTAACTTATTTTCCTCGTAGATGGCTGAACCGATCTAAGATTCAAATGATATCTAAGAATCATCTAAGATTTGCTGATTTGAATAGTCGACAACCAAATAAACTTATTTCAGTTTTAGTGGTATTCAGTTTTCGATTCGGAAGGCACCCAACAATTTAACTCGTACTACGATTTCTCAAAGATGTCTATACTTATTTTTAAACATATTGAAACAAATGTAAACTAATCAGGTGAATTTGTCTGACTTCGGCTACACCGATTTTCGAATTCCGGCTCCAGTATCGAATCATTTCTCAAAGCTCAATCGTTTTCTCAAATAAAGCCAAATCGAATTTCAGAAAAAATTGAAATTAAAATAAACTTATAGTCCCACACAAAATTAATTAATTTTATTCAATGCTGACTTCCGATTCTGGAATTACAGGAGGATGAATTTTTAAAATTCAAACCGATATAGAATCCCGAAAAGCTTGAAAGTTGGACTCAAAACTATTGCAATTTATTCGTCATATGGCCATACGAATCGGTTTGGTTTATACTGGTTCCTGAATACCGGCTCTGGAAGTACCTTAAATTACCGTAAATTCTAAAGTGGAACTCACTTCGACATATCATGAAAAGTTTAATCGATTGTAACCTTTTTAGATAGAGTAATGAGTGATTAAAATGTCAAATTGCAGCTTCAAACGACGGTCATTAAAATAATGTCATGAAAACCGAAGAATTTTCATGAAAAAAACACATGCGGATTGATAAAAAAAGGTATCATCTCACTGATAGATGGATTAAGCACGTTTTTTGATTCACAATCAGAAATCTTGATTCACATTCTCGTGCGCAAATGGTACCACCTCTGGTATAATCAATTAATAAATGTTATGTATTTATTTATTTCGTCAAGTAAATATAAACTACATATAAATAATTAACAATTTTTACATTTACTACTATTGTTTCTACGATTAAGCTCGGTTTAAATTTGATTTTTGGACATAGTAAGGTCAAGACGAGAATAAAATCGATTCGCATCATTGACTGGGCTATTCATTGCATAATATGTTCTATTGTGTATTTCTAAAAATAATTTCCGAGTTCGTAATTAACGACCAAGTTTTTGAAAATTTAATGAAGATGATAATAAGTTTAGTGAAGATTGGGATGATCTTTTAGTGTAGGTCTGACATGCCCATTATTATTTTTTTTACAAGGTGAAATGAATAACGCACGGAGTGTGGGACTCTCCACAGGACTACCCAACTGTTGATTGGAACTACCCACTAAACACCTTGGATCTCCAACCCTACCTCCCCGGCACCACCGCTAGGTATTACTTCGGGGTGGAAGGCTATTGGTGCTCACAGCACCCTCCTCAGATTTATGCAGAATGAGGATCAGCATCCTGCTCTCGAGGGATCGACCAGTTGGATGACGAGGTCGGTCCAGTGATGCCGGCTGGAGGATAACTTCCGGTTCACTGGCGCCTCGACGATCCAAAACTGATGCTACGTCGCGGAACTACTCGACTAGTCTCCGCCAAAAGATCCAGTCTACACCGACGGAGGGTTCCCCGACGAGGGAAGTCCTCCCGAACCGACGCTTACGGTACGCGTCTACGACCCGACCAAAAGGATGCCGAAGTCGATCCTAGCGGTACCACGCGGCGATCTACTCATCTAGTCCCCGACAAAGGACTACTCCGACGGAGAGTTCCCCGGCGAAGGAGAATCTCCCGACACCGAGTCTCTTACACCACACGGGACACACGATGGAGTGCCGAGGTCGGTCCCGCGATTCCGGTTGGAGTATGGCTTCTGGTTCGCTATGCCCTTTAGAATAATTCAATTGTATATGGGTCCGGGAGTTGATGACTGAAGTATTCAATTATGGTATTGTAGTGTTGCACACAAGTGAGCTTGGAGTCTAGGACTACGCCTGAATCTCATACAATTTCACATTTTCTACAGGTTGATTTCCCAGATGTATGTCTATAGATAGAGTTAATTCTTCTTACATTTAGCTTGAGTAGACTTTTGCTGTACAAAACGTGGAATAGATGAATTTCGATCTCGAATATTACTTAATCGTTGATATTCCTAGTATCCACGAAGTCTCATGTCGTCCGCATATATAAGCACTTATAGATATTTGAGTTCGAAGGACATGTCGTTTACAAGGACTGCTAGGTGTTAAATTAGTTGGTTCATACAGTGAACTACTTTCGTTTACGTTTCATTGAATATGATTGCAGTTTTTGTAAAGGTCTGTATTCTATGCCATATTTCTGTATGTTGTATAATATTATTGGTATATCGATACGGTCGAAAGTTTCGCTAAAGTCGGTGCTTATAGGGCCTACGTGGTTGCCAGATACCATTGGATTCAGAGTAAAAGTTATAAATTCAAGCAGATTTTTTGTAATTGAGCGGAATTGTTAAATTTTCTTTGTTATTAATTTTTTTAATTGTTGTAAAAGATTTTCACAATTTTTCCAAATAATTCAAGAATGCTTGAGGCTATTCCACGGTATTGTCCAATATAATAAGAGCCTGATTTGTAGGAAAAGTTATTTCTATGATTCATGATGATTTTTATTTTGAGGCGTCCAGGATTTTTATTTTGGTCAAAACGTCTAATTCACAGAGATGTGATTTGAAAATTCATGTATGAACGAAAAGTGTTCATGATCACGGTCAGAGTACGAATGAGTTGTACACAGAAGTCTCTTTTTATGTGATATTATGTATTCCTAAATCATCTGGTATCAAAAAAAATGTTTCGAACTCGGAAATCAATGGTCAAAAGTCGATATTTTCCAAAATTGTTATATTTCGAGATAACACTAGACTTCCGGTTCTGGATTTATAGGGTAAAGTGTGTTCAATATTGTACACCGTCACTTAAACCGGCGAAACAAAAAACGTAAAAAAAAATTTCTAAACTGGTTTCAAAATTACACAAATCGATAGTCATTATCAGTAGGCAACTAAACAAACCGATTTCAGCTATCCTGGTTCCCGGTATCCGGTTCCGGAAGCACCGGAAATAGTGGTCATATATCATCCGGATCCATTTTCCGGTTCAGAGGTTATAGGGTAAAGTTTGTTGAATATTGTACACCGTCACTTAAACTGGCGGAACAAAACCGTAAAAAATGTTGTGCACTGGGCTCAAAACCCTTATTCTCAATCTTAGGCTGAAATAGAAGTTCTTATGGTCCTACCAAAAATTATTGCTTATTTTCGGATACAACAAACATTTAAATCGTCATTTAGAGTGCGATGGTAAAATTGTATAAAATCTTCAAAATTTAAATCAAAACTAGTAGAATTTGTACGTCATGTTAGTTGGTGGCCGTACGAGCAGACTTCGATTATACCGGTTCTTGGGTTCCGGTGCCAGTGAAGTGAATATAATAGTGAACCCACTTCGTTTTCTTAAGAACAACCTACGCGAGCAAAGTATTGTTTCATTCTGTATATTATACTAGTTCATGCACAAGCAATCCCTTCTTTTTTTCCAAAATCGAAGAGAAAAATTTTAAATAGAATACCACAATATTATACATGAGAAAGGCATCATTACACCACTAGGTGGATTAAAACATTTTTGCCTTTCTCTATAGAAAGGTATTAGAATTGCTGGAATAACCGACTTTCGAACGGAGCCTCGGAGACCCATAGTGTTATATACCATTCGACTCAGTTCGACGAGATCGGAAAATGTCTGTGTGTGTATGTGTGTGTGTGTGTGTGTGTGTGTGTGTGTGTGTGTGTGTGTGTGTGTATGTGTGTGTGTGCACTTTTCGAAGATATTTGAACGCGCTCAATTTTCTCAGAGATGGCTGAACCGATTTTGACAAACTTGGGATCGTTTAAAAGCTACTGTCGGACCATTTATCAAGTTCGAAGATTAAATGGCTGTGACTTTTGGTTCCGGAGATATGATTGTATAAGTGACGTAACCGACAAAAAGCGTTGTATTTGAACGCGCTCAATTTTCTCAGAGATGGCTGAACCGATTTTAACAAACTTGGGCTCGTTTGAAAGCTACTATCGGGCCATTGATCAAGTTCGAAGATCAAATGGCTGTGACTTTTGGTTTCGGAGATATGATTGTATAAGTGACGTAACCGACAAAAAGCGTTGAATTTGAACGCGCTCAATTTTCTCAGAGATGGCTGAACCGATTTTAACAAACTTGGGCTCGTTTGAAAGGTACTATCGGGCCATTGATCAAGTTCGAAGATCAAATGGCTGTGACTTTTGGTTCCGGAGATATGATTGTATAAGTGACGTAACCGACAAAAAGCGTTGAATTTTAACGCGCTCAATTTTCTCAGAGATAACTGAACCGATTTTAACAAACTTGGGCTCGTTTGAAAGCTACTGTCGAGCCATTGATCAAGTTCGAAGATCAAATGGTTGTGACTTTTGGTTCCAGATATATGATGGCATAAGTGACGTAACCGACAAAACACATTGATTTTTACCGCTCTTATATATATATATGGGTGCCAAAATTTTAGGATCACCTCTATTTTCGTTAAGTTCTAGTGCTCAAAAGTTTAAGCACCTCGAAAAAAGCCTTCATGCAAAATTTGACCTAAATCAGACATGCGTAAGGGGTGCTGCCCGGTGGTAAAGGTTTGACAATTTTCGACCTTGAAGAAGCACCATAGGGGGGAGTACATGAAATTTCCAAAATCGAAATTTTGTTTTGATGCCGAAACTCTTAAAACTGCATGAAACATCGAAATTTAGTGTCATCTCAAAAAAAAATTTTTTTGAAAAAATCAACTTTCTGGGACTTTCAAAAAGTCGACTTTTTCAAAAAAAATTTTTTCGAGATGACACTAAATCTCGACGTTTCATGCAATTCTAAGCCTTTCGGCATCAAAAATTTTTTTTCGATTTCGAAAATTTCATGTTCTTCCCCCTATGGCGATTTTTCAAGATATATGAAAATTCCACTAAGTGGACTAAGAAGGGTTCTTTTTAGATTAGCATCACTGTTCTCATACAACTAGACAACGCAAATGTCAAGCACTAGCTTGGAAAAATGATGCTGACTGTGTGACATAAACACTGAAGCATGTTTTTGTGAACTACTCGAATCAATCTGAATCAATTGGTGTCAAAATTAGTATCCAAAATTATTTAATAAAAGTATGAAACATATTTTCATGAGACTGTTATGAAAGAAGAGAAAGGCATTATCACACCACCAGGTGGATTAAGAAGGCTTTTTTTAGATTAGCATCACTGTTCTCATACAAATAGGCAACGCAAATGTCAAGCACTAGTTTGGAAAAATGATGCTGACTGTGTGACATAAACACTGAAGCATTCTTTTGTGAACTACTCGAATCAATCTGAATCAATTGGTGTCAAAATTAGTATCCAAATTTATTTAATAAAAGTATGAAACATATTTTCATGAGACTGTTATGAAAGAAGAGAAAGGCATTATCACACCACTAGGTGGATTAAGAAGGGTTTTTTTTATTTCAAACTTGTTACTAAATCCAACATTTGACGTTAATTTGATTAGCGTTTTTATTTTTATGAAGAAGTTACATCTTAAACAATTCATAAATACAGACTTGTAGAACTTCAAATAGTTGATGGAAAATTGTTCATTGTTAACAGTAACTGTTCTCGAGATATTTAGAGATGAAATTCGAAAAAAATTCAGGTTTTAGTTAAATTGTGCAGTTTTAACATATCTACATATACAACAGTAAGAACAGTTAATTTAATCCACACCCCACGAGGGCCAGTCATAGCATGATGGACAAGACCAGTGGCGTACCTAGAAAAATTTGCGCCCGAGGCAAAACTTGATTTGCCGCCCCCATCGTTGGTGTAGTGAGCAAAAAAATAATAGTTTACTGAACTCTATCTCTGAAGGGATGGATTCGTTGAGCTCAAAAAATGTGCCATCTCCCGAAAGACGTTGAGCCCGGGGTGAATGCCCCTTTCGCCCTCCCCTAGCTACGCCACTGGACAAAAGCATCGACTTTCACGCAGTCTAACTGGGTCTGATTCAGATTCTTGCATATAATCAAAATAACGTCCAATGAACAAAAGTTTGAACAACTCAAATGAAACGGAGAAATCAATAATTTACGAGAAGCTGAACTTAAACCCAAAACCATTTCCAATCCATGAAAGTTCTCTGCCTTCGAGTCTCTCTGGAATCTGAAATTATCATTTTTCCAGAAAGCAAATCGAGGAAATAGAAGAAACCGTTCAGTAACGGTGTTAAATCTAATCTGTGGTCGCTACGATAACGTATCGATACAGACAAACAAAATAACGGGTGTTTTTTTGGAGGTTTGTTTTTTCAATAGGTATTACTCTATTGTCTGAATGTTGTTTTGACAGTATAAAGTGACGTCTCTACTCAGTATTTTGTAGCACATCATCATGAATAGGTTAACTCCAGAACAACACCACCAAATTGTGGAATTTTTATTTTCAAAATCAATGTTCAATTGAAACTGTTTATAGCGCGAAATTCTCTTCAGTGCGCCTCAGCCATTTTTGGTTGAATAGATTCATCAACAAGGAAAATTTCCGTGTTTGGAGCAAAGAATATGACAGCAAATTTACTGTGGAATCATCGATACTTATTTCTTTAAAAATAATGAAGGACAACGCGTTACCGTGAATGCAAATCTATACAGAACCTGAATCAATTAATTTTTGTTGCCAAATCTTCAAGATATGGATGTGGACGAAATGTGTTTTCAATTGAAGAATCCAACCAACTCTTTTGCGATCGCTGCGCTGCCCGAGTGGCGAGCTTTGAACTAAGCGATGGTGATAATTTTCAGATTTTGCTTTAAGATTCGAATAAAATGCAGGGTTTTTATTTTTTTTCTTATGAATCGAATACTAACATACAAAAACGTGTGAAAATTTGGTAAAAAAAATCGATCATTAATGATTCAGTATCTTTCCGTGGTATGTTTGATTGATATTTATGGAGAAATCGTAACATGAAATACCAAATTCGAAGAAGTGAGGTTGGGTACTGTTTCCATATCTGGCATATTCTTTGTTTTTTGGGTTGGATTTTGAGATTAATTGATAAATTATGATCAAAAGTTTTATGACTAGTTTATGTTTTATCATCTAAATCAAATCTGTATGTGAACTAAAAATTTCAAATTTCATCCGAGATTGTCAAGAGTATAGGACAATTTGAAATCATATATTTGATGACAACACGTGAATAATCGTTTTTCTTACCCATATTTGTAAGGTTTTGCCATCTGCATTCTTTCAAACTCAAGTAAATTGAAAAATTCGTCAAAATTTTTTCTAAATACATGGGATATGTCAAAACAATCACCATAACGCTATCTCGTGGTGACCACGCTGATTGGATTGTTCAATAGGATGGTGATACTACTGCGGCCGAAACAGTCGGCATTTCAACGACAACAATATTTCGAGAAACCTCCACGTTCGTGTAATTTGACGCCACTCGATTATTTTTTGTGGGGATACGTGAAGTCAAGTGGATAAACCAGCAACGATTGATGCTTTGTAAACCAATATTCAACATGTCATTACTGAAATACGCCCTCAATAATCGTGGCGGCCATATGCCCGAAATCATATTAAAATGTTAAATGCCAAGAAATTATCTTCCAAATAAAATGAATTAGCCATTTCGTAATTTGGCATGTGTTTTATTTAAATTTAAAATCAGCAAGCTCTTAAAAAACTCCCTTTACAAATGTCATTATATCTTTTTTCTGGTATTCGTAAAATTAGATTGTTTTAAATTATGAAGACAATTTTTGCGACATAACTTCCGATATTTTTCTTCGTTAAAGGAGTAAGATGGGATAAACCGCACCCCAGAGTCTTTAGGCATGACTTACTTTTCTCGAAAATTAAATCAATTTTCCAAAGAAATGATATCGAACACTAATCACAACAAAATAGAAACTCTCAGAAAAAAATAAATTTATGCTTGTCGTAAATTCAAGCATGCCATATTTTCGGTGGTGACACAATATTAACATCTGTTAACATGTTCAAATAATTTTTGTGTCTGGATCGATGTAAACTTCAGTTTAATTAACTGTGAAGTTAATGATATGACTTATCTTTACATGCTTTGGGTTGTAAATTCAAGTGAATTACGACACTCCTTTTATACATTTACACGATTTTTTCTAAGTGTGAAGTTTCAAGATGTCGGCTTCGAAGGATCACGAGAGGCCGCAAAAAAAAAATATAAGATAACAATTCGGTTGTCCGCATTTGCTGGTATTCATTAAGGAAAAATTATCTTCGTGAAATTCTTCGTTAATTATTTCTGGTGAGATATCTCCAAATGATAATAGATGCAAATGTAAAAATAAAAAAAATTAAAGGTTTAATAAACGTTTCTTGTTATTCCATTTATTGAAATAATAGATCAGTTTACATGCTTTCTGTCAACTAGATGATTAATATGAAAACGCACCTCATAGCAGGATACTAAATTGAATTAAAGGCTCTGTGTCTTCGGCAATGATCTGTTATATCAGTAGGACATATCAGCTTCTAGGTACTAAATAACCATACTTGATACATCCATCAAAGATGGTGCAAACGTCTGACAACTTTATTACTAACCAGCAAGCAAACATGTTCCTGGGCTGGTAATCTAGATACGAAATTAATAACCTAGCTAGAGCAGTCGAATAATTAACGCAGTCTTATTAGTCTTCCCTATCCACTATAAACTCCATGCTACAAAGAAAAAAAGCTCTTTTCCGTTCTAAGAACTACCTTCTAGTGTCGAGTTTCTCGTTCTTTTGAATATCTGTTTACAACGCAACGTATCCCGCATTCGTACGCCAGAAGCTAGTCAGAATCCTCATTTCAACTGGCACCTTTCCGCACACCGGGTATCTTAGTGCGATTTAAATGATATAATTTGTAGGAAAAATTACCATCGCTGCGAAAATAAAGGGCTCTCGCGAACGATGGACCACCGCTTCTGGTTGTTCGTAATTGAGCTATTATTTGAACTGCCGGTGCTCGCGTCAGCCGACGACACTGACAATGACAGCAACGTTTTCTCTCACGTGCACCATAGTTTGCTAAAAGGGTCCCCTGTCAGGCAGCTTGATCGACGTGTGACGTGTGATCCTGAATTTGTCAACGGAGAAGAAGCCCTTGGTGCCGCTGGCCTTGATTAAGTGTGACTTGTGGGCTGTACCATAGCACCATTAAATGGTAATTTTATTGCATAATGATCGATGTTCACTCGTTAAAGGTAATTTCAACAATTATAATATCTTTCGAATAAACACCCGAGCCATTGAACGAATACTTTGATAACGTAAATGATTACTCAATTATAAAAATAGTAAGTATTAGGTGATGTACAGCAATTTCAACAGCTATGCGTTCTCGTAGTGATTTAGATATTGAACAAGTTTACATCCAAAAATTGATAAACGGTCCAGACTTACTAAATTTCAGTAAAAGAACATTTCAAATTAGGGGCACCGAAGTGCCCTGCAGTAGAGTCTGTTATTACAGGTAAATTAAGCCGACAACGTTTACGTCTTTAATGTTTTTTCGAATCACCGATTATTCTCAGGAGTTTAATTTACCGAATCCCGTAAAATTGTTCAAGTGTGTGTACAGTAAATCATTGCATGCTTTCTATCCAAAAAGTAGAGGAAGAATGATTTTGGTATATAAAAATAAAAAACTGAATTTTTAAACATGTGTGTGTCTTTCTCGTATAAGAAAGATTATGTAATCGCTTTATAATTTAACTAGTAAAAATACGAAACACAAAAACGAGAAGTAGGATTTCGATTTCAACAATCTTAGACTCGTTTGACAGCTATTATCAGTTCATGATATAAAGATATATTCGTAGAAATGACATAACCCACAAACCAGTATTTTTGTCCATTTTCTTAATTTTCTCACAGATGATCGAGCCTATTTAAAAAATCTTAAGATTTTTTGAAAGCTACTTTGAGCCATTATTCATATTCGGTAAATTCACCGGGTAGGTTGATTTTTCGTTTCTTTAATTGTTACACAGTCTAGTTTATTTGCTGGGATACTATTTTCGCCCTTTGTTAATCATAAAATAAATATTATGAATCAAAATCTTTTAGTCTTTTATTTTAACTTTAAAAGATTAAAAGATCAGTAATAGAATTTCTGGAAAACCCGACTTCGGAACTCCGAATACCCCTAAATACAACTCGACTCAGCTCGACGAAATCGGAAAATGTGTGTATGTGAATTTGTGTGTACCCTTTTTTGGCTGAACCGATTTTAACGAACTTAAGCTCATTTGAAAGCTACTCTTGGGATGTGAATCAAGTTCGCTGCCACTTGCAGTTCCGGAGATAAAACGGTATAAGAGATGATGGAGTGAAACGTACCCCCGAGGCAAAATGCACCTCTTGCTTTTCTCAGAAGTTACCAATTTTTTTCACTGAAATTTTAATGAAACTGAAAGTCCATCGTGACAATAAATCACTAAAAAAATTGTCTCTGTTATATGAAATTTTAGAAATTCGTTCCATAGTAATTTTCTATAGTGAGAAAGATGATTTCAATTAAGTAACTAGCGAGCATCTTTGCCAATATTTCGTTTTTCTAAAGCAGACGATGTATTTGTAACTATATGGCAAAATTATCTATCGTCCCATGTTTTTAGGGGCAAAAAGACTCGAATTGTGTGGGGAAAAATGCTTAAGAATTCACTTACAAAAATTATGGATAGGTTATTATGGATAGGTTCAATCCTCCATCTAGCAAATATTTCGTCCACGAACAGGCTAAAACTATCTTTAAATAAGAAGAAGAAACTTTATGAGTGTGCCTGGATGGAGGTAGTCATGCATGTTACTCTTATGTGTTTTTCTCTGTTCAATTAAGATATAGAAATATTTCCTTAAGGGATGCGTTTTATCCCATTTACCCATAAGTGACGGCCTTGTACACAACCCTCTATAGTGAATCCAAACGTTTGCATATTAGTGCATATTTATTGTTGTTTTATATTTAATACAACAAAATTTTAATTTTCTAAAACTAATTGGAGTAACTATTGATAAGATTTTTTAAAACTAATTGGAGTAACTATTGATAATGCCTTTCAATCATTTTAATTAGAGAGCTCAAAATTTTTGATATAAAAATAATGGAAAAAGTTTTGCGAAATAATGGAAAAAGTTCACTAAAAATCTTCAAGTTTCGAGCCCTATTAGCCCTTATGTCTATCCACGTGAAATTTCGGACACTTCTCATTCCGTGTAAATTTTAAATATGTACATTATTTAAATATTTAACGTTTCACTTACATGGCAGAGAAAACCCTTCATTTTATTTCCTGGTACAACATATATGCATTCTTGTTACATTCAGTAAAATGACGTCGTACCAAGTGGAAGTACGCAAACGCATTTTGTTGGAACGGATTTTAAATATGAATTGATCGGTACGCGATCATGCCTAGAAAATTAAAACCTACTATCGAATGTTTTGTTATTGCAAGTCATTTGACCAGTACTGGACTGTGGATCAGAAAATTGTAAGTGGAATGAATCGAAAAGTATGCTCCCTACAAATAGACAAAAAAGTGAAGCATAGGCAAGGACTGAAGCTTTACAAAGTGTAAAAGGTGTCCAATCGTAATGACAAACAATATGTAGATGTGGTCGAAAATCTAAATGTTTCGTTTCTAGCGGCACTATCAATAAGGATTTGTACAAGAAAGAATGTATGCAGTAGCGATTGCTACCATTTATCAAAATCCATGACTCTCCTACTATGCTTTTGCTTGATTTGGCCTCTTTTTAAATGTGGAACACATTTTTGTTTTCTATATAGGGGTGCAAACTAGAAACTCAAGAAAAACACATGTAGAAATGTGGTCAGGTTTTGAACAATTACAGCTCAGTCAATTTTGTATCAATTATTAATATCATGTCACCATTTGATTGGAAATATTTCTACGTATTGATTTGAATGTTCATAGCCATGTATTTTTAATAGTATATCATTGAAATGTTGATTAATAGCTAGCAGTGTCCTATTTTGCATGCAAAATATCTCCGGCATACCGGATTTCCCTGACATAGTCGACGGTTTCGAAGGAGTAAGCGATATAGGGTAACAGAGGTATTTTGGCCCACTTCAGGATTGATTTTATTTTGGCCCACTTTGTAATAATATCCACCAAATGTTGTAATATCTTAGAAAACCCCTTCCGCAATAGGTAATTTAATGTGGTTAGCTTCAAATTGATGCAACATGAGTTACTTAACATCGATAAAATCCGATGAAATCGATAAAGTTTGTTAGGTGGACCAAAATATATGAAGTGGCCAAAATACCTCTGTTACCCTATCGAAGAGAAAGCAGCGCTCTGATTGGTCAATCGATGCAAATGCGAAGCTGTTGGAAGCACGCGAAGCTGTTGGAAGCACGCGAAGCTATAAATATAAGCAAAATTATAGCTAACGTTTCAGTCCTACACGTAGCTTGCTAGAGGTAGGTTGTTGCTAGACAGCAAGACAAAAAGTGCCATAAAACGATTTGAAGCTTTAATTGCTATGCCCTGATCTTGTGTCATGAAAGATTGGATGAAATCCCATGTTATGTCGTTTCGCCTGAGAAATGGACAACTACCTCAGGGTAAATTTTGAGTGCATAAGATTAATTTCTTATTTATATAAAATGAACTCGATTGATAATGAGAAAAAGCTTATCGCTTCAACCGAAATCGCAGAATGGTAGTAATGGATGTAGAGAAACGCTATAAAAATAACTACTTGCATACAAAACTTGAACACAAGCCAGGCGAAAAGAAGCTTAAATATCGATATCTGTATCGCAAGCATGTACAAACATATAATTGCATACATTTGGGCTATTGATGTAATTTCGTCGGCTAAAAAACAAATACAAATTATGACAAATATAGTCTATATTTTGAGTTCACGTGTTCGGCGTTGGTTCATAATAAAGACTAAGCAGACTCTCGTGCATTTGCGGATTCAAAAGTGTAACGAATAATTGAAAATGTCGATCATTAGAAATTTTGGTTGCCCTGTTCCACATCAATGGCTCGAGCAACCCCATGGGGCTGATCCTTATAGTTTTTATTCAATAGTATAATATATTTATTACACTGCTAAGCTCTAAGATGCCAAAGGTATTTGCTAATCTTAATTAATGACTAACTCAAAACTAGAATAGTATCATTAGATAATGTCGTATCGGGGTCTCGGATTCTCGAAAATTCAGCTTTCAGCTGGCGATCGGCAGTGGCCGGTGAATTGAATATTGCTTGAGTCTTCCAGATGGCGTTGGTAAATATCTATGTTGGCCGCATCCTTCGGTCCGTGTGGGTCCGCGAAAAACACCCCCAGGCTACGAAGGCCCGGCGGGTGGCCCGCATGCTGGTCATCGACGGAATGCTGGTCATGTTACGGAAAAGAATAAAGGAAAAGTAAATATGGCGAAAAACGGGGTAAAAAGGTGGTGTGGGAACAAAATCTTTAAAACGATAGAGATCTAATTAGTTACCATCGTGATGGGGAAGAGACGGGGGAAGGGGGGAACGAAAAAGTTAGTAACAAAAAAGAAGATCTTGTTAGTTCCAATGAAGACGGTGGACAGGGACGGGGATCGAGATAATCGGGCGGATGTTAGTGTCGATCCTGTAGGTGGAGATTATACTTTCTGAGCGAAGCGAGTTATAACAGATTAGATTTGGCCTCTTGTCATTATGCGAAATACGTCATTGAATGGTATAAGGTACAAGAGGTCAGATACGTGCCGAAAACAGTTAATCCACCAAATTGTTCAGAAAAGTAGTGGGCTCTAGTTAAGCGGAAAGTGTTCGAAACAAAGGAAAAAGCAAATGGTAGCGATAAGTTCAAGAGAAGATGGAGAATCGTCACCGCGGGCATATCTGAGAATACCGTACGGAACCTAATGGTCGGCAAACCACATGAATTTCGTGAATTTTACAGAAAGAACGATTAACGTCTCAATCACCTGTTTCTAATCTATATATAATTCTAATATTCTTAATTTTCTATGTTAAAATGTAAAGATAGGGGAGACTGGGGCTAAGCCGAACACTTTTTGGAATTGGAAAAAACGCCCATTACAAGTATATGTTTATCCAAGTTATCAATACCGTTGTGCACAGTGTTGGTGATTCCTGATAATTTGACAGAAGCTGCTCGATATTTATCTACATTGTATACAACATTTTCAATCCGGTAGAAGATGCTACAAGAACTCGTATCTCTCAATGCATGAACCGTGGAGAATTTTTCTACATTTCTTCTCTCCACTTCATACTCTGAGTATTTCATGGCCTTTAAAAAAATTACAGTCTGGTAATGAAAGGTGCTGTGTGGAATTTACCAAGAGAGAATCGCAAGTTGACAATTATCGCAGAAAATCGACTCGATGATTCGACTTAATGATTCTCATACTAAGTCGCAATATTTCAAAACTCTTGTGTGGAGCATTCACATACATTTTCATAGACAACTTATACAAAGGTTACGTTAGAATGAGCGGCAATACTAAAATGATTCTATCGCAATTATCAACTGCCCGCGAGACGAGAATAAGCGACCAATTCGCGGTTGATTTTTCGGAAGACCGTAAGAGCAAGTGACAGTTTCTCTTTGTTTACTTTCTCATCTATTAATTACCAAGCGGTTTCCACGTCTATCACTTAACTAATTGCATAAAATGATACCCGAAACTTTCGATTTTCAAACAGAATTGTGATACCATAGAAAATCTTTATAATCACTTCACAATAATCTAAAGAGAACGTAAACAAAAAGACGTAAACAAACTGTCACTTCCTCTTACGGCGTTCTAAAAAATCAACTAAGAATTATTCAGTTTTTTAACCGAAGATGTCTATTGCAATAAAAACTTGTTTACTGCTAGTGTCTTCGGGGCAGCTAATCTTTCACCGCTTGAACAACGAAACTTTGCCTAAGTAGCTGCTTATAGCTTTATCACTAAATTCACCGATGATATAGAAAAGCAACAAAAGATTGAAATTCTCAAGAATTTACCAGTAAAATGTTTACAGGGAAATTTTTCCTCCACTTGCAGAATGGCTTACTGGAAGAGCTTTTTTTATTCCGTTTTCCAGAACGTTGCTGATAAGCCTAATGTTACAGGGGCACTTTCAAGAAAATACATACAGTACCACTTCCCTTTAGCAGCAAATTTTTAAGCGTTAAGCATTTTAATTGCATTGACATGAACTGTCCGAAAATACATTACTCGCGGATGAAATTAAAAGATGTATACTATAGAAACATCTATTTAATACATGAAAAACTTGTTTCACAATCAACTCTTATATTCTTCTGAATACTTCCACTCAAGGATGCCTAGTCATTTTTTCAAAAATCTGTGACCAAGCCAAAAAACTGTCTGTGCAAAATCTGTGCACGTTTCCCGTAACATAATAGCTGATCATTTTGATGAGTGAAAAAAGGTCGCTACTTTCAACCGCTCTTTATTTATTTACTCTTAGTTTTTCCTAGCAAAATGAAAACTTTTTGATGCTCCTCTGTGATCGATTTTAGAAATCTGTAAAATCTGTGATCGATTTCAGAAATTTGTGATAATCTGTGTCATTTTTTAAATCTTTGCACAAAATCGAAAATCTGTGAAATACAGAATAATCTGTGTACCTGGCATGCCTGCTTTCACTTACACGAAACGGCCCCTACGTAACTGACATAAATGACGTGTCTGGTGAAATGAAAAGGTTTTTTGTTCTGCGTTTTGTTGTCTTTATTCTCCGCCAAGTGACAGCATTTGAATACAGCAATTTCGTTCATCTGAATAGTTATGACAAAATCAACAAATATGTTAGTTAAATCAACAACATTTCAGTTGAAGCAGCCAGGGCGTGGAACAACCATTGCAATATTGTAATTTTGTGATCTGCGGTTTTTCCGTGCAAGCTTTCGTAATCAGAAGTACTGGTGAAATGTAACATAAATGAATACTAACGCATATTTTTCAAATAGTGCATAGCAGCATATTCGTTTAAGACCTAGATAACGTCAGTGTTAGAGGTAATTTTCTAGACCACGAACTAAACAACACCTTCCCGCATGGGCATGGCTGCCAGATGGCTGACTAAACGCTGCCAGCGGGAAAAATATGGATGGCAGACATTCTGGTGACCGACTGCCTCACCGCTGCCAGACATACAACTCAAACGATACAACCGTATCCACCAGGGTTTATCCACATCGAAATCTTTGACATTTTCAGTGAAGGTGAAAAGATGAAAACGCTCGGCTAACTAAGATACATTCGACTATTTTTTGCCAAATTGGATTTGACAGCCGTCACTGAATCAATTTTGGTAGCCATCTGGTGGCCATGGCTACCCAGGTAGCCAAAAGGCCAAGCGGGTTATAGCATCTTGCTAGGTCTATCCATTTCAAGAGCCCATTACTAAACATACATACAATTCAATTGAATCCACCGTGATATTAATCCTACTTGTCTGTCTAAATCCGTTCTGGAATCCGATGTTGAACGTTACGTCATCAATCAATTCATCTCTAGAAATAGTTGCATTTCGCGACAGAAAATCCTTTGGTTCTCAACATTGACTTTGCAGCGACAGTGGTCTCAGTCTAGTCAAGCATTGTACCTCTACATTTACCATGGCTTACTATATGCAGATATTCAACATAAGCAAACTAAAAGAAGGAACCACACCGGAATATCAAGAATTGAAAGAAAAACAAACACGTCACTTTGCCATAGATAGAACAGGAAAATCTCGTACCCCTACACGCCCATAGTGGAACCGTGAAGCGACCATCCCAGATCGACAGGCGTCGGTTGGGTGATTGTCGTGGAGGTCGATGCTTTTATTATGGTTCCGCAATGATTCTCTATAAACGCGAATTAGAAGCCAGCTTATTGGAGACTCCACTTATATTTACTGTGGGAAGATAGTGGAAGGTGAAGACATTGTTTTTATTGCGTTTGTGCTTCTGGTCTGATCTATTGACCAGTTTTTATTTATCCTATGGTTCAACTTTCGGTTGATTATATTCCAAATGACTCTGGCTGCCCCGGCACTAACGACTAATTATTATTGTTGACTAGTTATTGTTATTGTTGATGCCTAATTAAAGTTTGAACGTTCTCTTGCAGTTTAAAACCAAGATGTTTGACCTCATAAGTAATCGAACTGCTCTTGTAAAATTCGTTTTATTTGCAGTTCATAATGTGTCAAAAAAAAACTCTGTAAGATTAACATTGGGATTTTAGCCAAGTACTACTATCAATGATGGAGAGACAGAAAACTACAAATTTGTCATAAGATATCTAGTCTGCAATTAGGTAATTGCTATTACATCAATAATACCTATTCTCCTTGCTCATAGTAATACACTTTTTCATACCATAGATTTATGACTTCTAAACCATCTCGACAGACCATAAATCTTCTGAGATGGCTATGGTACGTAATGTTGAAAGCAATGACCTAGTATATATTTAATCCACGAACCACTCAACGGAAAAGTATGGTGACCTACAACTCTAGTCCATTATTAACGAACTAAGTTTTTTTCAATAACCCTTCAATGTTTTTTTCCTAACCAGCTATTAAGATATCCATAGTTTCAGTTTGATTGAAGAATTAGTGACCAAGGGTAGGAAAGGTTTTTATTCTCAGGAGTTACGCATTGTGCGAAATCATTGCTGCTGACATAAAAGTTCACGTACGTTCCTACATGGCTACGTCTCAGAACTTCTGAATAATCAGTTGGAAATTTCAACTTTAATTTTATCCCGGCTTTCCACGTTCAAATCGACACCATTCTCAGCCATTATTTAGGGTAAATCGGTTGGTCCTGGGGCGGTTCCTTTCGTCGAAAAAAGACCATTTTCTCATGAATAAATCATTTCACTGACTCCATATTTACCATCATAAATTAGTCATTAACTACACCCCGCGATAATAAACCTCCACAGGCACACACGCACCAATCATCAGGCATTTTATTATATGTCATTCTTCTTTTTACGGACTATATCCCTGATGGCCGGAGCCTACTTGAAAGCGTTTTACTGCACATTGCGTGCTGCCCTATCTTTCGGCACTGCATCCCTCAGCACAACATTGAAAACGCATGGATATTTTGATGAACTTGAAACCCGGGAGCATGAATATTGCTGAAAAATGTACAATCCACATGGCAGTGTGTGAAATGCCGAGGGGGACGACACTTAAAAACTTCACTTTAAAACCAAAAGGATGAATCGTCTTTTTTGGTGGTATATTTTCTTGCAGTTCATCTTTACTGTGCATAGCAACGGATTTTTTTGGATTGATCGTCTTTTGCTGAGTTTTTTTTTCGAGTTAGAAATATTACCATGGTGATTTATACGTTGTTGATAACAATATTTGTTTGTATAAACGAAGCTACTACTTAGTAGAAGAATGATGGCTGAGCTGAATATTAATAGTTTACTTACAGTACGGTACAGTTTACTTGATCCAATTTGGTTTATTTCAGACGAGTAGAGAGCAATATCCCAACATGGATTTCAAGGCAATGTTCGGTGACTATAATTACACAACCTATCTGAAGATTTTAGTCCAGATTACTAATGAACTATAAAATCGAACCGGTATCAGCATCAATTCCATCAATCCAGCATCAATTCCTGGATTGTATCATGTCAAAACTTTGTTCACACATTTTATGATGAAGACATCGCAGAAGTGATGCTTAGCAATATATACTTTCAGGATCACCAATATTTCTTTCCAGTCATGCCACTATCAAATCAACTTCATATTCGGCACAGAATTGAAGTGTGGATCTCCGGTACCAATCGTGATTCAGTACAATAAATTTTAAGTTGTTTCCAAATCGAGTATATTTAAATATATTATATTATATTTAAGTAACATTCATGTCATAAACTAATACAGGGCACTTTCCTCAAATGCTGTTAGGAACTTATGATTATGACAGTTCCACTAATGCGAAACCAATATTAATTTACTCTCAGCATTATGTGTGTACATAGTTTGATTTGTTATAGAACTGTAACTACTGTATTTTAAAATTCGTTTCAAGGATCTTAAAAGAGAATAAATGTATCGGATTTCAAAGATTTTCAAACGTAATAAAATATCTCATGATCTCGGGTTCACGTTTTCTAGTAACTATCAAACCAAATTCTCATGAAATTTTAATTACCCAATTACGTGCAAAGCTCTATGTTTTAAGCATCACTTCTTTTTCTTGATTTGTGGCGTAATGTTGACAACTCGTTAAATGTCATGAATGAAAAATTAGAAGAGATCGCATGCGCTTCGACGTTCTTTTCAACGGTTAGATAAACTTTTGAACGATTAGATATATTTTTCAGGATATATGGAATTTGATTAGATTCTAACGACTTTTTGTGTTTTATAAGGAAAGTTCACGTTCTGTCGTCCCCCTCGTAAAATGCTTAAAAATTTCTTCCGATTTAATTCACGCGATAGTCAAGTAAAAAAAATGTTTTCATAATGAAGAAAATGTTAATGTACAAAACAATCCAACATGCTTCAGATGTATCGTAGAATCTAGTAAAGGTCATGGACATCCAAGAACTCTCTGGAAAAAAAGAATTCAGTATATAAACGCGTAATTGGTGACCGTCGCATGACTTTTGAGTACCATACTCGTAGTACTATATACAGCCAATTGGCATACTGTGATAGGATCTGTAAAAGTTCCAAAATCTCCTTTCAGTTGGCTTTAGGGTCTACCAACGTAACCGATTACATTATCGAGTTTCTAGTTTGTGGTCCATACTAGTGGTTTCACAATAAATTATTGGGATCATTGTGATAAACTATGAGGAAGTACTGGTTCATACAAAAACTACCTGTAGTTGAAGCCTTATGATCTACCAGTTTAACCCATGACAAAGAGGGATTCTTTGATATGGATCATACCCTTGATACCACTTGCAATTAACAGGCTTATTGTAAATGTTATAGGTCATCAAAAAATACCTGGAGTACAGGCCTTAAGATCTAGCAACATAAGCGGGATATATTTATACTCGAGGTACAACATGCAATCAATAGGCTTATTGCAGATGCTCTGAGGCACTCAAAAACTACCTGGGGGGCCTTAAGAGCTACCAGCCAGAAAAAGTGCATTAAAGAACTTTTTGTTTATGCTCTGTTTGATAGGCTTGTGAATGTGAATGACCTAATATTTACCAGCCTGGAACAGTTCAAAGTAGACAAGTAAGCAACATAAAGCTCTACAATTATGAACAACATTAAAAAGCGCTGATAGTTCGTATAAATCTTAAGACCTATTTTCACTGAAGTTTTTGGATGACAGAGAATATTACTGAAACAAATTAAAACACACAAGTGAGCAGTAAGTAGCTCCTGGATTATGAACAACATTGAAAAGTGATAAATCAGTTGGTGATTGCATGCGTAGATCGTAAATCCGGTTTTCACATAAATTTTTGGGCGACTGAGAATATCCCTGGAACTAATCAAAATAGACAAGTCAGCAATATGTAGCTCTAAAAGTATGAATAGCGAACAAAACATGGATATGAGCTATCGTAGTTCTTAATATGGTCTAGTGTAGTCCCGCGGATAATATTCCAATTAGTAGGATTTGTAACATCCCTTAAGAATTTCTATAGTCTAAGAAAAAACTCAAAGGGTCTTAAGGGGTGCAGAATTTTCAAAAAAATCGGAAATTTTTTTTTCATTGCTAAAGGTCATGTATGATCTTAAAAATAATATTCCAAAAGATGAAAAGCGGGAAAAACTTCTAGACGTCTTAAGTTCGAGTTTTACCTCGAGACTCCGACTATTATGCTCCGAGCGCCTTTTGTGTTCGCGCGCGCGGCGATTTCTCTACAGGAGCGACACGAGAACACGCAGGCTAGAATCGACTTTTAAATACCTTAAGGAAGGCCCAACAAGAGGAGAATATCGACAACGAAGGCGAATTGTATGGTCCAGGCACTGCCGATTAATGGCATGTAAGTATGAGATACGATCTTACAGCACCGAAAACTTTAAACGCGTTTATCTCAGAACTACGTTTTTTGAGCTGGCCGGAGTCAAGTCAAGCAAATCTTGATCAATCGATTCAAAAATTTTACAGAATATTCTCGATAGTTATCTCCACAGAGGGACGTGGGGGTTTTTGAAAAATGTGAATGTTTTTTTTTTAACAATTTTGTGATGAAAAAATGAGGGCTGCCATTTTACAGAAAATCGATTAATTAAAAAAACCCTACGTACCTCTATGCATACTGTAATATAAAGTTAGAAAGTGTTTTGTTTTTTGTTCTAGATCGAAAATTGCGGGAGCTGAATTTCCGGCCGTCAACATTTTGTTTTTCAATTTTTAAAACTGATCATTTTTTTTGTACTTAGATATACATATTAAAAAGTGCTTTATACAAAATTCGGATTACTCCATTTTTTGAATCCCAAAATAATTCCCCAAAAAAGTCCTTCTCTGTAACTCCTTAAATACTTTTGCGTATTGTGAAATATGAATACGAAATATTTCATACATGATAGCTACGTCAGTGTCAGTACGAAAATCCACCAACATTCGACGCAGCAATACTTGATCACGAACGAAAGCAAGCAGCAATTGACATCGACCTCTTTCAATCACAAGCTGCTGAGAAGGTAAGACGTGACCACAATAGACCTGACGTGCGCAGTGATTCCCTGCAGTTCTATCGGCAATTTCCACACGTATGGACATAGTTCGATTTTTATGTTAACTATCATAATATCAAATGAAATTGAAAACAATCTATTTTAACATGAAAAGTTTGGAATATTTCGATGTTTTATTTAATGCATGCAACCCCGACTCTGTGCGTAAAATGAGGTTCCAGTGTATCACGAACAACTCAATTTATTCGGCTGAAGCGATCATTAAAGGAAATCCACCTGTTAACCCACCTAGTGATGATTCAGATAATTCACAAAAGTGTGCTTTGACGCTCAGGTCGTTTATTTTTTAACATTTCCGGAACCGGAAGTAGCTGCAATCATTCATTTGAGCTTGTTTATTGACACCATTGCTTCCAAATGTGCCCAAGTATGTCAAAAATTTTTGAGTGACCTTCGGGAAATTGGGCAGTTAAAAAAGGGTACGTTTTTTCGGTTGCGTTCCTCAGACAGTTATATCTCCGGAGCCGGAAGGGCCCGCCACGATCTATTTACTTTTGATCCGAGGCCATATTCTAGACCACCTTGTTTGGTTCAGCTCCGATTGAAAAAATTGTGCGTTTTGAAGGAAATTCACTCATATGATTATTTATACGGAACGAGAAGTGGCCGCCGTTTGTCTGTTATGTCACTTTTACTATTATACCTCTGTAACAGGAACTGTCGCGTTAAGTCATTTATACATGATCTGTACAACATTGTAGCATTTGATCGAGTTCAAGTATTCCCAAGTCAGTTCAGAGATCTCTAAAAAATTTCACGAATAGAAAAAAAAGTGCTGTTTGATGGTCTTCACGTTTATTTTTTTTTTCATAAATACGTTTATTTCATAGTCAATATACATAAGTTTTTCTTCGCCGTGGCATCCACAATACAATAGAACTTTAAACCTAATACATCTCGAATATCATATTAGTATTCATTACTTAATTTAAACACTGTTTTTATCAAGCGAGTTGCTATTATAAATTACATTAAATAAAATACATTTATAGATTTTATTGATTTGTTGATTCATTTCACCGAAAAGAATTTTGGATTTGGAACTCCAATGGACTTAATGAAATGATAAAAAAGTTTCATGTAAGAAAGGTCACGGCAAGCAAGAATGTCTCGAACTGGGACATTGGATAGTTTCTAAAAATATATTATATTATTGAATAAAAAAAACTGGATAGTCTACCTTGGGTACGCAAGAAATTTATTAGTTGAGATCTGACATCACGATACTCCACGCATGTCCAAACGACATGATCAATATCACGATAACCTTCGCCACAAGCACAATGATTAGTCTCAGAAAGTCCAATTCGAAGGAGATGTCATCTACCGCGTAGTGATTGGACATGAGTCCGGACATCACACGAATAAAGTTCCTACTCACATCCAGTCCCCTGAATCATGCCTTTGTCGCTATTTTAGGAATAATTGAGTGAATCCATCGATCCAGATCATCTTTATCCCAAGAAGCTTGCCAGCTGGCAAGTGTTCTTTGGCGAGACGCGCTAATACATCTCGAATATCATATTAGTATTCATTACTTAATTTAAACACTGTTTTTATCAAGCGAGTTGCTATTATAAATTACATTAAATAAAATACATTTATAGATTTTATTGATTTGTTGATTCATTTCACCGAAAAGAATTTTGGATTTGGAACTCCAATGGACTTAATGAAATGATAAAAAAGTTTCATGTAAGAAAGGTCACGGCAAGCAAGAATGTCTCGAACTGGGACATTGGATAGTTTCTAAAAATATATTATATTATTGAATAAAAAAAACTGGATAGTCTACCTTGGGTACGCAAGAAATTTATTAGTTGAGATCTGACATCACGATACTCCACGCATGTCCAAACGACATGATCAATATCACGATAACCTTCGCCACAAGCACAATGTTTAGTCTCAGAAAGTCCAATTCGAAGGAGATGTCATCTACCGCGTAGTGATTGGACATGAGTCCGGACATCACACGAATAAAGTTCCTACTCACATCCAGTCCCCTGAATCATGCCTTTGTCGCTATTTTAGGAATAATTGAGTGAATCCATCGATCCAGATCATCTTTATCCCAAGAAGCTTGCCAGCTGGCAAGTGTTCTTTGGCGAGACGCGCTATAGCAATCGGTCTCTCATAAATCTCACCCTCAATAGCACCACGTTTGGCTAAAATATCGGCCCTTTCATTGCCTGGAATGGTGCAATGAGCCTGGACCCAAACTATTGTGATTTGATAACTTTTGTTCAATATGTCGTTCAGACACTGTTTTATTTTGCTCAAGAAAAACGGCTCATTTTTGCCAGCAGCGTTTGAGCGAATGGCTTCGATTGCACTCAGACTATCTGTGAAGAGAAAATAATGGATTGAAGATAATGTGACGATTACACTCAAACTGTAATGAACTGCTGCTAACTCTGCTAAATGAATTAATCAATGGTAGTGAGGAATTTTAATAAACTGAAGTAAAAAAGAGATATGTCCAATCGACTAATTAATCGGAATTGAAACTTGCAGTACGTTTCATTTCGAGTTAATTTTTTGAACATAAGAATCAATGTTTTCATGATTATTGATGGTGATTTCTAGAGTTCTTTTGTCAGCACTAATAAAATGGCTGATATTGAAATTTGAATGCTTAAGATAATCGCACAAAAATATATTTGAATTGGTTGCAAATATTTACAAACCGGAAGACCCTTCGGTCTCCGATCCTCGTTTCCAAGAGAACCAAAAAATGCCTCTAAGATAATTTCAAATTTCTTCTTAAAACACGTTCGGTTTCACCTGTTAGGTATTAGTAAGTAAAAGAACCCACATTATACGAGGTGTGTTCAAAAAGCACCCGCAATTCTCATTTTTTTTAAAAAATATTTATTTATTCGTCCACATCTATATGATCCCCTTCAAAGTAATCCCCCCTAGATATAATACACTTATGCCAGCGTTTTTTCCAGTCTTCGAAACACCCCTTATAGTCACTTTTTGTAATGCTCTGTAGCACTCTCAGCGATTCTGCCTTTATCTCTTCAATCGACGAAAAACGCTGTCCTTTCATGGGTCTCTTCAACTTTGGGAACAGGAAAAAATCACACGGAGCGATATCTGGTGAATAAGGAGGTTGGGGCATGATTAAAGTCTTGTTTTTAGCCAAAAAATCACGAATAAGCAGAAGCAGTTTTGGAACGAAATTTGCTGCCACTCGTTTCATGCCAACTTCATCAGCAACTTCTCTAATAGTGATTCGGCGATCATCCATAATCATTTTTTCCACTTTTCCCACATTTTCATCGATTATTGACGTGCTGGGTCGACCGGAGCGTTCGTCGTCTTCAACGTCTTCGCGGCCATCTTGGAAACGCTTATACCACTCGTAAACACTTGTTTTTTTCATAGCAGACTCACCGTAGACTCTCTGTAACATTTCGCACACTTGGTTACACTTTATTTCATTTTTCACGCAAAATTTAATACAAATTCTTTGACTCTTCAATCCTTCCATTGTTTAAACTAACAAAAATCGCCAAGCTCTAAAAAACACGTCTACACCAGCCGCTACAAGACAGAATGTAAACAATGAATACAGCTGAAAATTTCACCATACATTAGGGACATATGTACCAACACAATAAAAAAAATTTTGACCACCGGACTCTCCAGACGCGCGCAATTAAAAAATTCCGGGAACTTTTTGAACAGACCTCGTACAATATCCAACAGGAGCAGTGATAGCTATTTCCCCAAAGAAAAGTAAGAAATGTTTCAATGGAACTGATGAGGCAGGAAATGATTTAAACGAATTGTTGCAGATGGTTGGTGTCCCAAAAATCTGACAATTTATGAAAACCTGTTACATCTTAACAATCACAGTGGTTCTTCTTTTCAGTCCAACAACTGTACAGTGGATTCGGAACACATTTATATTCATGCTTGTTTGTATTAATTGACCTCACGATCTTCGTGGAGAATTAAACAAAGTCAAAGTGCCATACAACCAAAATGTGACCTAATTATTCATTCCGAACAGCAAGAGTGCTGCTTCACTTAATAAACTGATGGTAATTGCGATGATGAAAAAAGAAAATTATTGTTTAATTTACATGCTTTCCTCTGTGATTTAAATCAATGGTACAGGAATTGTAAATGTAATTTTAGTAAAGATAATTGAAATAAACAGATACAAACTGAATATTTAATTAAGAAATTCCGCAAAAACACATGTTTTTTGGGAAACTTCGTAAAGTAACTCACTCTCCAGAAGAATATTCTGCTTCCGAGTCGAAGCAAACAATCAATTTGAAGCGCAATAACTGCACTTTCCCAAAAATGACCGATAACCTCATTTTCGTTTCTCAGTGAAAAATCCGCTACCCAATACACTGATAAAATTTAGCACGATAGATTCATATGGAATTAGCACATCAATTTAATATGCTTTTTTTATTGTAATACATAACGAAAGCGATTTGGTTTAAGATATCATGCGCAAATTCACCAAGATGCAAGATCAATTTCTGTTTCACCTAGCTTAGATGCGCTTTTGCTTTAGATGTGATGTGTTTTGCTATTGAATCAATCTACATGTGTCAAACACTTCATTTTCTAGTACAAATATATGTGAAAAACACTTGATTCGGTCAACCGTGTTACGAAATCTAGAGGTAACGAAATATCATATCGTTTCGATGTGCATTTCAAATAAATATAGCATGATTTCCACTAAATATCCACTGTTTTTACATTCATTTTGAGAGTTAAGTGGAGTTTTCATGAATTTCACGTGTTTTATATTTTAAATGTTTTACACATGATGCTAACGTACAAGTTTATTTCAGTGTAGGTGAATTCACACAATCCGAAAATAATTGTTCCGGTGCATTCTCCCTCGTCAGCAGCTAACAACTCTGCTCACCAATGGCCTCACCAGAATCGACTCGTAAAAAATGAACCTGATTTCCTTTGTCATTTTCATTTTCTTTCGCTGTCACTCATCAGTCTGCTCTTGATCACCAAGTAAAGCAAGTAAATCAAACTACATATTTGTCGACACAAATCGACAGCGATAAATATTCATTACGCGTGCATTTTTTCGGGCCTCCGAACTTGTCCGAAGCTATTATCGTAACTGTAAAACTTACTGGCAGTATAGTAGTGAGAATGGGAATACCCTCCCGTTTCGACTCCTGCCGGAGCGGAAAGCTCATTGGCCTTTTGTTATTGTCCGCGCGAGTACACCGACAAGGGGGCCGTACAAGCATAAACACGTTATTATTGATTTTACCCACCAGCAGGAATTTGAAGTTGGTTGAAGCATCAGTCGCGAGGAACACTTCATCCCATCGCATGCAAAGGATCAATCTTTTTGTCTACAGCATGCCATCGTTTCGTTTCGGACTGCCGCAACACAGTAGTGAGAATAATGACCGAGATCTGATCGGTTTAATGATACTACAGCCCAACGTTCTGTCGTGCCTTGAATGGTTTTTTTTTCTTCAAACTTGCTGTGTTTGCCTGTCCTGGTGATTGTCGGAATAGCAGAGGATGCAGGTCCGTAACACTCGAACGTGTTGAAGTTTTCTACCTGAAAGCAGACCCTGTCAGCTTGGAGCGAAATCAATCTTCAGTTCAGCAACGCCATCGCACGGTGTAACATTTAACTAATCATGTCAATTGCATGGGTGCGCAGTGCTGCTATTTTGGCGCGCACGAGTTTGACATTTCTCTCCCCTACTTCTGTGTACGAGATTCGATGCGGACTCGCTTGAGGGCGCCATGCTCGCAAAAAATGTTGTTGACAATTATTTGTTCGGGAAATGTGAGAGCTGGATATCTTGTTAATATGATGTCTTTGCTGAAAGCGATTCGAATATTGATAGGCGTCGTTTATTGACAGCTAAAATCGTGACATCCTTCGTCCACATTGGGGTCTTGTAGTCGATCGTGGCGGTGTTGTTAAGGAAGTGTGGATATTCTTAAAAATGACCCATGAAACTGGTAATTTGAAACACGATGAACATTCAAAAATATGTTCTCTTAAACTGTGCCTAATTTTTCGATAATGTTCGTTTATTGACCTATTAAAAAGTAATTGGCATGTTTTGGAACTGAAGCCTTTCCAAAGCTACTGTTTACTAAAAGAAAACATATTTTATAAAATATATGTTTTTACTTATTTTCCATACAACAGTCACTATTGACGATAAGCATTTGTTAGCATATTGCGATATCTAGAACGAAATCTAGAAGTGAAAAAGTCGTTGAATCCTTACTCGAACTCGAGAAATATTTGCCCTTGAAAGTAAAACACAATTTAATCCAGTAAGATCTCACTTGTCACTCGATCTGACAGCAAGATGACCAGCATCTGTTTGCTTGGCATTTGCTGAAGAAGACTGCTTCAAGGAAGTAAAATATACCCATATCGACTATTGTTCAGTTGAAGATCGACTTCGGAAGAATACTACTGCGCTTATCATGCCTTCAAGTTGCACATATCTATAACATTAAACGCATACTCTCGGTAACGAGCCATTGTTTTTTAGCAACGATTGCCTTAGCTTCAGAAAAGTAGTATAATAGCTACCTAGGAATTTCCAACCAACATGGATTTCACGCCATCAATTGGCAATCAGTTCCTAAATGATCATATGTGTAACTTCTTCACTTCAGATAAACATGATTACCAATCAACGATTACTTGTTGAATCGTTATATTTTTTAATACTAGATTCATACAATATTATATTAATTAAAATAGTTTACACACATAATTATTTTAAGGATGCTGGTAAAGTTTTACTGACTGTCAAGCAACTGGAATCCAGTAAAAAATCGATAAATTTTTCCTTTGCTGAATGATCCGTAGCGTTGCGCTAAGTAAATATGTAAAATATAAAAGTAAAATATGCGATCTCTAGTCATTTTATTAGAGCGCTGAAATAAAAAGCTCTGAGAGGCATTAAAAATATACTTATCCAAAGCAAAGCTACTATCAGACATCAGTACTACCTATACAGTACAATAATCAATTCCTTTCAATTAGGTTTCTCGGGTATCGAAATTGTTCACTTCTTCACTTTTGATAATGATTTTATTTGACAAATATAAATCTCTAAGGTATTTACAGCCATCATTCATTATTATTAAGATATGAAAATCATCTTCTAAAATCGAAGGCGAAATTTTGTTGGTTTTATAAATAAACTTAAACTGCATTATTATCATTATTTCGCACACAATTTATTGCATTGGCTGGGCTGGCTACTCCAACACATTTTGAGCTTAGTGGTAGGATGCTAGATCTACCCAAGACAGTATTGATGTTTGATTATTCCATATGAATGGTGAGACTCGCTTCAAGAGACACTCTTCCGTGTAAATTGAACCGTTGATTGTTTCGGAAATTATTAAAGAGGCGCGTGTTTCACCACATACGCAAATTTCCTAATTGCCCCGAAACATCGAACTTGGACATGGTTGTGAGAACTACGGATACAAGAGACTGATTTGGCTTAAGCAGTTTACGAACTTCCTGAATAGTAATCCTATCAGTTCATTTTTAAAGTAATTATCCACACTTGAAAGTTCACGTGACGTCACGGACTTCTAAGCAACTTCTAGAATACTTTGTTCAGTATTTTCAAGTTGCTAGAAATTCCGCATGTATTTTTAAGCGGCAAGAAAGTGTTTCCAATAATCGTGGAACTTTTGGTTGCTTTCGTCATCCACCACGATACAACACGATTTGATGAGCAACTTCGTGTAAAGTTTCCGGGTTAGGATTTCCGCAGTGATGCTTTACTTTTCAGTTTGAAGTTCATCACACAAGATACAGTTGTATTTGCAACTCCAAACTTTTTAGCGATCCATCGGAGGGACGCCTTTAGATTTTGATTGTAAGTTCACAAAATTTGTTCACGAACTATGAATTTCAAGAGTTTCAAGAAGAACATGGTTGAAGGATCTAGATCTAAGTTAGGTTTTTTTTCACGTGCTATCCAAGCTAATGATCAGTCATTATAATCCACTGTATCGGAAGGTGATCTATGTGCCCGATTATCGAGATATCAGGTTTCATCTAGAAGCCCCCTTATGTGCCCGAGGAATACGTTTCAATTCAAGACATTCTAGCTCGTCGTGATCTCCTATATATACCTTATGATCAAAAAAGAACCGGAATTTTCATTTTAAAATTCCCGCGCTTGTCCAATCGGTAAACTTTTATTCTCTCAACGTTGGCAACACTTTTATACACATTCTGTCAATTTTTGACGCATGTCGTACGATTAGTTTTTGTTTGGCGTCTATACAAAGAAGTTGAAAAATTTTCGTGTGGCGATTTTTATAATGGATGAAAATTTAGAATTTAGCGAAGGAGCATCATCCCGTTCTTCATTCGTTTCTCTTTCTACCGATGCTCCTTTTAACCACCGTTAGTTTATCTCTTGGAGTAACAAAATATCTCTTACAATTCAATGAGAGAGCGACCTTCAAGTGAGGTTCATGTAAACGTTCGAATTGGTTCAAGATAGTGGATGAAAGGTAAGCCAGTCAATATAACTGAAATATCAATTACAAAATAAACGTGAATTAATTGTTCCCTCTTTCAGTTTTTATTTTTAATATTTCGAAACACATCTAAATGCATTTCAAACAGTCAAAATTATCGATTTTAACTTGCTGGTGATAATTGAAAACTCAAATGAGAACCGGCACCCTCTATTTATCATTATGATTGGAGAGAATCGAGTTGGTTTGTTTTATCGAGTTGATGTTTAGGCCTATTCATTCGCACTTGTTCACTATTCGCAATGAAGACAAGGAAGACAATGAAACAGGTAGATTACTTGGCACTATAAACTGAGGAAACAAAACTTCAAGTGACTAGGCGCGGTTATTCAATTGACGATGAATTCTGGGAGCTTCGGCAACAAAAGTAAAATGAATGAGAATGGGTATGCTGACAGTCAACGACCAAAAATTTCATTTTCATCTAATAATATTCGATTGAAATGAGTATTACCGCACTGCCAAGAACTCCGTTTCAAACATCGGTAGATGTGAGTTTGAGGGTAAGAAAAAATATTACATGAAAAATTTTTTCTAAATGGCGGATTATAAACAAATTGTCTTTCCGTTCAATGTCGTCTGAAGGTGAAGTCTGATGCTTTCAAATGAAATATCAAATCAATCTGGAGACATATCTCATGTGCGTGAGTCTCAAAAACTATGAAAAATAGTTAAAATTAGTGAATTGTTCTATGCAATGTTGAGGAAGTTGTTTTTAAATACTACAAACTTTAGAACTCAAATCAATATACTGAATCTATAATCCTGACAAGTGATATTGAAAAAAAAAAGATTCATTACTTTCAAGTAAACTACGAGATTACACTTCCCATGTTTCGTATTGGCTAATTTGGGATCAAACGCTTTGTAGTAAAATTTATTGCCATTAGAAATGTAGCAACCCTATTTTCGAAAAACTATAGTAATCGACTACCATAGTTTTCCCAGGATGAACATTTCTTCACTATAGATGAGTGTGGCCTAGCTCTGTCTTAATGAAAAAGGACACCTCATCCGTGGACCAATTCTGAACGTATCTGGTCAAACACAAGCCTTAAACAGTTCAATTGTTGTTAGTAGAGAACCGAATTCTGCTGCAGCTTATAATAAATAATCCTTTTCCAGTCCCGGGTCCTGAGTTGGCGGTTCAATGCATAGGGCGCTGGTCTTACAAACCTGTTGTCGTATGTTCGAGCCTCGACCTGGAAGGATTCGTAGTGTCAGTAGAATCGTAGCACCAGCCATGCACTGGTTCTGTACACTCTGAATCGGCTGCGAAGTTTGTTGAAACAGAAGGTCGAATTCCACTATAGGAATGTAATACCAAGGCTTTGCTTTTTTCCAGTCCCACCAAATTAACACCAGAACCTTCCTACTCGTTATTCTTGGTTTGGTCGCTTCACTGCGGTCGGCCACGATCGATTTCACACAATGTTCTCGTATGACACCCACTTCGCATTCCCAGCCACCATCCGCACTCTATGAAATGGTCTTCGAGAAACGAGAGTGATAAAAAGTGTCCCAGTTGGAATGTAAACAATAAATTAAAGCTAGATTTAAACTAAATTGGTGTTAATAAGTCCATTTATGGTTGCTTTAAAAAACTTCTATTAAAACTGAACCTTGATACAGCATTAGATGGTTACATTTCTCTAGGATAACTGAAATCTCGAACCTTCCTTTACAGTTACAGCCAATTAGCGCCTCCACAGTAAAAACGGGCACGGAACCAGCGTATTCCTTCCAACGTATGCCGCATTTTCTGGATGTCCTTGATTTTCCCTCCGCATCGTCAAAGTCCCTACTTTGAAATTGTTCTGTACTTTACAGGCATTGGCTTGGGGACAAAATCGAACCTTTGAGTAGTGGCAGCTGGACAAATCGAACCAAAATGTGACTGCCCTTATGAGTGCGGCAACGAACGGTAATACACACTTTTTCCGGCATTCTTCAATGTAACTTGGACGACCGGTTCCGTTTTCAGACCACAGCTTGAAATCGCTTGCCATATCATGGCCGTCGTCACAAACTTATAAGCAAATACGAACTTAAATCTTCACGGCACATCTCCACGACCAGTCACGACGTAACGCAAACTTTTGACCAGGAAGCTGCTGCATAAAATCGAATTCGACGTATGCTATGTCAGCGATAAAAGTCCATCCCTTTTGTTTCGTCAAAACAAACGCTTCTGCTTTATGTGCCGGATCGAATATTTACTGATTTTGTTCGGCTAGTTCCTATCCTTGCAAGGATGTTCCGCATCTATGGCGTTGTACCTTCCGGCCACATTTCAGATCGAAAGACCGAAATTAGCTTCATTGCAACTTTGCAATAATTTGGAAGCCACACTTCTGTACTACTTAGAGATCTTATAGCAAAACCGATTCACCATACTTCAGGCCCACAAATTTCAAAGTAGTATAACCTTACTTTGTAATAGGCTTTGTACAGGCGAATTCTGCAAGAGCAATCATTTCAATCTTTTCAACAACCATGTTTATCCTTCAATCGCAATCACCATATTCTGATTATCGTAGATGTAAGCAATACTATTTCTCTCAGTTCCAATTTACACACGCAGAGAAACCTACTTGCTTCGAACATTATATATTTCATACTTCGTATGAAGTATTTCGTTGGATTCTAACTTATATTTTGTGCGGACTATCATTTATACTCAAATTATGATTAACAACATTGGGTTAGTACACGAATAAAAATCCATTGCCGTTACCATAGTCGGGCAATGATTATATACGCTAAGAATCGGCTGCGAAGTCTGTTAAAACAGAATGGTCAAATTCCACAAATGAAATGTGTAATACCAACCCATTGTCGAGCCTCCATCAGTGTAAAAAGTGGAAAAACTTTTGTAGATACGAAAATTTGAAGATCTAATTTCCATTCTTTCATTAAGGACACTGTTGCTCTACTTTTTTTTGTTGACTCAATTATTTTCCCCATCTAAAATCAACTTTTAGCTAGATGTTCACATAACAGTCCGGCTGAAAAATTCGTATCGTTTAATAGAAACACACATTTTTTTGCCAAAATTCGTTTTTATTATTCAACATAATTGCCATCAGAGGCGATACAGCGATTATAGCGATCTTCCAACTTTTCGATACCATTTTTGTAGTACGATTTGTCCTCCGCCTCAAAATAAGCCTCAGTTTCAGCGATTACCTCTTCATTGCTTCTAAATTTTTTACCAGCGAGCATTCTCTTGAGGTCTGAGAACAGGAAAAAGTCACTGAGTGCCAAATCTGGAGAATACGGTGGATGAGGGACCAATTCGAAGCCCAATTCGTTCAATTTCTGCATTGTTTTCATCGACTTGTGACACGGTGCATTGTCTTAATGAAACAAAACTTTTTTCTTCTTCAAATGAGGCCGTTTTTTCGAAATTTCGTCCTTCAAACGCTTTAATAACGCTATATAATAGTCACTGTAGATGGTTTTTCCCTTTTCAAGGTAGTCGATGAAAATTATACCATGCGAATCCCAAAATACAGACGCCATAACCTTACCGGCCGATTGTTAAGTCTTTCCACGCTTTGGGTTCGGTTCATCGCGTGCAGTCCACTCAGCTGACTGTCGATTGGACTCCGGAGTGAAGTGATGGAGCCATGTTTCGTCCATTGTTATATATCGACGCCATGTTTCGTCCATTGTTATATATCAATTCGTTGTTGTTTTTGATCGATTGTGAGCTCACGCGGCACCCATTTTGCACAAACCTTTCTCATATCCAAATATTCGTGAATAATATGTCCAACACGTTCCTTTGATATATTTAGGGTGTCAGCTATCTCGATCAACTTCACTTTACGGTCATTGAAAATCATTTTGTGGATTTTTTTCACGTTTTCATCGGTAACAGCCTCTTTTGGACGTCCACTGCGTTCATCGTCTTCGGTGCTCATATGACCAGTACGAAATTTTGCAAATCACTTACGAATTGTTGCTTCGCCCGGTGCAGAGTCTGGATAACACTCATCAAGCCATTTTTTGGTATCGGCGGCACTTTTTTTCATCAAAAAGTAGTGTTTCATCAACACACGAAATTCCTTTTTTTCCATTTTTTTCACAATAACAAAAGTAGCTTCACTCAAAATGCAATATCTCACAAACTAATAATCAGACAGCTGTCAAATTTATACACGTATCTTTTGAAGGTTGGTACTAACTGAAAATGGTATGGATTTAATTCTAGTGGCGCCCTCTCATAGAAACGATACGAAATTTTCAGCCGATCTGTTAATATTTCTCTGTGTGCAACATAACGTATGTTGTTGCTTGAAAAGCGCCTCCGACATGAAGCGCAATAATAGTCCGATTTAATTGGTAAGTCAATCATAATCTTGCTTAGTGTATATCAAGGAATCACTTCGTCCGTCGGTTTCATGTACCGCTGAGACTGATGACTGTAATCAAAAATCCTAGCAAGTAGAACTCCAACTAAATCATGCAATGCGTTCTATAATAAAATAAAATAAAATAAAATAAAATACTGTGTTATTTTATTCTTTTAAAGTTATTTAATTACATCAGCAATTAACAACAGTTTTATGGGAGCAGTAAGCAGATTCTTAACATTTATTAGTGGTCAATTGTCTCGTTGAACTACCGACAGTAAACTGTCATTAGACGGTACTGGAAACGTCTTTAGTTCATCTTTAAGCTACGGTTTATTTAAACAGAAACTGAAACTAACGACCTCGGATACTCGCGAGAAGGAACCCGTACAGTATAAAGTTATCCTCATCGACGATAGAATAATAGAATGCCAACATAAATGTTACAGTGTACAAATCGTAGCTCGTGTAGTAGTCAAGTACTCGAACCCGACGTGAAAGGATTCTTAGCTTTAAAAGGATCAAAGAACGAATCATGCAATTGTCCATCACATACGGATCGGCTGTTAAGTCTGCAGAAGGTCAAGTTCCGCATCGGAATGTAGTACCCTGACTTTTAATTGAGATAACAGTCGCACATTACTCAACCACGCCAGAGACTGTCAGATTAGCGTCTTGTTTAATTTCAGTCTGTCTGCCTCTGATGAGTGAACAGTAAATACTTTGCGCTTCTTATCTTTTCTCGGCACTCACGTTCGATGCCACAGAAAAGCCAAACTGCTGGACTTATCAATTCAAACTGATGCACGCAATATTTCGATAAAAGATTAGTACTAATAACAACTTCTAAAATTGATATATTTTGACCGTCCGTTCGATGAAATATTTTAATGGGTTCAATTCAATCGGGTTAAGCTTACCTGCACATATTTTCGACTAAAATAGCTTAGTGTTTGATCATAAAAAATGAAAATCCTATCGTTGATTTTTTTCTTTACATAATTTCTGTGTTCCTTATTTCAGAAACAATTATCAGTGCTTGACTATTCCTATGACGTTCGCACAATCAATCTAGCAGAAGGATGCTTACAGCCGAATGGATAAATCATAATAACAATGCTGCAATGCGTCGAGTACGATACGTTCTTGACACGGCTCTCATGCCTAGATCCATCATTTCCGCTGGCTGATCTCTTTTCAATTATTGTATTTAGGCATCCGTGAGCCCATCTACAAATAACTTGAATCGCCTCATTCAACCCTGACATCTGATCGCTAGTAAAATACTCCCTTGGATCAACTTTTCCTGGTCAGGAAAATTGAGGTAATTTAATTATCTTTAGTAAAGCACGTACGTTTGCGTCCCACAGGTTCGTAATATAGAGCAGGAAATAATTTTGTTTTTGATGCTATACTCACGATATACTCAAGGTTGTAACATAAGTGGTACCAAGCCATGCTACAGGTAAAGGAACCACATTGAGCTATTATCTTAAAAAAGGTAACCAAAGCCAACGTATACAACAAGTGGTTCACTATAACACAACCATTTTTGCCTTTCTCATATAGAAAGGCTATACAATCACTGCAAAAATCGACTTTCGAACCGAGGCCCGAAGGGCCGAATGTCATATACCATTCGACTCAACTCGATTAGCTGAGCAAATGTGTATTTGTGTGTGTGTGTGTATGTGTGTGTGTGTGTGTGTGTGTGTGTGTGTGTGTGTGTGTGTGTGACAAATATTATCCCATACAAAGTTCCTGAATTTCATTTGGATCCGACTTCCGGTTCCGGAATGACAGGGTGATATGCACAAAAAATGTGAAAATATTATCACCCACTTATCTCGGAGATGGCTGAATCGATTTTCACAAACTTAGATTCAAATGAAAGGACTCACAGTCCCATAAAAAGTTCCTGAATTTCATTTGGATTCGACATCCGGATCCGGAATTACAGAGTGATATGCACCAAAAATGTGAAAATATTGTTACTCACTTTTCTCGGAGATGGATGAATGGATTTTCACAAACTTAGATTCAAATGAAAGATTCCATAGTTCCTGAGTAACATTTAGATCCGACTTCCGCTTCCGGAATTACAGAGTGATATGCAACAAAAATGTGAAATAATGCATTAACAATGTGAAAATAATGTCACTCACTTTTCTCAGTGATGGCTAAACCGATTTTCACACATTCTGAATTTAATTTGGATTCGATTTCCGGCTCCGGAATTACATGGTAATATGCACCAAAACTGTGAAAATTATGCTATAAAATTGTTAAAATAATGTCACTCACTTCTCTCGGAGATGGATGTACCGATTTTCACAAACATAGTTTCAAATGAAAGGTCTTATGGTCCCATACAAAGTTCCTGTATATAATTTGAATCCGTCTTCCGGTTCCGGAATTACAGGGAGACATGCACCAAAAATGTGAAAATAATGGATTAAAAATGTGAAATAATATCCTTCAGTTTTCTCAGAGATGGCAAAACCGATTTTTACAAACTTAGATTCAAATGAAAGATCTCACGGTCCCATACAAAGTTCCTGAATTTCATTTGGATACGACTTCCGGTTCCGGAATTACAGGGTGATATGCACCAAAAATGTGAAAATAATGCATTAAAATTGTGAAAATAATGTCACTTACTTCTCTCGGAGATGGATGAACCGATTTTCACAAACTTAAATTCACGGTCTTACATTCCCTACAAAGTTACTGAATATCATCTAGATCCGAATTCCGGTTCCGGAATTACAGGATGATATGCACCAACAATGTGAAATTAATATCACTTAATTTCCTCGAAGATGGTAGAACCGAGTTTCACAAACTTAGATTCAAATTAAAGGTCTCATGGTTCCAAACAAAGTTCCGGAGTTTCATATGTATCTAACTTGATAGGCTGATATGCACCAAAAGTATAGAAATAGTGCATTAAAAATGTGAATATAATGTCACTTACTTTTCTCGGAGATGGCAGAACCAATTTTCACAAACTTAGATTCATATAAAAGGTCTTATTGTCTCATACAAAGTTCCGGAGTTTCATTGGGATCCAGCTTCCGGTTCCGTATTTACAGGGTGATATGCATAAAAATGTGAAAATAATGCAGAAAAAAGGCGGGTGAGTAATTTCAGAGACATAACTGGATGTCGTGAATACGAAAAAACTGACACGCTCCCATCACTTTTCCGAATATCAGTTAGTTGATTGATTGTATGAATTGTGCAAGCTTTCCTCTTTTTCACTAAGGGGCTGTCCATAAAAGACGTCACGCTTTTTTGACGATTTTTGACTCCCCATCCCCCCTTTGTCACAAATTGTCACAGAAGCAAAGACCCCCCTTCCCCCCTATGTCACGTGTCACGAATTCAAAATAAATAAAATTCATCTCAATAAATTCTCAATATGTATGACAAACCATAAAAATATGAGGGAAAAATCGATTTATTACATGCTGTCATTAGATTAAAAAATATCCATAAATCTACAAAATCATCGGAATTATTTTATTAATATCAATTATATAAATTAACAAAAGTATTTGGTTGGAATTGATGAAACATTTAAATCATCTGTTTTAGTCCTCCTAGGGGTACACAGATATATTGTTTTAGGTAAAGAATAATATTTCCGTAGTGTAGCTTACAGGGCTGAGAAAATAAAGACCAAAACCTCATCAAAACGAGATCTTTGCCGGAGAATCTTTTCATTATTAGTTGATCAGTGAAAGTTCAATCATTGGATGATTCGATAAGCTTTTATGTTGGTGGAGTAAAATCACATATGATCAAGATAAGACATGACATGTTCTACGTCTGAAATCGTTGATCTCCCGCCCTTTTTCAAATTAAGTATAATTGAATAAACTGCATCAGAATCAGATAAGAGAAATTATTATGATATACTATTATCATTGCTAGAAAATCAAATTACTGAAAAAATTGTCAGTGCACATCTTAAGTTAAACTGCTTGAAGGCATCTTTTTCCTTTTTACTCATATTAGGCAAAATTTATAAATTTCGCTAATTTACTCGCTCCTCCGTGCACTTTTGCTGATCACAACAGAAATGATTTCCTGCATCACTCATTTCCGAATTTACAAGAAAAAGCTTTTATATCTACAAATACACGTTTTCCTATAGAATGTAAACGTTCATTGTGGAGATTTTTTCAGGAAATAGGGCAAAGCAGTAATATAATTAGGTATTTCAAAAATGCGCTCATTGAAAATATTGGACGTCACATTCCGAAAACCTCCCCCCCTCCCCCCTGTCACAAAAGGTCACGTTTTAGGAAACACCTCCCTCCCCCTTGCGGCGTGACGTCTTTTATGGACAGCCCCTAATAGAATTTAAAGCGATACACCTACATTAAAGTACAGATTAGTTACATTAAACAGCTACTATTCTACAACTATATATTCCAAACTTGAAACAATTCCTTTTTAATTTGCTAATATAGGAAGCTAGGTACGACAAATTTGTAGTTTATTTTTATTGAAGCTATGTTCGAAGATATCTGATTCTTCTCGAAATTTCAGTACGAGACAATTGCAATGGCCTGGTCTGAAATGTATCTACGATCTTCGGTATGCAAGAGTGATTCTAATAATAATAATGATAGTAATAATAATAATACAGATTAACCTGTATATATGGCAACCCTGTTTCGCATGGCATATTTTCACACGACCCCATACTAGTATAAAGATGTGTTCAACATCATCACTTTCGCTTTCGCATTGCCGTTCGTAATTGAATGTGTTAGTGACGGTACAAATCTGCTTTTCTACCTGTTTTCGGAGCCATCGTTCTGACGGTGTCTCGTACGTACAGAGTAGCTGCTTTAACTTAAATGACGCTATTTCTCACATCACATTTCCTTTTATACGTGCTAGTGGTAGCACGGTAGGACGTCCCCTTTGTTAGAATTCCTTTCCTATACGCAGAACGGGAAACAGTGAAACGATATAAAAGAGAGAGTTAGCAGAGCGGCAGCCAGTAATACTGAATGGGTCGTCGAGCTGTTAACAGCATATTGTGGAGGAACAATTAAGGGCAAGGTAAAGTCCCGCTCAAACCGTGCTGGTCTGAAGTGCCCAGTTGGCGGCAGAATCCATCGTTTGCCTCGGAAGAGGAACTACGCCGAGCGTGTCAGTGCTGGTGCATCGGTCTATCTGGCGGCAGTGATGGAGTACTTGGTTGCCGAAGTGTTGGAATTGACCGGTAACGCTGCCCATGACAACGAAAACGAAAATCATCCCTCGCCATCTGCAGCTGGCCATCCGTTGAAAACTCCGTCCTTTTCAGGATGACCACATCACTGTGATAAAGAAATATTTAGAATTGCTTTAAGTTTAGCCAGTTCTGATACGCCTGGAAAGTAGAATGCGCAAATCAAGTGGAAACATTTGTTCTAACAATTTTTGTTTTCGGCCGCATACTAAAGTACTCGCGACAAAAATACATATTGATCTGTGGCAACTCTGTTTCGCACGGCATATTTGTAAACTAGTATAATGATGTGTTCAAAATCATCACTTTCGCTTTCGCATTGCCGTTCGTAATTGAATGTGTTAGTGACGATGCAAATTATTTTAACTCCCATCTTGATGAATCTTTTGGTAGGAAATATTGAGATCTGAGATGGTTCTCGTGTGTGTCTTGTTTCGGCAATGGGCCTTGCTGGACTTTTTGGCTGCCTTTTTCGGTGTCATTGTGCCGACGGTGTCTCGTGCATTCATATCGGGAAACAATGAGACGACAGGTCCTCGATGTTGCTGTCGTGTGTCTTGTTTCGGGAAGAGTTGCTCAGCAAATGATAGGAAAAGTGAACCATTCAACTTTTATATGGATGCTCTTGTATAGATACAGACATCTCGCGTTCTGATTGGCTGGTGCTGTCATGGGTTAAATCAAACAGGTTTTTCAATAGTGTACTATTGAAAAACTTCAATATTGTTGTAATACACGTTCAAGTTGAAGATTTTCGATTCTATTGGTAGTTAGATTATATAAATCCTTCTACAGATCACTGAGCTATGAGCTTTCAAAATACGAGAAAGGCAAACGCGCCATATGAATTATCCTCTTTGATACTCGTTTATACCAAACATTTCAGAAAAGTTTAATTGTGAACTATTTAAGAATATGTCACACAACTGAAAGTTTTATCATAAAATTGTGATCATATTTCCGATGGCATGTAGCAAGAATTATGTTGATTCGTTAGATATAACAGGAGATATTCACGATCAAAAACTTATCACTCTCTCAGAGGGTAAATTTTGAAAAGGCGCCCCATAGTAAAGTAAGTCGTATTCACGACAAAAAGTACGGGTGTGTAATGTCAGAGACATAACTGGATGTAGTGTATACGAATAAAACTGACACGATTTCTTTACACTTTCAAATTCGAATTGATAGTTGATCGATTGTATGAATTGCGAAAATTTCCCCCTTTTCACTACTAAAATTTTAAATGATTTTTGACGTCGATTATCTCATTTCGGATTTTCATATTTCATTGAAAGAAACTATCAAGATGCTATACAGGACTCATTTCTGTCTTTTAGAAGGACCAAATTGAGGAATTCTCTACGATATTTAGCACAGTTCGAAACATTTTTCTCGAAAAATTTTCGCACAGCGAAAAGTGCACGAAGCAAATCAAAGTATTTTGGTTTTTCACTAAACTGATGATTTTTTGCTTCGATTTGCAAAGAAATAATCTTAATAGTTCTTTACATAACTTTTAGAGCCATTAGAACGGCTGATTTTATATAATGTTGTCCACTTTTCGTTTCTCGTTTTCTTTCTCTCCAATGCAAACGACCAGCAGCTGATGCTATCGTTCTTGCTTGAATTGAAACTAGCTTTGCGAACAAACCGACACATCCTTTCGCAGTGCCAAATGATGCGAAACTGGCTTAATGCGTCTTCTCGCCTTGACGACCGGAAGGCAAATGAGAACTACGACCTGAGCGTTTGAGGATTTTAACCACGCAGAAGCTGCGCTCTCCGACGCCGCTGTTTGAATGCGTCTTCTCGCCCCGACGTCTACTTCCATCCTACGCACAAGAAGAAATTATCGATTTTCGACTACGGTTCCCCTTTTATAACGTTCAGTTGAAGATATGTGCCTGACTACCTCAAAATCGTCGTCCTTGCGCGAAACCCCCAAGCGAAAGTAAAGAGTTTTCCACGTTATTTTTAAATTTTCAGAAAACCTAATTTTTGAGTTGTTTGTGGTTATCTCACACCGTTCAAAATATTATCCTAAATTCCTGATCATATTTTTGATGAAATAGTAAAAGAATTATGTTGCTGCCATTAATACAAGTCGAGATATTCACGATCACTTTCTGCCCATTCTTCCATATGGCTAATTTTGAAAAGGCGCCCCATAGTAAAGTAAGTCGTATTCACGACAAAATGTGAAAATAATGTCACTCACTTTTCTCGGAGATGGAAGTTCTTAAGATGTCATAAGAATATAGCCAAATTTTCATTCGGATCAAACCCCTAGTTTCGGAGATAGGGTGCTCAGTATGAAAACGTCAATTTCAGGAATACTTTGTTCATAAGCTACCTTTTTATATTGGCTAGTGATTTTCTCTAGTTTGCAAACCATGAGACTCTGTAACCAAATAAACCATTGATTCCATAAATGATTTGCTAAATTTTATCTAAGTCCGACTACCGGTACATTTTTCCCACATTCAAATCGTTATAGAGAACCGTAAATAATTTGTAGTTCATGTTAGTGTATGGTTGAATAAAGCGAATGTCACTATGTTGATATCCAGCTTTCGGTTCCAGAAGTACCGTCATATTATAAAATGGATCTCACTTCACTTTCTCACATATGATTGAATAGATTTTCACTAACTTAAATTCAAATGTAGCGTATCAATGTAGTAGTATTATGTAACAGAAATCTCAAAAACTATTTTCTAAACTTTTCAAATTGCAGTATTTCGGGGAATTTCTGCTGTAATATACAGAACAAAATTAAAATGAGAAAGGCATGATTACACTACTAGGTGGATTAAAACAGGTTTTAGTAATACTGTTGATTGACTCTTGAAAATAATTTTCATAATTGGAAATCTTTAAAATTAGACTTTGACCAGCCTTTGACCTCCTTCGAATGTATCTCGAATTCTCAAAAAATGCTTCTTCTTGTCCCTGCGTTATTAAAAAAAGACGTAGACATTCCCACTCAATACATTTTATCTACATGCAAAATTGATTTAATATATTAAATATTTTTAAAAACAGCTGATCACACAATGACCGCTCTACGCATGTCGCACCTATAGCGGTCAACCTAAAAGCACTGTAACAATTTTACCTATCTTATGCGAAAGCCCATATATGCATCGATCTTTGCTTGCAGAATTATAATGGTGCATCCAGAGATGTCCATCTCCTCTGTGTGACGAAGAGCAAGCAAAATTTCTCCCCACGCACTGACAACTTCAACGAGAGCTCTTCTCTTTCACATATATACACCACTATTGTGCACGCATCATGAGTGCGTTTGTTTATTTCCTTTTACCTCTTCCACTGAATCGCACCAAAGTGCTAGAGCATTAGCTAATAAATTCTCTGAGGTAGATGCAGATACTTTCACAGAGGTGTACATGCCGGTGAGCACTCTGGTGTATGGTTTGCGTAGAAGAAGCGTGGGGCACGCAAAATCAGCTAAATAAAACAATTTATCGTTAAACTTGGTTTTCATTGCAAATTGTTCATAGCAAGACCAGATCTACTCTCTATTAATTAAAGTTCACAGAAGTGTTCGCTCACCATCACGCGCCAGTGATCACTTGGGTGTATTTAGGCGAGAGCACGTGAGAGTGATTCGTGCGAAGAGAATGTTGTTCTCTCGCACCAGCTTCTCTCAACACAAGCACGCACTCAAAGTCTCTCTGTCTGGACACTGAGAAGAAGTGCGCTTTCCTCTTTGTGTAGAGCGGAGCAAATGTATCCGCAGTGTTTAATTGAAACCTACGCCCTGGTGTATCACTCTAGTGAAATGCCATCTCTGGGTGCATCTAAACTAAAGTACAACTCATTCAACCAAGCGGACCAAATAGAAGTAAAAACATTGACCAGCAGCAAAACAGCTCACGGTGTGCTGACTGGACTAAATTCTGTGCAGCCGTACAGAATTCAGTTCACGGCTGAACCGATTCTCACAAACTTAGATTTAAATTAAAGGTACAATCGTTTCATACAAAGATCCGACTTTTGGTTCTGGAATTACAGGGTGATTAGTGAAAAAAGATTTAATTTAAATTACTTCCTCACTTTTCTCAAAGATGGCGTGACCGATTTCAACAAACATAGGTTCAAATTTCATCCGGATCCAACCTCCGGTTCCGGAATTATTGGGTGAAGTTTGTTTAAAATTTGATACCGTCATTTAAAGCGGCAAAACTATTCCAATCTGTAGCCATTGTCATTAGACAACCAATCAAACCGATTCCAGCTATGTTGATTCTCGGTTTCCGATTCCGGAAGCACCGGAAAAGAAGGTAAAATAAACTTGCATCAAAACTGTTCCAATCGGTTGTTATTGTCAGTAGACAGCCAAACATTAATTTGGCTTTCCTTGTGCCTTGTTCTCCCCATAGACTCAAAAATGGATCCCAGGTCACTTTTCTCGAACCAACTTCGATTATACCGGTTCCCGCATTCCGGTTTCGGAAGTACCTGCAACAGTGGAATTCACTTCGTTTCCTTAAAGATGGATTTTGAGGGTTTTTATTAGCCCCCCACCCTTGGAAGATGCTTCAACATTAAGTTCCATTAACAATAGAGTACTTTTTATATAAAGGACAAATAACTTGACTTTTCTTTCAAATTTTTGCACCTTCCCCACCTTTTGAAATCCCCCCTCCCTTGAATCCCCACACTCCTTGAACCACCCCCACCCCTTTTGAACCCTCCCTTGAATGATTCCTGCGGGGGGCAGGATGGAACTGTATCGTTTATTTGTAACTAGGGTAACGATACCCCCACTAATCTTAGTGCCAATAGTCATCTCATACGAAAACCAATAGTTAGAGCGAGATCTGTTATCTCTGTTCGATAGATTTTCTTTAAGGCTAAGATGAAAATAGATATATTCGCTTCGAGTTTTCGCGTCACTATAACTGAAGTAATGCACAATTTTGTTTACCTTTTTTTTTACTGTGGCAAGAGTTCTTAGTGCCGAAACCTCGGCCGAAACAAAGATATTGTATGCGATTTTATCACAGTCGAGTAATCGGCAAATAACATGTCGAATCTACTAATTATAGGGCCATTGTACCAATAGTACGCAGATAAAAATATTTTACATCATCAGATAAAAATTATTTAAATAAATTTTTATACACATACTTGGAACAGGCAATTGAATGGAAAGTTACTTTACAGTTTATTATTCAATATTCTTTGACATCAAAACTAATCGTTTTTTTTTAATATCAAGTCTTGTCCATTGAAAGAGCAATACATTTCAATTTAACTTTACGTCGATCATGATTTTAAATCAGATTTTCGATTCAATTCATGTCTATTTCATAGTACTTTTGATTTACATGTCGTGTAAATTTAACTATTTTTTTCTGTGTACATTGAAATCAAGTTTTAGAGAGATTTCAACTCTGAAGTTCAAATGTTTACGTGCAGCGTGCATGTATAGAAAAAGTCACGGGAGCGTGCTAGGGTCAATGTATTTTTCGCATACATGAACATCACTTTACGTTTTTTGGATTTATATTCAAACAGACATCAACCTGAAACTGAAGCCGAGGCCAGAGAAGCGACACATTATTTCTACACATATCAAAGTACGGAATATTATAGTGGAAAGGGCTGTAATTTAAATTTGGTACTTCTTTATATTTCGTTGAGAAAATTAAACAACAATCCAAGGCTTGAAAAAACCACCGAGAGGAAAACCAGAACGCAGGTCTAAAAATTATCGGCTTTCGTAGTAACAGGGCCGGCGAGAGGTAAATGGAGGAATCCTCCAGGGCCCAAACTTTTTCAAGGGGCCAGAAAATTCAAAATTGTTTTATTCATTATTCATAACGTAATAAAATATCAAAAATCGAGACAAATTTAGCTTACGAATTTGTTGAAATAATGTATTTAAAAATCTCTTGATACGATGACATTCTTATACTCAAAATGTTTTTCAATTTTCATGTTTAGGGGCCCGTAATATTACAGTTCCCCCGGGTCCGAATTTTCTATCGGCGGCCCTGCGTAGGAAGGCAGCTCATAACCCAAGTAACATTTTTAATATCAATAAATACTTCTGGCTGTCTTCAATGCTACATAATAAATCTTGCATTACAACATTTAACTCCGCGAAAACCTACTGAAAACCTTTATAAGAGCATATTCCTGCCAGATGGACCATTCTTTATAAGGTTTATAAAGCAAAGTGAAGAATCAGCATAAACCTGCGATAAATCTTTTCGAAATGATTTCAAATTCAAGAAAATTTTGAAATCAACTTTATGATCAACATTAAACTTTTTCGAATGGAATGAATTCCGCAAACAATAAACTTTCATTTTTGATATATTTTTTTAAAATATTTGTTTTGTCGGTTTTGAATGCAATCAGTAAGAATATCTTAGATTTTAATTACGAGTATGAGACTTTTTCTGAATGCAAAAACTTCGCGTGCATTTATTTTTATCGTGAATGTATAGATAAAAATAAGAATTATAACTAATCGCCGTGAAATGAATGTGGTTTTCGCGATCATCATCATTTTCCATCATTTATAAAAAAAATAATTTTTGTGTTTCATCGTTATTTTTGTATAAATATGTCACATAAACCGGCGAAACAAAACACGTGAAAAATTTTCTAAACTGGTTTTAAAACTACACAAATCGATAGTCATGATCAGTAGGCATCTAAACAAACCGATTCCGGCTATCCTGGTTCCCGGTATCCGGTTCCGGAAGTACTGTAAATAGTGATCATATATACCAAAATGGATCTCACTCACTTTTCTCAGCGATGGTTTGACCGATTTCCACAAACTTAGATTCAAATGAAAGGTCTTCCGGTCCCATACGAAATTCCTGAATTTCATCCGGATCCGACTTCCAGTTCCGGAGTTATAGGGTAAAGTGTGTTCAATATTGTACACCGTCACTTAAACCGACGGAACAAAAACCGTAAAAAATGTTATAAACTGGACTCTAAACCGTTATTCCCAATATTATGATCAATTGAAAGGTCTTATGGTCCTACCAACAATTACCGCATATTTTCGGATGCAACATACATTTAAATCGTAATTTAGAGTGTTTACTAGTAGAGTTTGTATGTCATGTTAGTTGGTGGCCGTACGAACCGACTTTTATTATACCGGTTTTCGGGTTCCGGTGCCGAGAGTGCATATAATAGTGAACCCTCTTCATTTTCTTAAGGATGACCTACGCAATCAAAGCACTGTTTTATTCTGTATGTTATACTAGTTATTGCACAAACAATCTCTTGGTTTCTTTCAAAAATCGAAGAGAAAATTTTTGAATAGAATACCACAATATTATACATGAGAAAGGCATCATTACACCACTAGGTGGATTAAAACAGGTTTTTTTAATCTCATTTGTTCCGTGTTATTCAAGTGTGTGGTAGAAAATATTTTTCGTTTTGAAGTTTATACTGCTTGTAAAATAATGAGAAACAAACATAATACTTTTATGTTAATTATCACTGATAAAATCTGCATAGAAATTCCGTTATAATTAATATTTCAACAATATTGCTGTGCAATATTTCAATCTTTTGTGTTTTGCGTATGTTCATCAAAATTCCAATTTCAATTCAAAGAATATTTAAAACATTTTTTATATGGTGCAATTCAATTGAAATAATCACGACCGGCTTATTACTTAGATCATACAATGATTGTAGTTTTATTATAGTCTCCTCTACCATTTATTCACTAGTCGATTCCAAACGAACGCTACAGAAATCCAAACAACTACCATGCATACCATTAACTACATAAGGACAGAAAAAAATGCTGTTTGGTATCACCTATCCGTCTCGCTTAATGAAAACACAGAGATTTATATTTCATGCTTGTTCGTTGTACTAAACCTCCTTGATATGGTCAATAGAATTGGTTTTGCCAGGATTCATCTGCATCCGTCCGACAAACCCTGTGCAGAGCAACCATCGCAATCTCATCGTTTGACTGATTCACCTTGAACTTGCTGGCATAACTGGATCGACCGTACCATGTAACCATAAGTCCAGTATCTCCTGCAACAGCAGCAGATAATAGACCACTGTCCTCCATATTCACATTAAATCCAACCATTGAGGCAATGCTGGAATCACCCAACAAATTGTATCAGTTTTAAACCGCTCCGGATTAAAGTCGTTTCCTCGAGTACAGCGGACCCCTTACCCGGTTGAAAATACTACAGGTATAAGTTGATGATGCAGATGCATTGTAATGAAATACTTCATGGATGAAACAAAACTGCACCTGGTAGGATTCAAGCATCCTTTGATGCAGTCATTGTAATTACACTTTTTTTATTCTATGGCAGATTAACGACATCTTTTCTAGATGCATGGGAAAATGGTAATTTACTTTGATTTGTAGAAGTTTTCAAGAGCACGATCGATATTCTCATTCGATAAAACGTGTTCTACGAATTACCCAGGTTATAATTTAATAGAACTTATGCACTGCATAGGCTTCAAACAGCTAAACGTGTTTTATATATTTTTTCAAACTGTGATCACTATCAAGTTCTAATATCTTGGAAAAATCCTCTATCTATCTTCCTAAGTTATCTAAATAACTGTCGTAATCTATAATAAAATGCTTGATATACGCAGAATTTGATTGTAGATAATGAATTTTCACAAATTGTTTTCAACACTTAAAAGAACTTCATCATAGGCCATGGAAATTTGATGTAAAACTTCGTAAATTATATTCCATTCGTACAGAAATTTACTGGCTCCGAGTGTAATTTGCACTCGGCGAGCAAGTGAGACTGTATGAATTTATATGCACGATATACCAGCCAAGCAGATATGTGCTTCTGTGGCTCAGTCGACTAACTGGTGTCCTTTGTGATCTAATGGTTTTCGGTTCAAGTCGCGTTGTTGATGTCGATCTTTTGATTTTTATTCCTTTCGTTTTAAAGCCATGTAATTTTAGAATCACACAATTTTTCATATTCTTGAATATAAATTTGTGTGAAACATGACGCTCCGTTTATGTGCATCTGATAAGATATAAAATGGCAAGAATTTTGAGAACTGTGTACAAACTCTACTAGTTTTTATTATAATTTTGAAGATTTTTAACGATTTTGCCATCGTACTCTAAACGACGATTTAAATTTTTGCTGTATCCGAATATATGCAGTAATTTTTGGTAGGACCATAAAACCTTTCATTTGACCCTAAAATGGGGAATAACGGTTTTGAGTCCAGTTTAGAATTTTTTTTACGTGTTTTGTTTCGCCGGTTTAAGTGATGGTGTACAATATTCAACACACTTTTCCTATAATTCCGGAACCGGAAGTCGGCCCGGATGAAATTCAGGAATTCCGTATGGGGCCCCTTTCATTTGAATCTAAGTTTGTGAAAACCGGTCAAACCATCGCACAGTGCTGCCAAGGTGGCAGAAATCCGAAAACAAAAAATATTTTTTTCCTGCGCGGTATTAATTTTTTTGAATTCTCAGATAAGTGAAGGATTACAGTTTAAAGTATTAAAATTTTTGAGTAAGAAATAATCTCTCCATATCCTCTCAAAGATAGGGTATTGTAAACTTTCTTTTCGTCCTTCCATACAAAATATATGGCGTAATGATGATGTTTTGCGATTAGAGTTCTATATAGGTAGGAAAGGGCTGCCACTGTTCAATAGTATTTGATTTTATAGCATTTTTTCTCTACTTTTCGAAAACCACTATGCGATCCTGCATATCTCTGCACCTTGAAGGTTATTTTCAATTGTTTGCGGGGTCGACAATAAAAATCACAGAAACAAGGGCTATACTTTTGTAAATGAAGTCGGTGCGAGTAAAATTTAAATAAACGGCTATGTGATAAATAAAATCAGTAGATTTATAAAATACATAACATAAAACACCTATATAAATGTTGTTATATAAATCTGTTTATAATATATCAGGCGTTGGAATACATTAGTACCGTTTTTTCTGCTAAGTTTTTCAAAGTATAGTCCATCGTTAAGTACTACTTCCTGTCATCTTCCTGGTAATACTCGGATACCACGTTTGAAAAATTCTTTTTTCTCAGATTCGACGAATGAATCGATCCAATTTTTGGTGGTGTCGTAGTTTTTGAAACTGACCTGACAAGTTATGCGCCATGGATTGGAACAAATGGCAACCGTATGGAACAATGTCTAATAAAAAATAGCGACTGGGCAGAAAATTACAAAAAAAAATTAAAATTTTTGAAACATTGCATTGTCATGTAGCAAAAATACTATAGCAAAAATACTACACCATATTGCGTCCGCTTTTCATGCAATGCTCTGTCAAAACAAATTTGAACCGCGAAAACCACTTTTTGCATGTTTGCTCAGCGTCATTTTTTCGTCATTTTTCATTTTACATAGTTTAATAAGATAATTTAACATAATAAAAATCCACTATTATTAGTAAACCAATAGTATTCAACCAAATTCTGTTTTGTACTTATTTTATTGAAAAGTTTGTGTTCTTTCATAAAATCGAGTCGAAAACTTAAAAAAATGCAAAATGCAGAACATTTCCCAAAAATCAATATTTTAGTGAAAAACAAATAAAACACTTTTTCGTTTGTTACTCTCTCATCTTTACTCATAGTGCAATAAACTTCATCAGCTGTAAGTTACAACATATCAGAAAATAAACATAATAAGATATGCCCTTTTGGAGAAAATTGATGTTTTCAAGGTATAAGGAAAAAAAATTTTTCTGTGTATAAATTTTCCACACAGGTTTAATCATTATCTGAAACATTAGTGAAAGCTCCAAATCAATCACGAGATAAAAAATACACAAGTGAATTTATTAAAAAATGTCGTCATTTTCCGGTCCGTAGCGATTGGTGGTTTAGGTGGATCGAATATTTTTTCGTACATTATCAAGATGGAAATATGTTCAGAGACCTCAAATTATTAACAAAAAATCATCCAGCTGACGTTTATCGATGTATTTATGGTTTTTGCCAACTTTTGTATGGAGAGGCATCACTGTGCATCGCTGAGAAAGTGAGTGAGATTCATTTTGGAATACATGACAACTATTTTCGGTGCTTCCAGAACCGGAGACCTTGAACCAGGATAGCCGGAATCGGTTTGTTTAGTTGCCCACTGATAATAGCTATCGATTTGAGTAGTTTTGAGACCAGTTAAGTTACCCTATAACCAAAGACATCATATTAACAAGATATCCAGCTCTCACATTTCCCGAACAAATCTTTGGCAACATCCTTTTTTGCGACCATGGCGCCCTCAGGCGAGTCCGCATCGAGTCACGTACATAGAAGTAGGGGAGAGAAATGTCAAATTCGTACGCGCCAAAATAGCAGCACTGCGCACCCATACAATTGACATGACATGTTGAATGAGACGCCGTGCGATGGCGTTACTGAACTGAAGATTGAGATCGCTCCAAGCTGACAGGGTGCTATAACTCAGGAACCAGAAGTCGGATCCAAAAGAAATTCAGTAATTCCATATGAAACCGTGAGACCTTTTATTTGAATCTAAGTTTGCCAAAATCGGTTCAGCCATCTCCGACAAAGCTCAGTGAGATTATTTGACATACACACCTCAAGTAGCAATACGCAATTGATGCGAGTAAGTCCAAACTATGTTGCAACAAAACTACGAATATATTTTTTATGTTATACTGGTTAAAACAAGGTGACAGCAATGTTTCTTCATATCGTAACTAGTTACGAAATAGTTATTTAGGTTTGAAATAACCACATCTTTTTGTCATATTTAATTAATTATAAATTATAAGCTATCGTTACTCAATCCAAACATATCTTTCATAATAACAATGCCTCTAGCTACACAGATGAAATTTACACGAGATGTAAATCAATAGTAACATGGAATAGACATGGGTTGAATCGAAATTTTGATTGAAAACCTTCATCGATGCAAAACTAAATTGAATTACATTGAATTTTCAATTAATATAACTGTATCTTTCAATTAACGCTTATTTTGCGATTCAATTGTATTGAAACGTACAGAAATGTAAAGTAATTTTATGTTTAATTACCTGCTCCAAATATATGCATGAAAATAGATAAAAAATTCACAAAATATTTTTATCTGTGTACTAGTTGAAAATAAATTTATTTGACTCCAATAGTAGCAATCCGTAACTAGTTCTGATACCACTTATCCCAACTAAGTTGCAACAAGAGCACGAACATGTTTTTTATGTTATGCTGGTTAAAACAAGGTGACGCAGTGTTTCTTTATAACATAAACATTGAACTACCTATCATTTGTAAGTTATCGTTGCTTGATTCTAACATATCTTTAATCACAGCTATGGTTTCAGATACTAGTTGAAAAAAGGTTGCGAAACCATTATAAATACGTAAGCGTATATGCAAATCGTTACGGTGAATTGCTGTAGCAATAACGTAGATATTATAAGATTATAACATAAAATTTCTGCATTGATGCAGATAGCTATCGGTAGGTTTTCCCAACGTAATGATAACGGAAATGCAACCTAAAAAACTTTTGTTGGCTTGAATATGGCGATCACATCATGGAGTCGCAAGAAGTGTATAAAACATAAATAAAACCAGGATATCACTTTTTTCAAAACTACTTTTAGGTGAAAATAATGAAAGGCATTTTTGTTCTATGCACTATTATAAACTCGAAGTTAACAATATAGGGATTAACCATCGATTGTGATATTATAATTATAATGATATATGAATTTAAAGTAATGAGAAATCACTCTACTTGGATTAATTTTGAGCATTCTGAACATAAGGTTTTTTCGTTGTTTATTGTTCATGTCTTCATAAACAGATTTAGATTGAAGGCGCATAAAAAAACAGGTAATTAAAATTTAATTCTGCTCGACAGTTTTAAAATCGTTGTGAAATTTGTACCTTGTATCCACTTTATAATTTCAAATACTATACTGCCTTTTGTCGTGAATACGACTTACTTTACTATGGGGCGCCTTTCCAAAATTAGACATATGGAAGAATGGGCAGAACTTCATCGTGAATATCTCGACTAATGGCAGCAACATAATTCTTTCACTATTTCATCCAAAATATGATCAGAAATTTTGGATAATATTTTGAACAGTGTGAAATAACCACAAACAACTCAAAAATTAAGTTGAACATTATAAAGGGGGAACCGTGGTCGAAAATCGATCATTTCTTCTTGTGCGTTGGATGGAAGCAGACGTCGGGGCGAGAAGACGCATTCAAACAGCGGCATCGGAGAGCTCACCTTCTGCGTGATTAAAGGACTATTCACACATTTCAGTTCCGTGACGGTTCAATGAAAGTGCCTTCAGTGCGCCGTCAGTGTTCTTTTTTTGTCGGAACCCTTCTCTTCTGTTTCCGTTCCGGCACAGCAAATGCAGTGACATACCGACTTCAGTGAAAATAAAAAAATATCGGTGACGACGAATTTGTGTTTGCCGGACGGACGCTACTCTGACGGCGAGCTGCACTGAAACGGCATGGTGCTGGATAGGTGTGAATGCGCGCATAGAAAACGAATGAAATAATATAAGCATCCGTGCACGATGTCGTGCCGGCACTGAACCGGACCGGATATGTGTGAATAGTCCTTAAAAATCTCAAACGCTCAGGTCGTAGTTCTCATTTGCCTTCCGGTCGTCAAGGCGAGAATACGCATTAAACTAGTTTTGCATCATTTGGCTCTGCGAGCGGATGTGTCGGTTTGTAGGCAAAGCTAGTTTCAATTCAAGCAAGAACGATTGCATCAGCTGCTGGTGGTTTGCATTGGAGAGAAAGAGAACAAGGAACGAAAGGTGGACAACATTATATAAAATTAGCCGTTCTAATGGCTCTAAATGTTATCTAAAGCACTATTAAGATTACTTCTTCACAAATCGAAGGTGAAAATCATCAGTTTAGTGAAAATCCAAAATAATTCAATTTGCTTCGTGCACTTTTCGCTGTGCGGAAATCGTTCGAGAAAAATGTTCCGAACTGTGCTAAATATCGTAGAGAATTCCACAATTTGGTCCTTCTAAAAGGCAGAAATGAATCCTGTACAGCATCTTGATAGTTTCTTTCAATGAAATATGCAAATCCGAAATGAGATAATAGACGTCAAAAATCGTTTAAAACTTTAGTAGTGGAAGTTTCGAAATTAACACAGTCGATCAACTATTAATTCGAATTCGAAAGTGTAAAGAAATCGTGTCAGTTTTATTCGTATTCACGACATCCAGTTATGTCTGTGAAATTACACACCCGTACTTTATAATGTTGATAGAAAAACATTATGGATTCATTCAATGTTTATATTGTCGATGGCGACAAAGTTTCAACTAGTTTACTTGAAAACGAAATAATTTATAGAAAAATAAGTTATTTCAGTATGGGATTACAACACGACAACTTATTTTTAGCTGACATAGAAACTAGTAGAAACTGCGCTTTTTGAGTCACGCAAGTGATTGGATGTTAGTAAAAATAACTCAAATTTCGAGTTGCAAACCAGTCACAAATAAACTAGCATAACAAAGAATGTTACTTGGGACATAGACATTGATGAGCTCGATGAACTGTATATGCTCTTGTTCGAATGGTATATGCCCTTGGCCAATTTTTACTAGTCGGTTTTTCAAGTGATTGCATAACCTTTCTACAAGGTCCGGCACTCGAAGTGTTACAACTTCAGACCGCTCGCGCAGCTGACGCACGGGCATCAGCTCTCTAGAAATTTGCTAAATGACAGTTCGGAGTTGTATTGTTTACAAGCGCAAGAAAGCATTTTGCTAAAAGTGAACGCGAAAAAAAAAATCAGTGATGGAGAGAGCGAAGGAGTTGCTTCGTTTGGCCGAAAGCGGTCAATTTCCGAACATTGTATTTTCTGACGAGAAAATTTTTCCAATTGAGCAATTCGTAAACTCTCAAAACGATAGGGTTTACTTGACCGACCGTTCATACGAGAATTTGAGTCATCGATTGGCCACCAGGAGGCAGCACCCGCAACAGATAATGGTTTGGGCCGCTGTAACCGAGTGAACCAAGAATGGCTGAAAAACAACGTTCCGAACTTCATCACGTCCACACAATGGCTCTCGAATTCACCAGATGCGAATCCAATGGATTATTCTCTTTGGGCCATTTTGGAGAGCAAAGTCCGAACTAAAAGATACACCAGTCTCTAGGCGCTGAAAAAAGTTATTGTCCGCGAGTGGGCCAAAATACCTGCAAGTCACATTCGGCAGCTTGCGATTCGTTTTTTGACCGTCTCAAGGCCATAGTCAAGGCAAAAGGTGGTCATATCGAGCAAAAGTGAATTGATTCTGAATTTTGTATTATTTTTACACATTTTGTACTTTGAATTAAGTAAAAGTAATTTTCCAAACTGAATTTATGGCCTTTTTAAATGGTTACACTTCGAGTGCCGGACCCTGTACATGAGAAAGGTAAAACGGGAACGTTCCCGTTGAGACATTGTGGAGGCGCTACAAAAAGTTGTGCACTTGCATGCCCCATTACAGAAAGGTGACAAAAAAAGCCCTGAATTTACTTGAAATATATCACTGTTTATTTGATAAGTGGAAATAATTGTCAAAATTGGTGACATGACGGTGTATCAAAACTTTGCAGTGTTTGGTGCTCAAAACGCGACTCCGACTGAAAACCAGTATAAGAGCATATTCCTGCCAAGTGGACCATTATTCAAAAGGTTTATAAAGCAAAGTGATCAGCATAAACCTGCATAAAATTCTAACAATAAATTTATTCGGATTGAGTGAATTCCGCAATGAAAACACTGTCCCGCATACGCATGGCTGCCAGATGGCTGACTAAACGCTACCAGCTGGTGAAATATGGCTGGCAGACATTCTGGTGACCGACTGCCTCACCTCTGCCATATATACAACTCAAACGATACAACCGTATCCACCAGGATTTTTCCACATTGAAATCTTTGACATTTTCAGCAAAGGTGAGAAGATGAAAACGCTCGGCTAACGTAGATACAGGCGACTTTGTTTTGTCAAATTGGATTTGACAACCGTCACTGAATCAATTTTGGTAGCCGCCTGGTGTCCATGGCTGCACAGGTAGCCAAAACGCTATGCGGGGTCATTTCGATATTTTTCTCGAATGTGTGTGTCATGCAGCATTGCCAGGTTGCCAGATTTGTCTGGAAATTGCCAGATTTTTCTCGTTTCGCCAGACACTCAAACTAATCAGATCTTTTGCCAGATTCTCTAAATTTTCAGAGATTCTCCAAATTTTCCTAGATTTTGTCAGATCTCGCTAGATCTTCACGGTTTTGGCTTTCATGCGATAGGTGGGGAGACCTTTTGTTTTTGTTGCTCACTGAAAATGAAGCCCGGCAAAAATTTCCTTGCATATAGTAGACCCAGACAAATCCAGATAAATTTTTGAGTTTCGACAGATTTTTGTAAAAAATAACCTGGCCACGCTGGTGTCATGTCGCTTTTGAATACAAACAGTACCAATATATTAGATGTAAAAATCAGCCCGGTGGCAACAATAAGGCTCTCTAGCCAGTGCTATCGTAACCAACATCTCGGTCCATCGGGGCCTTCAAAGCTAGCAAGTCAGTGAGAGCAAAGTAAACAAATACAACACTTCATCGATTGTGAAAGTCAGTATTGCAATTTGGCACGTTTCATAACGATATCACATTCATAATCAAACATATAAAAATCAACTTTGTTTCAATAAATCACAGATATTTAGCATCAACAAATTTTTATTTATGTTTACATACTTCTTCGCTGTTTTCGTCTTTGCGAAAAAGATGATGGTCACAAAAACATGGCGGCCCAGTAGGGACTTGGTAAAAATCTATACATTCAGTAAGCAAGTAAGAATTATAACTTGTCGTCTTGAAATAAATGCGGTTTTTGAGAAAGTCTTCATGATTCATAAAACTAAAGTTTTGTGATTCATAGTCATTTTTTGTATGAATCGCTTCTATTTCGTCAAAACTTTTGCATATGTTATTTTTAGTTCAGTTGTTAGTCCGAGTAAAAGGTTTTATAGAAGCATTGTAAAACTATTCTATTACTTGTCAAATGAGGCAACTATTATAGTTAAAATTAAAATTTTTAGTGATTGAAGAATCAATTATAAAACTCTCATAAATTATAATCAGAACCATAAGGCATTCGAATTGTTACTTGGAATGTCAGATGGCTATGGACCAACGAAAGACTCCCGTCAGTCTTTTTTCGTACAAGGTTGGATTGCTCACTGGGGATAATTATATGCCCGCCTTTACGATTATCTCGCTTCTGTGTGTATCCCGCCTTGTGTCTTTCAATGTTTGTGCTATCTGGCAAGCCTAATTCGAATTCTTCAAGTTTGATATTTTGCTAACATGTCGGCAAACGCCGATAAAGAGAAAAATTCAACAAAAATGGTACGTTTTTGCGGTACTTAAAAACTTGTTTAAAATTCTGTGAATAATGTAAGCTCCAGTGAACAGTTTCAAGTAATTCTTGCCGAAGTACACAGTACCAAAGTGATGTTTTCGTGATTTTGAAAAAAATATCCGATGCGCATCTTTTCCTGATGGCGTTGTGTTTGTTTTTAGTGATTGCTTTTCACATATTCCCGTGTGTAAAGCAACTGACTTATATTTTGCGGTTTGAATGAGAGTTAATAATAATATTTAAATTATGAAAAATTATTTTCATTAGAAGCGTGATACGTTCATCTGCTCTTTTTGAACTAGTAAAAACGGGAAAAACGCGTGATTACACTTTCATCTCCTGGTGTGAATGTGTGAGAGTTTGTGTCGTGGATTATTTTCGTGTTTCTACTCTGTTTATAAGGTACAGAGAATCTACAACCAATGCATTGCAGCGGCACGCGGCACGATGTATGTGTTGTTTTCCGTTCAGTGAGTCAAGCCTGCTTACGGTTGGGGCTCACCATGAATACCGTCTTCTCAAAATACTGTATTTCCATCAGTAAAACTAAACACCCAACAAGAAGATTACTATATTTCGTTAATGCTAGCGTTTTCATCAGACGACAGTTCTTCCAGTCTCACGCATATTTACCTTTTTTTTGTTGATAGGCTGAAGATCGTGAGGAAAAGAAAGCGACTAGCCCCATTGACAAGGAAGATTCCAAGGTAGAAGCTGGTGCCATCGATAAAAAGAAAACCGACGATATTGAAGACGGCAACGGCGAAGCCAGTGGAAAGGAAACTGCATCTGCTGACGATAAGAGTGAGTAGCAATGAACTATATTTTGGAAATTGAATTCTGAAATTTAGCATCTATATTCGGAATTAGTACAGATTTCAAGTGAAATAATGTGACTAGTTGTTTAGAGATAAAGTAACTTTCATTACAGTGAATTCACGTTATAACGAATAATATCAAAGCTGAACATATGAGGGAAACGCAGTGAGAACATTATTCAGAATTTAGAACAATTCCAATATAAATAAATTTCTATTTCATAAATGATCTTGTATGCTGCGGTTATTTGCATCAACAGTACAAGTCACAAACTATCGTCTATATTGTTCTTACTTACGCAGTTTCATAAAAATGTCTAATATATAAGTGATTGATTTACTGATAATATTTCAGCCGAAGACAAACTCAAGTCCAAAAACGCAACAGATGATAGAAATGTTGCCGAAGAAGAGGATGGTGAGGCAGAAGAAGCCGAAGATGAAGAAGAGGAGTTAGAAGACGAGGAAGATGAGGCGGATGATCAGGCCAAATCGAAGTCGGCGAAGGTGGCTAACAAAGAAGCGACTGTTGTTAAAGAGAAGTCAAAGCCAGAACAAAAACCTGCCGCAAAAAATGGCGAAAAAAAAACTATTCCAACCGGTAAACCGCTTGGAGCCATCGCTCTGATCGACGCAAACATCGCCAAGAGCAAGATGGAGACATTACAAACTTTGCATGTGTTCATCTTTGAAAAAGAGGGCAAAGCTCCGTTCATGAAGAAAAATATTAAAAAATTTGACGGTTTCGAGTTTGATGCCGACTCAGATGAGTACAAGAAGCGATTGCAAGCAGCCGAGAAGTTGGATATGAAAAAACTTGCTCAAACAGCCGAAATCCTGGAGTTGGACATTAAGGGATCCAAAGAGGAGCTTGCTGATCGTATCTTTAAATTCTTGCTTCAACCAGACGGAGATGAAGAGCTACCAGAAGAAGATATTGACGAAGAGGAAGCAGATGACGGTGCTGAAGAGGAGGAGGAAGCCAGCGAAGACGAAAAGAAGAAACCGACCAAACGTCCGACAGCTTCCTCTGGTAGAGGTCGTGAGACTTCCAAAGGGTCTGGTGGTAGACCAAAACGAGCTACTGCTGGGCGAGGTTATCAAGGTATGAGATCTGCAACTTACCAGCTTTACCATTGAAACCGTTTAATCGATTTTCCGATTTTTTACTAACATAAAATTCCTATTCTTAACTTTATCAGAATACCTAAATATGCTTCTGTTCGATAATTGTAGATAATTCCTTATATGTAGATTACACCAGTTCCGAAGATGAAGAGCGGGTAGTGAAACCAAGGGGGCGTCGTCGCAACGATTCCGACAGTGGATCTGACGTGAGTAGTGGTTGATCATTGAAAGCAAAAACGCGACTTTATTTGAATAATAAATAATCTTTTACGTTGAAACAGTACAATCCATCAGCTGGCTCTGATTCTGATGCCGGGAAACGGAGGTCTACTCGTGCTCCAGCTCGTGGAAGTCGTGTTTCAGCAAGAAATCGCCGTAAACAGTCTAGTGAAGAAGAAGATTCCGACCCGAGTCCAAGCGATGATGATTTCAGCGATGTAAGTTGTTCGAATATATGTTCGTTTCCGATACTTATCCAATGCAATATTCTGTGACAGGATGAACCTAAGAAGAAGAAAGCAAAACCGGTCGCACGGGGCCGGGGACGCCCAGCTGGGCGAGTGGCTGTTGCGACCAAAGGTCGTGGTCGCAAGCGAAAGGCTGATACCGAGAGCGAAGAAGAAGAAGATTCGCTGGCAGAAAGTGAGGACAGCGAGAGAGTTCCGAAAAAATCCCCCGTCAAAAGCAGTAAACCCGCGGATAATAACAAGGCGAAGAATGCGTCCCCCACAAAAGGCAAGGGTTGATATTTAGTAACTATGCCAATCCAGTTTAGTAAACTAACAAATTTTTACTTTACATGACACAGGTAGAGGTAGGCCAAAACGAGAAATGCCAACCAAGAAATCAAAACGCGAACAAAGTTCCGCCGAAGAAGAGGACGACGAGGAGCAGGAGCTTGGAGAAAACGAATCCGAAGAGGATGAGAAGCCTCTGAAAAAGACCGACAAAGAGGAAACAAAGAGCAAGGAAGTGAATGAAAAGGATTCTGCAGCACCTCCCAGTGTAAGTATTTTTATAGCATTTAGTGGATCTAATTTATGAAAACGCATGTTTTTCTTCAAATTTAAATTTATCAGGAGGATGATATCAAAGAATTTCTCAAAGAGATCCTTGAGGAAGCCAATCTAGAAGAAATCACCATGAAAACGGTGTGTAAAAAGGTGTACGCCAAGTATCCGGACCATGATCTGTCGCATAAAAAAGATTTCATTAAGGCAACAGTCAAATCTGTATGTACATGCTTATTTTCCTGCATAATTTTACAGTGAATGTTGAAAATAATTGCTTTTCCTTTCAGCTAATATCGACGTAAGAAATCCAATGTGTGAGGATTTATGTTTTTCACAAGTTTATGCACGTTTTATCACCTTCAAGAAATAACTAATATTTTACCATGGATATGATAAGAGCATACAGTAACGTGATTCTAACACGTATTAGGAGTGTCGTTTGACGACGATCAGTGATGAGACAAGCAGACAACCTAGACGGAATGGGAGCTGCGATGGATTTAGTAGTCAAATCAAGTCACAATCTAAGCAGAGCAAATTTCAATTAAGTTCAAATCCGTTTGAACAGAAGCAAACCATTAAACAAGAAGCAACCTTCAATAGAAAGTAGAAGAGCAGTTTATCAGAAATGTAAAGTTAAGCGTCATTTATGCAAACTGATCTTATTAGAACGTATATAAATTTCAAAACTAAATCGTGGGACGATTTTCGATTCAGATGTACAAAATTCCAGATTACATCAAAGAATTTTATACCTGTGAAACATGTTGCGAATTTGTTTTCAGTGTTTTTTTTTTCTTCTTTTTTTTTAGTTGTAGATTATTGTTATGTGCATAACAAAATTTAAACCTTTTTCCGCTATCGAACGAAAGTTTATTGATATTTTTAGTCTTTTGAAGCTATTGAATGTTGGTCTAACCCTCTCCAAGATATTCGTTTTCTGCACTATGTAATTAAAAAGAAAACAAATAAAATCAAAGAGCATTAATTCGGATCATGGCGAATGCTAAAGGCAACAACGTATAGGACAATTTTTCGGACCCAAGTTACACCCAATTTCGGCCTCAAATCAGAATCAGATTGAAATCGAAAACGTAAACCTCTAGAGTTTTTAATAATAATCAGAGTCGAAATAACAAAACAAAATTGTGAAATAAATATACAAAGAAGAACACTAACAAATTAAGTCGTGTTGAGATGACGGATAATAGTTCTTTTTATATCGAGAGTAATGTAATATTAATAAATGCTATAAAATGAAGTGTTTAATATAATGAAGCAAACGGACAAGAAAGAAGAAACATTCAAAAATATTCAGATAAAAATAAACTATTATATCTAGGTGGAACATCGCTGCTCATTTTGTGAGGAAAGAACGCAGTCCTCGGTCATTACTTTTTTTTTGGTAAAGTGAAGCAGTGGCCCTTATTTTGTTACCAGCATTGGTGAAAATCGAGTGAAGTGAAAGTTGCCTGCGCATTTAACACAGCCACACTAGCATAAATCAAATAAACATAGATTTCCCAGTGTACGGTGACACTAACAGCACCTCTAGCGAGAAACGGGTGTACTTTTTTCCATTAGCTACTGCGGTTGTGTTAAACGCGCCGGCAACTTCATGCATGCATTTTAGGAGCATTTACGCACCCATTCTCCACCAGACAGCGTTTTTTGTGTCACAGGTTGCTCACCTACATTACTATTACACTGGGAAATCTATGTTTATTTGATTTATGACAGTAGCTAATGGAAAAATACACCCGTTTCTCACTAGAGGTGCTGTTAGTGTCACCGTACAGTGGGAAATCTATGTTTATTTAATATATGGTAGTATGCAGCTGTTTATACGATAAGAGTCGTATGTGACATTGTGAAAAACAAATTGTTAATGTATCGCTTTTCACTTTGTCCTGTTGTCGGTTAACGGTCGAAGAATCAAACAAGTTCTTATACTAAGACCAAATTCAGCAGCTGCAAGGTTCATATGTATGGTCTATAATATAAAGCAGCCCTTACACGAGACAATATTATTGTCAATACAAGGAGTATTGACAATACTTTTGATCGTGTAATGGAAACTTCATTGGATTGACGAAAATATTGTCAAAAAATCAAAACTGCTCATCAATCCGACAATACTTTCTCTCCAGAGAAGAAACTGTCAAATATGTGCAATGAACTCTTCTCTCAATGTTTCAATGTTCAGTTGCAATATTTGAAGCTTCAAACGCTTGATTTGTTCGAAAAATGCGGACTCAAGTTACCAAGTCGATTGGATTGACGGTATTGACAATACTTTGGATTGACAATAATATTGTCACGTGTAAGGGCTGCTTAAGAGCAAATTCAGCAGCTGCAAGATTCATATGGGTGGTCTATAATGAAAAAGAAACTGAAACAAACGTATCTCCAGCAATCCGTTTTAGTTTTATTAATTCGACCAGTTCTACTGTCAAATTTAAAACTGGTATACGCTGCCGTTCTATTTTTTCTATATTTGAAACACAGATAAAACGCTGCTGGGGCTGCCAGATTATTTTGTTAAAATTTCTATATTTAAATTTTAAAACTGACATAAATTATGCATCTAGAACTAGAACACTCCTGAATATGCCCTAACTGAAACTGAAACAAACGTATCCCCAGCAAACCGTTTCAGTTTTCTTTATTCGAACAGTTCTACCGACGACACGACCTGCCACTCGTCTATCAAAACTGTATCGTAAATTTAACTACCCCTCAGTAACTGGAAATGTCAAATCGAAAACGCTAGTGAATTTTTTTAAACTGGCAGCACAAGTTGATATATTTATTGATTTTGAATAACAGTCACCATAACCTTGGTTACTGCATATCGAAGGCAAGATGAATGTAAACAAAATAAATTTCAGATCGGTTATTATATTACGGAACATTTTAATGGATTTAACTGACTCGAGCGGAATGTAAAAATTGAGGAGTATGAGTTATGTCCTTTATAAAGCCAAGTTCAAAATTCAGGTCTTGACTTGAAACCGTTGTGTGAGAAGGAAGACATGGAAATGACCGACAACGAGCTGAGCGAGGCTAGTGCTCTGCGGTACCTGCATAACGTACGGTAAAATGATTTCTTCGTGGAATTCCACTAGTAATCCTCGAATAGTGGCCAACAAAGTGAAATACTGTTTCCACTGCTGCGCAATCAACCGACACAAAACAATTTTGACACCGGCATATTACACCGAATCCTACTGCCCAGAAAAGCTAGCAGTTGAAGTGTACGGATGAATCGCTGGAAGCAGATCATTGTCCTCGTTCGTTGGTTTCATCCATAGTTTCGATTAAATTCCGAAAATCGAGTTCATTTAAATGCATTTCTGCTTAATTTGGACAAAGTTTAACACTAATAGAACTATTCCACCGCTTTCAAAACATGTTTATTTGTTTTGGGGTTCCTTGGTAACTAGTCCATAGCAACTTAAACAGTGTTGCTCGAGAAGATTATTTTTATCATTTACAAGGGGTCGCTAGATTTGTGGTAACTGGCGGTGAATCGTTAGCGAACAGTTTTAATGCTGATTTTTCTTCGGAGTGCCTGGTCGTGTCGTCGGTTCTACTGTCAAATTTAAAACTGGTATACGCTGCCGTTCCATTTTTTCTGTATTTGAAACACAGATAAAACGCTGCTGGGGCTGCCAGTTTATTTTGTTATAATTTCTAGATTTAAATTTTAAAACTGACATAAATTATGCATCTAGTACTAAAACACTCCTAAACATGCCCTTATGTTGCAAATTTTTGAACTGCAGCCACGGTACCTTTGAGAAAACCCGTTATATGTGCATGAGATTAACTTCTTTGGATAACACGTGAAATGTATATCAGAAATGTATTATTGTGCACAGTGCCTTTCGGTCCACTGGTACGATCATTCTGTCAAATACAATAGGTATTACTTTTTATTGATGAAAGGAAAATTCATGGCTTTGCTACACTTTTTTAAAGTTAGAGTTATTTAATCATAATTTCAAGCGGCCGATGAACAGTGGAGACAACGATCGAAAGTAGACGACAAAATTAGGGATGTCGTAATATCGAATAATCAAATAATTATCCAGATAATCAAGTAACAAATTTTTTAACTGTAGCCACGGTACCTTTGAGAAAACCCGTTATATGTGCACGGGAAATGTATATCAGAAATGTATTATTGTGTACAATGCCTTTCGGTCCACTGGTACGATCATTCTGTCAAATACAATAGGTATAGGTAGGAAAATTCATGGCTTTGCTCCACACTTCCACAAGAGGGCGGATGTGTGGATACAAATGAGTTTATAAAAATCCACGCATAACATGTCATGACAACTGCAGTGGGGACGATTACACCAGGTCAATCGAATAATCGACCATTCATTCGTTGCATCACGGACAGCTGCACAGGTAAGAAGTGATTCACTCTGGGTGATTCCATTTACAAAGGAAAGTCCATTATTCATAGTAATGACATTCCAAATTTGTATGGAAATTTCATCATTACACTGAAAATCGACACATTTTCAAAATGTGTATCTCTAAATACATTTCAAGTTTCTAGACTCACTAGTATATCAAGTACGCTTCATTTGTTCTTCAAAAGTTTGGGGCATAAATGTAAAGTTTGTCGTCAAATGGCTCAATCATATGTCATCAAATTTTAATCTTAAGCATGGACATGTTGATATCGAATGTTATGAACATAAGACAAAGATCATTGAAGTAGATATCTACTTGCTTCTGGTCTGCCGCCACTTAATTTCGGTTAAAAATTACTAAAACAATCAAACATAGCCTAGATCAGTACAAGTTCATTCTACATTGGGCCCTATAATGAACTTTTTTAACCTTCTGTGCGAAAAACTAACTAAAAAGAATAAATATGAAAAAAATTGAGGAAAATAAATTTATGCCATCAAACATCGCTATAAAAGTTTAATATGTTATCACCGTAATCCCATAAATTATTGAGACGATTCATTTTCAAATATTTTACAAAACAAAACGGTTTTCGTTTGGCAAGAATCCGGCAGAAACACTATTATTAATAACCGCTAGGCAAAATTCTTTGTCGGAAACGACATTGTTGTCAGCCATTGCCGGAATTCTGGCAGAATGTCGTCAAAAAATTGTGGCAGATATAACCCGTCGTCTGGAAGAAAAATCTGCCAGCCGCGTATAAGTGGGCTTCAAACGATTTTTTCGAACCGGGAAGTGGTTTTCAATTAAACCACTTCTCGGTTAATTTTTCAAAAGGGCGTATAAGCAAGTGACAGTTTCTCTTTGTTTACTTTCTCTTCTATTAATTACCAAGCGGTTTCCACGTTTATTACTCAACTCTTTGCATGAAATGATACCCGAAACTTTCGACTTTCAAACAGAATAGTGATATCAAAGAAAATCATTTTAATCACATCACAATAGTCCAATCCACGTGCGAATGTGTTGGTGTGGCTATTCTCAGCAGTTGAAAGGTTAATGCTAGTGTGAGTATGTCGAAATAACCCAGTGAATTTTGCCGAGCCGCATTGTGCCAATTATTGAAGACATATATGCAATAAAAACACTGCAATGCCAAGAGAACAGTTGAGAAAGACATAAAATCGTTCATGAAACTCTATATCACGTAATGGCACTGTCTTCTACTTGGTTCATTAGTTCATAGCTTACGAAATTCTATATGCATTTTTCGCAGTGTATGATTATGAGTCAAAAATGTTTTACCTCAGTGTAAAATTGAACCCACACCAAACTTTGACTTCGGCTCGCACACATTCTAATTTCGTATATGAATAGATCTGCGCACTCTGCATTGATGTGAGTAACTGAGACGTCAAATTGCTCAATAATCGAAAGAGAGAGTGATTAAAGAGAAACCGTCACTTACTTATACGCCCTAATGAAAAGTCAACCGAGACTTGGCATCTCTGTTTTTCAGTGTACACTCTTACCAACCGCAACCTAATTTTGGGTCAAACCCTACCCAAAAATCAACTAAAGTGCATCTTCCGGCCTCCTGTCACGACGCCATCTTGATGAGATCAAAATCGAAACTTCAAAATCAGCTGATTTCAACGTAAACAAACAAACAGTAATACATTTGTTTTACGCGTTTACCTTGTTTAGTGCACAGAAATAAGTGATTTTTGGCTCGACTCTTTCACAATAACTTGTCGGTTTACCTAAAATACAGCAGTCAATGTTTGGGACATCAAGTGGAGATAATTTTCACAATTTGAGAGTCGCGATGAGTATCAAAACATCGCAGTGTTTGGGGCTCGAAACGCGAGGGGCTCAACGTAATCGGTATACTTTCAAATGGCTGGTGCTCACATACCGGTGTCAGATGGGTGGCATCTTCTCAATTTTGGGCAACGACTGATAACCTCAAAATTTAGGAAACTGTAAGTTTAGTACAAATGTTATGCCATAACAAAGCATGCTACCTATTTTTTACGATCAAGTCAAAGTTTGAGTAGATATCGACCTAATTTTGGGTAGCTTATAGAAGAGCTCGAGAATAAGTGATTTCTCCTCAAAAAATAGGTAGAAATGATTTTCAACTAACTTCCTTTTCTTGGTTCCATTTTTCATTGGCAGGTGTCGCTACCAGTAATTCTGCTTTGTGACAATGTGCTAGTTTAGATTGATGATGAAAACTTACAAACATTTAATTTCGTCGTTTTAGCGTTAGATATGGAGATATGAATATTTAACACTCATTGAATTTTTCATTCTAAACCCATTAGATATTGCAATAACATTCTTTCCGCATTATTTCATTGTAAAACTTCGATCTAGTTATGAATACAGATAAATACAAATTTAACATTCATAATACAGATTTTTTATGCAAATATCTGGCATCTCTGCTCGTTATCCAAAATTGGAGAGATGCACTTCAGTTTATTTTGTGTAAATTTTCACCCAAAATTGGGTAACGGTTGGTAAGAGTGTAGTCATTTTGTACTAAATTTGTGATCATCGTTGTTCGCTGTGTTTCACGACTGACAGTCCAAAACATCAAAGAATTGTAAACTCATTTTGCTAGACATTATTTCTAGTATTTTTGTGAATTACAAACTTTGAACGAATTTGTTTCACTATCGTTAAAAAAACGTCGTGAGTTTTTGTAAGCATGTATGCTTCCGCGATAAATTCCGAACCGTTCTGGGGAAATGGTCCGAGTCCCGGAGCATTCTACAATTTTCCAGGTGCCGGTATCAAAAGCGGAGATATATCGAATGGAATAGTAACTCCTGGCGAGTTCGGAACTCAACGGTCATAGTATGTGCTACTGTAGAAAGATTAAGCTAAAAATTTCTAATTGGCGAAATGGACCGCAATCGGTCTCAGCCATCGATAAAACAGCAGACAAAAAAAATTATAACCTTTAATATTCATACTTGAGACGTGCAAGTCATGTTGACATAATTTTTTTTATAGCACGCCAGTCAACACTGGAACATCTGTGGTCGGCTTAAAATTTGCGAACGGAGTGATTATTGCTGCCGACAAATTGGTTTCATATGGCTCTCTGGCGCGCTACCACGACGTTGATCGCGTATACAAAATCAACGACAAAACGATTATCGGAATCGGAGGAGATTTCGCCGATTTTCAGTTCATTAAACGTTACATCGACCAAAAAGTGTACGTATTTCTGCATCGACAGAAAACATTACTAATTTTTTCATTATAGTGTCGATGACATGTGTTTGGCTGATAAAAACGAATTGAAACCAAAATCCCTCTATAACTGGCTGACTCGGGTGATGTACAACCGCCGATGTGACTTCAAGCCGCTTTATCTTGATATGGTAGTAGGAGGCATTCAGGATGAGGAACCATTTCTAGGACATGTCAATCTTCGTGGACGTGCATACACTAGCAACGTAGTAGCTACGGGGTACGGAACCCATTTAGCATTACCTCTTCTACGGGAATATTCGGAGAATCCAACAGCTTATTCAGGATTAAATCTTCAGAAAACCAACGAACTCGTGAAAAGCGTTATGGAGGTTCTTTGGTACCGTGATTGTCGCAGTGATCCAAAGTATTCACAAGTACTTTGTACCTCAGACGGCGTTCAGTTGGATCAACATTGCTTTGTCAAGCAAAATTGGAATCTGGCTACAATGATCAAAGGATATTGAAGAAGACAATAAGTTTTATTAATATTCCTGATTAAATTACAATAAATACAATTTTCAGCATCCTTCGTAGTGAACGTTTTATTTAAAAAAAAATAGATTGCTCCCTCTTCTCCGTTTGTTAACGGATACAGTTTTTTCCATGAGTATATTTGTGACATATTTCGTTCGAAATACAGAATAAGAGTGGTAAGGTAAAACTCCTTGGCGATTCTCGTTTTTATATGCTATCATACTACCATTCCAAGCATAATTGTCCCAAATATATATATATATATATATATATATATATATATATATATATATATATATATATATATATATATATATATATATATATATATATATATATATATATATATATATATATATATATATATATATATATATATATATATATATATATATATATATATATATATATATATATATATATATATATATATATAGATATATATAGGAAATCCTTTTCCAACTTAGCAATTATGCTTAGAACGGCACCATAGTCGTTGCAATATTAATTCAGAAACTGAATTTTGCGGAATTACGCAAGGTTACTAAACTGTTTGATCTGTCGAGTCCGTTAAAGCCGATGTACTGACGAAAGGTAAATGATCTCGATACATCACGCAAGTCCACACCAGTACTGCTACACTCAAAACAGTAATAAGTCCAGATGGTATAAAATTGCGACCGCGAGCCCACCGGAAGCCCATCATTACTATTAGCAGCACTAGAATGATGATCTGGATCAAGGGAATTGGATTTTCAGTAGAGTTGAAATACGCCCCCACGCCAAGCAGCAAACCGAATGAAACCCCCGCTATTAACGAGGGAACTGAACCTGTTTCCAAATTTTCCAGGATACATGAACGTATATTAAAATAGTATGATAAACAAACCTGCTTTTACATAGCCAAATATTCCACCCCCAGCAACAATAACCGCAAAAACTATTCCTACGTAGTCAATCATGGTTCCAACAATTCAACAGCAATCGTCTGACAACATAAAATCATCTGAGCAGCTTAATAATACCTTTTTTGTTTTTTACCCGATAAGATTATCTTATTCTGATATATGGTAAAGTAAGATGCACGCACTAGATATGACCAGTGTTTCCAGATTTTTTAAAGATAATTTCAATTTTAAAGTGTGTTATTATTAGGTTTTACACGATGACGACACGGTTGAACCACCGATGAATCAAATTCATCTTTTGACAGCTATCAGCATCAGCTGACAGCACATAAACAAACCATTGCATACCACGCATTTTTTTTTAATAACGGCTTATAAGCCACCTGTCACCTTCGAAAGAAATTTCAGGCGAGCTATGAAAAATAGAGTATTAAATTTTACACCAGACGAAAGAGAAAACTATTATGACTCACTCTCAGCGAATGCCGAGTCATTCGAAATTACTCTTCAAAGTGAATGTTGATGGATGGCTTATTGGCCGTTATAAAAAAACGCGTGCTATGCCCGTAAACATATACACGCAGAGAAAAAAATCGTAAGAGCAAATTGAGTAGCTGGAAGTTTTATATGGGCGATCTATAATAGAATTAAAATTGAAACGTATCCCCAACCAGCCGTTCTAGTTTTATTTATTCGAACAGTTCTACTTTCAAATTAAAAACTAGCCCAACTAACCAAAAGTTGAGATAAAAGGGACTGATTTGGCTTAAGCAGCTTTCAAAGTTAATCAATAGCATTCTAAGCAGCCCATTTTTTAAGTAATTATCCACACTTGAAAGTTCGCGCGACGCAGCGGAACGAACTTCTAAGCTGCTTCTAGAATACATGGTTCAGCTTCTATGCAGCGAAAAAGTTCACGCGGAACTTGTTCTGTACTTCGAACTGTCAAAAATTGCCACGTGTTTCCTTAAGCAGCTAGAAAGTTCACGCGGAACTTGATCTGTACTTTCAAGTTCTCAAAAGTTCCGCGTGTACTTTTAAGCAGCAAGAAAGTTGACTTTTTAAGTAATTGTGGAACTTCTGGTTGCTTGGGAGTATACGTAGCAGTTCTATTTTTTGTATTTTTGAAACACTAGTAAAACGCTGCTAGGGCTGCTAGTTTTTCTTGTTATAAATTCCAGATTTAAATTTTAAAACTGACATAAATTATGCATCTATAACTGGAACACTCCTGAACATGCCCTAAGAGTAAGAAGCCAGCTGTCTCGTCTTGTCTTAGGGGCAGAGATGCCAAGTGCTAGAAAAAGAACACCTCAATTATCTATAGTTTCGATCGAATTCGATATTTGGCATTCTGTAGCTCGATCGATTCGAGTTTTCCTTACAAAAGCATCAATCGATCGAATTAGAGAATGCAAATTTTTAAATTCGAAATGCAGAATAGGGATGAAAATCAAGCCCTTTTCTGAAGAAAAAGTCTGGCAAAATCTGGCATCAGCTATGTTAACAAAAATAAGGTCCATTTGCTTGTTAACATCTCGTCTTCGACTCATTAGTAAATTAAAATCTCGTACATAGCAACGTGAGCAAACCTCACACCGACGTAAAGTTCAATTCTACTTGAGCGAAACTTTGTAATTATGCTGTAGCGTAATTATTTTCGTTGTTTTCTGCTTATTAGACGATTTTGAACCATTTGTTCCGAGTTTATTAAAAAATAAATGAAAAATCTGGCATTTCAAGTGCTGAAAATTTGAAAGTCTTGTGAAATCAACAAAAGCTGGCAAAAAAATGGTTTATTAGTGTCTGTCGAAATGAGAAAAATCTGGCAAATGCCTGATAAATGTGGAACATTGGCAACTCTGCTTAAAAGGAGAGAAATGTCAATCGCGCACACCAAAATAGGAGCACTACGCACCCATACAATTGACATGATATGATGCCGTGCGATGGCGTAGCTGAACTGAAGACTGGTTTCTCTCTAAACTGACAGGGTCTGGTCGAATGTAGATGGTTCTTCCAAAGATAAACTCAAGATGGAGTAGTCTGCGATTTCTTATGTATCATTTGAATAGGACCCCTCGATGAGCTCGGTTCACTGTCAGTTTCAGTCTTTTGAAGCAAAACAACAAGCGTCTGATCGCTGGAAGCGTCGTAACTATGACAATAATTGTTTATGTTTGAGAAAATATCAAGTTACAGTATGAACGATATTAAACAATTTTGCATCATATCCTGTGATTCTTACAATAAGATAGTAAAAACTACTTATAACCATTGCCTAGAATTTATTTAGTTTGTTATTTCCTCATCCCATAAAGCATTAAACTCAATTGAGGCAAAAAATCATTATGTGCTGAATGTAAACATATGTTTGCTTCTTTCCTAACTTGTATTGTTTCCATGGCATTATGTCGGAACTAGTCGACGCTTATTAACGGAGGGTCAATAAAATTACATTATTACTTAACCAACTGGTTCACGATTACTGACCCAACATTTTTCAATTAATCGTATGGGACATTGTAACACAGACTAACAGACATGACAGTATGAGTAAATTCTTATAAAAAATAATTTTTCGTTATGCACTAGCTCCACCTATATTGTACTGCGCGAACTATTTACTATCTGTACACCCCTTGTGTTATGTAAAAGTTTTTTTACTAGTTGGTTTCCCCTCGTTTGTCAACACCGATCAGCTGCTTGCAGGGATGCCTGATTTCATCAAAATATTTGAAAAAGGAATCGTCACAATAAATATTGATAAAATATTTAACTTTTTCGCGATGTTGGAAGATAACCATTTATTTGACTCAACGTTGTTCATCTAGACTATTTTTTATTGTGTTGGTAGTTTTCACCAGAAATTAAGTGGCGGCAGACCAGAAGCAAGTAAATATTGTAACAAAACGGGTTCGATTTTGTCTTGCGTTGGAGGATGAGAAATAGGCACAATTATGTATATAGTTTTGGCAATATGTATTAAATCTGTATCACAGACTAACAGACATGACAGTATGTGTAAATTCTTATAAAAATAATTTTTCGTGATGCACTAGTTCCACCTATATTGTACTGCGCGAACTATTTACTATCTGTACACCCCTTGTGATATGTACAAGTTTTTTTACTAGTTGGTTTCCCCTCGTTTGTCAACACCGATCAGCTGCTTGCAGGGATGCCTGATTTCATCAAAATATTTGAAAATGAATCGTCACAATAAATTTTTGGATTACGTTGATAATATATTTAACTTTTTCGCTATGTTGGAAGGTAACCATTTATTTGACTCAACGTTGTTCATCTAGACTATTTTTTATTGTGTTGGAAGTTTCACCCGAAATTAAGTGGCGGCAGACCAGAAGCAAGTAAATATTGGTTCGATTTTGTATTGCGTTGGAGGATGAGAAGTAGGCACAATTATGTATATAGTTTTGGCAATATGTATTAAATCTGTACCCTGCATGAAATCCGCATGGAGGTATACAACTCAATACATTACAGGTAATTCTGTATGAATGGCAACTCTGTTGGTAAATGAAAAAAAAAACACAGTCTAGATGACAGACAGGATGTTTTTGATAGGGTAACGTGGCGCCATCATGACATATGTGAGTACTGTCCCAAATAAAGGAATATTCAAAATGACCGTTAAAATGATTGAAGAATCTAATTTGAGTGTCCTGTCTGTTAGTCTGTGTCTGTATCCTGCATGAAATTCGCATGGACGTATACAAATCAATACATTACAGGTAATTCTGTATGAATGGCAACTCTGTTGGTAAATGAAAAAAATAAACACAGTCTAGATGACAGACAGGATGTTTTTGATAGGGTAACGTGGCGCCATCATGACACATGTGAGTACTGTCCCAAATAAAGGAATATTCGAAATGACCGTTAAAATGATTGAAGAATCTAATTTGAGTGTCCTGTCTGTTAGTCTGTGATTGTAATCTTGATATTATCTTTGGTTCTTCAACTACTTGAACTGACGGGTTTCGCACATACTCACTATCCGATACACATTCTATAAACGTATTCCATCTATTTTTCTTTTGGTTCTCGCGAATTAGCGCTGCTTTCCTTTTCTTAGATGGACGAAGCATTTTGAAAAGATTGCAATGCTTGAACTGCTTGATTTTTTTTTTGCATTCCTTTGTCACGGTAAATAAGAGGACAGAATTTCGAATAACTTGGAGGGAAACAATGTTTGAAATCACAATAATGGAAATGTTATCGTTATTTAAAAAAAATAGTGATGTACGAAAGTAGTTTAGACCCGTAAATTTAACTATATCAATGTACGATGACTAAAAAATAAATCCATTTTTAGTGCATTCAAAGGGTTTTTTTCTAACTACCTATGGCATCACTGTCAATATAATAGGGTGGTATTATCAATCCTTAGAGCAAATTCAGCAGTTGCAAGATTCATATGGGTGGTCTAAAATATAACTGAAACTGAAACAAACGTATCCCCAGCAAGCCGTTTTAGTTTTATTTATTCGAACAGTTCTACTGTCAAATTTAGAACTGGTCTACTATTCCGTTCTATTTTTTGCATATTTGAAACACGAGTAAAACACTGCTGGGGCTGCCAGTTTTTCTTGTTATAAAATTCAGATTTAAATTTTGTAACTGACATAAATTATGCATCTAGAACTAGAACACTACTGAATATGCCCTTAGAGCAAATTCAGCAGCTAGAAGTTCTATATGGAAGATATATAATAGAACAGAAACTGGAACAAACGTATCCCCAGCAAGCCGTTCTAGTTTTATTTATTCGACCAGTTCTTCTGTCAAATTTAAAACTGGTCTACGATGCCGTTCTATTTTTTGTATATTTGAAACACGGGTAAAACACTGCTGGGGCTGCCAGTTTTTTTTGTTATAAAATCCAGATTTAAATTTTGTAACTGGCATAAATTATGCATCTATAACTAAAACACTACTGAATATGCCCTTAAGAGCAAATTCAGCAGCTAGAAGTTCTATATGGAAGATTTGTAATAGAACAGAAACTGGAACAAACGTATCCCCAGCAAGCCGTTCTAGTTTTAATCATTCGACCAGTTCTACTGTCAAATTTATAACTGGTCTACGATGCCGTTCTATTTTTTGTATATTTGAAACACGAGTAAAACACTGCTGGGGCTGCCAGTTTTTCTTATTATAAAATCCAGATTTAAATTTTGTAACTGACATAAATTACGCATCTAGAACTAGAACACTACTGAATATGCCCTAAGGGTATGTTCAGAAGTGTTCCAGTTCTAGATGCACATGTCAGTTTTAAAATTTAAATCTAGAAATTATAACAAAATAAACTGGCAGCTCCAGCAGCGTTTTATGTGTTTCAAATATAGAAAAAATAGAACTGCAGCGTATACCAGTTTTAAATTTGACAGTAGTAGGGATTTCGGATTTTTCGAATTAGTCGATTATTCAATAATCGAGCATAATTTTTAAACTATTTGATTGAATTTTAATCCATTATCTGGGTTAGAAATCGATTACTCGATTAGTTATTCAATTATAGTTGTAGAATTTTTCGAAGTATTCGATTGGCTTGATAATCGAATGTTAGTTTCAAACTATTCGATTGAATATTACTCGATCAATCGATCGATATTACACTGATAAAAATATGAACGATCGATTCATATGTAAATTGCACTTCATTTAATGTGCTTTTTCATGTCAATACATAACCAACGCGATTTGTTTTAAGATTTCATATGCAAATTCACTAAGATGCAAGATTAGATTATTTTTCACTTAGCATTGATGTGTTTTTCCTTTGGATGTGATGTGTTTTGCTATTGAATCGAACTACATGTGTTAAACACCTCATTTTCTATTGTGGAAATGAGTACAGCACAAATGAATGTGCGAAACACTTGATTCGGTCAACTGTGTTTCAATTGAAATCTATGTGGAAAACAAAGCAACATTCATATGAAATTCATTGGGAATCTAAGGGTAACGATATATCTTATCGTTTTGATGTGTATTTCAGATAAATGTAGTATAATTTCCACTTAATATCAACAGGTTTTACACTCATTTTATGAGTTAAGTGTATGTTTTTACGAATTTCATGTGTTATACAAGTAGTGATAGTTCAAATGTTGTGCACATGATGCTAGCGTGCAAATTATTTTCAGTGTACGTTTGTTTCAGTTCCAGTTATATTATTAGGTTTTGCACGAACATGCGATAACCTCACAAAATGAACAGAATGAACTTATTTTGACAGTCGACGTGTACTTGTTTACAGTTTAAAAGTTCATCAGAAGTTCATCGTTCGAATGTAAAAATTGCAAGTCGCCTCACACTCAACAAATTCATACATATATCGCTTCTTGCTGCTGGAAACACATACAGGGCAATCTTTTTAGTTATTTTCACTGTGGAATACGTTTTTAACAGGAACTTTTTCGTCATTTTTCAATTTTTAACTTGCAGTCGCAAAACAAAACAAGTACACGGCAACTGTCAAAGATGAACTTGATTCATCGGCAGTTCATTTGTGTCGTCATCGTGCAAAACCTAATAGACCACCCACATGAATCTTAGGGCATATTCAGGAGTGTTCTAGTTCTAGATGCATAATTTATGTCAGTGTTTCAAATATAAAAAAATAGAACGGCAATGTAAACCAATTTTAAATTTGACAGTAGAACTGGTCGAATAAATAAAACTAAAACGGATTGCTGGGGATACGTTTGTTTCAGTTTCATTTACACGTTCACTTCACTTAATTTCCACTTCACACTGGTAATAAGGACCGGTAGTATGAAAATGAAACATAAAACAGAGCTCAGTTAAGCCACAAACGAATTTCCAGACATGACAGTCACGATCTTTTTTTGGCACACATCTACGGTCCTCCGTGAAACTGGCACCAATGGTGATAAATTGGTTGCACTACTGAGTTCCCATCATCGCACTCATAATGCAAATGTCAAATCGTGAGAACCCTTTCGATACGTCAGCTCATTTGTACACGCAGAGAAATGGAGCATGTTTGAAAAAACAAAACAGTTAGCAGAATTTTTAATATGATTTATGTTCATGTCAAGCTAGAATATGATTGTTTTGACCCAATTTCTCCCTTAAATATAAAAAATGTTCACTGCTTGATTTGAATCTAAACTTTGGTTTAACCAAACGAAAAATTTATTTGCTCCCAATGAATTTTGTTGTTGAAATAAATTAACTATTTATTACATGTCAACCAAATTTGAATTGACGTTATCGAAATATCCTCATTGACTCAATCCTGCTGTATCTTTATTTCAAGAAAAAATAGGTTTAATTCATCTATGATCTTATTTGTGTACTGATATAACTAAGTTTATTGTTCAAATGAACCGTGATAGTTTTATTTCCAATAGACAAGAGCATTTTTCCCGCGAAAATATTCCAGGGCATTTTTTATCTCCCGCGGATAAAGTTTTTTACAAGTTTTATAAAAAACGTTTATCTGCTTCTTTAATTAACTAAGGGATTTTCAATAATTCAAGCGTATGTATCGATAATTGGAAAGATTTTGAAAATTGCATAGCATTACATAACACATTTTCTTTGCAAAAAATATTTCATGCAGGATCTCTATTTTGACTGATGAATCGTTGGATGCTATAAATATTGAAAAATCAGGGCTTGATAGTGGGGTATGTAAATAATTCGATAGTCTAGCGACAAAACGGCTCACAGTCTTGAAAAAATGCTAAATTTAAAAAAATTGTATATTAGGAAATTGAAAACAAATAAAGGTAGTATCAAAAATTACTTCGTTAAATTAGTATGAAAGAAATTATTTTATTCCTGAAATCAAACAAAAATGTATGGTTTCAACAATCAAAAGCGTTAGTTGAAATAACTAAATTCAAGGAAAATTATTTCAACCAAAAGGTTTTGTGAATTTAAAGCGTTACAATTATTGACTTTAACTAGAGTTCGTTTCATTTAAAACTATATTTTAAGTTGAATTTACTGTGAAACTGTTTGTCAAAAGGTTGACAGGAACGCGCAAGTAAAATATTTGTTTTTTTTTATCAAACTGTTTATTGAAACAAACTAATCCACCGAGAAATATAAACGATCATGTTTTGTAGTTTCAATTAGCAATATTTACAATATCAAACCAGATTTTCTTTTATCACTATTTCAATAAAAATATTCGTTGGGGGGAACCCAAATTTGGTTATTTTTACAATTTTTTTCTCTGCGTGTATATATTGAGATTTCATGGCACACTTTGGTCGAAATGATAACAATGCAATTAATCTCGCGCTCCATCAAGCGGTGAGTGCGGTCATTAAAGAAGGTACCGGGAACGGACCAGATTTTTTTTAAATATTTGTAAGCACATACATGTCTTTATTATTTATCTTTGGTTAAGCTCTACCGGCCTCTGCAACCCCGGATGTTGAAGCGTAATGCACTCACAGACTAACAGACATGACAGTCACCCCGATTCTGCAATCCGACGGATTTGTGATACGAACGATTCTACACTTTCGTTCGAGTTCGAATTCTGCATTCTTTATTCCGTTCGACTTGTATAATTCGTTCGGGACACTTGAAATTTCGAACCCTAACTATCAAAGCTTACACACGTTCTTTTTCTTTTTATATTATTCATTTCTTAGTAAACGTAACCGTCACACTTGTATAAACAAATTAGAACGATTCTAAACCGAACAGAAGTAATACGTACGCAAGTCGATCGAGTAATGTTCTAAAATTTAACAACTCGAACGAATGATATTCGAGTTCATACCAACTCGAACGGAGTGCAGAATGGAAATTGCACATTCGATCGGAATATTTCGAATCGATCGACGTACAGAATAGGGGTGAGTATTTGAAAATGAATCGTCACAATAAATTATTGGATTACGTTGATAATATATTTAACTTTTTCGCGATGTTGGAAGGTAACCATTTATTTTTCTTAACGTTCATCTAGACAATTTTTTATTGTGTTGGTAATTTTCACCCGGCTGCGGACCAGAAACAAGTAAATATTGTAACAAAATGGGTTCGATTTTGTATTGCATTGGAGGATGAAAAGTAGGCACAATTATGTATATAGGCACAATTATGTATACCTGCATGAAATTCGCATGGACGTATACAAATCAATATATTAAAGGTAATTCTGTCTGAATGGCAACTCTGTTGGTAAATGAAAAAAATGAACAGTCTAGATGACAGACAGGATGTTTTTTGATAGGATAACGTGGCGCCATCATGACATATGCGAGTACTGTCCCAACTAAAGGAATATTCGGAATGACTATTTAAATGATTGAAGAATCTAATTTGAGTGTCCTGTCTAACTTTCTGTGTAGAAAGTTAATACAATTACTTGGAAAAGTTCTAAGTGTTCTACATTAGAGGCGTGCAAAACAGCTCATTTCGTGTCATCACAAATGAACAAGCATTCGTCCTTGACAGTTCAGCGGTATTGTTTACAAACAAACTTTAACGAGCAAATAAGAAAGCCGATGGACCCTGGTGAGCGAGCCAGCCATCACGAACCCACCAAAAATACCAAGAAAGAAAACCTGCGGGCCATCCGCAAGGGGGCTGGACCCCCTTGGGATGACTCCCGCGGCCCCAACGGAATAGGAAAACAAAACAAACATAAAAACACAAAACTCTGTAAGCCAAAACGGTTAAATTTTATAAATTCTACCCGGTGAACGACCAAAATGGTTAAAGCCGGGGTAAAATAAATGATATTAAAAAAAAACAAACTTAAACAAAAATCGAAGAACACGTCTTAGGCCGAAGGCAGAGTGGGCGCGAGAAGCTGTGCCGAGCTGGTGACTGACATTAGCAAACCTAGAGAGGGAATGATATTAGCAGTAAATCAAAGAGACCCTGTCACAGTGAAAACTGAGCAGATTTCTCGCTTGTACTCTGACAGGGTCTCTTTGATTTGCTGCTAATATCATTCCCTCTCTAGGTTTGCTAATGTCAGTCACCAGTTCGGCACAGCTTCTCGCGCCCACTCTGCCTTCGGCCTTAAACAATCATCTTTACACTTTGCAACTAGTCTCTTTTATCTAATAAATCTCAAAAACAAACCGTATCCAATCGTGAACAAATGTGTTAAAACTCTATTTAGGCGATATGGACAGTAAATGATCTCATCCAAATTGTTAACAGGCAAACAAACAAATCTCTGTTTACAAACAGTATTGCTGGACTGTCAAAATGTATTCATTCGATTGAGGTTAACAGTAGAGAAACCAGATCTGCAGATTTATCTGTAAATTTACAGATTTCGTACATAGTGCTGCAGACATTTTTTGTTGTGCACATTTTTACAGACTTTTGAAAATCGAGTTTTTCGCAGACTTTCGTCAAAATTCACAGACTTTTGAAATTGTCGCGACCTTTTTTGTCGTGAATACGACTTACTTTACTATGGGGCGCCTTTTCAAAATTAGTCATATGGAAGAATGATCAGAATTTAATCGTCAATATCTCGACTTGTATTAATGGCAGCAACATAATTCTTTCACTATTTCATCAAAAATATGATCAGGAATTTGGGATAATATTTTGAACAGTGTGAGATAACACAAACAACTCAAAAATTAAGTTTTCACAAAATTTGAAAACAACGCGGAAAACTCTTCACTTTCGCTTAGGTTTTTCGCGCAAGGACGGGGATTTTGAGGTAGTCAGGCACATATTTTCAACTGAATGTTATAAAAAGGGGAACCGTGGTCGAAAATCGATCATTTCTTCTTGTGCGTTGGATGGAAGCAGACGTCGGAGCGAGAAGACACATTCAAACAGCAGCATCAGAGAGCGCACCTTTTGCGTGGTTAACTCAAACGCTCAGGTAGTAGTTCTCATTTGCCTGTACTTTTTTGCTCGCCAAATCAGTTTAGCGTATCATACTTTATTAAGAAACGGCTGCCAGTAAGACATTCTTGCTGACTGCAGATTTTTTTTCGGATATATAGACTTTTTCAACCCTATTTGAAGACATTTGAAAATTTTACCTGTGATCTCTGGATAGCAGTGACGGTAAAAACCTAATAAAATAAGGGTCGTAGCATGAAAAAAAAATTTAAAAACGCTCAGTAAGCCCTACCGGCCTCTCCAACCTCGGATGTTGGAGTGTAATGCAATCAACATCTTATTCATCTCGTTCCATATCTTATTCATTTAATTCAATTATGAAGCTCAAAGCTGTAGCGCATATCTTTATAAAACTGTAACGCTAATTGATTGTATGAGATGATGTTTGCAATACCGTTAAGCCCACCAACCAATGGGAGGGTTCTTCAGAGTTGATTGTTAATTGAAAACATATTCATACGACAAATGATTGTCACAAAATTGCACAGTTGCAATGCATATAAATATAAATCATATAAATGGCAGATTTTCAAAATGTTTTTGCCTTTCTCATATAGAAAGGTTATGCAATCACTGTGAAAACCGACTTTTGAACCGAGGCCCGGAGGGCCGAGTGTCATATACCATTCGACTCAGTTCGTCGAGTACGCAAAATTCCTGTGTCTGTGTGTATGTATGTGTGTATGTGCGTATGTAACGTTTGTTTGCACTAACTTTTCTCGAAGATGGCAAAACCGATTTTCACAAACTTAGATTCAAATGAAAGGTCTTGTGGTCCCATACAAAATTCCAGAATATTATTTGGATCCGACTTCCGGTTCCGGAATTATGCAAAAATTTGTGATGTGCATGGGGGCTGTCCATAAAAGACGTCACGCTTTTTTTACGATTTTTGACTCCCCCTCCCCCCTTTGTCACAAATTGTCACAGAAGCAAAGACCCCCCACCCCCTCTATGTCACATGTCACGAATTCAAAATAAATAAAATTCATCTCAATACATTCTCAATATGTATGACAAACCATACAAATATGAGGGAAAAATCGATTTATTACATGCTGTCAGTAGATTAAAAAATATCCCTAAAACTACAAAATCATCGGAATTATTTTATTAATATCAATTATATAAATTAACAAAAGTATTTGGTTGGAATTGATGAAACATTTAAATCATCTGTTCTATTCTTCCTAGGGGCACACAGATATATTATTGTTTTAGGTAAAGAATAACATTTCCTTAGTGTAGCATACAGGGCTGAGAAAAAAAGACCAAAATCTCATCAAAACAAAATCACTGCCGGAGAATCTTTTCATGATCAGTTGATCAGTGAATTTTAAATCACATCGATCAATATCGGTACTGATCTTCCGTCACACAATGGGTAGTGATTTTGAGCTAAAATGATTCTTGATTTATGTAAGTTCAATCATTGGATGATTCGATAAGCTTTGATGTTATTGGAGGAAAATCACATATGATCAAGATAAGACATGACATGATCTACATCTGAAATCGTTGATCTCCCGCCCTTTTTCAAATGGAGTAAAATTGAATAAACTGCATCAGAATCAGATAAGAGAAATTCTTATGATATACTATTATCAATGCTAGAAAATCAAATTACTGAAAAAATTGTCAGTGTATAACCAAAGACATCAAAGACACCCTTATTCTGAATAACGTCGTATCGTTTTTTCCCTCGTATTTCATTTGTATTCCCAATAACGCTAGCAAAATCAAAGGTCGCTATGATTCGATCGAATCACATTCGATCGAAAAATCAATACGTCGTTATTCAGAATAAGGGCGATTAACAAGATATCCAGCTCTCACATTTTCCGAACAAATCATTGGCAACATCCTTTTTTGCGAGCATGTCGCCACCAGGCGAGTCCGCATCGAATCTCATACATAGAAGCAGGGGAGAGAAATGTGAAATTCGTGCGCGCCAAAATAGCAGGGCTGCGCACTCATACAATTGACATGATATGTTGAATGTGATGCCGTGCGATGGCGTTGCTGAACTGAAGATTGATTTCGTTCCAAGCTGACAGGGTCTGGTATAACTTAAGTTAAACCGTTTGAAGGCATTTTTTTCTTTTTTACTCATATTAGGCAAAATTTATTAATTTCGCTAATTTACTCGCTCCTCCGTGCACTTTTGCTGATCACAACAGAAATGATTTCCTGCATCATTCATTTCCGAATTTACAAGAAGAAGCTTTTACAACAACAAATACACACTTCCCTGTAGAATGTAAACGTTTATTGTGGAGATTTTTTCAGGAGATAGGGCAAAGCAGTAATATAATTAGGTATTTCAAAAATGCGCTGCGAAAATATTGGACGTCACATTCCAAAAATCTCCCCCCTTCCCCCTGTCACAAAAGGTCACGTTTCATGAAACACCCCCCTCCCCCTTGTGGCGTGACGTCTTTTATGGACAGCCCCATGTGCAAAATTTTGTGAAAATAAGCGCACTAACTTTTCTCAGGGATGGCTGAACCGATTTTCACAAACTTAGATTCAAATGAAAGGTCTTGAGGTCCCAAAAAATTCCTGAATATTATTAGGATCCGACTTCCGGTTCAGGAGTTATGGGGTAAAATGTGAAAAAAAGAAAATATGTGTTCTAACTTTTCTCAAAGATGGTGCGACCGATTTTCACAAACTTAGGTTCAAATGAAAGATCCTGTGGTCCCATGCGTAATTCCTGAATTTCATGCGGATCCGACTTCCGGATCCGGAAATATAGGGTAAAGTGGGTTAAAAATTGTATACCATCGCTGAAAGTTGGGAAAACCATAAAAAATTTTCTAAATCGACCTCAAAGCTTTTCCAATCGATAGGTTTTATCAGTAGGCGGTCAAACAAACCGATTTCGGTTATTATTATTTTAAGAATCGGAAAAAAATATTTTGAAGAATACCACTGTGTTATATATGATAGTATGATTGATAAAGTATGATACTATATGATAGTATGATTGATGATTGAAAGGCATCATTACACCACTAGATGGATTAAAACAGGTTTTACAGTTTATGATCGAAAATATGCAACACAGATGGTACACAGTTGAAACACAGTTTTAAAATGGCAACTCTGTTTCTTGCTGGCCATGTGTGGCACGCTTCCATGGTCACCTTAAAATTGTCGACGTAATGTTTGTATTATCATTCTCATCAAAGTGAATTGTTTTGTCGTGAATACGACTTACTTTACTATGGGGTGCCTTTTCAAAATTTACCCTCTAAGAGAGTGATAAGTTTTTGATCGTGAATATCTATTGTTGTATCTAATGAATCAACATAATTCTTGCGACATGCCATCGGAAATATGATCACAATTTTTTGATAAAATTTTCAGTTTTGTGACATAGTCTCAAATAATTCAAAATTAAACTTTTCTGAAATGTTTGGTATAAACGAGTATCGAAGAGGATAATTCATATGGCGCGTTTGCCTTTCTCGTATTTTTAAAGCTCATAGCTCAGTGATCTGTGAAAGGATTTATATAATCTAACTACCAATAGAATCGAAATTTTTCAATTTAAACGTGTATAGCAAAAGCATTGAAGTATTTCAATAGTACACTATTGAAAAACTTGTCTCATTTGATCCATGTCAACACCAGCCAATCAGAACGCGTTCTAAGGAAGAGAACGAAATATCTGCTGCTGTACAACAAATCGTCCGGGAAAAATATTCCGAGAAGTGGTGAATATCGCAGTGAGTTCCTCAATTTGGTCCTTGTGAATGCTAGAAACGAATCCCTACAACATATTGATAGTTTCTTTCAATAGCGGCCCTTACACGATCATTAAAAGTGTCATTACTAAAAAGTAATGGCACTTTTAATGATCGTGTAAGGTCTACGAGTTCAGTAATGACACGAGTAATGATGGAATTCCGGATTTTCCATCATTACCAACAGTATTTCTTCTTATTTTTTTGTGGAAATGCTGAATATCTTTAGAGCTATACGCGAAAAAATGACAAAGTGTAGATTTAAATTGTTAATTCTTCATTAACCTTAACGTTTCAATGGCAAATCAAATTTATTTTCAGCTAAACGAAAATAAAAATATTGCTATTGCTATTGCTGGAGTAGTTACAAATACTCATCATTAATAATGAACGTGTAATGCTAAAAAGTAATGATGTACAGTAATGCAGTAATGACGAGCGTTTGAGCAGAAGTGTCATTACTTAGTAATGACACTTTTAATGATCGTGTAAGGGCCGCTAATAAATTATGCAAATCCGAAATGAAATAATCGACATTAAAATTCTATATGCGGCTATTTTTATAGCCGTTAGGACCGCCCATTAGTGAAAAAGCTACAAACGAAATCACATAAAAGGAAATCTCTTAACAAAAATTCAATCAGTTTGGATTCTATCGCCACTGCGAGCAGATGTGTTTTGTGTCGTCTGCACAATTAGTTTCGCTTTCGACAAGAGCGATTACGTCACAGCTGCCAGTCATTAGCATTGGTGAAAAAGCATTGGGAGAGCATTGCACCGTTTCTAAAGAACTATTAGGATTTGTTGTTCGCAAATCGTAGGGAAATATCCTCAGTTTACTGCAAATCTAGAACAGTTTGGTTAGATTTGTGCACATTTCGCTGTGTGAAACTCACAGTAAACGAGATCAAGTGAAGCCTTCTTTGTTTTTGCGAAAAATGTTCCAGAGTTTAATGTCGTAGAGAATTACGCAATTTGACCTTTCTGAATGCTAGAAACGAGTCCCTTCAGCATATTGATAGTTTCTTTCAATAAATTATGCAAATCCGAAATGAAATAATCAACATTAAAATTCTGAATGCGGATATTTTTATAGCCGTTAGGACCGCCCATTAGTGAAAAAGCTACAAACGAAATCAGGTAGAAACAAGCCGCTCAATAAAAAGTGAAGCCTTCTTTGTTTTTGCGGAAAATGTGCAAAGGGGAATGCTTGCATAATTCATACAATTGATCAACTAATTGATATTCGGAAGTGTTAAGGAACATGTCAGTTGTTTTCGTATTCACGACATCCAGTTATGTCTCTGACATTACCCACCCGCCTTTTTTCTCCGATGTGACTTTCGTAAGAAGGACCTACACTCACTTCACTTGCTTTTCACCGTGTAGTGATACCGTTAATAAGACCCATTGTCTGCCAAAATTCAATAGTGAAGACTCTTCAACTCAACGCTCTAGAATAGTTACTATTACACCAGTTTCAGTGTATTTAAAAATAGCATGGATTGTGATATCTCATAATAGAAATAAATTTAATTAGCTTATATGTTGAGCTGTAGATGTAATGAACAACTTTATTGTTGATACGCAACTTGTTTAGCATCGGATGGAAGAATTGGTCGAAGTCGAGCAAGAGATCACACATATAATAGCTTTCGATCCTTGATGACCTTGCAAAGATGGCATAGTATCCTGGGGAGTTGATTCCTTCCCTTTGGCGTGGGAAAAAACTATCATACTGTGTTCACAGTTTTTTTTATTCCTAGCTAGAATAAGTGAATCTCATCAGTGATCGGAATTTATGCATGGTGATCATTTGGAATAAACAGTAGTGACAGCATGTACAATTCATTCATGTATAAGAGCGGTGAGAACCATTCAGTTTACTTCGGGTGATGTGCACATCAGTTGATAGATGTAGTTGCTTAGTACTAAACCATGTTAGAAGATAGGCTAATTTGAGAAAAAGGAATTAACGCTCTCAGGTCTAATTTTACGGAATTAACGTATCTTATCTACCACATATTTTATTTTATTTGATTATATATATACTATGTATGATTGCATATACAACTGTGTGACAATCAGGATACTGCAGGAAACCCGAAAAACGCACATTTAATTCATTTCCGAAAGTATCTCACCTCGTGGTCATCCATCACTTTTCTTATCCTGTTTGAATCTTATTTACGGAACGATTGCATCGTCCTTCAAGAAACTGCATACATATCACTTTTCTACCTTTTCGATTATTCACTTTACTGATTTCTAAGTGTCTTCAACTGTATCTGGTTTCTCTGTTCAGCTTATGTCACTCCGGCAAAGTGTTCATATCTGTCTTACTATTGTTCATTTTGGCTTTCAGGTATTTATGCTTGGGATTCAAATCACTCAAGTTCGATTACAATACTAACAACGCAGTCGTATATGTGGTGTTTGATTCTTTTCACTGTTCCACGTGTTTTGGTTTCCGTGTTTACAAAACACCACCGTAGTTAGACAATACACTTCCGCTGGAGTACATTCTCAATTTACACAATTTAAAGAATCGGTGATTATACCAAAAAGAATAGTTCTGATATGAGAATCACTGTCAGTGTTTCATATGCATATAAAAATTGACAATTCGTTTGGCTAGCCAGAATAACACTTCGATATAGTAAAATCAATGCATACAATGAAGCAAACCGTGTCATTCATTTGCAATTGTTTCTCTATGAAAATACATCAGTACGGATTATAATTTAGTGAATATAATAAAATAATAGAATCACTGCTGATGTGAATATTTTACCAGAAAAGTTTTTTATCTAGTATCGCAAAAATTACCTTCCCGGTTCTAAAAATCTGCAGTACGTTGGCTGAACCATTTTCGTACGTCCCTTCGCCAATATCCTTCAGCTTCACTTGCTATAACGTTCCCTGTTAGTGTAACAGTTTTGAAAGATTATCTTTTGAAAAATAGAAAAAGCATATAAAAAAGTAAAAATAAACTAAACATTTGATATGAATATTGCAAGTATCTAGAAAGGAAAAAGAAAAATGGCCATTTTTCTTACATAATTATCGGATAAACATGTGAAAACAAATGAAATGATAGGTACATCAGTAAAATTGCGATTGGATTTATAGTTCATTTAGTGATTTTTATCAGCAGCATTTAGTTCATATGATTGTTCTTAAAAGAAATTTCGACAAATTCTAAATCATATTACTCGAGAAACATATATTAATGCATAGCGTAAACGGTCACCATAATTAATAAGAGTAAGCTTTTTTTACTCATACTCATTTCTAAGCAGAAGGTATCGAGAAGAAGAACTTAGAAATTGCCGGTAGTGTTTGCCGGAAACCCCTTTGCGAATTGTGCTATTGTTCATTTCTTACACATCGTCTTACAGAACAGTCAGTTATATCAATTCTTCTGTTCAAATACTTGGAATCAAACCCATTCAAAATATGTCGTTTAGAACGGTCACATACACGCACTTGTCAAATTTAATGCAATCGGTGAATGTTCGGTTTTTTTGGTTTTCTTGGATAAACTTATGGCCACCACGGTAGATTGTGTGTTCTCATGTATTGAGTTTTTTTCTTGTCTATAATAAGATTGAGTTGCTTTTCTCTCTTTTGCTAACAAGCCGTGTTCGATCCTAGATTTTTTATTTGTCCTACATAGCTTCAACGCTAATGTGTTTAAATGTGCTCAATAGTTGGTACATATGGTTTTATATAGCAAACATTATCTGTAATAAAAGGTTATTGGAGAAAGAAAAAGAAATTGTTTTTCATGAGGTGTACAATATAGTGGAAAAATAAAACAACAGATGAAGAAAAGACACTTATAAACTAGAGTAACCGAAAATTATATAGCAATTATGGATTTCAAATAGCATACTGTAACAATATTAGATGAATAGCGTCGCATTCGGCAAATTTAATGAAATATAGACCTACGAAAAGGGAATAATTCCAACCACCTAAATAAATGTTTCATTTAATTATCAACTGCATGGATAAATATATATATATTTTCTTTGAAATAGTAATGAACACTATAATTAGTGAAAACTCCAGGAAAAGATATAAATATAATTTGCAATATATGATATACAATATAGACACGTCAACATTATCGTATATGATAGTGGAAAATATTTATGGTTATAATCTGCAATTTTGATATTAGTAGAAATTTACAGGGTAATAGTATATTAATGTACGATGAGATACATTAACTTGAAAATTTGACGGTATTAATTATACAGCAAATATAGATTTACGATCCATTTGGAACACACAATTAGAGAAAGCGTTTACACATTTATTATTATTATTTGGTAATATTTAATCCCCATAACTTTTTCTATTTATCAACTCCATCCATGAAACTTATTGATTTTGATAGAAATTAGGAACTTATTTTTTAAATTTTGCATTTTGCAAGAGCTGTAGTCAATAAATGTTGAATATATTGATAAATCAAACAAAAACGTGTAGGCTTATTGATACATTAAATTAAAATAAGCAATACTATTCATATTCATCAAATGAAGTTAGTTGATTCTAAGTTAGCATGAAAAAAAACCTTTCAAACGTTGCATCAGTCATCCAATATTGTGTGCCCTTTTTATACGATACTATAACCCTGATATGCACTTATAAACGGAAAACAAAGGATCACGTTAGATTTTTGTTGTTGTTAAAAGGACACTTAAAGCACGTTGTAATGATGTTACTTTGCTGTAAACAAACAGATCAAAATGAAAAGCATATTACCCAAGATGACAGGGTGTAGGATTTTGCATCAAAGAACTCGGGCACACGCTAAAACAATTTAAAATACTCGCGTTCATAGTTGTTCGAATAGTTATACCACGACGATACGACGTTATTCAGAATAAGGGCGATTTACCGGGACTTATGACATTTTATAAAATTTGTATCTGTAAATTATATTTTAAAAAAATTGGCTACCCTGGCAGCTTTTTGTTCGCGTTTAAAAGATAGAAAATGGAACGGCAAAAACTGTAAACCATTTGGCAAATTTTAACTTTTTGTTAAAATCTGACAATCGAATAGTTCTTCATTGTCAATAATAATTAAGAGCATGGTTGTTTTGACAGTTCGATAGTTATTTCCAGGCACTAGAAAAATGTTGCAAAAAGTGCAAGTTTCAGATCTTTGGTAACAATCATTTATGTGTAATTTGTTTTCATACTATTCGTCAAAGAAAACATCACAGTAATAAGTGTAAATATATTTCCAGTCCATTTTTTGTCTTGAATACGACTTACTTTACTATGTACAAGAATGGGCAGAACTTTATCGCGAATATCTCTTGATGTACTTAGAGCAAGTTCAGCAGCTAGAAGTTCTATATGGAAGATCTATAATAGAGCAGAAACTGGAACAAACGTATCCCCAGCAAGCCGTTCTAGTTTTATTTATTCGACCAGTTCTTCTGTCAAATTTAAAACTGGTCTACGATGCCGTTCTATTTTTTGTATATTTGAAACACGAGTAAAACACTGCTGGGGCTGCCAGTTTTTCTTGTTATAAAATTCAGATTGAAATTTTGTAACTGGCATGATTTATGCATCTAGAACTAGAACACTGCTGAATATGCCCTCAACCCAACAAACTGTTTTTGTCTACAAGCTATCGGAAATATAATCAGGAATTTTTGATTAAATTTTGAACAGCGTCAGATAACCATAAATAACTGAAATACAAAGATTTCTAAAACTTTTGGAAATATTGAGGAAAATTCATCACGCTTGCTTGCCCTTTTCGCACCCAGACGACGGTTTTGAGGTAGTAAAGCGCATATCAGTTCCGATTATCTCCTGAACGAGTATAAAAGGTAAACTTTGATAGAAAATTGTTCATTTTTTCTTCTGCTTCAGACGGAACTTAATGTCGAAGTGAGGTTCTCATACCAACATAAGTAAGCTCAGATCGTGCTTTCATTTGGACTTCGATTGTCAGAAGCAACAGCCTTCAGTAACGAGAGCAAATCTTTTGCGTGGTACAAAACCTCAGGCGCTTAAGTCGTGCTCTCATTTGGACTTCGGTCGCCAGGAGCAGCAGTCGGCAATGAAAGCGCAGGCGTTTTGTATGGTACAAAACCTCAAACGCACAGGACGCAGATCCAGTTTCCCTTCAAAGAAGATCGATTGCATCATTCTGCTACTGGTTGTTTGCATTGGAGAAATATACAGCGACAACAATGGTGAACATTATGCAAAACCCTTCTAATGGCTTTAAATGTTATCTAAAATCTAAGCAATCGACATTAAAATTCTGTATGTTGCTATTTAGAACCATAATTGTATACCTACTAAAGAATTATGCGAAATTTTCCTTCACTATACTGTTTACGGCTCATTTTTCAACCAGTTGTAGTTTTTAGTACAACTTTCTGCTGATTTGCTATATAAAATGCATAGCATCGACTCAGAATAGATTCGAACTCAACTCGTCACTCTCCATCACGAACGCCTCCATAAAAGGTTTTTTGCAGAACCTACATTATTTTATCATAAATAACTATACTGGTTATCCTGTAATATTTATATTTAATTGTATGTCAGAAAGTTTAATGTAACTAATCTGTACTTTCGTTTAGGTATATCGTTTCTAGCAATGAAAAAGGGGAAAGCTTGCACAATTCACACAATCGATCAACTAATTGATAATCGGAAGTATAAAGAAATAGTGGCAGTTTTATTCGTATTCACGACATCCAGTTATGTCTCTGACATTACACACCCGTACCTTTATCGAAGTTTTTCATTGTATTGCAATTATTATACTATCAATTACACAAGTAAAATCGTTATCACCGCTGTCGATAATTGCAATTTAATTTAGTTATTTAAAATCACAATTTATTTGTGGTGACGTAATCTGCCGCAAAAATGACGTTATTACATCGGAAAATGTGGAGGTACTTACATATTAACGCCACCGCAACAGAAGTTGCGCTAATAAAGAGCCATGAATAGTTATTGGTTAGCCGAACACAGCGAAATAAGTACAGAAAATCTTTCTTCTCATGCCTATCAATACCAATGAGGTAGAAACAAGTGAAGCAAATACAACGTATGTACCAATATGGAAATAAATCGTGTGTTGTGGATTAACGTGTCGCGAATGTAATTTCACGCATCATTTCAAACTCAGTTAATATGCATACTTTTTAGTGTACTTTATTTTTAATTAACTACCGACATGTCAAATTTTAACCTTAAGTTGAAATTATTTGCAAAATTGTTCACAGCCTAAATTTAGCATGAAAACTGTTCGAATAGAATAAAAAAAATAGCTCAAATCTGTTCAACAACGATTGTGGTTTATTATCCATCAAGAATTTTTTACTAATGAATGATCCAAATAACTATTTGATATATTCAATTCAAATGAACAAATCTACAACAAAAAATCACTTTGTGTCAGTTTTATTCAAACAAATGTCTTCCAGTTACGAAATCTGGTTAGTGGGACCAGTGCCATACGCATCAATTCATTTTTGATTTCGTTTTTATTTTAACCGAGGAACATATGTTACATTTGGGATATTCGATCAAAAAATTTAAGAAGCGAAAATCGATTATCTTTCGTTAAACACTTATACGTTATAAATAATAAATGAAGTTGCATAGCAGAACAGCTTGATAGCTATTACTGAAAGATAACATGAAATTGCATTCCATACAATCAAGAAAAGCAAACAAAAGTTCAGTTAGATGGGGAAATTGTACCCAAAAGGGGCTACTGACAAACAATCACACATCGGATTGATTGGATTCTAGTTTGATACAACAACAAAAAAAACACCACGTTAAGTGCAATTGAGTATGAGAAATATTTGTGAATTCTAAGTATCATCTATTCATCATTCACTCTGTTTTTATGCTTCTATTGAAACATCGAATTTGTGTTATAGAGATAATCCTGATATGCCTGAAAATTGTGAAACATAATTTGTGCAATCTGCTGTATTAGCAGAAATTCGTCGCGTTCATGCAGGCCGTCAATTCCAAATGATGGATAATTTCAAATGTAAGGTAATAAATAAGCACATCAATAAATAGAATATCGTTTTTCTCGAGATAAGTTTGATCCTCCTTCCTTCATAATATAATTTAGTAAGATGGGGAATTATCCAATCCAATATTCAAAATATCTGCACAGAGCATAGCTAGTATATACGCGAAAATAATAAAATTTCGATTGAAGTCTGTATTCAATAACTACGGAACATTGCACGATAAACATATTTGTTTTAAATTCGAAATGTAATGAAGATTATTATAATATGTTACAACGAGAAACTATCAATGGAAACCATAAAATATTTATTTTCCGATTAATTAACACCATTTTCCTGCACTCTACACTTGCACTTTTCCTGGAGTTTTATTATAATGAGTAGCATTATAAACAATGTAATAAACATCAATATTTTGCATCCAAGGGACACGAGAATGAAAATAAAATTTGATTGCTGTGCATGTGAAATTTATTATATGAATAATAATTTCAATATACCCAGAAAAAATATGCTTAAATTTAGTACATTTTGAATATTAATATACCGTTTATCACAGAATATGTTATCACGGAAACAAATTGAATAATTATTATTACGGTGGTGAAAATTGAATACTAGTGATGTGACATACAAAACCAAGAATATCAATATATGTAAAACAAACAACTAAATATACTATTAAACTAAAAAGAAATTATATAAAGTATTCCAAAGAAAAAACACAAACAAGTAAAACAAAAAGATGAGAATGAGCTTAGCATAGCAACAAAATAGTCGCTTACCTTAGTGGGTTACGGGGAGGGGGCTGCTGAAGGAACAAGCGTACTATGGAATGCCATCCTAGCTTGTTCTGGCGTCCATAGATTAGTTCTTATCTTGACCAGGCCCAGCTTGCTGCTGGCCGGGTTGCCCACCTTGTCCAGGATATCCGCCTCCGTACGGGTAACCTTGGTATCCACCTGGCTGTCCACCGGCTGCGGCTGCCCCTGCGTAGTACTGTTGGTACTGTTGTGCCCCGTACCCGCCAGCAGTTGCTTGTTGTGCTGCTAGCTGCTGGGGATTACCTCCAGCACCGCCTGGTGCGGCTCCGGCAGCATTGAACTGCTGCCCAGCTGCACCACCTGGTTGACCTCCTGCACTGGCCGTTGCCTGTAGAGCCTAAGTAAATGCATTGTGGGAATAGAAGAAGAAAAAACAAAACCTTCCGTCGTATCGCCTTCGAGCATACAAAATAATCTCAAATTTGAAGTCTGTTGGCAGCTTGGAGAGTACTAATCTCCGACTTCCAACGGATGTATATACCTTATTGTTAGCGATTTGTTTCTCGATCGCTTCGGCCTCGTCAATTCTACCGAGCCTTCGGTAGTACTCGGCCCACTCGGCGCTGTAGTCTGCTTGGCCACCACCCGACTGTTGCGCTCCAGCGTTACTCGTTGCCACAACTGATGGAGCAGTTTGATTAGCTATTAGGGTTCAAAATCATAATAAAAAAACACAACGGAAGATCGCCCGCGAATCGTTCGCATAACCACAACGAATAATTTTCAATATTTTTGAAATATATAAAAAAAAAGCGCGCAGCAATGCATAAAGTAAGATTGGTAGAAAACAAAGAAGAAAGTGTTTTACATTGTGTATCGTACAAGTGAACATGCGCATATAATGTTTTGCAGCGACGAGATTCTGCGACTGGCGACGGGTTGAATTACCTTGGGTTGTCTGGACTGCCGGTGTCGGGGTTGCTCCCTGCTGCGCGGCTGCCTGTCGAGCCTTAACTTGCTGTTCAATCATCTCTGCCTCGCGATGCATACCCATTTGTCTGGAAGAGGATTGGTGAGACCGATTAGTTGGCCCTCCACTAGAAGCAGAAGAGAGTAAAAGCGGACACGAGAACGTTTCCGAAGAAGGAATTGCATCAGAATCATTTGAACATTTTAGAGCAATCGTCTTCATTACGTCTTCATCTGGCCTTCTTCCTACAAGCTGTCAACGTTATCAAATGATACGAAGAATTTTCTGCAATGAACATTCGAGTCTGTCATGATAAAATGTTCAAACAATCGGTAAAGCCATTAGCATCTGTGTCTGTTGAAACTCAAGCAAATAATATGCAAATCCTGTGTCCGAATCGAAGCGTAATCGTGTCTAGCTTAGAGTGTCTAAATTACTAGTGTACGACAGACTAACTCACCTATAGTATTCAATCCATTGCTGGGAATAGTCGGCCTGTCCTTGTCCAGCTTGTTGCTGTTGGGCGGCTGCTGCCGAGGTAGCAGTTGGCTGTACCTGCTGTTGCTGGTCCCAGGATTGCTGCTGATATCCACCCCAGCTCTGGCCGTATGCATTCTGGCCGTTATTCTGGAATTGCTGCGCCGGAGCTGTAGACGAACCGACATATACCAGATTCACTTCCATGTTGATTTTATCCTGAATCAGTCGTTTGGCCTCCTCGACTTGATGAGGTTCACCTTTGCAGGTAAAAGTTTTCTCCGTGGTTTGGTTTGCCGATGCTTTGCGATCCATTTCTGTATGGGCCCCCGACTGTTGGTTGATTTGTTTGATTGTGTCTCCTCCGCGGCCAATAATGATCTGTAAAATCGAACATTCAAATTAAAAAAAATGATTCCCTCAGGTAGCACAAAGCGCTACATACACCGCACTTGTTGACTGGAACGGTGAAAGTATACTCTTCTCGGGTCACTTGTGGACCACTGTAGTCTCCTCCTCCGAACTGTCCACCGTTACCATTGTCGTGACCTTCACGACCTCGGTGCGGTCTATCTCCTCGGTCACCGCGTTCATCTCGTTCGCCACGAGGTCCACGTCCGCCACCGCCTTGCTCGCGTCGCTGAACACTTTCGATCAGTTCTTCAATCATACGTTTGCCTTCCTCAACTTGAGCTCTGGAACCCTGGACGATGCAACGCCGATCGCCGGGTCCATCTCCACGTCCTTGGATAAACTGCAACTTGCAGCCAGATTCACCTTGAATCTTTTTAATCATGTCACCTCCTTTTCCGATGACCACACCAACAGCTGACTTGGGAACGAATACTTCAGCTTGTTCTGTTCCATTCATACTCTGTCTTTGACTGTTATAGTTGTCTTTCTCTTGTATTAGATCAAATACAAGCTGTTTGGCGTGCTCCACTTTCTGTTGATCACCGGAAATACGTAAAGGTTTCTCCATTTCTTGTCCAGGACCGTCCTGGATAATGACCATTTTGGCGCCCGATTTTTCCTGCAACTGTTTTATAGTTTCGCCTCCCTTGCCTATAATGAGGCCCACCTTGGAGCCGGGAATCATAATTTCCTGGTAGGGCTGATTGCCGAAGTTGGACGAACCAAATCCACCGCGGCCACCACCGCCTCCACCACCTCCTCCACTACCACTACCACCACCGTTTCCACCGTGATTACCGTTGTCCATTGGGCCGTTGGGGCCTCCTTGTTGGTTTACCATTTTGCTAATAAGATCACGTGCTCTCTGGACAGGATCCTGTGTTCCCGCGGCTGCTGAGTTTGAGTTTGAATTATTATTAATTTGTGATAAACGTGCGGCTACGGCTGCAGCTTGAGCAGCGGCTTGCATAGCAGCTGGGCTCATGCCAGTCGGCGAGTTTGCATTGTTGAAGTCAGGTTGTCCTCCAAACTTTTTCGATTCTGGTCCCGAGTCGTCCTCAAGCGATCTCTTCACCGGTTGGCCACCACCCGGGTGTATTTTAGCGGCAATCTAAAGTTCGAAGCAAAAGATAAGATGCAAACCGTTGATGAATAACGGACTATGAAACATTACACTGTTAAGAACATCTATGACTTTCCACGAAAATTGTTCTGACACTTGACTGGAGTTTGAATAAATTCTTATGTTCTTATGGCTTGAAGGCAACCCAGTCCCATCCCTAGCTGCTGGGTCAAATCCATCCATTTGACAGCAGTTGGGATCGAAAAAAACTGGTTGGAATTGAACTTAAAGCGAATCCGCCATTAGCGAGAATTGTCAGAACGAATCTTCAGGCATACATTCTCAAACACAAATTAGTGTGTTTTCGATTGTACATCGCAGATGTAGGCATATTTGCTATGTAAACCGCACCGATCGCTACCGGATGACCTGAAATAGGGAAAATCCTACTTTTTCGATTTTGAACCGATATTGTAACGTGACTAATACCTTGACCATGTCACATGTTCCAAAATATTCAAATGAGGAAAGAAAGTGCGATGAAAAGTTACAAACTAAGATTATTATTATTATTATTATTATTACAGTATTCACACATATCCGATCTGGTTCAGTACCGGCACAACACCATGCACGGATACTGATATTATTTCAATCGTTTTTTATGCGCGCATTCACACTTATCTGGCAGGGTTTCGGTTTCTACCTTAACTAAGGTATTACACTTCCGTGCAAAACAAGTGTTTTGTAAGAAGCATTAACTTTACATCTGCTTGGCGGTTCATTACCGGTAAGTTTGGCTCGATACCGAAAACCGGCCAATTTTACGAAAAATGCATGAGGGTGTAACTTCTTTATTTACACAAGAAGCATAGAGGTTAAAGCCGGGGTAAAATAAATGATGTATAAAAAAAGCATAGAAGTAAACAGATCGAGGTCTTATTTTAATGATATAGGAGTAAAGTGAAAAAATTGTCCATATATTTTAAAGATTAACCGATAATTCAATAATTGGAACGAAATTCGAAATATTCATCGATTCTTTTCTCCATTTTCTGTCAATGTAAGTAACCTCCTTTGAGAAACTGATGTGATAAATGATAAGGATTTTCACGCATTTTTGCCTGCAGTTTTTACGAAAATTTTCGAAGTCATGAAGTTTTTTTTACGCGGATTTCTGAATCTACGCGATTTTTATGCGCACATTTCCAAAGTTACGCGTTTTTCCCAAAAATACTACTTTTTTCAGCGGATTTCCAAAGCTGAGCGGTCGTTTTAACGTGGATTTATGAAAAAAGCATTTTTTCCAAAGCTACGCGGATTTCCGAAATTATGCAATTTTGTTTATGCGGATTTCCGAAATTATGCAATTTTTTCCACGCGGATTTCCAAAGTTATGCAGTTTTGTTACACGGATTTTCGAAGTTACTACTTATTTCTGCAAATTTCCAAAATTGAGTAATTGTTCTTACGCGGATTTCTGAAGTAAAGCATTTTTTCCAAATCTGCACTGATTTACGAAGTTATGCAGTTTTTTTTCACGCAGATGTCCGAAATTTAGATTGTATTACTCGGATTTTGGCAGATACACGTTTTTTACACGAATTTCCAAAGTTAAACGGTTTCTAACGTAAACTTCCGAAATTACACAGTTTATTACGCAAATTTTCAAATCTACGTGTTTTTTCTTGCCAATTTCCGAAATTACGTGTTTTTAACCCCCGAAATTCCGAAGTTACGCGTTACGCGTTCGATATGGATTATTTCGATCGAATATGAAACTTTGAATTCTGTTTCTCGATCGAGTTTTCCATAAACAAGCATCACTCGATCAAATTACAGAATGCAATTTTTTACATTCCATCGGAATATTCCGCTTCGATCGAAATTCACAATCTGAATGATAATAAAGACGGATGTCTGATATGGTCAAACCAAGGTTTGCGAAACAAGGTCAACAGTAGGTACGATACTCTGTAAATAATTTGAACGCTAACATCATATGCAAAGCATTTGAACTACCACTACTTGTATAATACATGAAATTTGTGAAAATATGCACTTAAATTATAAAATGAGTGTAAAAACTGTTGATATCTAGTGGAAATCATGCTACATTTATCTTAAATACACATCAAAACGATAGGATATATCGTTACCTCCAGATTCTATATGAATTTCATGCGAATGTCACATTGTTTTCCACATAGATTTCAATTGAAACACAGTTGACACAGTGTTTTGCACATACATTTGTGCTGTACTCATTTCCACTATTGAAAATTAAGTGTTTAACACATGTAGTTTGATTCAAAAGCAAAACACATCACATCCAAAGGAAAAACACATCGAAGCAAAGTGAAAAATAATCTAATCTTGCATCTTAGTAAAATTGCACATGAAATCCTAAACCAAATCGCTTTTGTTATGGGTAAAAATGGAAAAACATATTAAATTGAAGAGCTGTTTAAATATGAATCGATCGTGAAAATTTGTAACAGTGTACACGATGAACGTCACGCATGCACCAGAGTACTAAACTATGTCTGAACTCAAACAAGATTCTAGAAAAGTTTGAGATTGTGTGAGATTAGCAGGCGTAAGCAAGTTTAGTAGATTGTGCGGTTTGGGAAGAATTGCGCGAAATTAGCAAATTTAGAAAAGCTTAACAAGGATTAAAAAATGTAGGAGGGATCAGGTGAAATTTAATCGAATAAACAATAAAACTACAAAGGGTATTAAATTGAACTGGATGCTAATAAGTGTCACATTTCGAGAGTAATGCTCGAAAGTTAAGATCAGAATTGATGATTTGTTTCGAATATTTGTTTAACAGTTTTGAGCATTCTCCAAACAAACTTTTTTATTGTTTCTTAGCATTGAAGCAAATATAATTTCAACTACCTCGCAATCTGTACCTTATAAATAGTGTAACGGAGGTATTTTTACCACCCTAATATATTTTGGTCCGGCGTCCATCGTAACTCAGAATTTTTAAAAATTATTCCATTCCCTAACATGTTTGGTATGAATGTACACTGAGCTCTTTTTTATGCGGTTTTTTACGCGACTTTTTTTTTCCGAATTTTCAGAGTTATGCGTTTTTTTATGCGAAGTTTCAGAGTTATGTGGTTTTTTTTTGCGAATTTTCAGAGTTATGCGGTTTCCCTTCTGCGGTCTTTTTTATGCGAAGTTTCAGAGTTGTGCGATTTTTTTATGCGGTACTTAAATTCGCATAAAAAAAGACTTCAGTGTATATCTCATTTTGAGTACAACCAAAAGTATGAGCGCCGGGCCAAAATATCTTCGTTACCCTTAAGCAAGGAAAATACGATGGTTTGACCAATCACATGACAATCGACACCATTACCCTACTACTTTTCTAAATAATAGCAAATTATTTATATTTGACGTCCATAGGTTCCATCGCAAATTGATTAATATAAACGATAATACCAAAGTTAACTGAAACCTACATTTTTTTTGTACGGAAACCTTACACATACAAAAACAGCCATTAAACAGTAACTTTCATAACGACATGGTCGTCTCCGTCATACATCGCGACAAGTAATATCCGACTGATAAACTCTTCGCAATATCGGTGACTTGCTAAAATTATTTCTATTTCGAATGATTCGCATCATTGTCTATTCATGACCAGCATTCGAAATTATAATCTACCACCATTTGCATCGAAAAATATATAACTCAAAAAACCAAGTCAGCCATGTCGGGCTCCATGTTGGAAACCAGCAGTATCGATTTTTCGCCCTCGTTTGCACTGCTTCCACTCACAGCGGCGGCCATTTTCCGGTTGCGATCAAGACGCTCCCCGTTAAAAATGCGGTTCAGTAATTTAAAGTGCTCAACTTTCAGCTTCTTACTACTCACTTGTTTAGCTCTCTGTAAAGCGGCTGCAAATGCTGACGATTGACTAAAATTTTGCGAGTTCTGGTTTGAATAATCACTCATTATTAAAATAAATAAACCAATAAAGTAAAAATTTTCCTCGCACGGAAATTGCACACCCAGAATAATTTTTTCGGTCCTCACACACACAACGCGCTCGTCACTCGCTCAATCGCAGCAAGAAATTGTCCGCTTTTTCGGCTGAAGCCTTTTACTGATCGGCCTAAATCTCCAATCTAACTTCAGGGAAGGGTTTTCTGTTACTTTTGCACTGGTTTTTCATCGGAACTAACCGTCTGGAACAGCCCGAAAACCAAAAAAGTTGATAATTACTCAGCCGAACTCAACAAAAAACTAAAGAAAAAAGGTAGCACTTCTGGATGTTGAATCTGCTGCTACTGCTGCTGGGCACGGATATAGATACAATTTTTCCGCACATCACACAAGAAGCACGATCCATTCAAGGCAAAAGAAAACTGATGAATGACATGGCGAGCGGCTCGTCGCCTACTGGTAACCCGTTGGTGCGCTGGCTTTAAGCGAAAAGTGTTCGCCTACTCGTTTGTCGAAATTACCTCAATTCGCTCGTTCGACAATGTCATATTTTAGTACAACCAGAGATGCCGGGTAAAAATTTCAAATATCTGCGGACAGGATTTCAAAAGTCTGTAAATGTCTGCAGTCAGCAAGCATGCCTTGCTGGCAGCAATTTCTATATTGGTATATTGTCGCAAAACTGAAATGCAGAGGCGCTGCTTGTTTAGAGATGATACTTTCAGCAAAAGCTGTCAAATCGGTAGAAAAGTTTCTAATTACTCCATCTTTTCAACGATTTCTTATGAAAACGGGCAAATTCATTTGAAAAATCATAGTAGGAGTTGAAGAAAATGTTTTTACTCTGAGGTGGTAATGTTGATCTTAGTTCATTATGGGAATTCTACCGTTTATTTAGAACACGCTCTCGGTGTGTGGGCTAGCTATAAACCAGAATATAACAAAACTGATTTTACAGGACGATAGTTCACAACTCTCCGAACTGTCTGCATTTGGCATCTTCATGTGACATTTGCAACTTTCAGGTTTCATGGCCTATTACGATACATCATATCTCCATGATTATGTTTTTAACCAGCAAAAATCCAAGAAAAGACGATCGATCCATATTCAACCGTTACTATGTGTAGCAAAGAGAAGGAAAGTGTGCATAATCGTATGCAGCGTGAAAAAGCCTAATCGAAGCGAAGTGCAGTTTTTTAGTGTCGTCCCCCTCGAAAGAATCCTCCTTTTCTTGGTTCCATTTTTCATTGGCAGGTGTCGCTACCGGTACAAAGTGCCAATTAAGTATGACAGGCAAAACTGACTTGGCGAGCAAAAAACAGGTCGTGACAATTTCAAAAGTCTGTAAATTCGGATGAAAGTCTGCAAAAAAATCGATTTACAAGTCTGCAAAAGTCTGCACAACAAAAAAAAGTCTGCAGCGCTATACCCGAAATTTGCAGATTAACAGACAAATCTGCAGATCTGGCATCTCTGAGTACTACAATATTAGAAAAAAACATTTTGAGTTCCGAGGGGTATATTAACGATGTACTAAGACCAAAGATAAACTCAAGATGAAATAGTCAATGATTTTGCATGTATCATTCATATATGACCCCTCAATGAACTCGATTCACCGTCAGTCGTAGTTCAATGATTAGTTGAACCGAAACAATAAACTTGCAGTCGCTCTATGCGCCGTAACTATGATGATGTTTGTTTTCATATTAGTAACAAATCGTATTCAAATATGCATGATATCGAACAATCTCGCAGCAGTTTCTTTGTATTCGAATGTAAAAGTAATTTATTATATTCAACTAGCCTAATATTTAATTAGTGTAAGATAGTTTAATTCACTTCAGAAGCAAGCAGATCAAAAAATCTTCTACGCAAAACTTGTAAACTTTTTATTTTCTTTCGGTATTGTAGCGTAACCATGGTATTTTTGCGACGCTTTGCTATGTTTATCGACGCTTTTTAACAAGTGGTTAATAAAAGTATACTATTACAGAGTTTTCGGGTTCACGATTACTGAACAAGTTTTTTTCTTTGATTTATATGGGACTTCGTAATCTTGAGTTTATCTTTGTTAAGAACATGTCCACCAGTGAGTAGCTAAATGCGTGTCTATTGTGATTACGCATTGCGTTACTATTTTACTTAAACACTCATTTCTCCACCGGTTGTGCATATCACGGTTGCTGAAGCTCAACCAAATACAAATTATTTGTATTTGGCACAACCGCGTTTCCACACCGGTGGTTGTTATTTTAGCAATGCATGAAAATAGAAGCGATTAATATGGTGTGAGAGCGTTGCTAAATTTAATAACCGAATGAGTGGATATCTATTTCTCAACCAGTTCAACGTGAACATTTCATAAGGGCACATAAACCAATGAGAGATTCTCTTTGTTTACCTTCTCTTCTGTTAATAACACCTAAATTTTCACATTCATTTTCTAAAGTTGCATATAGAATGAAAGAAAATATCTCCAGCATTGTAATAGTATCATACATGTAACGAACAATTGCGTAATAACGCAGATATAATCGAAAGAGAAAGTAAACACAGAGAATCTGTCAATTGTTTTAAGGCCCTTTTGAAATGTTCACGTCGAGTTTAGCAACTGCCGGTGTGGAACAGTGCTGTCAACTGGTTTTTTCCAAAAATCTGTATTTGGCGGAAAAATCTATCTGTACAATATCTTTCTTGAAAACTCAAACATAGAACGGAAACTGCGACCAAAATGAAAGGTCGCTCGACCTGGTTAACCCCTATGGAATCCAACACAAAAACTGAAAATCGGTATTTATCTGTATAAAAATTGGAATATCGGTATTTTGAGAAAGCATATCTGTATTCCTGTACCGAGTCCAAAAATCGGTTTAAATACCGAGAAATCGGTATAGTTGGCAGCGCTGGTGTGGAATCTTGTTATGATCATGGTTGTCAAATTACTTTTACCCACGCTCCGGTGGAGATAGTCTAATAAAAATGAACTCCTAACCCTTTTAGATAAAAACCATACAGCTTGCGCTCAGAGTGAACAGAATCGCAAGAAAATCGGTTACGATTCTTCTTTTTTGTTTGCTTTATTTCTATTTCGAATTATTTAGTATAAGTATCAAATTAGGGGTAAAATGAATTGAAATGTGAACGAATTTACAACAATTGAGAGCATCGATGACCAGAGATGCCATTTATACAGATTTATCTGTATTATACAGATTTTTACATGCACATACAGATTTGATACAGAATACAGATTTATTACAGATTTTATATGCAAAATACAGATTTATACAGATTTTAAAAAAATTCAGCAAAAAGTAAATTTTGCAATTCGTTCCTCTCTCACAATTATAAAACTGCGTCGACGATGGAAGCGTTGAAATTTTGCGTTTCTTTTTTGCGGTGTAGTTTGTGACGGATATGCGTAACGTTGTTGTGCACTGCTTACAGTCGTTCTAAATGTCAAACTGATCACCTTTTCCTTTTCTTTTTTTATCCGCGTTTTGTTACGATCTATGAATCATATTTGTTCATTACTTATTCGTTTAATTTATTAAAAAAGTATCTCGGAAAGTGCACCCGAATAAAAAATATTGTAGAAAAACAATACGATTTGTTGTTACAAAAGCTGCCACAATTTTGCTTTGACCATTGAAAAATATTTTAATGTATTGTTATACACTATTCAATCAATTGTGAAAATGCTTTTTACAATAGAATGTATAGGTTGTTAAGTATCGTAACAATTCAAATCATAAAGATTTCTCATACATGTTTTCTTGGAAAACAATAAAATGTACAGTTTGCATATTGTTTGAAACGCCACGTGTACAATAAATTCAATTGTAGAATCGTAGGAACAATATATTGAATCGTTGGAGATGAAAAAAAATCTTGTCAAGATACAATAAAATGCATTGTAACCCATATATCTAACTGTGAATCAATTGTGTATGCTGTAAAATCAATGGTTTATTTTTTTACGGGCATTGTGATGCCCAGGAAAAAAACTGCTCAAGCCTCCAGCGATTTGAAAAAGATTTCTTACTTTTTCACACGGAAGACAGCGATAAACCAAGGTTAGTCTAATTTGACGTTGTTGATTTGCAAGTAATGAAAATTATTTCATATTTACAAATAATGAATTTTGATTTGAATATTTGTTCTCAGAAAATTTTGATAGCAATAATAATCTGGTTGTGCGCGGAGCTGATAGAAACATAAAAATTAACAATGAAACTGTATCCAGCATTAAGATGATTTCTCGGGACCATGGTTGGTATACTTCAAATTTAATATATCCTCTTGCTACCTCTTGTCTTTTGATATTCGAATGCGTGTTATTTGATTTGTTCTAGAATATTGTACCGAATCGGTGACTGGTAATTGCTTGTCATCAGAAACCTATAGTGATACAGATTGTGATGTTGTTCGTAAGAAAGGTATAGTTGGGTGATTATTTAAAATACCTCAATATTATATTCAGAATGATGATACCACATACTATAAAATATCTTTTTTTTATTCTACGCGCAGCTACTGATAATATAAGTTCATCGAAACGTTTTAAACCAGTGAAAAGGGCAACACAGAAATACTGCGTATCTTGGGAGGCGAAAATAAAATGGCTTGCTTCTAGTACAAGAGGTAGAAATTTTGCCTACTGCAAGATTTGCAGTAAAGATATAAAATGTAACGGTGGACTGCGTGATCTTGTGAAGCATGGAGGCACAGAAGCCCATGTTAAACTAGAAAAGCAAATCTCATCAAACAATATGGGACAGTACCAGAGATGGCATTTCACCAGAGAGATACACGCTAGAGTCAGATTTTTGCCACACCGAGGATGCAAAAAACGAAGCACCGCACAAAGAGGAAAGCGCACTTCTTCTCAGTGTCGAATAGACAGCATTTGAGTGTGTGCTTGTGGTTAAAGCAGCTGGCGCGAGTGAAACACATTCTCTTCGCATGAATCGCTCATACGCGCTCTCGTCTAAATACACCCAAGTGACCACTGGCGCGTGATGGTGAGCGAACACTTCTGTGAACTTCAATTAATAGAGAGTAGATCTGGCCTTACTATGAAAAATTTGCAAGGAAAACCGAAAATTTTACGATAAATTGTTTTATTTTGCTGATTTTGCGTGTCCACGCTTCATCTACGAAAACCATATAGCAGAGTGCTCACCGGCGTGTACACCTCTGTGAAAGTATCTGCATCCACCTCAGAGAATTTATTAGCTAATGCTCTAGCACTTTGGTGCGATTCAGTGGAAGAGGTAAAAGGAAATAAACAAACGCACTCATGATGCGTGTACACTTTACACAACAGTGGTGTATAAATGTGAAAGAGAAGAGCTCTCGTTGAAGTTGTCAGTGTGAGGGGAGAAATTTTGCTTGCTCTTCGTCACACAGAGGAGATAGACATCTCTGGACAGTACTTGAGTCCTTGTACTAATTTTAAAGATGTTGAAATCCAAATTTGTGCCTGGGCCGCGGAACGAAACAAATCTGCCACCGAAGTGGAAGAATTCGTAAAGCTAGCTGAAGCTGTGTTTAATGATAGCAAAATTGCCAGCAATATATCACTCAAACGAACTAAAGCAACGGCAATAACAAAATACATTCTTGGCAGGTCACATGATGAGGAATTGAGGGCGAGTATGATAAACTACCCATTCAGTCTACTAATAGATGAGTCCACAGACATATCGGCAAAGAAAGCACTAGTTTTAGTTGTAAGAATTCAGGCGTGGGATAAAAGCGATTTTACAATTCGTGATCAGTTTTATCATGTATTTGAACTCGTAGAAGCCGATGCATGTACAATCTATAATTTGATTGTAGGAAAATTCGAAGAAGATGGAATTCCCTACAAGCGAAATCTCATCGGATTTGGAGCAGATGGGGCGAACGTGATGATAAGTGGTAATAAATCCGTTTCTGTATTATTGAAAAATTATTGTACACAATTGTTTGTTCTGAAGTGCGTATGTCACTCGTTTGCACTTTGCGCTTCCCATTCCTGCAAAAATATACCGGAAGATGTTGAATGGGTATGCAAAGAATTTTTCTTGCGAACAGCCCGCTCAGAACTGCAAAGTTTAATGATATTCAAAGTGTGATGAATATCAAACCTTTGAAGATGCTGCACCCATCTATCACTCGTTGGCTAGCTCTGGAGCAAGTCGTCAAGCGTGTGTTGGATAGATTAGATGCTCTAAAGGTTTACTTCAGCTTTGCAGATGTTGGTTTAGATGCGCGACAATCTAAAAAAATTAATCAGATTTATACGATTCTGGCGAATCCGTCAACACATATTTACTTGGAATTTATGGCATTCATTTTGCCAAAAATCAATTGAGGTTTCTATGCCCGGTGAAAAATGAACGGCGGCTCTACTGAAAAATGGGTGGCCTACACGTTTCCTGATGAAAACAAAACAATATGTAAAAGCGATTCACACGCAGCATCAAGCGACTATCACCTGCATGGAACGATTACGGAACAACAACATTAATTGTAAGCAATTCATATGAAAGGACACTACGTCAAGTTCACGGAACATTTTAACGTCGGATACGTGAGCAATATTCGGCTAAAAAAATTAATAAAAATAATCTGGACGTCGACGGAAGTTCATTGATCGTCTGAATCGTGTTTAATGCATGCGTTTCCTGATGAAAACAAACCAATCTCATTTGCATTTGTGGTTGTAAGTGAGCTGTCAGAGAGCCTAATAGTCCAATCCACGTGCGAATGTGTTGGTGTAGCTATTCTCAGCAGTTGAAAGGTTAATGCTAGTGTGAGTATGTCGAAATAACCCAGTGAATTTTGTCGAGCCGCATCGTGCCAATTATTGAAGACATATATGCAATAAAAAACACTGCAATGCCAAGAGAACAGTTGAGAAAGACATAAAATCGTTCATGAAACTCTATATCACGCAATGGAACTGTCTTCTACTTGGTTCATTAGTTCATAGCTTACGAAATTCTATATGCATTTTTCGCAGTGTATGAATATGAGTCAAAAATGTTTTACCTCAGTGTAAAATTGAACCCACAACCAGAGATGCCATTTATACAGATTTATCTGTATTATACAGATTTTTACATGCGCATACAGATTTAATACAGAGTACAAATTTCTTACAGATTTCTTAAATTTAATACAGATTTATACAGATTTCACCAAAAGTATTAAGGAAATAATTAAACTATCTATTAGTATTTGAGCTATCTATTAGTATTTGATTGCAATGACGAGATAAACGTTTAGGAATCAACGTACAAATCACTTTTTAAAATATATATTTTTTGTGCAGAGATTTAATGAAGAACATTGAAATCCATTTAAATTAAAATTTGTAACTAAATTGAACTTAAAAGTTAGGCAAGTCTTGGCATCATGAAACATTATTGCCAGACTAACAGTTGTATTACCTGACTCGACGCTGCATATTGGGTTTTGGAAATCCATCTCAACTTATGAAGTGAACATTTTCAAATTAGACATTTTCAACAAGACAAGGCACCATAATTCAATTGTTGTTGATAGGAAAAAACTATGAAATTTCGTCGATGAATATAATATAAGATATGAAATTTAATCTACCACTCTATAACCATAATCTATTGGAATAACACCTTTTAACATAATTGTATTGTAGAAATTTCATTTTATTAGCGAATACAGATAAATACAGATATTTTATACGAATCAATACAGATTTTCTATGAAAATATCTGGCATCTCTGCCCACAACAAACTTTGACTTCGGCTCGCACACATTCTAATTTCGTATATGAATAGATCTGCGCACTCTGCATCGGTGTGAGTAACTGAGACGTCAAATTGCTCAATAATGAGTTTTCCCTTTAAGTACGGTTCAGACGGTCCGGCTTCTTCCGTTACCGTCACCGGAACGTCACCGTCATTCTGATTCACAAGCGGCCCTTACACGAGCATTATTTTTGTCATTTTTGATGATGATTTTAAGTAATGATGTATTTCAAATTTGATAGAAATCTCGCCATTACTGCACTATACACGTTCATTAAAATGATATTATTTTTTAGTAATGACATTGTTAATGACTCGTGTAATACCATGTTCACATTAGCGCTTATATCACTTGATATACCGAGATGATACGCATATCACGTGGAAGTGTTCACATATGATCGAAATGATATCGTTTGACAATCAAGTTGTCATATTGAATGTTCCCATTAGGAGTAAGATCAATAATATTGCTTTTCTCTCCTACAATTCCATCAATAATTTAAGTCTTGCATTTAATGGTCTCCGAACGCAAGTATTCGTTGAAAAATTCGAAATTATAATGATTGTTTATTGTCACTCTCAAAGTGACGTTCATAAATAAGTGCGTTCAATGCCATTATCCGTGTTGCTAGTTGCGATTTTTGACAACTCGAGATGATATCGTACATGATATCCAGTATATCATGCCAAAATGGTGATACGCGTTGACATCAAATTGCATAGGATATCAAGTGATATCGCACATGATATCATCGGATATCAAGTATATCTGTATATCACTTGATATCACCGCTAATGTGAACATACTATTATAGTATGTTCACATTAGCGCTGATATCAAGTGATATACGGATATACTTGATATCCGATGATATCATGTGCGATATCACATCATATCCCATACAATTTTATGTCAACGCGTATCACCATTTTGGCATGATATCCGGGATATCATGTACGATATCATGTCGAGTTGTCAAAAATCGCTACTAGCAACACGGATGATGGCATTGAACGTACTCATTTATAAACGTCACTTTGAGAGTGACAATAAACAATCATTATAATTTTAAATTTTTCATCGAATACTGGGGTTCGGAAACCATTAATTGCAAAGACTTCAATTATTGATTGAATTGTAGGAGAGAAAAGCAATATTATTGATCTTACTGCTAATGGGAACATTCAATATGACAACTTGATTGTCAAACGATATCATTTCGATCATATGTGAACACTTCGACATGATATGCATATCATCTCGGTATATCAAGTGATATCAGCGCTAATGTGAACATGGTATAAGGGTCGCTACACGATCCGGTTCCCTATCCGTGTCCGTCATGTCATTTTCTTACACGCAGAATTTGAAGAACTTAGTTTCGCACAATTTTATTCCACTAATATAAAATCTGGGAGCTTTTGAAGCCAATCGATCTGTTGTTTTCCTACCTTTTAATTGAATAAATAACTTTAAAAATTAACTAGAAAGAGGAAAAAACAAAACAATCAGTTCCACTCAACAACGTAACTTACTTTGCAAATCTACTGATAAGTTTAATTACTTATATGTGGTATATTTCATTTAAGAGTGGGATCTTGACACCGAATACATACATAACAAACGTCAGGTCAATACCGTTATCATATAAATCGTGCATGTGTGCGATAATCACAGTCCGTCAAATATTCTTTCGGAGAAATGTTGACGGAGCTTGCCGTTGACGGACGTTGACGTTCCGGATCTCTGCTGGATCGTGTGAATGCGCAAAGGGAAAACTCATTTGACTAATTTTAACGGAGGCTGACGTTCCGGTGACGGTGATGAAAGATGCCGGATCGTCTGAATCGTACATTAATCGCCAGCCTCATGCTATGACGTCATGAAACTGTGGCCAGCATCATTCTGCAAAACCAATGAAGAAGAATGGCTAACAAAAAATGTCATCACTACGAAACATTTTTATCGTTTATTCAAGAGTACAAATAGATATCATCAATAAAAATACACTCGGAGTAGAAGAAAATCGATTTCAAAATGATTACTATTACTTTTTTTTAGTGTAAACTACGATTAAACATGGAAAATCTTCAGAAATGTGTGAAATTGGGTAAGGTTAGGTTTTTTCTGATCAACATTTTTTTAAACAGAAACCATTGTAATGTTGATTTCTCGAGTACTAGAATGTATAGCGATCGAATGCTATTTATTTTGGATACTTTATTTGTTATTTCCAGGCATTTGAATGCTCTATTCTGAATAACCGGTACATTTCGCACAATAAACTAAGATCAACACTACCACTACCACTCAGAGTAAAAACTTTTTCTTCAACTTCTACTATGATTTTTCAAATGAATTTGCCCGTTTTCATAAGAAATCGTTGAAAAGATAGAGTAATTAGAAGTTCTCCTACCGATTTGACAGCTCTTGCTGAAAGTATCATCTCTAAACAAGCAGCGCTTCTACTTTTCAGTATTGCGACAATATGCCAATAGACATTCTACCTAGGACAGGACCTGACAATTGTTAATCCACTTCTAGGACCAGTTTCGGACCAGCTCGTGATTGGTTGAAATTGACATAAGCAAGTACAAGTTGTTGAAATTAATATTATTGCAGGGTGGTAGAAAAAGCGTTGTCAGCATCGTCGGTAACAATGTAGCTTGATATTGGATATTTTATTTCTCGGATTTTCAAAATTATTAATTTCAATAGGATTTAAGTTCAATTTGTTTTTAAGTCCTGTCAATGTGGAAAGCATACGATTACATTTAACAATCACTGGATGATACAGAGAGAAAGCCTGAAATCACGAAGTGTGATATGGACGAGAATATTGATTATGTTGGTTGAGAATAGCACCGAATCTTTGGATACTTCTTTATGTTATTATTTTTCTCAAATAGAATATGTTGAATACTTTAGTTAATAAAGCTGCAACAATTAATTACCCAAAATTGAGTGTTTTAGAAAAATTTTATTAAGCTGTTTCAACTAAACGTTTTCTTCAAAACAAACATCTGATCAAAATGAATCCAGAGCTATATTTTTGACCGATATAACGATAATATATGTTTTCAAATGATAAATAATCGCATGTTATAAGGGGAGAAAGTTTTCAGAATGAATCATTATCTCTACTGGCAACAGTGATCGCGAGGCATTTATTATTTACAGCAGGGAGCAACCGGAATAAGAAGAGAAATATTTTTCTAGAAAAAGAAGCCAGTTCCCGTAAAAAAATAAACCATTGATTTTACAGCATACACAATTGATTCACAGTTAGATATATGGGTTACAATGCATTTTATTGTATCTTGACAAGATTTTTTTTCATCTCCAACGATTCAATATATTGTTCCTACGATTCTACAATTGAATTTATTGTACACGTGGCGTTTCAAACAATATGCAAACTGTACATTTTATTGTTTTCCAAGAAAACATGTATGAGAAATCTTTATGATTTGAATTGTTACGATACTTAACAACCTATACATTCTATTGTAAAAAGCATTTTCACAATTGATTGAATAGTGTATAACAATACATTAAAATATTTTTCAATGGTCAAAGCAAAATTGTGGCAGCTTTTGTAACAACAAATCGTATTGTTTTTCTACAATATTTTTTATTCGGGTTGTCTGGTCCTGTCCTAGACATTCTACTGATAAATTTTTTTCACTAAATACAAAATTTTGAAAAAAAAAAACAGTTGGCAGCTCTGATTACCACATTGTAATTTGTAGAGTGCCTATGCTTAGCCGGTCGTTTGTTGACTAGATTTGAGATGTCCCAAACGGCATTCGATTACATTGGAGCAGTTCAGATTGGAGAAAAACCGACAGATATCGTTTACCATCGATTCGCAAACAGATCTTTTCTGTTAATCACTCAATGGCAGAAAGTAACTAACATATACACAGTACGTAACCAAACCAGCAATGAACTGAACGGAAGATCAGAGGCAGTGAGATCCGGTGCGATGAACCGCATCTATTCGATCAAACATTTATTCGGAATAATTTCAGATGAAAATGAAGCAGCAATTAGATATCTTATGAATTATATTGAAAACGATACTGAACTGATTATTACATTGGGATTGAGCGAAATCAGCAAAGCGTCGCTGACTCAAATCGGAAGGCATTTACAAAATAACGTACATGCATAGTCGTATTAAATCTAAATCAAAATTTCTAAGTCTTGTAATTTTTTTGGTCTATAGAGAAATTCCTAATATATTCCCTACTCAGAAATTGATTCTTTTTCAGATTCCATCTCCATGACGAAGGGATTCTAATATTCAAACGAACTGTTTTGTTCCACTTTCTAATGTTTAAATGTGTAGTTTTGAAACTATAAAATGAAATAGATTTCCAAGTTTCTGTAAACAGATCTTAACATATATTTATATATGTATTATTACCGTACTATTAGCAATCCTAACTATTTGCATAGAATAATAACTAAAATTATCGTCTTTTATAGATTTATATTTTATTGATTGAAGAAATTATCGAAAATACAGAACTATTTCGTATCAATTGCAGCAGAAAGTATGCAAAGTGAATGTCATTTAAACTTAGTTCATAAAGTAACCCAGTTGTATGTTCGAGCCCGACCTGGAAGGATTCTTAGTGTCAACAGTAGGGTCGTAGTACTAGTTTGCGAACTCTGTTGAAACAGATCAAATTCATCCACAAAAGAAATGTTATACCAAGACTTTGCTTTGTTATGAAGATCCTAAACAGAAATGAATAAATTCCGATTCGTTATAATCTTTCAAGATGGAAAATGCTGAAAAATTCGCACAAAGACAATCATTTCGACTATTTCGAGATAAAAATAAACAAAACAATACAATCTGCACTCTTCGTTTATTTGGAGAACAAAAGTTAAGTAATCACATTCAAAACTGAAGAGGTACAATGCGGAGCAAAAACTAACGGTAAGATTTCTGGTACCGTGCACGGGCACCTGGACCGCCGAACTTCTTCGGTTCACAACGACGCGGATCGGCAACCAATAGCGTTCTGTCGTACTGTGTTAGGATGTCCTTCAGCTCCTTACGGGATGCCTCATCTACATATTTCTGATAGAAGGAAACCAGGGCCTTCGAAATGGCCTGTCGGATTGCATAGATTTGTGCAACATGACCACCACCAGATACTCGGATGCGGATGTCAACACCGGCAAATTTTTCCTTCCCAAGAAGCAGCAGAGGTTCCTGCAATTTGTACTGCAAAATCTTGGGTTCAATCTGATCCAGAGGACGGCCGTTCACGCGTAGCAATCCGCGACCGCGTTTGCAGTATGCAACAGCGGTGGCAGTTTTCTGAAATGATATGTTTTGTTTAATACGACCTAATCGCGAAACAAAAATAGGCTGCAATAGTATATTGGAACGAGCTAACCTATACACGTTTAGCTAGGAATCACTTCAAACAAAATCATTATATTTCATTAACCTTCAATCTCAAACTACAAATCAAATCGTTTTAAACTTATATTCAACACAATTGAACTGCAATCCGGGTCAGTTTCAAACCAAATTCTTGATTCGGGTTCACTCAAACCACCGCTAGCGCTAACTCCATCGTTTTTTTTTTGTTTAAAGTGTCTAACTCGGGCTCGTTTCAGCTTTACGTGAAAACGACATAAGTAATGTATTCCAGATAAAATTAACACCGGATAAAAATCTTCTATATAAATCAGACCACTCACCTTGCGTCCAAAGACTTGAACAGCGTTGACAGGTTCTTTGCGGGCCTGCGAAAAATATATATAATGAATGATGTATACTGAGGATAAAACTAGATTTATTAATTAAACTTCACATGAACTCACTTTTGGCATGTTTAACTCTGTACACAACAAACTAGAAAGAAAGGAAGTAGTACTCCAATCCAATTGTTGAACTAAAATTGACAATCTAGCTGTCACAATTTTATATGGAACGCACTTCCTGTTGAATCACTATCGAGGGCAGAGTTGCCAGGTTATTTTTTCAAAAATCTGTCGATAACTCTAAAATTTATCTGGATTTGTCTGGGTCTGCTATATGCAAGTAAATTTTGACCGGGCTCCATTTTCAGTGAGCAAAAATAAACAAAAAAAGGTCTCACCACCTATCGTATAGAGGTCAAAACCGTAAAGATCTGGCGAGATCTGACAAAATCAAGGAAAATTTGGAAAATCTGGCAAAAGATCTGGTTAGTTTTAGTATCTGGTGAATCGAGAAAAATCTGGCATTTTCTAGATAAATCTGGCAACCTGGCAACGCTGATCGAGGGGTAATCAAGCTAATGTCGTTTTCGTTATTAAATTGCACTACACCGGTGTAGTGAAAGCTGCACCTAAACCGTTCGTTTTTACCAATTGCACTACACCAGTGCTACACTTTTTCTGCACCGACACCACTGGTGTAGCACTCATCAAAAGTTTGGTGTAGCTCTGTGCAATGGAATCGTTAATTGTAGTCAATGGTTACTGTTTATGTTTTCGTCTTTTTTGTTCGTTTATTCATGCCTCAGTGTAGCACTGCACCGGTGTAGTGCAAATTAAAAACGAAAACGCCATAAATTTCATGGCCTATCCCACTTGTACGCGGCGGGCAGATTTTCCCCCAGACGGCTGGCTATGTCTGCCAGCCATTTTTGCCGGAATTCTGCCAGAATTCCGACAAAAGTCTGGCAACAATGCAACAACCGTATCCGGCAGCGGTTATTAAAGGACTATTCACACATATCCGGTCCGGTTCAGTGCCGGCACGACACCGTGCACGGATACTGATATTATTTCATTTGTTTTCTATGCGCGCATTCACACCTATCCGGCACAGTGCCGTTTCAGTGCAGCTCCCCGTCAGTGTCGCGCCGTCCGGCAAACTCAAATTCGTCGTCACCGATATTTTTCATTTTCATTGAAGTCGGTATGTCATTGCATTGGCTGTGCCGGAACGGAAACAGCACGGAAACGGAACGGAAGGGTACCGATAAAAAAGAACACTGATGGCGCACTGAAGGCACTTTCACTGAACCGTCACGGAACTGAAATGTGTGAATAGTCCTTAATGGTTCTGTTTCTGTCGGATTCTTGCCATACAAGATTGGCAGAACCGTTTTAAATCGGTTCTACATTTTAAGTGTCTTGGTTTTATTTTTTCAATAAAAGATACATATGAAAGGCAATAAGTTATTGCCCTTCATATATACTAATCATGGAAAATGTTATTGTCAATAACATTGCTTTCTCACTACCAAACATATCTACACGCTGCCAAAAAATTACCTAATTTTAAGTACTTTTCACTCAATAGAGGGGTTGCGTGCAGGAAGCCAATTTTGGGTAAAATGCGTTTTACTTATTTTTGAGTAAAAGCATCAATAGTACTGATCAGGTAGAAACTACGCAAGGGATATAAAAATCAACTTGGGTAATTTGATTTCAGTTTTCGTTCGATGGTTCTATTCAGCTGCTGGAACTGCACCGTTGAGCGATTGAACGCATCTCAATATCTTCCATCGCCTGAAATGATATAGCGGTGTAATTATTATTTAAAAAAGAAATTATACAAAGCTACTCACACTGCGATTGATGACAATCATTGAATTATTCTTTCAAAACTGGCAATTTTACAAAATAATTTCACTCACTTTAAATCTGACCGATAGTTTCTGCAATGCAACACACAAAATTTTTTCACCCAACAGCAACTTATTGAAGTAAACTACACTGTTGAGTGAAAACTACTCAATCGATACAGTACTTTTCACCCAACTATTAAAAACATGCTTGATTACTTCACGTTAGGTGAATTTAAGTCAACCGTTGGGTTTTTTTTTGGCAGCGTGTATATTTCAATCTCATTTAGCTCGTCTCAAGATTCGTTTTTTACGCACATGCGGGATTGACGAATATCAAATAAAGTCGAATAAAAATTTCATCTTTAATTTTCATCTTCTCACCTTCGCTGAAAATGTCAAAGATTTCAATGTGACAAGATCCTGGTCGATACGGTTGTATAGTGGTTTTCAGCTGGACATAGAATGCGACGGAACCGTCGCAGGATAGCGAAATAATGAGCGTCAGAACCGCTGATGCCAGGTTTGCAGATTGGTATGTAAATTTGCAATTTCGTTTGTTAGCGGACTTTGCAATTAAGCCGACTTTTTTTGCAGATTTTCGAAATTTTTATAAACAATCGTCCATTTTAATGACTTTAGCTATTACTGTAGGGTTTTCGCTTGGATTTTTCGTCATACTTCTAAATATTGAGGTCGCATAGGACCATTTCTAATACGCAGGCGCCTAAAATTTCACCTGGCATCGCTGCCAGAAAATTGGACAGTTGTTTTAACCCCTTCGCTGTCTGTTGTTTTAAAATAACTAACATTAGAGCCAAAAGAAAAATTAATCGGCTGTTTGATTGAGGCCAATTGTATTTTCAACCGGTAAAATTCCTTAGCGACAATTGTTATTTCATTGTTCATCGAAACCATCAACAAATGTATATCTGTCAAAGACGACCAACTTTTTAGAGTAGACAAATAGCACAATCGAATAAAGCAAGGCGTCGATTAATACAAAATATAAATGAAAAGGGAACATACTAAGCACAAAATAACCATTATGTGCGATTCAGACGATCCGTCTTCTTTTGTCACAGTCAATCTCCGTCACCGGCACCGTCAACATTAACTACATGCATTCTTATGGAGCCATTCACACGTAACGTCACCGTCACGGAACGTCTTGGCGGACGGAACGTGTGAACGTTCCGGTAAAGAAAGTATTAAACTAATTTTGACGGAAGCTGACGTTTCGGTGACGGTGACGGAAGGAGGCGGATCGTCTGAATCGTACATTATGTCAAATTAATAGCACACGCTTAAAAAAAGCTGTAGCCGTAATCTGCCACATACGCATTATCAATATGAATTCATTATGACTGAAGTTTTCTTAATAATTATTAATAAATTAGTCATTGTAACGGTCAATTAAAAAAATATTTTTTTCTGGCGAAGGGGTTGAATCGATGCGAATGACAGTTTCGCTATCTTTGCGGCATTTTGTCGCTATCTTATCGCATCGCAATCTTTTCTAGCCGACAGTGAAAATCACTATATCGTTTGAGTTGTATATCTGGCAGCGGTGAGGCAGTCGGTCACCAGAATGTCTGTTGGCCATGTTTTCCAGCTGGCAGCGTTTAGTCAGCCATTTGCCAGCCATGCGCATGCGGGATGTGTAGAGCATTTTGATGTCCCATATATAATCTATTCGAAAAAAATTTGTGAAACTATATTAACTCATACTCTTCAGCATATTACTCGACTCTGACCATTTTTCCAAAGCAACCATTATACCTGAAGATAGCTGAATATATCAGCAACCCTTTCAGCAGTATGCCAGTTTGGCTATTTTTGATGTCCCATATATCATCTATTCGAAACAATTTAGTGAATCCATACTTACTCATACGCTTCACTATATTACTCGACTCTGACCCTTTTCCCAGAGCAACCATTATACGATTTAATAGCACAGACTAACAGACATGACAGTATGAGTAAATTCTTATAAAAATAATTTTTCGTTATGCACTAGTTCCACCTATATTGTACTGCGCGAACTATCTACTATCTATACACCCCTTGTGTTACATAAAGGTTTTTTTACTAGTTGGTTTCCCCTCGTTTGTCAACACCGATCAGCTGCTTGCAGGGTTGCCTGATTTCATCGAAATATTTGAAAATGAATCGTCACAATAAATTTTTGGATTACGTTGATAATATATTTAACTTTTTTAGCGATGTTGGAAGGTAAACATTTATTTTACTCAACGTTGTTCATCTAGACTATTTTTGATTGTGTTGGTAATTTTCACCCGAAATTAAGTGACGGCAGACCAGAAGCAAGTAAATATTGTAACAAAACGGGTTCGATTTTGTATTGCGTTGTAGGATGAGAAGTAGGCACAATTCTGTATATAGTTTTAGCAATATGTAATTAATCTGTATCCTGCATGAAATTCGCATGGGGGTATACAAATCGATACATTACAGGTAATTCTGTATGAATGGCAACTCGGTTGGTAAATGAAAAAAATAAACACAGTCTAGATGACAGACAGAATGTTTTTGATAGGGTAACGTGGTGCCATCATGACACATGTGAGTACTGTCCCAAATAAATGAATATTCGAAATGACCGTTTATATGGTTAAAGAATCTAATTTGAGTGTCCTGTCTGTTAGTCTGTGTTAATAGTTTACTTTATTCAAAGAATTATTGGTTTCAGTAGCAGCATTTTCATTTTAGTCATTGAGTTCCAGTTTTTACGATTCCCACCACTAGAGTGCGAGGCGTTGCTTTGTGTATCCCGTAAAAAAACCATTGATTTTACAGCATAAACAATTGATTCACAATTAGATCTATTGGTTACAATACATTTTATTGTACCTTGTTTTTAAATTCCTGGATAAGCAATATTAATTTTGATTTTTTTTTAAATGTTTAGCAGTTTTGTCGCTGAACGATCGAATTATTCACATGCTATAATCAAACACTTGAATTGTTGAAAACCCTCTAGGGAATGGAAGAAGCAGTTAAAATGATACTTGTGGAACGCGTACAAACTCCGCGGGAGAAAAAAAGCCCTGGTTTATACGCGCGCGAAAAAATTGCTCTACTTTTTTAAAATAACTAATTTGGTTCAGGTAAACGGTTAATTTAGTCGTATCAATACACAAATAAGATCATAGATAAATTGAATCAATTTGTTCTTGATATAAAAATATAGCAGGATTGAATCAACAAGGACATTGTAGTTAGTGAATTTCAACAATAAACACAGCCGGAACAAATATATTTTTCGTTTGGTTAGACCAAAATTTTGATAAAAGCCAAACAGAGCTTATTGTTGATGTTGAAGGGAGAAATTGATTTATAACAATCACGATCAAGCTTGAATTGAACATAAATCAAATTTAAAAATTTGTTATTTTAAACATGCTCAATTTCTCTCACGCAGAGAATTAAAAAAAAAATTCATTTATTTTACAGCACGTGGACAACAACAAAATATACATGATGTAACTGTTAAGCGTGCATTGTTACACTGCTTCTATCAGTGCGCCCCTCGTTTGGGCTGTCAAATACAGTGAGACTGATGAACGTGCATTCTTCATACGCTGTTTTTCACTGCCGTTGCAAACCTGAAAAGCCATCAGTAACATGGTTCTATAGCAGCCCTTACACGTGACAATATTATTGTCAATCCAAAGTATTGTCAATACCGTCAATCCAATTGACTTGGTAACTGGAGTCCGCATTTTTCGAGAAAATCAAGCGTTTGGAGCTTCAAATATTGCAAATGAATATTAAAATATAGAGATAAGAGATTATTGCACATATTTAACAGTTTCTCTCTGGAGAGAAAGTATTGTTGGATTGATGAGCAGTTTTGATTTTTTTGACAATATTTTCGTCAATCCAATGAAGTTTCCATTACACGATAAAAAGTATTGTCAATACTCCTTGTATTGACAATAATATTGTCTCGTGTAAGGGCAGCTTATCAGTTGATGAATAGCAAATAGCTGCCCTTACACGAGACAATATTATTGTCAATACAAGGAGTATTGACAATACTTTTGATCGTGTAATGGAAACTTCATTGTATTGACGAAAATATTGTCAAAAAATCAAAACTGCTCATCAATCCGACAATACTTTCTCTACAGAGAGGAAACTGCCAAATATGTGCAATGAACTCATCTCTCAATATTTCAATGTTCATTTGCAACATTTGAAGCTCCAAACGCTTGATTTTCTCGAAAAATGCGAACTCAAGTTACCAAGTCAATTGGATTGACGGTATTGACAATACTTTGTATTGACAATAATATTGTCACGTGTAAGGGCTGCTAATGACAGTTCAACTGACGTCGCTCGGAATCGTCGCCGCGCTGGACTGTCCAGCGAATTGCAGGATACACGCTCGTTCAATGTTACTCTAAAGTGAGTACAATTTCACTCACTTTCGTTGAAAGTGGAACTACTCTATTGAAGAATCCAACCAACTCTTTTGCGATCGCAGCGCTGCCCGAGTGGCGAGCTTTGAACTAAGCGATAGTGATAATTTTCAGATTTTGCTTGAAGATTCGAACCAAATGCAGGGTTTTTATTATTTTTTCTTATGAATCGAATACTAACATACAAAAACGTGTGAAAATTAGGTAAAAAAAAATCGATCATTAATGATTCAGTAACTTTTCGTGGTATGTTCAATTGATATTTATGGAGAAATCGTAACATGAAATACCAAATTCGAAGAAGTGAGGTTGGGTACTGTTTTCATATCTGGGATACTCTTTGTTTTTTGGGTTGGATTTTGAGATTATTTGATAAATTATGATCAAAAGTTTTATGACTAGTCTATTTACTCATGTTTTATCATCTAAATCAAATCTGTATGTGAACTGAAAATTTCGAATTTCATCCTAGATTGTCAAGAGTATAGGACAATTTGAAATCATATGTTTGATGACAACACGTGAATAATCGTTTTTCTTACCCATATTTGTAAGGTTTTGCCATCTGCATTCTTTCAAACTCAAGTAAATTGAAAAAATCGTCAAAAATTTTTCAAAATACATGGGATATGTCAAAACAATCACCATAACGCTATCTCGTGGTGACCACGCTGATTGGATTGTTCAATAGTGAGTAGAGTCTGTTCATCGGCCATTGGAAAGGATCCGTCTGCCTTCCTACGTTGCCCACGTACTGGCATTTTGTACAGCATTCGTAGAAATGCTCTGATGTATTCTTATATAGAAAAATTAAATAAAATACTTGCTAAATGACTGAACACCTACCTATCGTCTTCAACCTGTGCGAATTGCAGCATTTTGTGTGCCCTTATAATCTGGTACCGCTTCCGACAAAGGGAAAAGTTCCGCCTTCGACAAAGGGAATTCAGTGAACGTAAATTTTTACACAACGTTTTCAAACCTCTGTGAGTAAAACTTGTTGTCGATTTAGAAACTAAGTCAAAGTTACTCCGACGACACGACCAGACACTCCGAAGAAAACTCGGAATAAAAAGTGTTCGTGAGTGATTTACCGCCAGTTACCATAAATATAGCGACCCCTTGAAAAAGACAAAAACTAACTATTCGAGCAACACTGTTTAAGTTGCTATGAACTAGTTACCAAGGAGCACTAGAATAAATAAACAAACAGTTTGAAATAGTTGTGGAATAATTCCGTCGATTTGAAATTGTCCCAGTACAACAAAAAGGGGAGGTAATAAGAGCATAACTAAAGTAATATTGTATATTTTTAAAATTTTTTGTACTTAACGGAATTTATTGATATAGTTCTTGTGTGGGTACAAACGAATTCATAATAATCTATGCATAGCATGCCATGACCAATTGGGTTGGGTATGACTGCAACAGGTCAATCGTATTATTAAAGAACAGCTTCTCACATTTCATCACGAACAACCATACAGGTAAGAAGTGCACCGTTCTGGGTGATTCCGTTTTCGATTAATAGTTATAAAATTCACAATGGCGATCATGCTAGGAGGCGCAATTGAAATAGCAAAGTTGTTCAGAACCATCTCGCATTCAGATATTGATGCTATTTGGCACTCAGTTTTTTTTATTTTACATTGATTACGTAATGTTGAAAATGACTGAAATAAGCGGATCACTATGGTCGCGCATCATAAGCGGACCAGGAAGGTCGCGCAATAAAATACATAGATAAAATGATTACGATTTTCATTGAAAAAGGCGGATTCATGAAATCGCGCATCACAGAGCGGATCAGGAAGGTCGCGCAAATGTAAATGAGCGGACCGGGAACGTCGCGCACAAGGAGAGCAGGCAACGTGGCCGTGCAAATGAAAAAAAATGAGCGGATTTCAAAAATCGCGCATCATAAAGCGGATCGTTACATCGCGCACATTTGCGTTATAAGTAATTTTTAACGATAGAACAACACTCGAATTTATTGTTTTCAGTGGTTTTATTAATTACTTCCGATAGTTCTTTTAAAGTGTGAGCACGTTGGTTCGCGGACAGTGTGTTAGAAGTTCGAGTAATTCGCAAAAACGAATGAAATTTTTTCGTGTCATAACGCCGTGAGATTCCATCGGTAGTCAAAAACAATAAAGTCCATGTGACTATAAACGAAATCGATGGATGTATGGTCATTGTAACCTTTCCAACCAAACAAAGAAAGAAGGAGAGAAGATTTTAGTAATACAAGAATCATGTCAAGGTATGTAGTGCCCGTATTTCTTGGAAGATTCGATTTGCGCTCAAAATCTTGTTAAAAATGTCTATGGAAGTACTAGACGATTTAACGAAACAAGGCGAACATTCAACACTAAAATATACTATCTCTCTTGGAAAAAAACGTGTTTCGATTCAAGTAGAAAAGACCAAAAGCATATAGTTGCAGCATTTTTCTGCATCGACGATCGACAACGGAGTATTTTGGATTAAAGATACTGGAGACGGTAGTAACAGTTAAGGTTTTCCCAGCGACTATAAATGGTATTGATTTCGCATCGAATACTGGATGCTTTTCTGTGGTACTTGAAAACGCAATGCTGATTGTTTACTGCATATCTGAAGATCCAGATAATTTATTGATACAGGAACACAAAAATATACCTTGGAAAATTTGTCTTAATTTATTCGAATGGGTTTAAGATACGTTACTTTCATTCCGAAATCATAAAAAAAAATCTATTCAATGTGAATCTAAAGTGTTTTATTTGATTGAAGTGATTGGAATTGCATATTTGCACTTTGCAAAAGTCGCAATTTGTATTGTGCATGCAGCTAAAAATCGGAAGCGACGTCTCTCTCGCCTGATTATGTTGCTCCAGCGAAGTTCACTGTGCCCCAATGGTATGTAGACTGCCATGCGATATATTAATCATTCATAATTGTACGAAAATTCACTCCCTTGTAACGTTCAGTGTCAAACCCATTGATTCCCAAACATACATTATCAACTTTAAGCGCATACAGAAAGTAATATTCCATCGTTATGTGCTTCGATAGTGGAGGCAAGATAATGTTTTCATTTATGTTGAAGCACGTGGTTCATAAACAAGACAACAAAATATGTATAAAGTAACATGATTCTATCAGTTGATGTATAGGAAATGGCAGTTCAACTGACTTCGCTCGGCAACGTCGCTGCGCTGGACTGTCCAGCGAATTGCAGATTAGTGCTGCAGCGACAATATTACCGATAATTGTCTGATATACGCAGTATCGATTCAGTGTTTGGACAAGTTAAATCAAGAATTGACGAATAGCACAGATAAAAATATTTTGTGAATTTACATCTATTTTCATGCACATATTTGGAGCAGGTAAATAAACATAAAATTACTTTACAATTCTGTACGTTTCAATACAATTTAATTGTAAAATAAACGGTAATTGAAAGATACAGTTATATTCATTGAAAATTCAATGCAATTCAATTTAATTTTGCATCGATGAAGGTTTTCAATAAAAATTTCGATTCAACCCATGTCTATTCCATGTTACTATTGATTTACATCTCGTGTAAATTTCATTATTTCTTTCTGTGAGGGCTTTGAGCCATGCCAAACAGATGACTTACCATTTAACAAATGAGGTGAACGCAAGAACGAATCAGTATGTAATAATACAGCAAAACAAAAATCTTTATTACATTATCTATTAATCACCACAAATCAAACATCCGATTTATATCGTTTATGATATCTGATCTCATTCAGATGCATCTCAAAATATATCTTCTCTTTTGAACGATAGAAAAATGAAACCTACATTTTTGCACTTTTCTCTGAAATTATGAATAACAATAGTAATGGTTCAATATATCTGTTATAAAAGATTAGTTACCTATCATTATAATGTAAATTTCAATCAGTTTCACTCCTCTAATATAAAAAAATCATTTCATAAATCATCAAAAGAACAAAGAACTAGTTTTGAACATTTTTCCTTGCATTTTCCGATACACAATTTCAGAATCCAAGCCAGAGCTGCCATCTTTATTTGAAAAATCTGTATTTGGCGAAAAAACCAATCTGTACAATATCTATCTCGAAAAATCTGATTAGTGAGGCCTGGTTTCGCTCCACCTGGTTTAACCTTATGGAACGAAAAACACAAAAACAGAAAATCTATATTTATCTGTCTGAAAACTTAATTAACTGTATTTGAGGGCCCCCTGTCACGACGCCATCTTGATAAGATCTGAATCAGAACTTTAAAATCAGCTTATTGCAAAGTTTTATGGTTTACCTTGTTTATTGCACGAAAGTTAGAGATTTTTGGATCGATTCTCTCACAATAACTTGTCAGTTTACCTAAAATATAGCAGATCATCAAAAGGAGGTAATTTTCACAATTTGAGAGTCACGATGAGTATCAAAACATCGCAGTGTTTGGGGCCCGAAACACGAGGGGCTCAACGTAATCAGTGTACTTTCAAATGGCTGGTGCTTACATACCGGTGTCAGATGGCTCGTATTTTAAGACAACATGTAAGTTTTTCTGTATCGAGTACAAAAATCGGTATAGTTCGCAGCGCTGATCCAAATTCAATATTATTATTCTAGGCACCCCGATATTTTTTTTAGAAGAGAAGGTGGATGTGTGGGTACAAACGAATTCATAATAATCTATGCATAGCATGCCATGACCAATTGGGTTGGGTATGACTGCAACAGGTCAATCGTATTATTAAAGAACAGCTTCTCACATTTCATTACGAACAACCATACAGGTAAGAAGTGCACCGTTCTGGGTGATTCCGTTTTCGATTAATAGTTATAAAATTCACAGTTCTGATATTCAAATGGGTCATCCGTATTTTCATGAGCAATTATAGTTTAAATCGTAAGAATGCACTCAATTTAATAAAGCAACAAGAACGACAGGTGATCGAAAATGGAGAAATTGAAATTCCAGATTTTAGTGGAAATCTAGCTTAATTCGCTAAGTCTTCCATGGTAAGATATACACTTTTTCTCATAGTAATTATTGTCATTACCATTATCTGTTTCAGAGTCTGCTGTAAATATTATACAGTCGTTAATTCAAGAGATGCAATCATATCCGCAAATCGATTCAATATTTAATACAGATACAGAAGCAAATGAAAAACGATCCTAAGACATGTCCACGGAATACCAAACGAAATTTGGAATAAATTGAAGTGAAAAACACTTTCGACTTTACGAAGACGCTAGTGTTAATACAAAATTTGGAGATATTCTTGAATTATTTACAAAATATATAAATTTTTATTTTATGCTTTAATAACTTTTACTTTTTATTAATTATTTTCATTCTGGTATTGTCAGAAAAAGACATATAATTTTTTCAAGATCATGTCATATATTTTTGTTTGTATGTTCTTTTCTTACGAGTAAACTTTTTTCAAGAAAACATTATTTACGATAGTCGCAGAAAACAATTATTCTATGTTTCAAATTCGCATTATTTTGATTTTCAAATTCGTTGGAATATTCCCTCGTTTTAAGTGAGAATCTCTTGTTTTTGTTTACATATGTAGTTACCAAGGCTACTGGTAACTGTTTTTCAAAATCAATAATTTTCCAACTTGTGTTGCCAGTTCCAACATTTTTTCAAGCGATTTCGTTTTGACATTACCAGTTACTGAGGGTTAGTTAAGTTAGTCGTGTCGTCGGTTACTCATTCTTCTAAATCAATATTACTCACTTTTTGACATTTGAACTAAATAAGCAAAAGTGAGTACAAAATCTCAATCTTCAGTTCACCAACGCCATCGCACGGCATCACCACAGACTAACAGACATGACAGTATGAGTAAATTCTAATAAAAATTATTTTTCGTGATGCACTAGTTCCACCTATATTGTACTGCGCGAACTATTTACTATCTGTACACCCCTTGTGTTATGTAAAAGTTTTTTTACTAGTTGGTTTCCCCTCGTTTGTCAACACCGATCAGCTGCTTGCAGGGATGCCTGATTTCATCAAAATATTTGAAAATGAATCGTCACAATGATTTATTGGATTACGTTGATAATATATTTAACTTTTTCTTGATGTTGGAGGGTAACCATTTATTCGACTCAAATTTGTTCATCTAGACTATTTTTTATTGTGTTGGTAGTTTTCACCCGAAATTAAGTGGCGGCAGACCAGAAGCAAGTAAATATTGTAACAAAACGGGTTCGATTTTTTATTGAGTTGGAGGATGAGAAGTAGGCGCAATTATGTATATAGTTTAGGCAATATCAAAGATAAACTCAAGATAGAGTAGTCTGCGATTTCTTAGGTATCATTTGAATAGGACCCCTCGATGAGCTCGGTTCACTGTCAATTTGAGTATTTTGAAGCAAAACAACAAGTGTCTGATCACTAGATGCGTCGTAACTATGACAATGATTGTTTATGTTTGGAAAAATATCAAGTTACAGTATGAACGATATTGAGAAATTTCGCTTTATATCAGTGATTCTTAGAATAAGAAAGTGAAAACTACTTAGAACCATTGTCTAGAATTTATTTAGTTTGTTATAGCCTCATCCCATGAAGCATCAGTTGTGGCAAGAAATCATTATATGCTGAATGTAAACATATGTGTGCTTCCTTTCTAACTTGTATTGTTTCCATGGCATTTTGTCGGAACTAGTCGACGCTTGTTAACGGAGGGTCAATAAAATTACATTATTACTGAACCAACTGGTTCACGATTACTGACCCAACATTTTTCAATGAAACGTATGGAACATTGTAATCTTCAGTTTATCTTTGGCAATATGTATTAAATCTGTATCCTGCATGAAATTCGCATGGACGCATACAAATCAATACATTACAGGTAATTCTGTATGAATGGCAACTCTGTTGGTAAATGAAAAAAATAAAGACAGTCTAGATGACAGACATGATGTTTTTGATAGGGTAACGTGGCGCCATCATGACACATGTGTGTACTGTCCCAAATAATGGAATATTCGAAATGACCGTTAAAATGATTGAAGAATCAAATTTGAGTGTCCTGTCTGTTAGTCTGTGGCATCACATTCAACATATCATGTCAATGTATGAGTGCGCAGTGCTGCTGTTTTGGCGCGCACGAATTTGACATTTCTCTCCCCTACTTCTATGTTCGAGATTCGATGCGGACTCGCCTGAGGGCACCATGCACGCAAAAAAGAATGTTGCCAATGATTTGTTCTTGAAATGTGAGAGCTGGATATCTTGTTAATATGGTGTCTTTGATTGTATATAATCTATTTATACCCGGCTTTAACCTATCGTGGTCGTTCACCGGGTGTTGTATCTAAATAGGGATGAGGATTAGGAATGTGGGGAGGGGATAGGGGTTCGTTTACAAATGTATTAATTATAACACTTCATTTAAATTTAATGTGTGATCTGTGTTGGTTTGACTGCGCGGATCGTTCCGGGTTGTGGAGAACATTCCCTGGGGCGCCGCTGCGGCGGATGACTGCTCGCTTAGTCGATGTACCGAATTCCTGCTTGTTTTCGGTTGAATTTCTGGGTGGTAGGGGTCATTTCCCGGCCCGTGGGAAATATCCCTGGGATCGTCGCCCCCGGCTGATGGCCGCTTGCTTGGTTGATGGGTGGTATTTCTCCTTGTCGTTAGTGTCCTAGGGCCGTGGTGAACATACCAGGGGGTGTCTGGCACTCTGCAGAAGGTTCACCGGTTCAATTATCGTTCCGATGTTCTTTGTGCTGCGTTGTTCATCGCGGATGCCTCGGAGAAAGGGGATTGTGCAGTGGCGTACCGAGGAAATTTGGCACCCGGAGAAAAATAAAAGATTTGGCGCCCCCATCGTTGGTTTAGTGAGCAAAAAAAAAGCAAAACTGAACTCGCCCGAGCTAACTTGGGCGACAAAAAAAAGGTTCCCAAGGATTAGTTTGCCGCCTCCCCTAAAATTGTTTCTTCTATTGATGAAATCGACAATCCCACGACAAAAGAGCCTAACTGCAAATTTTTCTTTCTCTTTAAGTATTTCTTTCACGATTTACCGCACTTATTTTATATTTGACGCCTTACTCTTCACAAAACTTTCAAGGTAAATCCAAAAGTGTTCTATCTATATTGGAAACTTTCGAGAAATTGCAGTAATTCTTCGTAATAATCAAAAGAGAAAGTAAACAAAAAGAAGCTCTCATTTACAGTTAAGCCATTTTGTTGTGAGGCTTTCAAAATGTATAATGCGGATAATTATATTATTATGAAAATCTACCATTTAATGTTTTTTTATAACGGTCAATAAGCCACCTGTCAACTTCCACTTTCAAAAGAAATTGCAGGCGAGCTATATAAAATAGAGTATTAAATTTAACACCAGGCGAAAGAGAAAACTTTTCTCTGCCGTTTACTATTATGACTTACTACCAGCGAGTGCCGAGTCATTCGAAATTACTCTTCAAAGTGAATGTTGATGGATGGATCCACCGTTATAAAATCAACGCGTGATTTCTAATTGTTTCCTTGTCTTATTAGCCCTCAACAAACAACTCTTCATTCTTGAAGACGGGGCATCATTTTGGAGGAAATTTTTTCTAGCTTGCATATCTGTTCTGTGCTAAAAAGCCATGTGTCGAGTTATTTAAGATCCCGAAAATATGTATGTCTGCAAATGTGTATTTATTGACATTTCAATATGTTAAATACAAAAACGATTAAATTCTAAGCGATATCCATGCTTTCCACACCGCCAACAGGGATCAGAGTTCGCACGCATTCCTCGGTAATATCAATTTTGAAACACTTGCTCTGTAGAACGGCCGTTGTTCCTGGTTTGTAGTCATATGCGAGTGAACGGGTACCTTTTTTATTAGCTTCCTCGAACGTCCTCAAATATTGTGCACCATCCTTTCGAATCACACATAGATCAATGTTAGAACCGGATCCTAAGTCGTTGAAAACTCCAGCAGCAATTGCATCACGAACCAACTGTTTGCCCTCCTCTTCATCCATATCCGGTTTCCAGCGAGACTCGAACACGGACATAGCTGCAAGACTACCTGATCCCATTGTAGCATAAGGCAGCTTATCTGTCGATCCGTGAGGATAAATACAATAAATGTACGATCCCGTATGGTCCACACCGCCCAAAACCAAAGCAGCGCTAATATAACCTTGATAGCGGAACAAAAACTGTTTCAACATTGTATTAGCAACAACTACCGGGACTGTTCGTCCAGTATTTAACCGGTGCAATTCTAAATTTGATGATATCATCTGAGTGGTCATCTCCGTGTCAGCAGCTGTTCCGGCACCACAGCAGTACATGTTTTTAGCCAAGTAGTGAATTTTTTCGCAATTTTTATCCGCTACGATTGGGCCCTCAGTAGCACGAGTATCGGCTCCCAAAATGACACCATCTTTGTAAATAATCCCAACAATTGTTGTACCAGTTTTAATAGCTTTCGGCGGAACAAATCCTTGCTTCAATAGTTGAGCATTTCTAAAGAACATCAAGGTTAGAAATTCTAGTCTTGCGATTTATCTGATGACACTAACCTGCGACAGTTTTCAAAACTGAATCCGGGTGCTTCCAGATCGCGAGCGATGTCAGTAGTCATATTGATTCTGATAATAATAATCACAAAAAAGCTTAAATTACAATCAAATTCTTGCGGAATGGTGAACGCTAATTTCTGCTGTTTCATGAACAGAGATGCCAAGTAAAATGTTCAAATATCTTTAGACAGGGTTGCAAAAGTCAGCAAATCGGAAAAAAAATTTGCAGTTAAAAAGTATGTGTTGTTGGCAGCAATTTCTCTATAAAAACTGGCAAGCAAGAAAAAAGGTCGCGGCAATTTGAAAGTCTGCAAAACTGCGAAAGTCTGCACAACAATAAATGTCTGCAGCACTATATACGAAATCTGTAGATTTACAGACAAATCTGTAGATCTGGCATCTCTGTTCATGAAAGCCGACAGAAAATTATGACAGTTGTATCGATGAAACCCAGATATATATACACGCAGAGAAATTGAGCATGTTTAAAAAAACAAAACAATTAGAAGATTTTTAATTTGATTTATGTTCAATTCAAACTTGATCGTGATTGTTACAAACCAATTTCTCCCTTCATAATCAACAATAACATCTGTTTGGCTTTAATCAAAATTCCGGTCTAACCAAACGAAAAATATATTTGTTCCGGCTGTGTTTATTGTTGAAATTAACTAACTATTTATTACATGTCAATCAAAGTTGAAATAATGTTATCAGGAATATCCCTGTTGATTCAATCCTGCTATATTTTTATGTCAAGAAAAAAATTGATTCAATTTATCTATGATCTTATTTGTGTAATGATACGACTAAATTTACCGTTTAAATGAACCGGATTAGTTTTATTTAAAAAACAGAGCATTTTTTTCGAGTGCGAACAAACCAGGGTTTTTTTTCTCCCGCGGAGTTTGTACGCTTTCCACAAGTAACATTTTATCTGCTTCTTCCATTCTTTAGAGGGTTTTCAACAATTCAATTGTTTGATTATATTATATATGTGAATACTTCGAGTTACAAAATTTAAATCTGAATTTTATAACAAGAAAAACTGGCAGCCCCAGCAGTGTTTTACTCGTGTTTCAAATGTACAAAAAAAAAGAACGGCTTCGTAGACCAGTTTTAAATTTGACAGAAGAACTGGTCGAATAAATAAAACTAAAACGGCTTGCTGGGGATACGTTTGTTCCAGTTTCTGTTCTATTATAGATCTTCCATATAGAACTTCTAGCTGCTGAATTTACTCTAAATATTCAAAAAAAAAGGCGGGTGGGTAATGTCAGAGACATAACTGGATGTCGTGAATACGAAAACAACTGACACGGGGACGGGTATAGCGTGATGGGTAAGTCGATGCCTTTCACGCCGCCCGCCTGGGTTCGATTCCCAACCCCGCACATAGGGTCAGGAAGTTTTTCTGGCCCGAAGAGGCGAATGACATTAATGTTAAAGCCTCTATAATTGAAACAAAAAAAAAAAAACAACTGACATGTTCCTTAACACTTCCGAATATCAATTGTATGAATTATGCACGCATTCCCCTTTTTCACATTTTTCGCAAAAACAAAGAAAGCTTCACTTGATCTCGATTACTGTGAGTTTCACACAGCGAAAAGTGCACAAATCTAAGCAAACTGTTCTTGATTTGCCGTAAACTGAGGATATTTCCCTACGATTTGCGAACAACAAATCCTAATAGTTCTTTAGAAAACTTTTAGAGCCATTAGAACGGCTGATATTGTGCAATGCTCTCCATCGTTGTTTTTTTCCCAATGCTAATGACTGGCAGCTGTGACGTAATCGCTCTTGTCGAAAGCGTGCAGACGACACAAAACACATCTGCTCGCAGTGGCGATACAATCCAAACTGATTCAAGTTTTGTTGAGAGGCTTGTTTCTACCTGATTTCGTTTGTAGCTTTTTCACTAATGGGCGGTCCTAATGCCTCGTTTACACTTCTGCTGGCTGCCAGCATGCTGGTGTCAGAGTACTGCCCTCTTAGGAAAAAAACGTTCAACGGTGGTCCTTCGTTGGTCTAATACTTTGGATCGTTGGACCACAGTTGAACGTTTTTTCCTAAGAGGGCAGCACACTGACACCAGCATGCTGGCAGCCAGCAGAAGTGTAAACGGGGCATAACGGCTATAAAAATAGCCGCATACAGAATTTTAATGTCGATTATTTCATTTCGGATTTGCATATTTTATTGAAAGAAACTATCAATATGCTGAAGGGACTCGTTTCTAGCATTCACAAGGACCAAATTGAGGAACTCACTGCGATATTCACCACTTTTCGGAACATTTTTCCCGGACGATTTGTTGTACAGCAGCAGATATTTTGTTCTCTTCCTTAGAACGCGTTCTGATTCTTATCACTCTCTCAGAGGGTAAATTTTGAAAAGGCACCCCATAGTAAAGTAAGTCGTATTCACGACAAAAATGGGTTGTATAGAGGTACAGTAAAGTAAATTCCGCATAATTCTTTAGGAGTATTATTATGGTTTTAAGAACAACCGAATAGAAGTCTGGAATAGAGAACTGGACCCTGAGTTCAAGACCTAAATTTAGATCCAATAACACTCAGAATCCAGTTTCAGTCGCTGCTGGTTCTCGCCTTGGTGGCCAGCAAACGAATGAGAGATGCGACCTGAGCGTTTGAGGTTGTAACCACGCAGAAGGTGCATTCTCTCTCGCTGCTGGTGGAAAGTTTAACTCCCGCTGCTGCTGCTGGCTGGTCCTCGCGCCTCGATGGCCAGCAAGCAAATGAGAGATGCGACCTGAGCGTTTGAGGTTTTTATTAACCACGCAGAAGGTGCATTCTCTCTCGCTGCTGGTGGAAAGTTTAACTCCCGCTGCTGCTGCTGGCTGGTCCTCGCGCCTCGATGGCCAGCAAGCGAATGAGAGATGCGACCTGAGCGTTTGAGGTTTTTATTAACCACGCAGAAGGTGCATTCTCTCTCGCTGCTGGTTGATGATTCCACTCCCACGACGTCTGCTTCCATCGAACGCACAAGAAGAAATGATCGATTTTCGACCACGGTTCCCCTTTTATACGCATTCAGTTGAAGATATGTGCCTGACTATCTCAAAATCGTCGTCCTTGCGCGAAAAACCCAAGCGAAAGTAAAAAGTTTTCCGCGTTGTTTTCAAATTTTAAGAAAACTTAATTTTTGAGTTGTTTGTGGTTATCGCACACTGTTCAAAATATTACCCTGAATTCCTGATCATATTTTTGATGAAATGGTGAAAGAATTATGTTGCTACCATTAATACAAGTCGAGATATTCGCGATTAAGTTCTGCCCATTCTTCCATATGGCTAATTTTGAAAAGGCGCCCCATAGTAAAGTAAGTCGTATTCACGACAAAAAATTAAAAGCCTTCGGCTCGTCAGTGCTTAAAGCAGTTCTCCATCTCCGCCTAGCAATCCAACTTAAACCGCTAAGCAGTGCCAAGTGCAAAAAATACCTTGTAAAATAATTTAAAAGATATCATTTTATTCTTGAAAACAAACGAAAATGTATGATTTCAACAAAGAAAAGAGTTAGCTCAAATACCTAAATTTAAGGTAATTAATTTCAACTCAAAAGTTTGTGAATTCAAAGCACTACAATTATTAACTTTATCTAAAATTCGTTCATTTATAACAAATTTTTCAAACTGAAATTAATGTGAAATTGTTCGTCAAGAAATTGACAGGAACGCATTACAAAATATTTGTTATTTCTATTAAAATATTGATTGAAACCAACTAATTCACTGAGAAAAATAATTATCATATTTTGAAGTTTCAGCAGCAATATTTGTTATATCAAATCAGCTTTTCTTTTGTCACTATTTCAATAAAAATATTCGTTGCATGAAACATAAATTTAGTTGTTTTTACAACTTTTTTCTCTGCGTGTATAAGAGAAATCTGTAGATTTACAGACAAATCTGTAGATCTGGCATCTCTGTTCATGAAAGCCGACAGAAAATTATGACAGTTGTATCGATGAAACCCAGATATATATACACGCAGAGAAATTGAGCATGTTTAAAAAAACAAAACAATTAGAAGATTTTTAATTTGATTTATGTTCAATTCAAACTTCATCGTGATTGTTACAAACCAATTTCTCCCTTCATAATCAACAATAACATCTGTTTGGCTTTAATCAAAATTCCGGTCTAACCAAACGAAAAATATATTTGTTCCGGCTGTGTTTATTGTTGAAATTAACTAACTATTTATTATATGTCAATCAAAGTTGAAATAATGTTATCAGGAATATCCTTGTTGATTCAATCCTGCTATATTTTTATGTCAAGAAAAAAATTGATTCAATTTATCTATGATCTTATTTGTGTAATGATACGACTAAATTTACCGTTTAAATGAACCGGATTAGTTTTATTTAAAAAACAGAACATTTTTTTCGAGTGCGAACAAACCAGGGTTTTTTTTCTCCCGCGGAGTTTGTACGCTTTCCACAAGTAACATTTTATCTGCTTCTTCCATTCTTTAGAGGGTTTTCAACAATTCAATTGTTTGATTATATTATATATGTGAATACTTCGAGTTACAAAATTTAAATCTGAATTTTATAACAAGAAAAACTGGCAGCCCCAGCAGTGTTTTACTCGTGTTTCAAATGTACAAAAAAAAACGGCTTCGTAGACCAGTTTTAAATTTGACAGAAGAACTGGTCGAATAAATAAAACTAAAACGGCTTGCTGGGGATACGTTTGTTCCAGTTTCTGTTCTATTATAGATCTTCCATATGGAACTTCTAGCTGCTGAATTTACTCTAAATATTCAAAAAAAAAATTAAAAGCCTTCGGCTCGTCAGTGCTTAAAGCAGTTCTCCATCTCCGCCTAGCAATCCAACTTAAACCGCTAAGCAGTGCCAAGTGCAAAAAATACCTTGTAAAATAATTTAAAAGATATCATTTTATTCTTGAAAACAAACGAAAATGTATGATTTCAACAAAGAAAAGAGTTAGCTCAAATACCTAAATTTAAGGTAATTAATTTCAACTCAAAAGTTTGTGAATTCAAAGCACTACAATTATTAACTTTATCTAAAATTCGTTCATTTATAACAAATTTTTCAAACTGAAATTAATGTGAAATTGTTCGTCAAGAAATTGACAGGAACGCATTACAAAATATTTGTTATTTCTATTAAAATATTGATTGAAACCAACTAATTCACTGAGAAAAATAATTATCATATTTTGAAGTTTCAGCAGCAATATTTGTTATATCAAATCAGCTTTTCTTTTGTCACTATTTCAATAAAAATATTCGTTGCATGAAACATAAATTTAGTTGTTTTTACAACTTTTTTCTCTGCGTGTATAAGAGAGACCGGTTGAAAACACAATAGATGTGAATCGATATGTTTGAAGTAAAGATGCCAGATCTCGGGTGATTTTTCAATAGGGCGTATAAGCATGTGACAGTTTCTCTTTGTTTACTTTCTCTTCTATTAATTACCAAGCGGTTCCCACGTTTATCACTCAACTCTTTGCATGAAATGATACCCGAAACTTTCAACTTTCAAACAGAATAGTGATATCAAAGAAAATGTTTTCAATCACATCACAATAATCGAAAGAGAGAGTGATTAAAGAGAAACTGTCACTTGTTTATACGCCCTATTGAAAAATCAACCGAGAGATGGCATTTTCATCTCACTCCACTTAAAAAGCGGTAGGATTGTATTGAACAGAATTGTATTGATTGTCTGGAACCAAGCGGAAACACTCTGAACTATCTCAGACAGTTAAACTCATTTAATTCCATATTCTCTTATCAAATTCCGCACAATTCTTCCTCAACTTTCTTAAGCCCGCTGCAATATTTTTGTTAAATCCATCAATTTCACACTATTCATTATAGTTTTTTTAACCCGTCAAATCACTCGTATATCAAAACTGTATCGTAAATTTAACTACCTCTCAGTAACTGGTAATGTCAAAACGTAATCGCTTGAAAAAAATGTAGAAACTGGCAACACAAGTTGATAAAATATTGTCTATGAATAACAGTTACCATAACCTTGGTTACTGCAAATTGAAGTCATGAGAAATGTAAACAAAACCAACTGCGGATCGGATATTTCAAAGCAAAAAATCAAAATGAATGTCTCGAGTAAGAAATCCTCTTTTTGTTGTAAATAACAACTGTTTTAGAACCAGACCAGTGAATCGACTAGTCATTCTGAATTGCTGAAAGATGTCTTTTGTCGTGAAAACTGAGAATGATCCTTTTGCTAACAAAAACAGTTGTCTAGGGATTTTTTATATTACAGTCTGAGTTATGGAAGTTTTTTATTATTATTTGTATTTATATACTTACAAGCCCTGATACACTTACTTAGCACATAGAACTCTCGTGTGTATTCCCAGATAAAACTTTCACCGCATATCTCACACTTGAACGGCCGTTCGGCGGTGTGAAATCTCCGGAAACCTACATTTGTTTTGCATTATGGTCTCCAAAATCAAGTTTAGTCTGAATGCCTTCATCTTCATCTAACATTATTTTCAGAAGCAATTCCGCAACCAACTTTATCGATGTTGTTTGTCCGTGAACCAATCAGTTCTTCTTCCACCTTAATTTCAGTCACCCTAGATCAAACCATTCATTCAATATCTCTTTCTTTGAAATGATAAGCATGATGAAAAAATACCTTTTGACAGTGTTGTCTCCAAGATCTCGCGTGGCGATCAACAATAACGGCGGACATAGTTCGTCCTTTTCCTGACCAGCTGTCTGGACGGAAGTTACAGCAGCTGCGTATTGAATGTTTCTCTCCAAATCATAGACACCAAATTCTTGTTTCGATTCTGATAGCACCAATTCTTCCTCGATTTCACTAGGAAAAATCTTTTTAGTTTCATTCGACATTATAGTTTGATTATTTATTAAGGAGCTCCTTTCTAACTAGTTCATACTATGTTAAACAGTGTTGCGCAAGAAGATTGTTCTTATAATATTCAAGGGGTTGCGTAAGAAGATTATTCTTTTATTATTGCTACAATAAGTTTCTTTACAAGCGGTATGTCAATCGCACTCAACAGAATCTGTGCCGCAACCCGAAGGGATTCTGGTCGTTCGTCAATACAAAGAGGAAAGGCTGCGTCTCGACAATGACATTGATCTGTCCCCTGCTGATAAGTGCAGTCTTTTTGCGAAACACTTCTCGAGTGTTTTCACGAACGACTTACCAACGCAAGCTGAGATAGGCAGAGCAGTCCGTGATGTACCTGCTAACGTCATCGACATGGACGTGTTTGCAGTGGATGTCCAAATGGTTATTACAGCTATAAGCAAAATCAAGTCGTCATATTCACCTGGCCCGAGTATAACTCCCTCAGTTGTTTTGGAAAAATGCTCCGACATTTTAGCACAGACTAACAGACAGGACACTCAAATTAGATTTGTCAATCATTTTAACGGTCATTTCGAATATTCCTTTAGTTGGGACAGTACGCGCATATGTCATGATGTCGCCATGTTACCCTATCAAAAACAACCTGTCTGTCACCTAGACTGTGTTTATTTTTTTCATTTACCAACAGAGTTGCCACCTGTAATGTATTGATTCGTATACGTCCATGCGAATTTCATGCAGGATATAGAATTAATACATATTGCCAAAACTATATACATAATTGTGCTACTTCTCATCCTCCAACGCAATACAATATCGAACCCGTTTTTTTACAATATTTACTTGCTTCTGGTCTACCGCCACTTAATTTCGGATAAAAATTACCAACACAATAAAAAATAAACTAGATGAGCAACGTTGAGAAAAATAAATGGTTACCTTCCAACATCGCTAAAAAAGTTAAATATATCAACCTAATCCAATAATTTATTGTGATGATTCATTTTCAAATATTGTGATGAAATCAGGCATCCCTGCAAGCAGCTGATCAGTGTTGACAAACGAGGAGAAACCAACTAGTAAAAAATCGTTCACGTAACACAAGGGGTGTATCGATAGTAAATAGTTTGCGCAGTACAATATAGGTGGAACTAGTGCATCACGAAAAATTATGTTTATAAGAATTTACTCATACTGTCATGTCTGTTATTCTGTGATTTTAGCTACTCCGCTTTCTACATTATTAAACTAGTCGCTTCGTCTGCACAAATTTCCATCGGAATGGAAACGCTCTACGATGTTCCCCGTGTTTAAGAAAGGGGATAAATGCAATATAGTGAACTACCGTGGCATCACCTCGCTGGGAGTGGAATCCAAGGTGTTTGAGTCGCTGATTTACGAAAAACTCTTTGCATATTGCAAGCAATACATTAGTACCTACCAGCATGCTTTCTTTCCGGGTTGCTCTGTTGAGACTAATCTTATTAGCTTCACATCGTTCTGCATGGATCAAATATACAAAAAACTGCAAGTGGATGTGATCTACACGGATCTAAAAGCTGCATTCGACAAAGTCAACTATGACATTCTGCTCGCTAAACTTGAAAAAATGGGATGCTCGTCTGGATTCTGTGACTGGCTAAGATCGTACCTGGTGCAACGAGAATTATCTGTCTGCATTGGAAATAGTTCTTCTGACTGCTTTTCCAACCGTTTAGGAGTTCCGCAGGGCAGCACACTGGGTCCATTGCTCTTCTCACTATTCGTCAATGATGCAGCTTTTGTCCTACAGCGTGGAGGAAAATTGTTTTTCGCTGATGATGTCAAAATTTATCACGCCGTTCGTAACCAAGCTGATTGCCGAGAACTGCAGAACCTCCTGTGCATCTTCAACGACTAGTGCTTACGTAATATGATGGTCTTGTGTGTCGCCAAATGTTCTGTAATTAGCTTTCGAAGGACCAGGACTGCAGTTCCGTTTGATTATAACATCGCCAGGACCCCGCTTCAACGTGTCGACCACGTCAAGGACCTTGGTGTCGTCTTGGATGAAAGGCTTACATACGTTCGGCACTTCTCAACTACGATCGACAAAGCGAATCGTCAACTTGGATTCATGTTCAAGATATCGAGTGAGTTCCGGGATCCGATATGTTTCAAGGCCTTGTATTTTTTTTTTTTTTTTTTCAAATAAAATTTTTATTAGGCTCATTTGCTTTAGCTTAACGTGGCCGATTGTCTTGTTGTTAGGGGGAGAGAAAGGGATGCCGTATTACGGGGCGGCATACTCCCCAGTTAATAAGGGGACATAGGGAGGGTGGGACCTACACAGTATTGAATTGAAATTTGAATACATCATTGGTTTGTGGCATACATCTTTTAGACACATTTTGCGTTCGATGAATCTTCATGTTTTGCAGCTTGTAGCAATGAAGAGATTATTCTGGATTGGGATGCTTCGTTGGTGTGTTCTGACGTTGATGTGACGTTTTTGGGTAGCTTCCAGCAATTCAGTCAGTTCAAGGCAGGTGCATGCTCCGAAGCATCGTTTACACAGGCCATACTTCCAGCAACGTAAAGAAGAGTGCGGTAGAGCTGTAGACGAGAAAGAGATAGGGAGAGCACTAAATTTGAGCATTGATAGTTTTCAAGAAGTTATAGATGAGAGTCATATAAGGAAGATTTCGAGTTGCCAAGACGTCGCGGACTGGTACGAAGGGTGGTATACCTCGGGCCCGAAGGGAACCTATGAGTTGGGACCTGGCATCACAATACTCGACACATGTCCAAACAACATGTTCGATGTCATGATAACCCTCACCGCAAACGCAGACACCACTCTCGGCGAGCCCCACACGACGGAGATGCGCGCTGAACATATAATGATTAGACATGAGCCTTGACATTACACGAATAAAGTCTCGGCTCACGTCTAACCCCCGGAACCAAGCTTTCGTCGATACCTGTGGGACTATTGAGTGTAACCATCGTCCCAGAGTTCCACTATTCCATGTATTCTGCCAGCTGGCTAGAGTTTTCTGACGACAGCAACTGAAAAATTCATTGAAGCAGATTGGTCTTTCATAGATATCACCTTCTAGTGCGCCCACCTTGGCTAACGAGTCCGCCCTCTCATTGCCCCGTATGGAACAATGTGAGGGGACCCAAACCAAGGTAATCTGGTATGATTTTGCAGATAAAGCACTCAATTGTTCCCGTATTTTCCCCAGGAAATACGGTGAGTGCTTTCCAGGCTTCACTGAACGGAGAGCCTCAATGGAACTGAGACTGTCCGATACAATGAAGTAGTGATCTGTGGGCAAGGCCTTGTATTGTTCCTTGGTTCGCTCGCTGCTTGAACTTGCTTCTGTTGTCTGGAGTCCCTATCAGGAAGTGTGGAGTGCACGTTTCGAAGCTGTGCAGCGCAGATTCGTCAGGTATGCACTGCGATACCTGCCATGGCACCCACGTAACCTGCCACCGTACGCCGACCGCTATCGTTTACTGGGTCTCGACACCTTAACTGAAAGAAGGAATGCATCAAATGCTACCTTTGTTGCCAAATCTTGCTTGCTGAGTACGATGTGCCAGACTTGCTGGCTCGAATCAACCTACACGCTCTTTGAACATAACTCATGGTATGAGTTGCGATTACTCAAATTCATAAACTGGAACAATATGTCAAAATTTGAGTATGGATTTGAGTAAAGTAAACTCGTTGCCATGAGTTCTCTCGCATTTATTCATACATTAGAGTAAGCGTGGAGTTTTTAAACATTTGAGTGAAAAAAATACTTCTTGCAGTTCAGTGCGTTTTCATTCTCGGAATATTCTTATCGAAATAAAGAATGCAATAATACGTCGTTTTCCATGGCCGTTTCTAGATCCGGCTTTGAAAACATGAATTAACGTCAATCATCTATGTTTTGTGGTTTCAATTATGCTTAGTGAAAAGCCCAACATAAGGATATCAAAATAATTCAATTTTGATTCCAAACCGTTCAAAAGGAAACGGGTTTGAATCACTATTTTGCGCATTCAAAAGAAAGAAGAAAAACTTTGTATATGAAAATAACGAAGAAAGGTTTCTTCATTTTGAGAACAAGGAACTCAAATTTTGAGTTGAACTTACTAAAATTTTGAACAAAATATTTTTTTCTTATTTTGAGTAAAAATTATTCAAGTTTTGACAATTTCGTCCCTTAACTCAAAAATGAGTAGATAGATAGATAGATGTTTGAGACTCCGCAGTTCACGAACTACGCTGCAAATAGCTCTCTAGCTGCTTCAATTCGTCACTTCAACGAGGTCTCCGAGCACTTCGACTTCAATCGCACTTCTAACAGCTTCAGTCGGCGTTTACTATCAGTCCGTCCGTAATTTTAATTTTATTACTTGACCACTATGTGTTTATTCTTATTGTTTGTTCATTTTTAGAATTAGACAGTTCCATTAAGACAAAGACATCATATTAACAAGATATCCAGCTCTCACATATCCCGAACAAATCATTGGCAACATCCTTTTTTGTGAACATGGTGCCCTCAGGCGAGTCCGCATCGAATCTCGTACATAGAAGCAGGGGAGAGGAATGTCAAATTCGTGCGCGCCAAAATAGCAGCACTGCGCACCCATACAATTGACATGATATATTGAATGTGATGCCGTGCGATGGCGTTGTTGAACTGAAGATTGATTTCGCTCGAAGCTGACAGGGTCTGATTAAGACCATGTTGGCAAAGACATCATATTAACAAGATATCCAGCTCTCACATTTCCGGAACAAATCATTGGCAACATCCTTTTTTGAGAGTATGTCGCCCCCAGGCGAGCCCGCATCGAATCTTATATATAGAAGTAGGAAAGAAAAATGTCAAATTCGTGCGCGCCAAAATAGCAGGGTTGCGCACCCATACAATTGACATGATATGTTGAATGTGATGGCGTGCGATGGCGTTGCTGAACTGAAGATTGACTTCGCTTTAAGCTGACAGGGTCTGATGTTGGTCAGATGGACGAAATTTAACAAAATAATATATTTGTGGTAACTGGCGGTAAATCGTTCACGAACTTTATTCCGATTTTTCTTCGGAGTGCCTGGTCGTGTCGTCGGTCAACTCGTCTGGAATTTGGTTCGGAATTCAGAATAATTTCCAAATGGGTTCCAAATCAGTAGCAACAACCGATTCCGATCGGTTGTTGCATCTGATCCGGAATCCTTTTAGAAATCATATTGAATTCCGAATCAAATTACAGATGAGTTAATTTGGAAAGATTGAAGTGATTTGCTCCCAGGCAAAGACATAATATTATCAAGATATCCAGCTCAAAGCTCAAATCAAAAGCGACATACTTTTTTGCGAGCATGGCGCTCTCAGGCAAGTCCTCCTCGAATTTCGTAATTAAAAATAGGTGGACATTATAAGTTCAATGTAATGCCGTGCGATGGCGTAATAAATACATTTTGAAATAAATTCATTTTCTTGCTGGATTTCCTGGTTCCGCGTTATGAAACTATTCTTTCACATGTCTAAAACTAAACTCAAAACCATCGTTAGTGCGGAGCTATTTCATACTGCGTTACGTCAGACCCTGTCAGCTTGGGGCGAAATCAATATTCAGTTCAGCAACGCCATCGCACGGTGTTACATTCAACATATCATGTCAATTGTATGGGTGCGCAGTGCTGCTATTTTGGCGCGCACGAATTTGACATTTCTCTCCCTCACTTCTGTGTACGAGATTCGATATGGACTCGCCTGAGGGCGCCATGTTCGCAAAAAATGTTGTTGCCAAAGATTTGTTCGGGAAATGTGAGAGCTGGATATCTTGTTAATATGATGTCTTTGGTTACGTTCAAACTCTATACTAACTACTCTTATTCCTGACTTGTTCTACCAGAGTTTTCGTGTTTTTACGGGTTTCTACATTAACCAGTTTCATTTCCATAATTTAGAATTTAAAGGACTATCCACACATATCCGGTCCGGTTCAGTGCCGGCACGACACCGTGCACGGATACTGATATTATTTCATTTATTTTCTATGCGCGCATTCACACCTATCCGGTACCGTGCCGATTCAGTGCAGCTCGCCGTCAGTGTAGTGTCCGTCCGGCAAACTTAAATTTGTCGTCACCGATATTTTTTATTTTCACTGAAGTCGGTATGTCATTGCATTGGCTGTGCCGGAACGGAAACGGAAACGGAAGGGTTCCGATAAAAAAGAATACTGATGGCGCACTGAAGGCACTTTCACTGAACCGTCACGGAACTGAAATGTATGAATAGTCCTTAAATTGCCAATTTATCATACACGCGTAGCAATGGAGCATTTTAAAATAACAAAACTGTTAGTAGAATTTTAAATTTGATTTAAGCTGATTTCTAGCTTGAATATTATTGTTTTGAACTAATTTTTCCCTTCAAAGTTTTTGTTTAGTTGAATGAAAAATAAAAATGTTTCGGTTGATTTTATTGTGGGAATAAACTAACTATTTATTACATGTCAAACAAAGTTGAGTTGATGTTACCGGCAATGTCTACATTTATTAAATCCTACTATATCTTTAAATTAAAAAAATTGGTTCAATTTTTCTATGATCGTATTAAGTTTACTGTCTGAATTTCCATGTTTGAACGTAAAATCGTTCTGATTTTCCATGTTTGATCGTAGTGTACATCAATAAAAAGTAGTAGTAATGACTTTGAAATCGAATTTCTTCTACTCCGAGTTTACTTTTATTTCTGATATCTATTTGTACAATCGAAAAAACGAAAAAAATATTGCAAATCACTACCGGACAACCCTGATAGCAGGGAAGTAGACCACAAAAACGTCTCGCATCACCATTATTGTCAAAAACTAATCGAGTATACAGAGTTGCCATGTTATTTTTTCAAAAATCTGTCTCTGACACAAAATATTATCTGGATTTGTCTGGGTCTAGCTATATACAAGGAAATTATGACCGGGCTTCATTTTTAGTGAGCAAATAAAAAAAGGTCTCACCACCTATCGTACAAAAACCGTAAAATCTGGCGAAAGTTCTGGTTAGTTAGAGTGTCTGGCGAAGCAAGAAAAATCTGGCAAGCTGGCAACGCTGCGATTCAGTTGGGTGAGAATCTCTCCAAACAACAAACTCTCTGAAAACGATTCATTTTCTGGATGCAAACGTTTTGCCATTCAGTTCACAGCAAGATTTCGTAGTTGCTTGTAGTTTTTTCGGGTTATAGTCCGTGATGTGTGAACAATTTTAATTTGTTTAAGGAAACAAATCCCTAACTGTAATACTTGAAACGGAGTGTCTGCGTGTTTTTACTTTGTAGTGCATTGTTTCTCTACTATTATTTGAACACATGTAGGTTTCATTAAATAGTGTTTGAAATTTAGACAAATAGCTTATCGTGGTTAATATTGAAAATTTATCTTCAAAGCTCGTCTACGTGTTTTGCCGTTCTTGTTCCGGCTACACACTGCGAAAAATAGATTTCACATTGCCTCCTGTCCCCAATATTATCCTGCGTCGGGTACTTGAATGGGTATGTGTGTACACACCATGCGAAGTTTGCATCACCTTCAGATTTATGTTTTCGTCGCAACAAGGCATCTAGCGACAGTGGAAAGTGTGTTGAATTTTCTGTTCGACTTTTACTTCTCCAAATCGAGCCGGCCCATGATTAACAGTGTTTCCGGTTTACTGGAAATCAAAGTTAGAAAACAACATAATTCACCAATGCTAATGTACTAATGTGTCATAGTCTGAAAGTGAAAATAGTTATGCGCACTGATTACCACTGACGTAGTAAAACCCCTAAATAACGAAAATACTAGTTTAAGCAGAACTCACCGTCAAGAAAATAAAAATTTGAATAATGTAGATTACGTTGAGGATCAAGGAACTTGAGATTAGCACGAATTGTATAACAAATGTAATGTCCTACACTTCGGCTGCCTGTTAGGAAATGTCACAGAAAAATTTTGTCATAAAGATCAATTAACTGATGGCAACACTGTGTCATAAACTGATGTGTTGGAAATTTCAAATGTGTACATATACAGCTACATCACAAGTTTTCGACGGCGGAGCGATATTTACAAATTCGATGATAATGTTTACTACTACAGCGAACAGTGGCTGGACCTCAACCAGACGCACGTAGACGTACTGGATGTGTTGTGTTGACTGACAGAGGCCATCTTTCGACAAAGTGAGACGTTTTTGTGCAGCTTGAATATTTTTGCGTTATTTCTACCAATTATTTTCGATTTCTCGCGAACTATTCCATCAAATCGAAAACATGATGAGTTACTAATTGGAATGCTACAGAAAAAAATAACCAGTTTCAAAATCGGAAGAATTAGTGCTGTTCTACAATTTTGTGCCTGGATTCAATGTGTGCAAACGCATTGTAGTATATGTACACCAAAGCAACAACGAATAGTAGAAAAATGTACTACGAAGTGTGACAGAGAAATTAAGTGGATCTCTTGTTATTTGCGTTTTTCACGTTTGAAATGTTATTTATCTTGAAGCTCACTCATGCCCATTAATTTTCATAATTTTTCGTGTGGTTTTTTTTTCTAGTGTTGTATTAAGTGCTCTAAAAGCTGGATTGTGTAGTTTGTGTTGCCCAGATAGTCTACAAAGAAGAAACAGAAGGACAAGATAAGTGTGTGGAAAATCTAAACTTCTGAAAAAAATAGTGTAACAAATAAAACCAGGAGGCTCTCATTTTCCGTAGTTCGTAGGTCTGGTACGGTGGCCAAGCGGCATTAAAGGGCACCATAGTAACCCGCGGCTGCGGAATACAACCAATTTCCGGAGGGGAGTGTCCTAAAGCCAATGATTAAATGGATGCAACATCCATCATTACGCAGGTTTCGCGCGATGACGAGCAACAACTCAACAGCAGCTACCCAGGCGAAAAAGGTGAACATATAGATGATCTAGCTTAACCGTTACCGAAAAGGGGTGGCTTGGAGATGAAAGTTCGAATATGTGAATATGAAATTTAGTTATGTGGAAAGTTTGATTCACTCAGTCTTGGAATTCTGTAGATCCGCGGAGTATACAGGAAACGAAAGTATATTTGAAAACATAGAAATATGTATTGAAATAATTAATGATAGAAAATTTAATGAAAACTAGCCGAATTTCATATGAATTCAAGAAATATTGTATATACAAATATGGAACAAATACAATTTGATGCATATTATAAATTATTCCCCCATTTGATTACCGATATTGACAATACATTCCATTACTACTATGTGAAATATTTGAAACGAGGAATATAAGAGTAGTACCCCGCTTGGCTTCTTGGTTACCTGTATGAATTAATATTTCATCTGGAGGCGCGCTTGGAATGAAATTGCACTGATCAGTATCAACATCAGTACCATAAACAGGGCGCACATTCCGGCCAGCTATGAAGCAACGTGCAAGACGAAAGTTGTTTCCGATTTCCACCTTGATTTCAATCGGAACAGAGTAAATATTTCTGCAGTGAAGTAATAAGAGAGCAGCAACACATCAAATTACTATTCGTTACGAATGACTCACAAATACAATGAATGGACTGCGCCCATCTCACGGCGAGACAACCAACACCATTACGTAGTTTTGTACGTTTGACAGTTGCACAATCTCACTATTGATAGCGGTTTGCATACATTATCGTATTTGTTGATGTTTGCGTTATTCGTATGGTATGCCCATATGGTATTACAGGTTCGCAAACATAATCGCAGTGAAACCTATTCGAATAAGCTTGGTATGAGTGAGTGGATAAGCAGACAGTATTTAGCATATTTTAACTCTGTACTACGGAGAGCGGATTATTTATATTTTTGCCGCCTGCTCCTACACCATCTCAACAAATGTGGCCTTCACGATAGCCTCCGTGCCGTAAGTATTGTGCACTTTTCGGACTAGACTTTATTATTTCTTAGTATACCAGAATATAGGGACCGAAATCAAATCTGCTTTATTTCTACAATAGTCAATACATATTTCTTTAGACTAATTCAATCACCTCGGTCGATAACCGATGAACAAATAATCAAAACAATAATTCAAATTGGTCTAATCGTCTTGAATTTGCCGTACTGCAGAATATGAGTATTTTAAAAGGCTTCACGTAATGAATATCTGCCAACACTGAATAGGCGTGGTGTTGAAATGCTTCGAGAACAGCTTAGGTAGTTGACAACTTCTCACCACACCTTAATCCACTTCAGACAGCTTGTGTGGAGATGAGTAACGAATCAATTCTACACACTATTCCATTGAGGTGAACCCTAATGTCAGTACAAGGCTTGGCAAATTTCGAACCATGTGATTTTGTTATTCAAACACGGTGACATGAATTTGTTGATGAAAATAATCAACGCGGATTGGAGTTTTATTACCTGGGTAAGGATAAATATAGCTCTGATCGTAACAGAGCAATAAAAGGAAGAGTATACCAAACATTCACTATCACTTGCACTATAATGCCCAATAATTGTAAATTTTGTGATAATTCTTGTGTGGTGTTATTTCACCTCAGGAAGTAAAAAAAGTTTTATCGTTCTTCTTCCACACTTTTCGAGGATTCTAATTTTAGCTTTTTGCACAAACGTTAAGCTGTGAACTGGTGTGGATTGCTAGAAAAGTCATGCAGTTAACATTATTCTCCCTTTGAATCCGTGTATGTGTGTATGTTCGAAGATAGCGAGTAGTGTATGGGGTGCTAATTTTCCGATAGTGTGTGGACTATCGATTGCATCCGGTTTGTTTATCAAAATACAATGTGATAATTGTTTGGTCGAAATTAAACAATTCTAAATCTATCATTAGTTGGATGAACTTTATTCAAAGACTTAGCACATAGAACATCCAATGATGCGGTTATTATATCATAATATGATGAAACTAATTACTAAGAGAGTGCGCGATAAATCGTTTTGCTAGGTGACGTATTCATTACGAAGACATTTACGATTCTTGACAATAGATGACCAACATCCAATTGGCCAGAAGCACCGGGTATATTGGTAAAAAATTTCAAATTGGAATTCACATCGATATTTATAAGCATAGATTCAAATGAAAGAAGATCTTATAGTCTTATAAGTTATAACTGTTTTTTTTTCACATATATAACTTCCAGATTAGGAGTTACACGGTGAAGTATTTAACACATTTTAACCCATCACATAAGTACGAATAAAAAAAAACAACTATTCCTAATCCACTTAGTGGTCTCTTGTCATTGACACAGTCTCATTAAAACTATGTTAGCATTATTTTTATTAAGATAGTTTCTGATACTAATTTGGGCTCATTTATTATATAAATTCATTCAGATTGATTCGGGTAATTCACAAAAACATACTTTCAAACCTTACGTCACATATTCGAAAACATTTCTCAAACCAAGTGTATCAGCAATAATATATTTGAACGTGATCATAGGTTACTCTCTGAAATAATTATGCAGATAAAAAAACGATATATCGTTTAAGTCAATTGTACGCTTATATCTACGAAACTTGATGTGTCAGTCGTATGATTCTCGAACTCGATCAACAACCCAACTGTAGTTCCTAAAATTATTGAAATCGGTTAATCCATATCCAAGAAATCATCGGAACCGTAGGTGACTGCCGTTTGAACTTTAAATATTTTTAACCAATAGTAGTTTCCAAACGAGCCTAACGTTGTTGAAGTCGGTCAAAGAAAAAGCGCGTTTTTTCGGCTACGTCACTTATGCCAATGTATCTTCGGAATAAGAAGTGACAGCCATTTGTTCTTCGAGCTTGATCAATGGCTCAATATTAGCGAGTTGGAGTCTGTTAAAATCGGTTCAGCCATATCTGAGAAAATTATGCGTTATAAAAACAACGCGTTTTTCTATTACATCACTTATTCCATTATATCTCTGGAACTAAATATCACAATCTCATCGAATTCGATCAATAGTAGCTTTCAAACGGGTCTGATTTTGGTAAAATCGGTTCAGCCATCTTTTAAAAAAATTGAGCGATAATAAATAATGTTTGGTGGCTACGCCATTTATTCCATTATATCTCCGGAACCAGAAGTCACAGTCATTTGATCTTCGAACTTGATCGGTTCAGCCATTTCTGAGAAAATTGAGCAGTAAACCCACCGACATTTTCCGATTTCGTCGATCTGACTCGAATATTTTAGCAATTTTATTACATTTTTATATAGAATGGCAAAATGTATGATTATCCAATTTAGAAGTCGATTATGAAGTAACTATACAAATCCACCTTGGCTTTACCGGCTTTACCAGAAGCTGCGGTCGAATTTCGAATAATAAATGTTGAAGACAAAAGCCTCAATTCACTAAAAGGTTAATTAAAACAGATTATTTGTATATATTCTAGAATTATTTCTATATTAGGTATTATATGTGATAATATTACATTGTATCGATCTTCGATTAGTGAAAATTTTTCGAATCTACTGATGATGCCTTTCTCATAAAATTATGTATTATCGAAGGATTCTTCTAACCTACCTGTGAGATTTGTATGAGAACACAAACATGAAAGTGTGAAAACACAAACATTAAAGAATCGATTTCAGTTCCGTTTCGGACTTTTTTTGAAGCTTAAGAATATGGCTATAAAAGATTCATATGACCAGCGTGTGAATTTCAGCTTTGTCCTCTCTTTCCCGTAGCGACCCGTTCAAGCCAACTACACTCATTAGTTGGTAGGTCCGAATCCGACAATCGGCTCTGGATGAAATTATATAGCAGTGTATGACGCAAGGCAACCCACATTACCAATTCGGAGTGAAATCCTAATCAAATGCAAGTGAGCGAAAATCTTTCGTTCGGAATTTCATGTGAAAGTCAATATGAATTCCGGAACCAATGTGGACTGCAGTGTAACAACCGATTCCGAATGAAATAGTTCATATCTAAATGATGACATTTATCATTTAGATATGAACTTTTAAATAATTTGTAATATAATAGCCAACTGAAACAAGACCTTAGAAGACGATTTTATTTGGTAATCTCCAATTCCGTTACCTGAAAACACGAACATTGTATGAGTCATACAAATAAAAATAAATCAATATTGAATGGTGAATTTATCAACGGTGTATCCACAAATGATATTTTGGTTATTTGCGATTATTCTCAAATACTCAAATAAAATGATTTCTTATTTGTTTTCATGGATGAAGTTCAGAAGTGAAAATGAACAAAGAGAAACTATCACTTGCTGATACGATGTTTTGAAAAGTCATCGACAATATAATGTATATACTTACTGTGTAATATTTCTAGAATATGTGAGATATGTGGTCAAAACCTTTTTATTATATGCTTAACACTTAGTATTGCCGCAATTGTCAGGGAATATAAGGATTATTAAAAACATCATATGACGACACACTTTACATTTATGCGCTCGAATTTTGAAGCACAAATGAAGCATCCTTGATATGTTAGTAAGTCTCAAATTTGAAATGTATTTAGCGAAACACATTTTAAAATGGTGTCGATTTTTAGCAGTGTAAGTTTCGAGGACGTACAGTTCTAAAACGAAAAATTCGGACTGAGCGCCGATTGTCGAGTATGTTGGTTAAGTTCTTCGACATATTCTATAACGACTTCCCGACAGTAAAAGCAGGATCTGGAAGGAGCTTTCTATAAATAATCAGCAATAATTTGTACTTACTATACTTACTGGATAGGTCGTAGCAGGGTGGCAAGTGACCGGGAAAATCGTGAAAACCGGGAAAAGGTCGGGAATTTGGTTTTACCGGGAAAAACCGGGAAAAAAACGGAAATTTTAGTGCAAATCCAGGAAAAAATTCACTAGTCCTAATCTTAGTAACGATTTTCAGCATCATTTTCCTGATACAACAAATGAAAAATTGAAGGCAATTTTGTGTTTGAACTATGTTCAGAAGTGCAGTACAAGTCTTGAAACATCTTATTGTCCCACACAGGTTCAATGGTGCTCAATCCATTGAAAATGGGGACAACGCCTCATGTCTCAACGGTTTTTGTATGGGTTTGACAGCAATTTTAAATCAATCTCTTAGTTGTCATCAATAACAGCACAATGAAACTGGTCGAATAGGTTCTGTGAGAACTTGTATGCACACATTCAGGAGAGGCTTCAGTGGTTACGCTTATGGCCGTTGAAAACAAATTGCTGTCTCAGTTGCAACGTCGAAACGGTTCTGATATCATACCATATAAGCAGTGCACAACCCGTAAATTTTGTCACGAGACGCCACTGGTTGTTAGAAGGAATCGGGTTTGCGGGAGGAGTGTTGTTCTTTAGTTCATTCATTTTTAATTTTTAACTTTATACTTTTTCCAGACTATACCAGGCAAAAACTATTGGAATACACTAGAGATGGTCAGTCCGCGAACGGTCCAAAAGAACTAGTTCTCCTCGAAGATTGAGTAAACTGGAGTTCTTTTTTGAAGAATGATAGCTCTCTATTCTTCTCAATGGATCACTTTCATCACCCCTTGGCTAGATACGTTTTTTGTTTTAATCCTATTGTTACATCGAAGTTACTGGCGAAATAAAAGACAAAATAAAGATGGAATACATTGGACTGGATGGTACTGTTAGTTCAGAAGATGAACGTTTGGACAAACTGTGGATGACATTTTTAATTGTAGCTCCAAGGAGATACCCGAAAAAAACTTATTTCTCAACTCTCGATGTTTTTTTGGACATGGGATTTCAACTTAAAGCTTGAACGAGAAAAATATTTTAAAAACCCTGAACATAGGCTATTTGCGCCTGGTTAAAAAACCGGGAATTTTTAGTCTCGCGCACCGGGAAAACCGGGACAAACCGGGAAATTGAAATCGCTAATTCACTTGCCACCCTGTCGTAGATTCTCACGACTTCCTTTTTCACTAATTCCATTTTCTTTCAGGACCACCGGAAATTTCCTTCGAAATATTTCGTCAGAAAAGAACCAAGTAGCCACGCCAAGCGAAGATGTAAAACGTAAATGACAGTTGTCTATCCGAATTTTGGCTAGCACATAATAAGAAATTTCTGCACCGATTATGCCAAATCCTGATGCATTTTGCCGAAAAATTAGTGAATCTATTAAACGAATCTCGGAAAACATAATATTGATTATTGAGCAATGAGCAAAATTGTCGATCTGTCTAGGAATTTTACTTTACCGACCTCGAGAATTGGTTTTAAGTATGTGTTTTTTCTCGGGATGTGATGTGTTTTGCAATTGAATCGAACTACATGTGTTAAAACACTTTTTTTTACAAGTGGAAAAAAGTACAGCACGAATGTATGGGAAAAACACTTGATTCGGTCTATCGTGATTCGATTTTAATCTATATGAAAAGCAATGTGGCATTCATATAAAATTCATTACGAATCTGTTTGAATAAAAATAAATCAATATTGAATGGTGAATTTCGTTTAAATGCTTTGCACATGAACGTGCACATTTTTATCAGTGTACGGAGACACTTCATCAGCGCTATAGTGGGAAATTTATTTCTTTATTATTAAATTTATTCATCTGATGATAAAATATCTTCTTAACGAATCAGTCAAGTCATAAAATTGGAGATCGCATTACTTTCTGCTCAAATTTGTAGAATGGTTCAGCAAAATAGAAGAAATGTTCAATAGTTCCAAAATCTCCTCAAACATTATGGTATCGGTTTGTAATATCCGAACGTTATTCGAAGAAATCTCAGCTAAAGTAAACGGATCAAGTAAAGACGAACTATTCGGTTAGTCGATATCGTCGTTGAGCTCAAGCGGGTTCCATCAGGGGAGGTTTCTTAGAACAAGACGAACAAACATTTTCTATGCGCGTTCGATCCGTAAGTTCCATGCAAGCTTATACTAGGGTTCCAATTTAGGCTAGCATTTTCAAGTATAGCACAAACCAAAGCGCAATGCGAACATTTGAATTCCCGGGCGATCTCCGTAAAAACCTAGTAGCCGTGTCGCCTTAGAAATTGTAGATGAAGATGTAGATTGAATCAGATCCTGTCAGGTTGAAGCGAAATCAATCTTCAGTTCAGCAACGTCATCGCACGGCATCACATTCAACATATCATGCCAATTGTATGGGTGCGCAGTGCTGCTATTTTGGCGCACACGAACTTGACATTTCTCACCCCTACTTCCATATACGAGATTCGGAGCGGACTTGTCTGAGGGCGTCATGCTCGCAACAAAACATGATTTGTTCGGGAAATGTATGTCTTGTCAATGTGATGTTTTTGATTGAATGTAAGTTTGGCATCTAATAAAACACCAAGATCATTAACATGATCAGCTCTCTGGAGTGTTTGTCCACCATAAATTTCGTAGTCGAATCAAATTGGATTCAGTATTTGATGGAAAATTTTATTTCCAAACCACCGGAGATAAATCTATAAACAATATTTTCCGTCGATAGAACAATGTTCGGAAAATTACTTGTTCAGTTAGACACGTAAAACAGAGGCAGGACAAACTGTTATCAACCAGTATTCACCGAACCTATAACAACAAATCAATGAATCCCTCAATAACAATCACTGTCAGCTATGCGAATCGTTTACTGTGTATGTCCGTTATAATTGTTATTGTCCATTATTTATTAGTCATCGTCTGACAATAGATTGACAGTGGTAGATGATTACACAAATTATTTTTCCCGAACATTCTACAAATGTGTGCTGAAGGTGTGTATCGTAAATTTTGATTGGTGAGGGTTTTTTCTTTCATTGATTGCGTAGTTTAGACCAGGAGTTTCAGAAGTGTAATCGACTCTTCGTGATCGAAGTCGGTTTCCTAGGGGTGGCTGTAAATGAAACTGGTCAATCAGTTCTAAAGGTAGACTCTTATTGATAAACTCTCGTTTGTATTTGAAACTTTTGAGAAACAGTAAAATTCGTATTATATGTACAGTTGTTTTGAGTGCAGGTGTGGCAAGTGTGTGTTTAGTAGTGAGAGTGCTATTTATTGAATAATGTTGATTCGCCAAACTAAAAATGCTCAAGCGGCGGAAACTGAGAATTTACCGCTCCAAAATTCAACTATATTAATCGATCGAAGCGCCATCTGTATATCATTGTCGGTGTTATCAAATTTCTATGGAATGTATGAAAATTTATAAATCAATCGTGTTATTCAAGCTGAAAATAAAATATTGGTCTGTGTAAACCCATTTGCGAGTGTTTATTTTATTTTATCGTAGTATCGAAGATCAGCCTTTGTTGAGGTCACATTGTTTACCAAAACACATCCGGATCTCTTTCCCGCCCTACTAACACATCTCCTATCTCCGCGGTCTCTAGAAACAACGAGTATCGGACTAACATTTCTTCCTTTTCTTCAGTAACACAGCCTTTGGTCGTTATTGATAATTTAATGAAAAGTTAAGAGTGAGTCGGTAAGTACAGTGAAAATGATTGCTTTTCCCAAGCTTAATTTCGTTGGTTCATTGAACATTTCCACTCATTCGGTCAATCACGAAGTGCAACTACGGGCGATCTACTTCAGTCCAGCTCAAGTTTTATATAGTGTCTATGTTTAAAACAATACATATTACGTATTTTTTCGATTATATTGAGACAAAATATAATGGACAACTGGGACGGGGAGTTTTATTGTCCTTGTAGTTGAAAACTGAAACATATGAAACGCAACTAACGCACACTTTTCGCGAAGTGATATGGTATATAATCATTGTGAATAAAATTTTCTAGCTTTTTCACAAAAGATGAGTAGTCATATTCGTATTCACTGACAGCGCTCAACCTCGTTATAATACTATGAAACCGTTCTTCTTTACTGTCATATTTCGGATCGCACATGGGATGGTTTCGCGTTTTCTTGCGCCCGTTTGCTAGCGTGCGTGCGTAGGTATAAATTTAGCTGCTCGAACACACCTCAACCGCATGCATGATCCGCCGATTTACTTTAACGAGGGGGTGGAGTGCGCCTAAAAAAGGCACATATGGAAAGTCGGTATGAGGGATGAACAAAATGCTTAATATTTTGCACAGCCTGTATACGCACGCAATAGAATCAATATCCTCATTTCATCTACTTGAGGCTGGCTTTTACTGTTTGCTATCTAGAGCTAGGCAGATGATAGCAAGCTGACACGTGAAAGCTATTCAAATCTTTGGGAATTAGCGCGATTCCGGTGGGATGGGAGAATTGTTTTGGGAACTAGAGTTTGCGTTTTTCTCTCGTCAAATTTGCCCTGCTCTAACACTCAAGTTATGTATTTTAAAATGTTTATTCCGGATTTTAGCAGCTTCATTCGCACAAAGAAAAGCATAAAACATGATCATTCTTTGCTTTCGCATGATCTTGCAATATAACCGCACAAACATCGATCTTTGCTTACGATTTATGATGTATTGTGCTTATTGACGTATAGTCGATGAGCAAAGTATTTAAGTTTTTATTGATAAATATATGCTGATTTTTATTTGCCGGCACAACAGATTATAAAAAATAGAGGGCATCACATTGCCAAAAGAAACGGAAATATTTCTTTGAACGCAACATGTTGATAGTAGTAGAAAAGATTACTAATATTCAAAATAATCGTACCCTATTTTTCCCAGCTTCTCCATTTGTCGTACCTCTTAAATCCATTAGTTAGAATGAGATATGTTGGCTCTGTTCAACGTATTCGTTCAAGGAAGAAAATGAGAACATGCTTCTTTATTTCAAATAGCTCTTGACATTCAAATTGTCTCATTTCATAACTATTGTCATTGAGCTAATTTTAGATTCGAATTTAGATACATCCAATAATATCCAGAACAATTCGGGTAATTCACGAAACTGTGCTTTAACGACAATGTTGCTTATTCGGTAACATCTCCGTAACCGGAAGTATCAGCAACAATACATTTGATTTCTGTGCTGCTCTCAAATGAGTCTAGTTATATCGAAATCGGTTGAGCCATCTTCGAGAAAATTGTGCAGAGTGCGGTTTGTCGGTTGCGTCTCTTATTCTGTTATATATCCGGAGCCGGAGTTGTCCGCGATAAATCTGTTTACGCTTGACCCGTCGCCATATTGTAGCTCCCTGACGTGCCCTAACATTGTCTAAATCGGTATTTTGTCGGAACGGGAAGTGGCCATCATGAGCCATTTTAACGTAACCTGTTGCTATATCAAAGCTTTCAAACGAGCTCTAGTTTATCCAAGCATCACGTCACTTATACGATTATATCTCCAAAATCGGAAGTGTCCATCATATGTCATTCGAACCTTATGAATGACATAATAGTAACACATGGATCAATAAGTCCCGAGACTAAAGCAGAGATGGCGCTCGTAGTAAACCAGTAACCACGTCTTTCTAGAGTACTAACCTTTGCTTGAAACGGGTCAAAATTTTAAGTCGATCCGACCAGAAACAGCTGAGTTATCGAGGTTGGAGTAAAGTCGTTTTGTAGTTTGTTTTAAAAATGGAAAAAACCGAGTTTCGTGTTTTGATAAAACATTGTTTTTTTATTGAGTAAAAACACCGTGCAAGCGAAACAATGGATTGAAAAATGTTATCCGGACTCTTGTCCATCAAAAGCAACGATTTGTCGGTGGTTCGCCGAGTTTAAACGTGGTCGTACTGACACAAATGACGCGGAACGCTCGGGTAGACCTGTGGAAGCCGTTACACCGGAAAATGTGAGCGAAGTGACAAAAATTATAATGAAAGATCGTAAAGTGAAGCTCCGTGAGATTGCTGAGATGACACAGATATCATATGGAAGTGTATTTACTATCCTTCATGAAAAATTGAGCATGAAAAAGGTTTTTTTCCAAGTGGGTGCTGCGATTGCTTTCGATGGAACAAAATGCACCCTGCCACAAGTCGATGAAAACAATGGCGAAATTGAACGAATTGGGCTTTGATCTGCTTCCCCATCTCCCATACTCGCCAGATTTAGCCCCCAGTGACTACTGGCTCTTTGCTGATCTTAAAAACATGCTCTAGGGAAAAAGATTTGGCTCAAATGAGGAGGTCATCGCTGAAACTGAAGCTTATTTTGAAGCGAAAGATAAATTTTTTTTATAAACATGGTATTGAAAAATTGGAAAAACGTTGGAACCATTGTATCACCCTAAAAGATGATTATGTTGATGAATAAAAAAAAATAAAATAAAATGAAGGGAACGGAAAGTCTGACCCACATGTGGATCGCTAGTTTGAAGAAGTTTCCGAAGAAGAAGGTCGACAAAATATACTCTAGCAGGCTATCCGTGAGTGCGGTAAATGCAGCAAGCCGTACATAACGACCGACACCGTAAGAGAACTAATATATAAAGATGAGTGCTTCCAGAAACGTTGTTTCCATATTTCCGATCCGACGAAGGTTACACTTTTGCCAAAGGAGACAAATCTTCCAAGCTCGTTGGAGTTTCACTCAATGGAAAAATTCTGGGTATAAGGGAAACAGGAAAGGTCTTCAAAAACGACAAGGAATTGAACAAAGAGTGGATGAAAGTGTGTAAAGAAGATTACCCAAGTGTTGCGCATGATTTGATGGGTAACGTTAAGTCCAAGTGGGGACAATTTATGTCAGCAAATTATGATAAAATTTTCAGTAGTATGAGATAACCACAAATAACTCAAAATTTAAGTTTTCTAAAATGTTCGGTATGAACGAGCAATATGGTGCAATTTAGCGCCAAAATAATTCAACCGCATGAATTGAATGAATCATCGCACAAAGCGTATCGTACCAAACCGACACATAGAAATATGGAATATTTTCAGTGGTTGAGTGCAGTGGGCATACAAGACATGTTTTGTAAAACGCACACTAACTACGGATTGTTATAAACCATGAGTATTTTTAATTGACTAATATGAGGGAGACACATTTAAGCATGTTGTTTTTGACGGCCAATTTAGTTTTTCAGTTTACAACCAAAATAAAATTCTCTTACAATTGGTTTTCTCGCCAATTGCGAAATTTTTCATGCTTTGTTACCTGAGACATGATGACAGTACTTGATCCAGTTCATTCCAACTGGCTTGTATAATGTTCATAAAAATATTTAGCTTGTGAAGTGCATATCATATGAGTATATAAGCGAATAATATTTTACCATTCTTTCAGTTTTATTCGCATTCACATCATCCAGTTATGACTCTGACATTACCCAGAAACTATAATTTTGCAATCTATGCTAATCTTAGACTCGATGCTGTTAAGGGACAATTTACAATCTTAGGAAAACACTCATTGTTGCAAAATGCAAAAGTAGTTTTCTTCGTGATCGTTGAGCGGAAACCCAATAGACATATCGGTTTATTTCATTCAGTAAAAACCATTCAAGCGAAGAGGTTGTGTTTCGATTGTACTGGCTCGTGAGCTAACGGCTGCTACCGAGACAATTCTAAGCTTCAGGTAGTTAAACTGCCCATAGCAAACGCAATATTCGGGGCGTTTCCCGACTGGAAAGCTAGCAACGAAGGCCATCCCGTTCATACGCACAGAGGTGTAGAAACACAGAGGTGCGAGAGCATAGAAGTGACGAGTCACAGAGGTGCCATCGCATAAAGGTGCGAAGACGAAGGGGTGCAAAGGCACAAAGGTGCTAAAGCAACCCAGTGCTGATCTACCAGGTACCAGAATTTGTACGCTGCGTAGGATCAAAAGAGACGGCATATATCGCGAGGTGCTACACTGCAAGCATCGCATTTGATCGCCACCAAGAGCAAAAGCACTGTACCTGGGGTCAGGTACAGGCAGCACAGCAAGTGCAGTGGTGTTCACAACGACGGCAGAGCAACTGAGATAGCAGTAAACGACAGAAGACTGCCAATTGGAAACAGCAGAAGACTGCCAATTGGAAATCGTTGGAAGAGCTTCACGTCGTTCTTCACGATAAAGGAACAGAGACATCAGCTACAAGGTAGATTTAATTTAATTTATTTTTTGTTTCTTATATCTGAAATTTTACTAAACATAAGTTTTTATTTTGGTATTATTAATTTACAAAAAAATTTAATGTAATGGATGATCTCATGGAAGATCATCCGAATCCGATTCCGGATACTAGTAAGAGTTTAAATACTCCGAGGGCTAAACATTATCCACAGGGTACCACTGGGCCATGGATAGTCTATCTTCGAAAAAAAGAAAAGATTTTAAATTTGATGCAAATTACCAAGGATTTGACATCACATTTCTCTGAAGTTAAAGAAATATGTAAAGTTAATAGAGATAAAATTCGAGTTGTTGTCAATGACTTGAAACAGGCGAACGAAATTGTAACCTGTAAATTATTTTCTGTTGAATATCGAGTTTACATTCCATCGAAGGAGGTGGAAATTGACGGTGTTGTGACTGAAGCAAGTCTGACGGCCGATGATTTACTTAAAAATGGAGTTGGTCGTTTTAAAAACTCCATGCTTGAGGGAGTTAAGATACTCGAGTGCAAGCAATTGTACTCAGCATCTATTGTCGATGGAAAAAAGTCGTATCGTCCCTCAGATTCGTTTCGTGTAACATTTACAGGATCTGCGTTGCCTAGCCATGTCTATATCGATAAAATTCGTCTTCCTGTTCGGCTTTTCGTACCGCATGTTATGAATTGCACGAACTGTAAAAAATTCGGGCATACAGCTACTTACTGTAGTAATAAGTCCAAATGTATCAAATGTCAAGGGCCTCATAAGGATAATCTTTGCGATAAAAATGTTGAAAAATGTGTTTATTGTGGGGAGAGACCTCATGATGATCTTTCAGTATGCGCTGCATTTAAGTTGCGTAAAGACAAAATGAAGCTTTCTTTAAAAGCACGGTCTAAGCGCACATATGCAGAAATGCTTAAAACGGTCATACATGTCTCCCCCTTGGAAACCGAAAACGGTTTTTCAAATCTTATGGAGCCAGAGGAATCTGACTCCGACGGAAATAGTGAAGATACCTCGTTTGTCACTCCTCAAGGGTCTGTTAAGAGGAGATTAACAAACCACAAAATACCTAAAAAGACACCTAAAATTACATCTTCAAAAAAAGATCCCCGTGTTAAAGCTAAAAAGTCAAATTTAAAACCAAAAACTGTGCCTCCTGGTTTGTCAAATTCACAAACCAATCCAGAAACTAGCTCAAGAAAAGACAATAATCCAGTGGGCTCCGTTTCACATTCACCAACAGGATTACTTAAGTTTTCGGAAATTGTAGAATGGATTTTCGCAGCATTCAATATTTCTGAACCTTCAAAGACTATCATAACGGCATTCCTTCCAATAGCTAGAACTTTTTTGAAACAGTTATCAGCTCAATGGCCAGTTCTTTCAGGTTTTGTATCATTTGATGGATAATTTATCATCCGCCGCAAATGATTCAATCACTGTCCTGCAGTGGAATTGTCGAAGCATCATGCCAAAACTTGATTCATTTAAAGTTTTGTTGCATAGTCAAAAATGTGATGTATTTACTTTGTGCGAAACATGGCTTACATCAAACATAGCCTTAAATTTTAATGACTTTAACATTATACGTCTCGATAGAGACTCTCCGTATGGTGGAGTGCTTTTAGGAATTAAGAAATGTTATTCCTTTTATAGATTAAATATTCCTTCGACTTCTAGTATAGAAGTTGTTGCTTGTCAAATAAACATTAAAGGAAAGGACATTTGCATTGCTTCAGTATATATTCCTCCAAGAGCTCAAGTTGGACAACGACAGCTTAATGAAATTGTCGAAGCCCTTCCTGCTCCACGTTTGATTTTAGGAGATTTCAATTCGCACGGAATGATGTGGGGTTCCGTTTACAATGATAGCAGATCATCCTTAATATATAATATTTGCGACAATTTTAGCATGACGGTACTAAATATGGGTAGCATGACACGGATCCCAAGACCTCCTGAACATCCAAGTGCATTAGATTTATCTCTTTGCTCGACTTCAATTCGACTAGATTGCACCTGGAAAGTATTTCCTGATTTACATGGTAGCGATCATTTACCAATCATCATCTCAATTAGCAGTAACAAAGTCATTGCTAATTCAGTTAATATTCCATATGATTTGACAAAAAATATTGACTGGATTAAATACCAAAGTAATATTTCAAGTGTCTTAACTTCAATGGAAGAGCTCCCCCCACTTGAAGAATATGACTTCCTCGTTTGTTCGATTCTTGAGGCCGCAGAACAAGCCCAAACCAAACGATTTTTTGGTCCATCGTCTAACAAAAGGCCTCCAAACCCTTGGTGGGACAAAGAATGCTCAGATGCTAAGCACGCGAAACAAAATGCTTTCAAGACGTTTTTAAAACGAGGAGGAGGAACTCCTCAGAATTTTGAAAAATTCTTGACTTTAGAAACCAAGTACAAGAGCATACTTCGGGCCAAGAAATGTAGCTATTGGAGACATTTTGTCGAAGGTTTGTCAAGAGAAACCTCAATGAGCACTCTTTGGAATACGGCCAGACGAATGAGGAATCGTAACGTAGGAAATGAGAGTGAGGAATACTCGAACCGATGGATATTTGATTTTGCGAGGAAAGTTTGTCCAGATTCTGTTCCTACGCATAGCATTATTAGGGAATCTTTTTCAAATAATGGTTCCATTGATAGCCCCTTTTCAATGATGGAATTTTCCATAGCACTCATGTCTTGTAACAATAACGCTCCTGGGTTGGACAGAATTAAATTCAACTTGGTGAAGAATCTGCCCGACCTCGCAAAAAGACGTTTGTTGGAATTGTTCAACAAGCTTCTTGAGCAAAATATTGTTCCACCTGACTGGAGGCAAGTGAAAGTTATCGCCATTCAAAAGCCGGGGAAACCAGCTTCCAATCACAACTCATATAGACCCATCGCGATGTTGTCCTGCATCAGAAAATTGTTCGAAAAAATTATTCTACGACGTCTCGACACTTGGGTCGAGACGAACGGTTTGTTGTCAGATACTCAGTTTGGCTTCCGTAGAAATAAAGGGACGAATGATTGCCTTGCATTACTTTCGTCTGACATCCAAATTGCCTTCGCTCAAAAGCAACAAATGGCATCTGTATTTTTAGACATTAAAGGAGCATTTGATTCAGTTTCCATTGATGTTCTTTCAGACAAGCTTCACCAACATGGACTCCCAGCGGTTATAAATAATTATTTGCACAACCTTTTGTCAGAGAAACGCATGCATTTATCACATGGCGATTTGGTAACATTCAGAATTAGCTACATGGGTCTACCGCAAGGCTCTTGCCTCAGTCCGCTCCTCTATAATTTTTACGTGAATGACATTGACAGCTGTCTAGTATCCCCATGTACACTAAGACAATTGGCAGATGATGGCGTAGTTTCAGTTACTGGACCCAAAGCTATTGATCTGAAAAAACCATTGCAAGATACCTTAGATAACTTGTCCGTTTGGGCTGTCCATCTGGGTATCGAATTCTCTGCGGAGAAAACAGAGCTGGTCGTCTTTTCAAGAAAGCATGATCCCGCGCAGCTTCAGCTTCATATGATGGGAAGAATGATCCAACAGGTTTTGACTTTCAAATACCTCGGGGTGTGGTTTGATTCCAAATGCACGTGGGGAGGACACATTAGGCTTCTGATAACAAAATGCCAACAAAGAGTAAATTTTCTTCGAACAATAACCGGATCTTGGTGGGGTGCTCATCCGGAAGATCTAATAAAATTGTATCAGACAACGATACTTTCAGTGATGGAATATGGATGCGTTTGCTTTCGTTCCGCTGCAAACTCTCATATTATCAAATTAGAGCGAATTCAATATCGTTGTTTGCGAATTGCTTTAGGCTGCATGCATTCGACACATACAATGAGTCTTGAAGTTCTGGCGGGAGTTCTTCCATTGAAGGATCGTTTTTGGGAGCTTTCGTCGCGACTGCTAATAAGATGCGAGGTACTGAATCCCCTAGTTATTAATAACTTCGAAAGGCTAGTTGAGCTTCAATCTCAAACAAGATTCATGACTGTATATTTTAACCATATGTCACAGGAAATCAACCCTTCAAGATATATTCCTATCCGTGTCAGCCTCCTAAATGTCCCTGACTCAACTTTATTTTTCGACACATCCATGCAGCGCGAAGTGCGTGGAATTCCGGAACACCTACGCTCGTTGGAAATCCCAAAAATATTTACAAGTAAGTTCAGGCATATCGACTCTGAGAAAATGTTTTACACGGACGGATCGCGAATTGAAGAAGCGACAGGGTTTGGTATGTTCAACAATAATGTTTCGGTCTCCTTTAGGCTTCAAGAACCTGCATCTGTTTATATAGCAGAGTTAGCAGCAGTTCATTATAGTTTGAGTATAATCGTCACATTATCTCCAAACCATTATTTTCTTTTCACAGATAGTCTGAGTGCAATTGAAGCCATTCGCTCAAAGGCTGCTGGCAAAAATGAACCTTTTTTCTTGGGCAAAATAAAACAGTGCCTGAACGTCATATTGAATAATAATTATCAAATCACAATAGTTTGGGTCCCGGCTCATTGCTCCATTCCAGGCAATGAAAGAGCCGATATTTTAGCCAAACGTGGTGCTATTGAGGGTGAAATTTATGAGAGACCAATTGCTTTCAATGAATTCTATAGCGCGTCTCGCCAAAGAACACTTGCCAGCTGGCAAGCTTCTTGGGATAAAGATGATCTGGGTCGGTGGATGCACTCAATTATTCCTAAAATATCGACAAAGGCATGGTTCAGGGGATTGGATGTGAGTAGAGATTTCATTCGTGTGATGTCCAGACTCATGTCCAATCACTACACGTTAGATGCCCATCTCCTTCGAATTGGAGTTTCCGAGACTAATCATTGTGCTTGTGGCGAAGGTTACCGCGATATTGACCATGTTGTTTGGACATGCGTGGAGTATCGTGATGTCAGATCTCAACTAATAAATTCCTTGCGTACCCAAGGTAGACTATCCAATGTCCCAGTTCGCGACATTCTTGCTTGTCGTGACGTTCCTTACATGAAACTTCTTTATTATTTCATTAAGTCCATTGGAGTTCCAATTTAAATTTTATTTTATGTTAGATTGTTTTCTCTTCCATGAGTTCAACCAATAGCCAGCTATCTTATATTAAATAAAAGTGATGAACTGATACAAACAAACCTGAAATAGTTATAAGATCATGTACAAAATAAATGTATTTCATTTAATGTAATTTATAATAGCAACTCGCTTGATAAAAACAGTGTTTAGATTAACTAATGAATACCAACATACTAATAGGATATTCGAAATGTATTAGGTTTAAAGTACTATGTATTGTAGATGCCACGGCGAAGAAAAACTTATGTATATTGCCTATGAAATAAACGCATTTATGAAAAAAAAATATCGGTTTATTTAGTACATTTTTCTAAATAAACACACGTTTTTTCTGGAAGATTCATCTATCAGTAGCGCAGAAAACTGCTTTTGCATTATTCAACAATTGCTGTTCTCCTAAGATTGTAATTAGAACCTTAACTTCACTTTACTTACAATCTGTTAATTGTAGGTTGAGTAATCTACAGAATAATGCGGTGACTCGATTAATAAGATAACTATTCGTAAAATTACCATATTAAGCACGTAAACCCCGTGAACGGCATAACTGTTCGTTTCATTCAAAGCAAAACAGGTGAACTTTTGTTTGTATACTTGTTTGTGAAAGAACGAATCCGAGAAAGCGGTAAAAAGATCGATTAAAATACATGACTATCCAAAACATCCTATTAGAAGCATGGTCAAGGTCACACAGGAATAGCTTAACGTTGTTTACATTGGAGATAACAGTTTACTCTCGATAGAATAGAGTATGAAGAGAAGATTGGAAAAAGTGAAAACATTTTTTATGCTTGAAGTGAGGCTTCAAGAAAGGAGTTTGACCTGTAGACGCAAGGATTTTAGATTGATGTTTCGAAGTATTTTGAGCTATGTTTGGTAAAGATTTTGCCAGTATAAATATTGAGAAATTAATTTTAAAATAAACCGTACAATATTTTAAAAAGTTTATATTTTTTCAATCCTAATATAAATAGATGATCAGTCACGAGTTCAATCCTGTTACGTGCCTGATTTTGTTATTACCATAAGGGTATCATTTGCTTCCGCAATTATGTGATTTTTGTTTTTCACAAATCGTAAAAGAAGATGGGAGTTTGTCGTAATTCGCATATAAGGGTTTTGTATTATTACGTGCAACTCATACGTACCATATTGAGAAGGAAGCTTCAGTTACTCCAAAAACAATTATGAATTAAATTAAAAGATGGTGTTTCTGGTCATTTATTGCTTTTAAAATATTTATTCTACGTTAACGGCCAACGTTTCGAATGTTTATTCCTTCATATCCCGGGCGAAACGACCACGAACGTACCGCAAGTAGGTTGCAACGAATCGATATTTGACGAAAAATATTTGTAAACGTTTTGCCATAAGATAGATATATTAGACGTTCAACTTCGAATCACAATCAATGCATGTTGAAAATTTTTTATACCATGGAGACAAAGTTTGAATCTGCAAAAAAATCTGTTATTTGTGAAATGCTCTACTTTGGAGAAGGAGATCGTTATGCATGTTGATTTTTAACATTCGATTGGTTTTATCTTCAGGCTTAATATGTTGCATTTAATCGTAAACAAGCTTCTACAGACCTAACTGAAAGTGATTTTTTTGTTCGGTCAGACGTATCTCAAGATCTCAGTTTAGCTTTTTACCCAACGAATGACACAACTTAAAACGATTGATGGATTAAAATAACGAAAATCAAAACTTGCAAAATAATGTACCCAGTCGGAACCCGCAATCTTTTTGAAATTTATAAAATCGTTCTTTCAACTAAATTATTCAAGAGGTAAGGAAATCCGATAAATAGATCTCCTATATCATCCCATGTGAAAATCCCGTAAATTCGAATGCCGTTCTAAAAACCAATTTAAAGTAAACGATTTGAATTAAATTGGTTGTTCTACCCTTCGTGGTTTTCAATGAACGAAACGGAAATCCTGCCGGAAGTTGCCGCCTTAGAAAAATGTGTTCTTCAGACCGTACCAGGCATTATATTAAAAGATTCATTTTTTTATAAATTTTAGGATTTGAGACTTTATTTAAATTCTTAAAATTTGCTCATATTTACACTGATCTTCGAAAAGCATGTTTATTCAATAACAAAAACATGTTCATATTGTCAGAATCAAAAAGCTCACACACAAATCGCCTCATGAACCATTTGAGAATGTAATATGCGTAGAATACAATGTTAGTGCTAAACGTTGTAATATATTTTCATTTATCTTATCACGTGTCACGAGTTACTCATGCAGAGATCACATATACTCACGAATTCTTGCGGTTTTTGGTCGTGTAGCTAGTATTGTTCATTGTTGTTCTGTATTTGGTAATAACACACTTCAACCAGCACAAATTAACGATGTGGCTACTATTCCAGAAAATACAAAGATGCTTGTACAACACCGATAAAAACTGGAAATCGGAGAAGTGCGGTTTTGAAATGCCAGTAGTTTTCGTTAATTTTAACTGTAATCATAACAATCGTAGCAGAAAAAGCTCAACTTCAATATGGATAAAATGAGCATCACGTACAAGGCAAAATATTATGGAGTGATTTAGATAAATATACCTTAGACAATATAAAAACTAAAACTAAGGATGAGACAATACGTGATTCAAGTTGGAGTCATGCCTCTGTAATCGGTGTGACGTCTTGATGCGCGTTTCTATTTTTTTACCACAGGGTTATCCTTATCTTGTTTTGCAATGATGGCATCATTAATGTTAAAAGGTAACAGGTAAAATCTTTTTCAAAATAACATTAAGAAATGTAAATAACGTATATGAATATGTAAAAGAAATTACCGTTTCTGCCATCGTCACTGGCATCATGCAGTCAATTGTAGCCAACAACTCAGAAGGAAATAGCAAGAAAAATGGAAATATGAAACCAGTTTTCTCATCTTATCTTAGGTGTACACCACAAAGCGAAAAATATGAAATTTTCGGGTGACTCACATATGACACAATTCATAGGAAAGTAATTCGTATGAATGACTGAATTTCACAGGAATGATTTAAATCTGTATCAAACATACTCAGTCACCCTCGCATGTGCGTAAACATGCAAGTTTCGGCACTTGGAAATATAGCAGAATACACTAAAAACGTGTTAACCCAACTATAAAAAAAACTCATTCTTGATGCTAGAATATGATAATTTACATGATTTTTCATATTGTGCAATTTAGTTTTTAAATCAATATACCTTTTACCAAAATACTACATGTTAAGTGTACAGTTGAACACTTGAAAATAACTTCAGAAAACCTGATATGTATTGAGTTTTTTATCGTCATGTTTTTTCCCAACACGTTTATTTCTTAAGGCAATTTACATAAGTTTCTCTTCGCCGTAACATCACTTTTACATAGAATTCTTATCCTAATATAATACTAATATAGTCACCACGATTTGAGTTTAACAAAACATATTCCTCTTATTTTTAAATATCATATTATTTAAACCAAACGATGAACTGCTATAAATTATAAAACAAGCTGAAATTTTTATACATTTTGTTGTTGATTTCATAACCTATTTCGAGTTTGTTTCAGCACATCATTTTTATTAAAACTTTGCTATTGGATGAACTAATGGACGCAGTAGGAGTCAGAACTAAGTCTCAAAATTTTATCGTCATAGTTAACCTAAAATTGTTGACAGTTGGATTTTTAAAGTGTTGGGAAAGTCAGTTCAAGAGATTTTCTAGAAAAATTCTCAATGAAGACGAAATTCCGAGATTTTTATTCATGAAACAAGTATCCACAAAACTCTGAACCTAGAAATACACAAATATTTTCGATACTGAATTTCCACTACGCTTTAGTTCGACATCGAAGTGACTCGTGCAAGATTTAAGTGTTATATCTGTCAATAACAGTTTGGCGGTTCAATGCATAGGGCGCTGGTCTTACAAGCCAGTTGTCGTATGTTCGAGTCCCGGCCTGGAAGGATTCTTAGTGTCAATAGGATCGTAGTTACTAGCCAGGCAATGATTCTGTACGTTATGAATCAACTACGAAGTCTGCTGAAACAGAAAGGCCAAATTCCACAAAAGGAAAAAAGATTTTGCTTTGAAATTTGATAATTTTAGAAATTTTTGAGGTGAGCGTGGGGTGGCTCAGTTTGAAAAACTGTATTTTGTATCTCTAGGGAATCTAATGATGGGTGATAAGGTATAATAAAGGAACATGTAAATCAAAGTAGTTTGTCAATTTAAATGCTTGAGGGTGCTCGATGAGAACTCACGTCAGAGCACAAATCCGCGACAAAACACGAAGAACGTGCTGTTTGAGCCAATTTAATCTGATGAGTATAAATTTAACCAGCTGGAATTGAAACAAAGTCTTTAGATTCTATAATCAATATTTAAAGGGGGTCAATCTTAAAATATTGATTATAGAATCTAAAGACTTTGTTTCAATTCCAGCTGGTTAAATTTATACTCATCAGATTAAATTGGCTCAAACAGCACGTTCTTCGTGTTTTGTCGCGGATTTGTGCTCTGACGTGAGTTCTCATCGTTTTCCTGACGGGAAGTGAAAATGGGGGGTGTGGTATTATGGGAGGAGTAGGATTACAAGAAGACACAACATACAGCAAACAGTTTGAAACTAACAAGAAGTGTAAGACCACCTGCGAGAGAGCTTAGAGCTCTTTGCACATTGAATTAAAAATCTAAGCATGTCTCCCAAGACTTATTCTCTTTAACAATGGTTCATTTATGTAATAGCAACCGAAAGGACGATGCCCTAATTGTGGAACTGCAGGACAATGACATGTCAGATGATATGAAGTTCCATAATTAGATTCACAAAGGACACGAGAATGCAATTTTGCTTGCTGTATAGTAGCCATATGATAATTTAATCTTCAGTGGCTAGTTAGACTCCTTACAAGTAAACCACAGGGAACCACACTTCGATTGATGTAAAAGGTGTGTGTATGTGTCAAACAAATACGGAATTCCTGAATTTCATCCGGATCCGACTTTCAGTTCCGGAGTTATAGGGTAAAGAGTGTTCAATATTGTACACCGTCACTTAAACCGGCGAAACAAAAAACGTAAAAATTTTTCTAAACTGATCTCAAAACTACACAAATTGATAGTCATTATCAGTAGGCAACTAAACAAACCGATTCCGGCTATTCTGATTCGCGGTATCCGGTTCCGGAAGTACCGGAAATAGTTGTAATATATACCAAAATGGATCTCACTCACTTTTCTCAGCGATGGTTTGACCGATTTCTAGAAACTTAGATTCAAATGAGAGGTCTTATGGTTATACCAAAAATTACTGCATATTTTCGGATACAACAAGCATTTAAATCGTCATTTAGAGTGCGATGGCAAAATTGTATAAAATATTCAAAATTTAAATATAAACTAGTAGAGTTTGTAGGTCATGTTAGTTGGTGGCCGTAAGAACCGACTTCGATTATACCGGTTCTCGGGTTCCGATGCCGGAAGTGAACTAGTGATAGTGAACCCACTTCGTTTTCTTAAGGATGCCCTACGCGAGCAAAGCACTGTTTCATTATGTATTTTATACTAGTTAATGCACAAGCAATCCCTTGGTTTGTTTTAAAAATCGTAGAGCAAAATTTTGAATAGAATATCACAATATTATACATGAGAAATGATGAAGAAATGAAGGCTTCTGATAGCACTAAGACTCTCATAAAGAATTATCCTGATGGGCTTTCACTCCCGGCCGGACCGTATGCGGTTTACATCCGGACCAAAGCCAATGGAAAAAAATTAAACCTCCTTAGACTTTCTAAAGACCTGACCTCGCGATACAATACAAAATATATCATACAAAAAATCGAAAAGGTACTCCATGACAAGCTTAGGGTCTTGTTAGCCAGTGCAAAACAGGCTAGCGAGATCGTTCAATGTGCGTTCTTCACGCGGCAGTATCGCGTATTCATTCCAGTTCGCGAAGTCGAGATAGACAGCGTGATCACCGATCCGAGTCTGACTTGCAGGGACGTTCTTCTGTATGAGGATGTTAAGATACTGAATTGCAAGCAATTGCGTTCAGTATCGATCGCGGGGGATGGGACTAAGTCATATACCCCATCAGACTAGCTCGGCTTTGCCTAACTATGTCCTCCTGGACCAAGTTTGTTTATCTGTTCGCCTTTTTGTACCGCGGGTCATGAACTGCACTAATTGCAAACAATCCATTGTAGCAATAAATCCCGTTGTATAAAGTGTGGAGGGAGTCATGCGGATAACTCCCTGCGGTGAAGACATTGAAAAGTGTCTCTACTGTAAGGAGGGGCTGCAAGACCTCTCTGATTGTCCCGCGTACAAATTGCGTAAGGATTAAATGAATTGTTCACTCAAGCAACATTCCAAGCGTTCATTTGCGGAAATGTTGAAATGTGCTATACCACCTACCGAAAATCCTTGCGCTTACTTGCCAACTGACGAGAGCGAATATGATGACCCCCTCGAAGGTACATCTTCGGCTGTCCCTCAGAGCTCATCAATCAGAAAGAGGAGAAAAATATCCTCTCATAAGCTCCCTAGTAAGGGTTTCGAAGATGTCTTTAGAGGGGGCTCCTAAAACTACAGCAACAGGAAGTGGTGCCAAAAAACCGGAGAAAAAAGCTTCAGGTCTTGGAAAATTGAAATCCGTGCAAGAATTTCCACCACTTCCTGGGATCTCAAAACCTCCGAAAGTCCTTAAAAATCAATCAGAAAATTTACCAGATACTGGGTTTGTTAAATTCTCTGATATCGTGGACTGGATCATGACTTCCTTCAATATTTCAGAACCTCTTAAAAGCCTTTTAATGGTTTTCATTCCTACAGTTGCAACATTTTTGAAACAGTTGACTGCAAAATGGCCCCTTCATTCAGCGATCGTATCCTTCGATGGCTAAGTCACCCACTGAGGTCACGGATACAATCACTGTTATTTAGTGGAATTGCAGAAGTATCATCCCAAAAACAGACTTTTAGTAAACAATCTAAAATGTGACGCATTCGCATTGTGCGAAACTTGGCTAACTTCTGAAATACCCTTAAACTTCCACGATTTTAACATTATTCGCCTGGATCAAGAAGATCCCTACGGAGGAATACTTTTGGGGATTAAAAACTGCTAGTCACTTTCAACGCACATCTCTGGCGTGTTGGGCTCGCGGAGAGCGGTTTCTGCACCTACGGCGACGGTTATCAGGACATCGAGCATGTCGTGTGGTCGTGCGTAGAGTATCGCGACGCCAGGTCGAAGCTACTGGAATGCCTTAGGGCCCGAGGTAGACTTCCTGAGGTTCCGGTTCGGGATGTAAATTCGAATGTTTTGCATAATAAAAAGCATCATTCGAACAACATTTTGTAATTTTTTCGAGGAAAATATGTCGGTGAAGAGGTATTTTTGAGGACGCTTCTTGAAAATCATGATTTGCGGTGTCCACTGTATCTCAGTGCAGACTAATCAGAAGTGAACAAATCAAATCAGCATAGTTAGAGTGGAAGTTTTTATAGACCTCAACGTGTCTGTTTGACTTTTTATAATAATATTTACAATTTTTGGTGGTTGTTCAGAGTGAAAACTACGATTTTTCACGAAAAAATCCGCCATTTCGTAGCTGTAAAACCTTTTCAAAGTAACAAACAACGAAAAGGAAAACGTTGGGGTCTGGATTTTTATATGTAGAAAGTGTGTGCAAAATTTGAAAAAAAATATCGTGCAGTTGTTTTTGAATGACGATGGACACGGACTTTCAAAACCTGCTTTCGAGAAAAACGCGTTTAAAGTTTTTCTTTTATAATTTATTACAATGAAACATTTCAAAAATGTTTTGGCAAAGTTTTTAAGTCAATCGAAGCAAAAATATTGGGCCTCTGTGCCGAACTCTTACTTCTTCACAGTATGAGATAAGCAGAGATAAAGGCCCATAACTTGCAGCGTTTTGTTCCGATAGGCACGGAAATTTTACAGAATATTCTTGAAATGTCTTACTATAAATGATTTTTCAAATGTGTTAGACCCCACCCGCCCCTTAAAGCAAACTAGTCTCGTTGCGACTGAGAAACAATGCTTGCAGTCATCGAACGAGCTCTCGCTTAAACTATCAACTCTAATGCAGTTGAAAAAAAAACAAGAAAAACTGGCTTATGTGGCTTGATCAGTCTGCTACACACGAGCGATGATCGATTGTTATCATTTGAAAGTGAATGAAAATGACCAACACAAATATGAGGGAAAGAACAATCCCCGATTGGATGTTGACACTTAGGTTGCAGCTATGCTCGTGTGGTAGAAACGAGAACAGTATAGTGTAATGCGCACAGAAAAATGAAACTTGCGTTAAGTGACTCAATCATTGGTAAGCCATCAAGTAGATTTTTACAACATCTTTTAATGCTCTTTTTCAATCTTGGGTTTGTATTTATTCAGTTGATCAATTGACTCAATTGATACGATACATTGGTTCACATGCTACTCGTTCACCGTTATAATGATATAGTGAAATTGAAAAAATTGGTTAAGTTTGCTTGAAGTTTATATAACGAAGCAATTTGGCGGAATTTTGATGTAATCGATTTTTCTAAAAATTGTAAGAAAGCAAACCTGCCTATTTTGGAGCACTGTGCAACGACACTTTCAATCTCATGTCACCTCTGACACTTTGTTTGTTCGGCACGTCTGCTAAGCGGATTATGTTGATCCGCGAGGTGGCATTAGCAGTTCAACATAATCTGGTAATGCACCGATGAGCTGAATGCGAAACGTAAAAGAATTTTAACATTTAGTAAATTTTCGATTTTCTTCAGAAAAATATTTTTCGAGATTACACCAGATCTCGACGTTTCATGCAGAAATTTGGTTGAGTTTGCTTGAAGTTCATATAATGAAGCAATTTGGTGGGAAGAATCCTGCGTATGCAACGATACTTTCAATCTCTAAAAAAAACACTATGCACTATGCAACGATACTTTAAATCTCTAAATCGATACACCAGGACAGTAGATTTCTCAGGCCAGACTACACAGAAAAACAATCGTGTGTCGATCATTAGATTGAATTAGGCTTTACTGATGCGAAAAGTAAACGGTAGAAACATCAGTCCCTCCACGATCATTTAAACATTATAACAATTAGTTGTCGTTTAGCTAAAGGATTCAATAGTCCTTTGGCTCGAAAGATAGAACGATAGTCACTATAAAAGAAGTATTGAAATTTTTAACTTTAGTTCATTGAGATATTGCTTCTGGGAAATTAAGAAAAATCGTTGATTATTCGATAAGAAGACAGCAAAATTATGTGATGGTTTGATAACTGAAATGAGATCATGTTTCATGTTCAATTTTCAAGACTAAGATTAATATCGACGAAACCTTGGATTAAGGGGATGAACTTGAGTCGCGATTTCACTGATCTAAACAAAACACTCGCAGGTAAAAAATTCAACTCAAATAAAGAAGCAATTACTGAGTGAGAAGCTTATTTTGTGGCAAAAGAGACAAATCCTTCTATGAGTAGGGCATCGGAAAGATTGTATTGCTTTTTTTAAGATATTTTTATTCAGGCCTATTTGCGTACAAGCTTTACGTGGCCGAATTAGCCGATTTTTTCAATAAAGAATTTTTTGAAATGGATCTCGTTGTCACACTTTTCTAGGAGGAGAAGAGCTTCCATTTCCCTCCTGCGAGGGTTGAGGTGCACTTTGTTCGTGGCTCGCCTCGTCATCCATTGCCTCATCGGTTGTATTGTTGTTGGTGTCCGTCTTCGTTTCGTTTTCCTTTTTGTTCGTAGTCTTGAGCTCGTTGCTAGTTGCTTTAAATGCGCCTTGTTGTACATTGGTTGCAGTTGCTGGTTGGTTTGATGGTGAAACATGAGTACTGCGCTCACTAGTTTTCGTTGTTGAACGGTTGACCTTGTCTTTGGTTGAAGATGTCTTTTTCGCAGTTTCAGTGCAAGGTTTACCGTAGTGTGCAGGTTGTTCACAAAACTGACATGTAACCAGCTGATTTTCATAGATAATCAACGTTTTACACGGATGTGTTCCACCTTGACCACAAATGATGTAAGATGGAATTGCCTTACGTAGTTGCATACGCACAACTCGCACGCCATTCCGGATGCCGGGGAATAAATTCCGCCATACTTCCCTTTCGATGGAAAGGATTTCACCGTACTGCGACATATTCTACCGAACGAACTTATCGGTGGCCTGCGGGGGAAGGTCATGCACGCGTACTTCTATGGCGTTGTCCACCATGTGCACAAGGATTTTGTATTTAATGTTGTCACACTCAACGCTGTGCACCTCGTTGTTAACTGAAGCGAATGCAAGTGCATCGCTTTCACGTTTAAACATAATGTACACACAGTTAGACGCCTTGTTGAATTGAATCTCACTTACATCATTAGCGTCTAGATGCATTCGTTCTTTAAGTAAGATTTCAATTTCATTTGCTGCTGGTCCTAACTTTGCAACGCTTGAAATTTATACAAATTGAATTCGTTCTTGCAGGCCAAGTTTCATGCTTTGTTAAATCGTATTTGACCATTCCGTACATTCTATTGTTCTCTGGCGTATTGTCTTTGTTTCTGTTGTTTCGACCGTAAACGATTTACGACTGTGTCGGGTGAGATGCGAGCACGAACCTTGTATTGCTCTTGAAAGAGAGTATATTGAATAAAAAAAACGATTTTTGACAAAAAAAGTGGTTTTCGTAGTTAGTGACACGAGTTTTTGAGTGATGTGTTGAATGTCGCAATTGAAGAGCAAATCTCAAAATTAAACGATAGGCATGATACTTAACACAGAGCTTTTAAATGAAGCGTGTGCAGGTTTCTTTAGTGTATGATGAAAACATGCGTCAAGATGAAGTTGACAAATTTGCGATTGTAACACCCCTTTCATGTCACAAACAGCGGCATTGAGAATGGACCGGTGTCGTGAAAACACCAGCGAGGCTTACTAGCATTTCCATCACATTACGAAATTGAGCATCGAATGACAACATAATCCCAGACGATAAATAAGGTTTCACCACTTGTAGCTCAAAAGTTTTGCTATCAAAGAGAAATGTTCTGGTTGCCGATTCGGGTGACAATGAGATTCAACAGCAATCATAAAAACAATAAAGAAAACAAACAGTCTCTATAAATGCAATGCGATGGGTCAATGGAAATGAATGAAGCCTGTTTCGAGCTTATGCCACAAATCCGGTAGACAACAGCTTAAATTGTCTGTAAATAATGGATGTTTGTCATAAAAGAGTTGATTTGTTGTTGACATCATGACACTTTGTTGTTGGACATGAAGTGTAGTTGATGACATAGTAGTGCCGTTTTCCATCACTGTTGGTACCTACCCTGAAGGATATATAAGATAGATAAGAACACGTTTGTAAAAATCTTTGTCAGTAATGTATTCGATACTTGTCATGAAACTGCGTAATAAGCGAAGTTAACACTACATTCTGGATCCTCATGATTAATCTCACTTTCACATTTGTGAACTTGAAAGCATGCTGCTTTACTAATAGATATTGTAAAAGGACATAAAAATACATATTTCGTGGCATTGAAGAACCTGTCTAACAATCGTATTAATAGATTTATTATTCATTCAACAATTAATCAATTCATTTGGTTGTGATGATAAAAAAAACGTTCTGTTCTGGGTGGTAGACTATATTTTGCATTAAGGCCACGCACCGTAGCATCGCTGGGCGGCGTCACTTCGTCGTCGTTAAGATTATTTAAACTAACTCCGCCGAAGGGTGCACAGAATTCGTAGAGGTTTTACTTGCAAGATCGAAAGACGAGAAGAGTGCAAGCTTTTCTTGTACGTTGTGCAATAAATTATGAAATTTATTTAATGATAACCCTCGCTCTATTTTGCTTTTGGACCTATGTCATCGTAAATGTAGATGAACTCTGCATGTTATCAGAACGATGCTGGATTACGCAAAACAGAAATATATGCGATGTGTGAGCTGCATTGCTAAACTTAGCGCCTTACTGCTTCTGTAAATCGGGGACATTAGAATTTGTTATTAGTTGGAATTTGAAAAAATAGGTGTCTTGAATTTTTCCTGCTCCATTTCTACACCTTACTGGTATCCTGGTAAGATTCAGATTAGAGTATAAAATAAACCATGCAATTAACTCCAAAAATCTGGATTTTCGAGGAGCTAGCTAGTCATTTTGAATTGTGCAAATTAAAAAGAAAGTCCTGAATCAATTTCAATGTCGCGAATAAAAACCCGCGAAATCTTTAGGATATCAAATCTGGCTCTTTCTGTTTTCTGGGAATGAAATATGAAATATGAATCACAGGGCGATGAGTTCTAAATATTTTCAACAACCGGTTTGGGGGAGATTGGCTATCATCGTTTCATTTTTATCTGTTAACTAAAAAAGGAAACTTCATACTAATAAGTTTCCTTTTTTAGTTTCACGGTTGAACTACGGTTTTGTTTTATTACATAAATTATTTCTATTATGGAAAAGGCTTACAGCACTAGATAGATTGTGCATTGATTAAAAAAAAGCACATGAAATGCAGTTTAACAATTTGGATAGTAAATAACTAAATCCACTATGTTGAATACAATCATGTCAAATATACCATACCCATAAATTTTGCACAAAATACGACCGCTTTATTCAAAAATACATGGAAGGAAGTCAATTCCTTCTTACTTGGTTGTCGGAAGCGTTGAATTCCAATTCAAATCGCTGATCACATACGAGAAGGTCACTTCTGTGGGTTGTGCGAGAAATCGGACACCGAAAACTTTTTCATACTCGTTGGGTGGTAAAGGTATTGCTTCTTGCAGCAAAAAAAATACTGTTGATTTCGTTCGTAGGGAAAACGGGGACAAAGCGGGAATAGGGGCAATCAGGGTTATGCTTGATATCTGTTCTGGTTTATGGTGCCATTTACCGAAAAAAATGGGAATTTTGTTTTGAAACACTCTCAAATTTTACCACACGTTTCATCAATTTTCTTGTATAAATTTTATATTTATGACACGTGAAATATCTCAATCCATATTGACAAATGAAGTTTCATTGTATTTTACAGTGCTCCTTTTCACGCTTTTATAACGTATAATGTTTTGCGTTTCCGAGCATTATTGTGTTTCCTACGAGTCGACAAGGATGGATTTTATCGTATCAAAGAACGCTCATTAGAAACTCTTCACACGATTCAATCAGTGCCATCAAGGAGAGACGGATATCATCGCAGCAACAAAAAACCGGCATGGTTCATTTAACATAGAATAGACGCCAGTGCGAGAGCGAATTTCTCTCGATGACCTGTCTGAGAATCAAAGGTTAGCTCGCTGCTGTAATGATTCTCTCTGAAGCAACAAACGGTCGCTTATTCTCGTTTCGCGATCCGATTCTGTATGGGCAGTGGATAATTGCGATAGAATCATTTTACTATTGCCGCTTATTCTAACTATGTGCATATAACCTTTGTATAAGTTGTGTCTATGAAAATGGATGTGAATGCTCCACACAAGGGCTTTGAAATATTTCAACCTAGTATCATCGATTCGATTTTCTGCAATAATTGTCAACTTGGGATTCTCTCTTGGTAAATTCCACACAGCACCAATGATTATCAGACTGTATTTTTTGTTAAGGGCCGTGAAATACTCAGACTATGAAGTGGAGCGAAGAAATGTAGAAAAATTCTCTCGCGGTTCATGCATTGAGAGACTCGAGTTCTTGTAGCATCTTCTACCGGATTGAAAATGTTGTATACAATATTGATAAATATCGAGCAGCTTCTGTCAAATTTTCGGCAATCACCAACAGTGCGAATCGGAAACAATGTTTTATCGTGGCAAAGCGGGGAATTGCACAGTGCTCAGCAATGTGTAACCTTTTTTTTCCGAGTGAGTGCAAACTATGGTACGTCTTACTGATACAAGTTCGACGCGTATAAGAAAAAATAATTTTCATTGTATTCGATGTAATTGTTTTGCCTTTCTCTTTAGAAAGGTAATAGAATTTCTGAAGAAACCGTTTTTTGATCGGTGCTTCGGAGACTCCTAATGTTATATACCAATCGACTCAGCTCGACAATATCGGAAAACGGACATTTACAAAGATTTTTCTCTCCACACAATATTATTGCAGATGACTGAACCAATTTGAACAAACTTAGGCTCGTTTGAAAGCTACTATTGAGTTGTGAATCAAGTTTGAAATTCAAGTGGCTGTCACTTCCGGTTCGGGAGATATACTGGTATAAGTGACACAACAGACAGAACATACGACAAACGTTCTCAGAGATGGTTTAACCGATTGTTACAAACTTAGGCTCGTTTGAAAGCTACTAATGGGTTATGTATAAATTTCGAAGATCAATTTGTTGTTACTTTCGGTTTCGACTAAGGCGCATCAGTTGCGTTCGGTAGCGATCTCCTGTGATGGTTTCACCCGGTTTTAAGAGCTCGTAGTAAATTTTTATTCATCTTTGAGGGTTTTTTCTCTTCCACCATCATGTTTGCCTTCGACATCGAAATCACCATTTTTAAAACGTTGAAACCACTCCCGACGCGTTCTTTTACTCAGAGCAGCATCACCGTAAGTTTCTGAAAGCATTCGATGCGCTTCAGTTGCATTTTTTTTTCGAATTGTAACAGAAAAGTAAAACTTTCCTGCCAATGGCGAGAATTGGGCACATAAACAGACATTTTCGAGCGTGAATAATACGAAAACAAGAACAACTGTCACTGAAACGGCGATGACAATTCGTTAGGCACTGTAAACACTCACTTTAAAGGCATTATCATCTATGTATTTTAACCAGCCTCAGCCGGTACAGGCACCTATCGGAAAATGGCGGAAGCAAAGTTGTACACCTAGTAGATTATGAGAGTTGTCAGATTTTTGGATAATTCTCTTTGTTGGAATTTTTTTTAAATGTAATATATGTTGGATAGTTCAATAACCTATAACATGGTTTTTAAAATTTTGTATCATTCTTTTTTTGCTGACAAACATCAAAATGTAATCGGAGCTTTTTTGTTGGCTAAATTAACATTTGTCTTTGATGCTTTTCAGAACGAATAACCAATTCTACTGGAAACAGTGCTCGCGAGGGATGTATTATTATTTTTATAACAGAGAGCAACCGGAATAAGAAGATAAATTTTTTTCTGGAAAAAAACCAGTTTTTAGTTGGATAAATTTTTGTACGCATAAATATCTCATTTAAATAGTGAACACAATCACTAAACTAAAAACCAACTAAATATTTACAGGAATGTTGTTCCCTTATTTTTCAGTCATAATTGATAGTTGAAAAACAGAGAAGTATAAATAAACTATTTAGCGACCCTTCACTGGAAAAGGCAGAAGCATAAATCGGAGCATCATCATATACATACAATGACATCAAATGAAAATCTTTTGTTAAAATTCCACGACGGTTTCAAAGCAGTGGTAAAGAACACAATCGTAACAAACAACTTATTGCATCGCTTTGTAACGATATCATCTTAGAATGGTTTTGTTTCTCAAGAAACGTGACCTTCAGCTATTCTGTGACAGTCGTTCGTCACATCTAGAGAATTATTTCAAATCTTGCACATTGTCACGTTTCAAGTACAAACGATACTAGGATGCTAGGATACGATGATTCGAAGATGTAGTAAATATTTGGTAAAATGATGATTCGTTCGACTGAAAAAAAATTGTCTGGGAGAAACCGTCAAACGCAGCTGTTGCCATTCAAGGATGTGTTTTTACTATCGTGTTCGGTCCAGATTTCTTCAACAGAAAAGAATTTGTTCATTAATGTATGTTTTAAAAACCCTTCTCCTAATTATTACTGGTGAAACCTTTCTATTTTAGAACATGATGGAAACGACTGATACTGTTTCACAATCTTCATAAGCAAGTAATTTTCACGGAGGGCACTCCCGTTAAAAAAAGGTAACATTTTCTAATCAAATTACTATTTGTGGTTGTGATGTGGGCAATCGAGCTTACATCACATTGCTTGTAAAGTATAAACTCATTTCCGTTTAGAGCCCTATGGTGCTTCGGTTGGACACGTTGACTAATACTATTAGTCGGCACAATGATGAACAAAACGAAATAAGTGTGTCTGCTCGTTGCCTAAGGTTGTCAACATTTTTCATACACAAGCTGGTTTGTGTTCGGTATGGCGTGTGGTATGTAACTGAATCGTAGAATCGATGAATTTTGTAACAATCCTAAATAAGTTGAATATCTAAACTAGATAAAAAATAAACTGTGAATCACCATATGAACATTTTTCTAGAGACCTTAATGCGACAGTTTTCACGTTATCAGAGCTAGCTCGCGTTGAGTTTTCTCATCCGATGGAACAATTAACGCGTTTATTTATTAAAAGTGCAATTACACTGAAACTTCATTACCGGAACTGTCTCGCTAGTGCTTTGGCACCCGAGAGCTAGCTGACACTGTTTATGCGTCCGCATTATTGTTCACCTAACATCGCGTCTTTTACATCTAACAAACGACGATGAATACCTGGAATAATGTGAGAAGATGAAATTTCAGGAGTAAAAACGAAATGAAATTCCTCTGCTATCGTTGATCAGGTAGAAGAGCCATAAAAGAATCCCCACCCAATAGCAGAAAAATGATGGTGATGCTAGGAATGTTAGTAGATAATGTGAAAAAGAGAATGGTCCATCGTAATTCATTGGAAACCCCTGCAATCAAAATATCCGCGGGTGATTAAATTTAAGCTACAATATTTTCTAAATATGTTTAACATAGGTTCATGAATATCAAGTACAAAAACTGATATTATATTATGCAGCATCTTAGGAACGGAGCTAATGTATAAACATTCATTTAAATTTTAATCTTCTGAGAAATACTTTATCAGAACGCTATTCAGAATCATGTAATGCTAAGAAATGCTACGGCAAATCAAGTGCTCTCAAACACAGGTTTGATTAAAAATGCTCAGTTGAAACGACGATGAGCTCAGCATACTTGATGAATCATAACTCCTACGAGACTCTATGTAATGCCATTCGATGAATTTGCTACCGAAAGACCGATCGGTTAGAACTGTTAAACTCCGCTGTTCATCAACAATGCTATGAGTCATATAAAAGACGCTGCTTGATGGTATGAGACTGCGAAGTCGTGATCTTAATTCATTAGTGAGCAAAGTGGTACATTTTGTCGCGTCCGACTGTTGCATATGGTATTTTCCTTCTTTTCGTTGTTGAGTACGTGATTATGCCATTGTAAGCATTATTTAGGTTCAAACTTATGCACTTTTGTCGTATTTATATTAACAATAATAGTATTTTAATTTTTACAATTCACCTAGTTTTCTCCTAGTTTTGTTTTGCAAACTAGTTCTATTGGCAAAGTTATTTTTATGGATAAATATCAATAAGAATCATTTACATTAAATGCTTTTTTGTTGTAATGAGAATTTTCAAAATTGTGCCGATTTTAATGGAAATTTTCAAGGTTAGGCGATTTTTCATGCGAATTTTCAAACTTATGTGGTTTTCTTGTTTCGTATTACTCTCTGGGACTTTTTTTTCGAGATAACATCAGACGCTTCCTGCGTTTCTAAAACATTTGGCATAAAAAAAAATCAATTTCGGAAAAAAATCGATATTAAAAATTTTTTGTTTCAAGTTAACACCAGAGGTTTCGTAAATTTTTAAGACGTCTGACAGTACGAATATTAAAAGTAAGGTGTTTTTTTTTGCGCATTGTCAAAGTTATGCGGTTTTTTTTATACGAATCAGGCGGTTTTTTCATGCGAATTTTCAATGTTAGTTGTTGGTTTTGCCTTTCTCATATAGGCTATCCAATCACTATGAGAACAAACCTTTGAACTGAGGCCCGGACGACCAAATGTTATATACCATTCGATTCAGTTCGTCGAGTACGCAAAATGTCTGTGTTTTTATGAGAGAGAAAAATATGCACTCTCTTTTCTCCAAGATGGCTGAACCGATTTTCACAAACTTCGATTGAAATGGAATGTACTATTGTCCCATATAATTTGTTTTAAATTTGGTATGGATTGCCCAAAATATGCACTCACTTTTCTCCGTAGTGGCTGTACCGATTTTAACAAACTTAGGCTCAAATGGAAGGTACTATTGTCCTATATAATTGTATGGATCTAACTTCCGGTACCGAAATTACAGGATGATGAATGACAAAAACTGCGAATTCAGGGAGAAGTGTGTTTAATATTTCAATCCGTCACTTAGACCGATACTGCAAAAAACGAAAAAAAAATCTTCTAATTTTGCCTCAAAATTATTTCGATTTTTAGGCTTTGCTAGTTTGCGCCCGACCTGTTTTTGTTCAACGAGCAGTTTTTTCAAGAATACCACAATAACAGTTCGGCTGAAAAGTTCGTATCGTTTAATAGAAACACACATTTTTTTGCCAAAATTCGTTTTTATTATTCAACATAATTGCCATCAGAGGCGATACAGCGATTACAGCGATCTTCCAACTTTTCGATACCATTTTTGTAGAACGATTTGTCCTTTGCCTCAAAATAGGCCTCAGTTTCAGCGATTACCTCTTCATTGCTTCTAAATTTTTTACCAGCGAGCATTCTCTTGAGGTCTGAGAACAGGAAAAAGTCACTGGGGGCCAAATCTGGAGAATACGGTGGATGAGGGAGCAATTCGAAGCCCAATTCGTTCAATTTCAGCATGGTTTTCATCGACTTGTGACACGGTGCATTTTTTTGATGAAACAAAACTTTTTTCTTCTTCAAATGAGGCCGTTTTTTTGAAATTTCGTCCTTCAAACGCTCTAATAACGCTATATAATAGTCACTGTTGATGGTTTTTCCCTTTTCAAGGTAGTCGATGAAAATTATACCATGCGAATCCCAAAATACAGACGCCATAACCTTACCGGCCGATTGTTGAGTCTTTCCACGCTTTGGGTTCGATTCATCGCGTGCAGTCCACTCAGCTGACTGTCGATTGGACTCCGGAGTGAAGTGATGGAGCCATGCTTCGTCCATTGTTATATATCGACGAAAAAAATCGGTTTTATTTCGATATAACAGCTCCAAACACTGCTCAGAATCATCAATTCGTTGTTGTTTTTGATCGATTGTGAACTCACGCGGCACCCATTTTGCACAAAGCTTTCTCATATCCAAATATTCGTGAATAATATGTCCAACACGTTCCTTTGATATCTTTAGGGTGTCAGCTATCTCGATCAACTTTACTTTACGGTCATTGAAAATCATTTTGTGGATTTTTTTCACGTTTTCATCGGTAACAGCCTCTTTTGGACGTCCAATGCGTTCATCGTCTTCGGTGCTCATATGACCAGTACGAAATTTTGCAAACCAATTACGAATTGTTGCTTCGCCCGGTGCAGATTCTGGATAACACTCATCAAGCCATTTTTTGGTATCGGCGGCACTTTTTTTCATCAAAAAGTAGTGTTTCATCATCACACGAAATTCCTTTTTTCCATTTTTTCACAATAACAAAGCTTCACTCAAAATGCAATATCTCACAAACTAATAATCAGACAGCTGTCAAATTTATACACGTATCTTTTGAAGGTTGGTACTAACTGAAAATGGTATGGATTTAATTCTAGTGGCGCCCTCTTATAGAAACGATACGAACTTTTCAGCCGATCTGTTAATATTGTTGAGAATACAAGTCACACGAGAAAGGTATCATCATACCACTAGGTGGATTAAAACAGATTTTTTATGCGAATTGGCGAAGTTCTGCGATTCTTTATTGTAGTAAGTATCCTGCACATAAATTAAGTCCTGAGAGTATTTGATGAGAAAGAGATTTGTGATTATTCACTGTCTGAACATTCATTCTCATTTATGTAGTTTTCGCTTGAGAAAACCGAAACTGAAACTGACCCTGGGTAGTTTCATCAAACAAACAATTTCCACGAAACTGTGTTGATTTCGCACTTAGCAACGGTGGTTTGGGCAAACCTGATATAAAAACCAGGTTCGAAACTGACTCGATTTTCCTTTCAACCACGTTGAAACTAGGTTCGAAACTGGCTTCAAACAAACGGTTTGACAGCGATTAGAATGGAAACTGGGTTAGGTTGGGCATTAAGCGAAAACGACAATAATTGACTTTTGTTGTCATAGAGACTCACTGTATTCATCGTTATTGCCAAGTGTAAAAGAATAATTTTTGGTATTTTGGAATGCATGAACAAATTCAAGTATCTACCCCGGAGTTCATTTGTGAGACGCTATCTCATTCAATTGAAAGAGTCAGTAAGGTTGAATCGGATCGATCGTGACGATAAGCAAAACCAATGATGAAATTTGATTGTGTGGTACAGAATGATGAAATCTACGACAGATTTTTAACAGCTTCAGTAATTCGAAGAGAAAAAGGTGACAGAGAACACCTTAAAAAATATCCCGTGTGGCAGGTCATCTGTTCATGTGGTTTGAAAATCAACGTTTATATGGCGTTCGGACCATTGACTAGGAATCAGGGGAAATATAAATGATCAGTTTTTTTGGAAAAGCATCAGTTGTCTTCCCTCGCAAGGGTTCCATACTGTTCTGACCGGATTGGACGACTTTCTATTTAGGAAAAAAGCCATGCCGTGAGCAATACCCAGGTGATGCCCAAGGACTCGATCCCTACACATACGATATTATTATGAAACTCTCTAATTTTTGTTCCTTGAGCGTAGATGTCGTAAAACTTTACGAGACGATTGAATTAGATCCACGTTGTTGTGTCAAAACAATGGGCGATGAACAAATGGCATAACTCATTAAGGGTTCATTGTACGAGAAAAGCGCTGTTATAGTTATTCATTTGTATATGTATGCAATACCCATTGTGTGTGGATTCAAGGTTAGCTGTCATTTTCAGGCTATGGTGATGAGATCGTCGTTCGTCGAATACTCATGTAGTACCAGTAGCTGTCATCTATTGGATAACATCTCTCAACAGCGAATCCCTAAGGGTTTGCTTCTGAAAGCCCTTCCCTGGAATTGTTTACCTTTATCTGCTATTTCCAGCACTACAAGGATCAATCGGTATACAACTATCACTTTATTACCTCTCGAACTTGAGCCGACGAGAGAAAACAAGGCGTTCTGCACCCCACAGAGCACCCTTTGGATGTGATGAATGAAACGATAACCAATTCATCCATGCAATAGTGGGTGGCTAATGCTATCCAATCGATGAATCAGAATGGGAAAGTGATGAAATGCTACGAGAACAACCAGCTATATGGCGTCTGGTCCTGAATGGGGGTGTGGAAAATATCAGATAGGATGATGATCAACCAACGATGTCATTCTGCTCTTTCATGACTATTTTTAAATCCAGCTGTATTCATGCTCCGGGGATTGTCTTGCACCAGTTCAACCTTGTGAGTTTGCTGCTGTTGTTTCTATCAAAGGACAAATAAATGAACAATCTGGCTCCGTGTCTGTCCACCACAGTTTGTGGCTTTGCGATTTGTGAGTACAATAATGATAAATAAAGCCTTTCCCACTTATGGCTCAAGTGTTGCAGTTCAATTTGAATGAAATGAACAATCCTCGACACCAATGTTTCAATGAAAATCAATTATGTCTGGTGGTGGAATGGACATGTATTGTGGTAGCATTTCTCCTGCTGACCCACTTTTATCACTAACCAATATTATATTAGTCAGTTTGAATAACCTGATAGAAATACGACCTGGTCAAAACATCATAATATCAATTTCTGAGTCAATTTGTACATCTATCAGCCGTTATCAAAATTCAAACGAGATGCTGTTCACTGTTGAAGGTTTGGTAATTGCGAAAATTGTCAAATTACTGCACGGAGAACCCCCAGATAATAAAGTTTCAATATTGCTGTTTTCGAATGCTGTTGAGTTGGCTGAGAGCGAAGACAGCAAAACGCAAAACAAAAATCCTTTTCATTTCACCAGAAACGGTTTATGTTCGCGGTAAGTTGATTGCGTTGTATAGCTTTAGGATTCTGGAACAAACGATATAAATGATCAGTTTTTGAATAATAAAATAAATTATGATAGTTCAAAAAGTATTGAACATTGGAACACAGTGTCGTGAGAGTTTGCGAAAAACCTACTACAGCGACGGGGTTTGAACCCGTAACTTTTCCTATGCGGGGAAATCGTTTTGCCAAGCCTATTTGAACAGAAAAAAATATCTTTTTGCAAATATTAGTTTCTGTCGTTTCATTTGTCAGCTCAAAATGGTTCTACGTTTTGAAAAGACTAAAAACAAAGTCAGGTCAATTCAAAGTCAATTTTTGACAACTTTTTTGATCAAAACAATTTTTGTTCTCTCAAAATACATTATTTTCTGAGATGCAAAACGGCGCAGATAACATAAGGAAAATTGGACAAATATTCTCGTTGCAGTTGAAAACTGGAAAATACTTCTATCGACTGTCTTTATTATCACGTTCGACTTGTAATATATTTTTCAAGTTGAGCTACGCTATTAGGTGCAATAGCCAATTAACGTGATGAATACGATTGTCGCTGGTTGCGCTTTTCAGATCTGCAGCGATAATATTATAGTTCTAGTTCTAGTGATAATAGTATGAGACTAGTTCTCCTTCCGATTTCTACGTAAAATATTGGTTTTCAGAGTTTCTTGTAGCGGAAACTCCACTGCTGAGTGAAGTCCACAGTGGTTAGAATCAACGTTTTAGAGCTCCAATTGTTTCCCAATCGACCCTATTCGCCTGATGTTGCTCCCTTGGACTATTATTTGTCAATAAACTTTGAAAAATGGCTTTTCAATGAATATTTCAGCATTTACGAGGTGATTATCGATGCCGCGGAGAAGTATCTTTAAAAACAGAAAAATTACTTTTCGAACGGGATTAAAAAGTTGGAAAAACGCTGGAATAAGTGTATCGACCTACAAGGGGACAACATTAAGTAAAATGAATGAAACATTTCAGAATACCCTTTTTTCATTCTCTGAGATTACTTTTCGCTTTCCACTGTGCCTTGTGAATTAGTGTGCGTATTTTTTTAATTGTATAACATGTTAAATTTATTAAATCGGTACCGAACATTTGATGAGTTATTAGGTTTGTAAACGTTATTTCTAGAACATTTTTTCATACAATTGTTTAACGAAATACTAATGAATTCTTCTTGATCAGAACACTACCTTACTATTGGTAGCTCTATTTTTCAGTATTTTTATTTGGATCAGTTTTGCAGTTTACTACTTTTTGGTAAACTATAGTTGATTACTTGAGTTGTTTGAAAATAAAGAACAAGAGCAAGAAATAGACCATGATTGCTGTCCTAATTTCCATACTGGTAGAATAACCATCCTCTTGGCATACTAAATATGAAACCATTAATAACAAGGTAATTGGAAAAGCGATAGGTAGGGCTAATTAATCACCGATTACATGCCCGATTTCACGCCAGAATCATCATTAATGGCAACTAATTGATCACCACACCCGTCATTTTCAGGTCATTGCATGTTTCTATGAACACCTATCACACTGCACAGATATACATTTTGATCCAAAATTTATACCCACGCGTGTCACCTAGTGCTCCTGTGCCCTTAATTTTCACAACCCATTTCGCTGTTTATGTAAGTAAATACCTGCTGCAGTCGCGAAAACAAACTAATTCGGTAACTAAAATAACATCCATGGTTGGAGAAGCAATATTGTTGCTTTCCGTTTCTATCATTTAGCAATTGGTAATTTATCACTCAAGGGGAAAGTCAAATGCCTTGCTCAGTTTGTTCAGCATAGTATGACTGTGACTGAGATGACGGGCATGGCAGATAATTGAAAGTAACATTGACTAATGGCACTTACTACACTTTTGCTATGATTCGAAATCGATGGTTTGATCGTGAAGCTTACAGCCCAAGTGATTTTTTTCAACTAAGTTAAAACAAAATTTAAGCTCTAAATGTCCCATTGTTATGCAGTAAGACTTTGGTAAATATAGAGCTTATCATTGATTGTGCTTATTTATGGCTAGTGTGCATTCTGAATATTGATCGATTTACAGCGGATTAGCTTTCAGATGGCTGATTTAGAGCTGGAATAATTTTTCGTGCCCATAAAAAACTATTTTACTGCCAATATTAGTACTTATTAGTTATCTGTGTTGTTTGGATCAATATCATTCCCAGTTACGTACTTACTATGTACTATATATGCTTTTATTTATTGAGAGTAGTTAATTATTAGTAGTGTAATTTACAGTACTGCTTACAATCATAATTTTATTAAATAATTAAAATAATAAAGTGGAAATAATAAAGGATCAGGACGCGCGTGAGGTCTGTTGACCTTTGTTTGGTGATTCGAAATGATTTTATAACAACTGCTTAGATTATATCAATCAATCAATTCTTTTATAAAAAATAGTGAAGTTTTATTCTTCACGCGATAGTATAGCAAATTTTTCTTCAGTTTCCTCGAGTTAAAGCTGTGAATACAAATATCCTTCTCCCGTGACACTTGTGGAGTGCGAAGTAGTATATACGGCCACTAGTAACAACAAGTGTTGGACTAACATCCCTTTCCATCCCTTAGACGATCTACGTTCGGACCTGGCCGGCGCCGGTACTGATCAATGAATTCTGGGATTACCAGAAGATGTACATTGAAGGATTATTTACCAGTCCCAGATCGGATCATCTAAAAACTCCCTGTACAATTTCAGCTAATCCCGATCAGTAACGGAGTACACGAACACACGAACAGAGAATATAGGCTCTGTTAGTCTTGTTTTGTATTAGACTTGGATCCGGCGGAATTCTATCAACAGCCCGAATGTATACAATTATATTTATAGTGCTTACTAGTGTTACGAATTTCGATATTCAATCACTCTTCGCCAAGTTTGAGTTCATGTTTTGCTTGCATGCAATTTTTGTTATAGCGTTAAGATTATCTTGCAAATGTCTAACGTAGCAGCTCGAGATAGTATTATAGTTTTACGAGTCTACTATTTCAAGCGATGAAATTTTAGCTTATTATAAATCGAGTTCATCTAATTTTAATTAGTACACAATATTGTGCACTCAAACTTTTATCTCACTCAAGATTTTATTAATCATTCAAGATTTACCATTCAAGATATTTGGTTCCAGATTTCTCAGGCAAAAGCGACATAACATTGCATTTATTCCAAACTTGCATGACTGTTAAGTCACGCGCTAAGGTTGATGTCAGAGTGAGCGCGGAACGCGATGCGAAGCGAAGCGATTCAATGCATTGTACTCTGACAGGTTTGCTTTGATCAAATGCAACTAGCTCGCACGCGTACCTCGACGCTTCGCGTTACGCTTTCACTCTGACAGCAACCTAAGACTGACATCAACAAACGCGTGCGAGCTAATTACAATTAAACGATTTGAAGTTCTGACAGGTTTCCTTTAATCAAATGTTGATCAAAGCAAATCTGTCAGAAATGCAAATTGTTTTATAACACTTACCGTCTGATAGCTGTCTTCCGCTGACACTTTCGTGTGAGACTTTTACAGTTTTGATTTTACTTTGAATGACCAATCAGAGCGATGCTTTCAAAGTCAAAGTCGTTTCCGTTAGGGAAAGTCAGTGAGCCAGCAAAACGTCTCAGCTAGTAAAATAAGATACTGCTCGCTGTTAATTAAAATTGCAATCATATGTAATTGAAAAAAAGGGGCTTTATCCATTTGAATTTATAGCCATTCTATTTCCAATTGGTAGGTGAAATAATATTAGTGATTAATACGAAGTATACTGAGCTGTAAGTGTACAAAACCTGACCACATTTCTACGTGTATTTTTCCTTGAATTTCTAATTTGCACCGCTGTGTAGAAAACAAAAATGTGTTCCTCAGCAAAACAATACTTTTCGTTAGTGTTTTAATTGTTACATGATACGTAACGCTCACTCAATATAACAATATCTTGTGGAAAAAGTTCTCCTAGTGTCAATCCCCTTGCATATTCATTCCGTTATAATTTTATAATAGCTTTCGTGTATAGAGAAATTAAACCTTTCAAGGTATTTCTTTTTTACCTGCCTGCCAATTTCTTTCCCTTGGCCTGTTCATAAGATATATTTATACCGCATTATGTAGATTGGCGTTAGAATGCCACCGGAACAACGGCTTCACAATAAACGGCTTCATCTCATTTTTCAAGCGAAGTGCAAGAAACGATTATGTCGGTTGGACAACAAACCACTGTCGGTATGTGTATTCCTTCTAGCATTCCCGACTACGTCCATCGTTCTCGGTTATGCAAATTAATTCACAGCTGTAGTATTTAAGTTATTTTTTTTTGTTTCCATCGTTGTGCATCCAGTTATAACCAACTCGACTACAGTCACGTTTTCATACACGAAACCACAAGGAGGTGACAGTTTGTTTTGTATCCAACAACCACCATCAAGCGTCTAAACAGCGAGCGAATATCATGATCGACAGAAGCAACCAGCTGTCGCCTGTCTGAAGGACTAGTATAAAACTTATTGCCCATTCGTGATTTAACCATATGAACGATTAGGTCATTTGAATTCACGAACGCGATTAACGACCGGTTAGGATACCGGTTTGTATGGTGGTGTCCCTGAGCAATCATGGTTAGTCGACCGATTTTCAAACGTAATCAAGTGAAAAAATTTATGGTTTGCGTGATTGAACAGAAAAATGTTACGTCTGATTGTTTGTGACAAATATAGAGGATATGTTTACGCAGTAGAAGATGATCTATTTTTGTCCACTGGCAGCATCGATTCCGCGTGGGTTTGTCATAAAATGAGAAGCAGGATGATGTAGATAGCACTCCTAGGGAACGATACTATCAATTAAGTGAACATTGCATAAAATTGTTTTTTTTTGCGCGTTGGCTGCTCCGTCATCGTAATCTATTAAAGAGATGCCTGGGTCTTATCGTTGTCAGTGTTTGATTTTCAATCTAGGAAAAAGAAGGTAAATTAATTTATTTTTATCACATCAGTGATCGTCCTCGAGGAATTTGTTCATTTTCTTACAAGACTTATCGTAACGAACAAGTTGCTGGCAATATTGACATGTGGCCAGATGATTTACGTACGTAGTCCAGCGATTTACAAATATATTTTCCGGCCTCGAAGCAATTGGTTTTCTCGAACGCATGTACAACAAACGGATACGGTATAGAATAAATTGTTCAAACTTCGCTTTCAATGGAGATAATCTCATCGTGAATAAAAGCAAGACAGTAACACATTTCACCCTGACGATCCGGAATCAGAAGTTTTAATTGAATAAAACTCAATAGCTGGTTATGGGACCATAAGACTTTCATTTAAACCTAAATTTGAGGTAATTGGTCCAACCATCTGTGAAAAATTGAAGTGAGTTCGTTTTTGAGAGATTTTTACCCACAGACAATGGAACTTCTCTCACACAAGTCACATATCGTAATACCAACTTCAGAGACAGAAACTTGAAACAGCAAAGCACTCTCATCAAATAAATCATCAACAAATGTACGAAACAAGACAGAAGAATTCTACAAAGATTCTTCCAACAAGAACATCAACATGGACGATGGGGTGAATAGTGAACCAGTAGCACCCCAAGCCTCGTTGGAAGGTTATGAGGTTGCATCTCCCTCGAAAAAAGGTATTCACATTAGACGTAAACGATAACACGAATTGGACATATCTTCGAACTTATCGCATACGGCTGTAAACATGAATGAGTGTGATTTACGAGATCCAGTAGTGCAAAATAGTGAAATAGTATCACAAAAATAAGATACCACTTCCTTATATCTGGAAGATTCTGAGCCGTAATAAACGAACGAACAAAAAAAACAGCTCTAAAAATAATGCGATTGTCAATTTTATGATTTTTAAAATTACATTGTGAAATTATTCATTTCACATCAACGTAAAAACAATAGCGCAATTCCATTGTTGACATTCGTGAAAGTTAAAAACAATAATCGTTGTAAAATAAAAGTTTTGAACCTTTGACCTTAATAAAACTTGAATTGTAACCATAACATACCATAATTTTGTTACGAATGTGAAGGTTTATGGGTTTTACTATTGAAATACAGAGTAACATGTTTTGTTTACATTTTCCTTCTTCTAACTTTTTCTCCTGTTGATTTAAAAATTTCTTTCATATTAACATTTTCTCAGCGATAGTTGAGCTTAAAATGGAACTTAAATTAGTAGTTTTACAAATCGATGGCTTCTCAAAATAATCAGCTGTTTTACAGAGAAATAACTGCTCTGGTTTATTATTAATAGCTCTATAGTAACTGGATAGATTTTTACATGGTTATTTTGCTCATTTTTATGATATCTGGTATACGTTAGAGAAAAAACTCCGCGATGATAAATGTTGACTACACTTTTTTCCCACTAATAATCTGAATATTAAATCTAACCTATACTAACAATAGATTTGTCAGTATATACTGAATATACTTATCAATTCAAAACATCGGAATCAAAATTCAGATCTGAAATGGTTGTTTGAAACTAAACAGTAGTTTATAAATTTCGTTCTATACTGCATACTTTCATACTTGAATAATCAATACTTTGCATACTTGAATAATCAATATGAATGAACAACTGAAAATCTTTGCACTTTTCTTAAAAATCACAAAAAAAGTTTTACATTTTTCATATTTCCGGCACTGTCACTATCCACGAGATTCACTTCTAATATTATGTTATGAATGCTACAAATACAAAGTTTCTCATTCTGCAGTTAAAAAAAAGTTCTTTTATTTACATTTACAGTTAAATTCATATAGACTCCCCCAGGGTCATGAACGACTTCATATATGACTTGCTCTGATAATAAACAGAGAAAATCTAACAGGAAAGCAGACTGAATCAAAAATAGGGTAGCATCTGGTTTGCTCTGTTGTAAAAAAAATCTCCAATCGTCAAAACCGTGACGCTAAATTTTGGTTGGTAGATTGACTAAAATTGATCAGGGGATCTCATTGCCGCTCAAGGCCATGACAGTCACATGTAGTTCCGAATGATACAACACACGTTACTTGTCCTACGAGTAGGTACAGGGAAAATGTATTCCTCGGTAAATTATTACCGCATCGAGAGGCACAATTCTTTGAATAATGAGAAAGATGTACTTCTGAAATCCATCGATTGAAAGAAATATCGAATGACATCAACACATCAACACATATTAGTGACAAAGGCATCCATATGTTTATGCACGCCATTCGGTGTAGAGTGAGGTGCAAAATGATCTTTGTATCTGATTGATAGTTATGATCATATCTAATGTATTTTGACGCACGGTATGATCATTGTCTCTGTTACAAACATTCTTATCGGTTGTTTGTTTCTAAAAAATGTTATGCTAACATTTAAGGCTTCGAATTCTACTGCTTTCGAGAGATTTTATACTAACTTAATGTTCGGTCTTTCGTTTTTGGCAATGATTTAATTGCGTCGCACCGATTCATTTAACCAGCTTGCATGAACTTTCTCTACACTGAAAATAATTAGCATCATGTGCAAAGCATTTGAACTATCACTACTTGTAGAACACATGAAATACATGAAAATATACACTTAACTCATAAAATGAGTGTGAAAACTGTTGATATTTAGTGGAAACCATGCTACATTTATCTGAAATGCACATCAAAACGATAAGATATATCGTTACATCTAGATTCTATATGAATTTCATACGATTGTCGCATTGTTTTCCACAAAGATTTCAATTGAAACACAGTTGACCGAATCAAGTGTTTTGCATATTTATTTGTGCTGTACTCATTTCCACTAGAAAATGAAGTGTTTAACATATGTAGTTCGATTCATTAGCAAAGCACATCACATCCAAAGGAAAAACACGTCGAAGCTAAGTGAAAATAATCTAATCTTGCATCTTAGTGAATTTGCACATGAAATCTTAAAACAAATCGCGTTGGTTATGTATTGAAATGAAAAAGCGTATTTAATTGAAGTGCTGTTTACATATGAATCAATCGTGTAAATTTTTATCAGTGTAGCAGAAGGATGTAAATCAGCTGTTTTTCAACAATGGGCGAATCTTACAAAAGTAAACAAATCGAGTGTTCCATGACAACAAACGGGGCGATACTTCAATTGCTAGTAAGGAAGGGCGAAACTTTTTTTTCTTTATTTCAGATAGTTTGAGAGCCTTTTACCACTGGAAATAGTAGATGAAACGATAAAATTACTCGCAGATTTGTCTTAGTCGCGCAAACCAGCCAATTTCATGAAAAATGCGCAAGAGCGTATCTTTATAATTCACACAGGAAACATAAAAGTAAAAAAAATCGAAAAAGGGCGAAACTCTTTTTATGTTGATTTATTCAGTGGATACAGATAGAAAGTTGTAAAATTTGCATCCCTTTTGAAGATAAACTAACAATTCATCGACTAATCATAAATTGATCTGAGAATATACGATAATTTCTAAATACGATTTGAAACCAACATCGAAACATTCATCGATGTTTTTCTCCATGTGCTGTCAATGTTAGATTCGCCGTTCTTTGAAAAACAGCTGAAATATGATATTCTTCTTTTAAACAAAAGTTGCTAGTGTTCGTCGCTAAATTGTCTACCATTTTTAAGGATCAAGAGTAAACCAAGTTAACTTGTGTTAATAATTTGTGTATTATGTACATGTACAGTGCAACCAGTTTATCAAAGTGGTTTGCACGATTGAGTTTCAAACAATCTTTATAGCTATAATTTATTCTCAAACGAACGTTAAGCCAGACTTTTTGGATGAAGAAATATCAGTTTTAATAAATTTTGCACCAGCGTTTGATGGAAAATTGCTTACATTTTATGAATGTAGATTTCAATTCCCTAATAAAAAAGTTAGCAACACTGCTTCAATGGATTTGTATTAGATTGCGCTACACAAAAGCAGATTTTCCGGAAAAATAAATAGTTTTACGACAACATCTCATATCCATTGCCTTTCGCGTGTTGAATTAAAGGTTCCTATTTTGCGGGTTTACTTATAGGAGGTACGTAAATCTTTGTATCGCAATAATTTCTGCAAGAGGAAATCCATATAGGAATGTGTTTGTTGCCAATCGAATGTGTTAGTGGATGTAAGCTGAAACTGAAATATTTGTTCTCGAGCAGTCCCTACCTGTTCTATCATATGATGTGCTATTTTCTATCTTTTTCGATATGAATCCGATGATTGTTACAAACACAGTCACTTGAGACCAGCAACAGGAAAGTCATAATAATACTTTTATGATTTAAATCAGTCAACTCCAGCATGAAATCGCACTATAACTGTCACTATTACTGGTTTATTAACACTATCAGTAGTTCGTTCAGATAACAATCTATTCCCAGTTTGGTTGTACAGTCGAATAAAAAATAAGCTGTTCTGCGCCGCATGATATGATAAATTTATTACTACCGGAGGAAATAAATGAAAACATGTGACAATTGAGGCTTTTTTGTTGAAAGGTGTCACGTTCAACCATTTGCGTGTTTAGTATCTTTCGACGTTACAACAAAAGCTAGAAGTGAATTCTAGACCGAAACAATAACGATTCTAGAATGTCACGGTATATTTGTAAATCTCAACCTAACCTCTGCACAATATATTTGTTTCAATTTGGTAACAGCAGGTCTGAATAAGTCGATCTCATCATAAGCTAAAAAATTATTATGGTAAGCAATTTCGCATTGTAATGAGTAAATCTGTACAGAGTCTGCAATGAGGCACATTCAACTGAAAGAAAAATTAGGATGGTAAATATATATATATATATATATATATATATATATATATATATATATATATATATATATATATATATACATATATATATATATATATATATATATATATATATATATATATATATATATATATATATATATATATATATATATATATATATATATATATATATATATATATATATATATATATATATATATATATATATATATATTCCACTAAAAAGTCTGTTTTTCTGTTATAATATATGTTTGTCTTATTAAATGTGTACTTCGTTAACTAACCATATCGTTTTGTTTTTCTTCTCGTTTTAGGTTGGAACAAAAGGATATGATTTTATAACAATAATAACAATACTCTCCAAGTAAATATATCTACAATGGTGACGTAATTTGGAAACCCATTAGTGTGCATAAATATCATATTATACATTTATGCGCTCAAACGTTTTATCATAACTTCTACCAAAAACTTTTTACAGAATCGATTTTCCCTTTAAAAAATTGATCACATTTTAGTGGAAAAGCATTGATTTTAGCTCGATTCACGAATTTACCAGTGTAGATCTTGTAGTTATATTTATTTTCTAAGAAGCTAGATATCGGTGAAAATTTGTGTGATTCGGGTATCCCAAAATTTTAGATAATTGGAATTTGTTTTTGCTGAATTCATTAAAATGAAGTTTTTTTTTTCAAAAATAATATTCCAAGATTTTTTGTTAAACAAAACCTTGTTTGCAATAATCGTAACCATCCATTTTAAATCGATTCATCAAACCTAGATCCAATCATTAACGTGTGTGTACGTCACAAAAATGTGCACCTGATTTTCTCGGAGAAGGCTGGACCGAGGTTCCAAAAACTTAGATTCAAATGAAAGGTGGTAGTTCTGGTCCCATAGCTTGGTATTGAAATTTATTCGGATTGAACTTCCGGTTCGGGAGTAACGGAGTAAAATATGCAAAAAAAATGAAACAGAAGTGAACACGATTTTCTCAGAGCCCGCGTAACCGATTTTCCTCAACTTGAATTCAAATGAAAGGCCCTATAGTCCCTTAGTCTGCTATTGAATTTCATCTGGATCCGATTTTGAGTAACGGTGAAAAATGTGCAAAATAAATTAAAAAAGTGAATTCGATATTCTCAAAGTCCGCTCCGTCAGCTTAGATTCAAGTCACGGGTCTCACAATCCCATATAACCCGAACGAATTTCATCTGGATATGTTTTCCGGCTCCGGAATCACAGGCTGTTAAGATAAAAATTTCATTTTCAGGAGTGTGTTTTTTCATACATGACACTAAAAAATCGAGTAAATTATTTTCAGCTAGCCGTATAATTCCTCAACTCTGTAGGCTTGGTTAGTTGATGATAAATTCACCGATTTTCGATATACCGGTTCTTCGTTCCCGATTCTGGAAGTACCGGAAAAAGTTATCCTCCTGGGTTGGCGGTTTAATGCATAGGGCGTTGGTCTTACAAGCCCGTTGTCGTATGTTCGATCCCCAACCTGGAAGAATTCTTAGCGTCAGTGGGATCATAATACTAGCCATGCCATGATTCTGTACGCTATGCATCGGCTGCGAAGTCTGTTCGAACAGAAAGAGCAAATTCCACATAAGGATTGTAATGCCAAAACTTTGCTTGTACTCCAAATCCGGGTTTGCAGTTCAATGCATAGGGCTATTGTATTACAAGCCAATTGTCGTATGTTCGAGCTCCGACCTGGAAGGATTCTTAATAAGATCGTAAAGCTTGCTTCATTTAGAATTGGAACAAACTTTTGCTCATATTGTGGTGTTCTTGGTGGACGGATTTGGAAGTTCTTGGCACCCACGTGTCGGGAATTTTGTCAGCTTCACGTATGATTTTTGAGATTCGGCAAACCGACTGTAATTTGTAAACAATCAACATGGAAGCCGAAAGAAGGGAAAAAATTGTGCACAGTTATTTGGAAAATCCATTGTGGTCTGCATCTAGGCTAGCTAAACAGCTAAAATTGCCGAGAAATACCGTATGGCGCGTTATCAAACGGTATAAGGAAACATTGACGACGATTCGGAAGCCTCAAGCCAATCGTCGGCGTGGAACTGTCGACCGGAAACTGCGTGGTAAGATTTTGAAGACGAGTAAGAGGAATCCTAATCTGTCGGACCGTGATTTGGCCAGAAAAATCGGTGCTGCCCATAGTACCGTGAGGAGAACTAGACTCCGGGAAGGAATCAAGTCGTACCGAGCCAGCAAACAGCCAAATCGGACCATAAAACAGAATAGTGTGGTCAAAATTCGTGCTCGGAAGCTATATGACCAGGTGCTGACCAAGTTCAGCGGGTGTCTTCTGATGGACGATGAAAGCTATGTCAAGGCTGACTTCGAGCAAATCCCAGGTCAAAAATTTTACTTGGCAACGGCTCGGGAGGATGTTCCAGCCAAATTTAAACTTGTTTTTGCCGACAAATTTGCAAAAAAATTTATGATTTGGCAGGGCATTTGTAGCTGTGGCAAAAAAACGAAAGTTTTCGTTACAAATAAAACAATGACATCGGAACTATACCAAAAAGAGTGTTTCCAAAAACGAATTTTTCCGTTCATTCGATCCCACGACCATCCCGTAATGTTTTGGCCAGATTTGGCAAGCTGTCATTACAGCAAAGTCGTTCAAGAATGGTATGAAGAGAAAGGGGTCCAGTTTATTCCGAAAAACCACAACCCACCCAACTGCCCCCAGTTCCGCCCTATTGAGAAATACTGGGCAGTCATAAAGAGGAGACTCAAGGCAAAGGGAAAGGTTGTCAAAGACATCAATCACATGACGACCTGGTGGAATAAGATAGCTAAAACGATGGACGAAGAAGGTGTGCGCCGCCTAATGAGCCATGTTACAGGAAAAATTCGAGAATTCCTTCGAAACCGTGACGATTAATTTTATCCGTATATTTTTCTTAAAAGTATGAAGAAAACACTACATTCGTATAAAAAAGATCTTGAATTTAATAATAAATAGCTGAAATACAGGCAATTGCCTTTGTTCTAATTCTATCTGAAGCAAGCTTTAGTACTAGTTATCCGCTAAAAGCTGCTGCGAAGTCTGTTAAAACAGAAAGCCAAATTCCACAAAAGGAATATCAGCTATGCCGGTTCCCAGTTCCCGGTTTCAGAGGTACCTAAAATAATGGCCAAAAACTCAAAAACGAATGGAACTCTCTTTATTTTCTCAGAGACGACTGAGTATATTTTCACAAACTTAGACTTAGATGGGTGGTTTTATACTCTCATAGACCTCTAATGACAGTAGGAGCAAAGCAAAGTCTTGGTATTACATTCCTTTAGTGCAATTTGGCCTTTCTGTTTCAACGGACTTCGCAGCCGATTCTTAGCGTACAGAATTATTGCATGGCTAGTACTATGATCTACTGACACTATGAATCCTTCCAGGTAGAATAAAGTATGTTTGTAATTTATAACGTCATGTAGATCGAAAATACAAAATAAAATGAAGAGTTCCTCAAACAAAGTTTTTTGTTCTTATTGAAGATTCAAATAAAAGTTTTCAGAAGATCTCACTAGGATTTCTCGGAGATGGCTGATCCGATTTTGACAAACTTTGAAAGGCCTTACGGTCCCATACGGAATTCACCGTCACTTAAACCGGCGAAACAAAAACCGTAAAAAAATTTCTAAACTGGAATCAAAACCGTTATTCCCAATCTTAGGGTCAAATGAAAGGTCTTGTGGTCTTACCAAAAATTACTGCATATTTTCGGATTCAACAAAAATTTTAACCGTCGTTTAGAGTACGATGGGAAAATTGTATGAAAACTTCAAAATTTGAATAAAAACTAGTTGAGTTTGTACGTCATGTTAGTTGGTGGCCGTACGAACCGACTTCGATTATACCGGTTCTGGAAGTACATATAATAGTGAACCCACTTCGTTTTCTAATGGATGGCCTAACCGATCAGTGAACTGTTTCTTTTTTTTTATTCAATAATGTAATATAATTTTAGGCACACTGCTTAAGCTCTAAGATGCCAAGGGTATATTCTAATCTTACTTAACGACTAACTTAAAACTATAATAGTATCATTTGACTATGTCGTCTCGGGTTCTCGTAAATCGTAATGGCGATCGGCAGTGGTCGATGAATTGAGTGTTGCATGAGTCTTCAAGATGGCGTTGGTCCATGTGGGTCCGCGGGAAACACCCCCAGGCTACGAAGGCCCGGCGGGTGGCCCGCATGCTGGTTTTCGACTGGAGCGGTCTTCCGTGGGCGGTGATGATGATATTGCCGAAGAAAATGAAAGAGAAGTAAATATTGTGGAAAACGTGGTAAAAAAGGGGATGTGGGAACAAAATGTTTGAAAACGACAGAGATCTAATTAGTTGCCATCGAGATGGAGAAGAGACAGGGAAGGGGGAACGAAAAAGTTAGTAACAAAAAAAAAAAAGATCTTGTTAGTTCCAATGAAGATGGTGGACAGGGACGGGGATCGAGAGAATCGGGCGGATGTTAGTGTCGAACCTGTAGGTGGATATTATACTTTCTGAGCGAGGAATAACACATTACACTTGTATATCAATGTGTTTGAGGTACTGGTATATGAGAAGCATATATAAACTATCCCGACTCGCCAACACATCCCGAACCGGAACCTCAGGCGGTCAGTGAACTGTTTCGTTCTTTATGTTATACTAGTTAATACACAAACAATCTCTTGGTTTCTTTCAAAAATCGAAAAGAAACATTTTGAATAGAATACCACAGTATTATATATTAGAAAGGCATCATTACACCACTAGGTGGATTAAAAAAGGTTTTTGTATTATAAAACGTATGTCAAAACTTTAAACAGGCCATGAGTATTATTCAACATGGAGCTGTTTCAGCTTGAAAGATAATTTCGCGAGTGACAGGTCATCTGTACCTGTGGTTTAGAGAGCGATTAACCTCGCGACGGGATCAGCAACTAGGCAATTCATGAACATAAGTGCCTGCCGGTACAACTCAATAGTTCCGTTTTGCTTTGAAGGGTGTACCCAAGTACATAAGCTCCGCCAAATAGAAAACTATTGTCAAACGTCAAGAGAAACCCTCAAGAAGACCCGAAGGATAGGAAAATGGTGTTCAAGGCAAATTGGCTTTTTTTGGCGATGAAAGTGACCTTGGAGTATGTGTAAAACTTAATGGAAAGAATCAATTGAAACGGACGGTAATTCTCATTCTCTAGACAAAAAGTTTAAGTGAATATTTTGTATAAATTTGTGTCGAAAAGAGAACACACTTGATTTTTTCATAAAAAGTTCATAAAAAAAGTACATATTTTTCAATCGCAACATCCGTATGAACCCGCTGTATCCATATGAAGTGTTAAACGTTAACCGTGTTAACCTAGGAGAACATCTTTCCTGTTTCACTGCAATGATTATACTTTAAATGGTAACATACAATACAGTATTGTTGGGGACGGGTATAGCGTGATGGGTTAGTAGTTGCCTTTCACGCAGCTCACCTGGGGTCGATTCCCAACCCCACACATAGGATCAGAAAGTTTTTTCTGGTCTGAAAAGGCAAATGACCTGCAAGAATAAAACCTCTTTAATCGAAAACAAAACAAAAACCTTTTCCAAAAATTTCACCGGAAGAAAATTTTTTTTCTATCTTGAATAAAATAAGAAACTTTCTTTGGGTATAAACTAACATGACCTTTTCAATTTGTAAACAGTTTTGTCAAGTTAATTAGAATTTTACTTTATTTGGCATCGTCGCATTAAATGATTGAACACACTCCGCCCTATAGATCTAGAATCTGGAAGTCGGACCCAGATGAAATTAAACAGTAACCTATGAAACTATAGGAACTTTTATTCGAGCCTAAGTTTGTGGGAATCGATCAAATCATCTCTGAGAAAATTGAGTGAATCTCGTTCTAGAGTTTTTGACCACTATTTCCATTACTTGGAACCAGTATAGCCGAAGTCGGTTCGTTTAGTAATTAACTAATATAGCCTACAAACAAAGTTTTGAGAATCTAGTAGAATTTTACCATTTTTATGCATCGTCGCTCTAAATGACGGTGTGCAATTTTAAACACACTTTACTCTATTAAAGCCTGATGAAATTCAATAGCAACCTTTGGGACTATGAGATTTTATATTTTTTTCACTAATACCGGAACCGGAAGTCGGATCTGAATAATTTTTCCGGTGACTTTTTAAATAATTTCAAGACCTTTTATTCGCTTCTTAGTTCGTAAAAATCGGTTAAGAAATTTCCGAGAAAATTGAGTGCGCATTTTTAATGAATATTTATATTTCCTTTTAATTCCGGATCCAAATGAAATTCAGGAAAATTGTATGAGGCTATAGGACCTTTCATTTGAATCTAAGTTTGTGAAAATCGGTCGGTTTTTGTCACACACACATACATACATACATACACACAGACATTTTGTGATCTCGACGAACTGAGTCGAATGGTATATGACACTTGGCTCTCTAGGTCTCGGTTCAAAAGTCGGTTTTCACAGGATTGTATAGCTTTTCGATATAAGAAAGGCAAAAACGTAATTATGCCTTACTAGCGGCTTATAGTTTTAAAATAAAACTAACTGATGATATAAAAATGCAATGATAGATTGTATTTGCCGGAATGGAATTAATCAGCAAATTGTGCATTAGGCATTAAGTAGTTTCTACTCCACCTACAAAAATGATGAACCCAATGCTAGGGGTGCATTTTCTAGTAAATACAAAAACAATCGATTCATTTCGGCAGCAAATTTTTAACAACCAGAACGTGAAACAACGATTGCGATTTGCAATATTGCATTTTGTGAGCTGAGGGTTCTCCGTGGGGCTTAAGAGAAAAAATTCTTTGAAATTTTCATGTTATCCGAAGTAAATAGTCCTGTACTAAATGTATCTGCAAATCTCATATGATTGCTTGTTTTCACCTTTTTTTATGTATAAAAATAGGTATAGAATTCGCTCGAACTTTAGAAAAATTTTCCGAGGCCCGGAGGGCTCTCAGTTCGTCGAGACCAGCAAATGCGTATGTGACAAATAATTTCACTCAATTTTCTTGGAGATGACTACAAACTCAGATTTATATGAAAAGTAGTATACTCCCAAACAAGGTTCCTGAATTACGTTTGGATCCGACTTCTGATTGCGGAACCACAGGATGATATGTGAAACGAAATTAAAATAATGTAACTCATTTTTCTCGTAGATGACTGAACCGATCTAAGATTGAAATGAAATCTAAGAATAATCTATAATTCAAATGAGAGGTCTTCAAATCCTATAAAATTTCTTACTTTTTAGTCAGATCCAACTTTCGGTTTAGGAGATACAGGGTGATTAGTATAAAAATGTCCATTTCACGTAAATTAATCAGGTTTATCGGGTTTGCAGATTTGGATAGTCGAATACCAAATAAATTTATTTCAGTTTAAGCGGTGTTCAGTTTTCGATTCGGAAGGTACCCAAAAATTTAATTTGCACTACAATTTCTCAAAGATGTCTACACACTCTTCAGGTAAATTTAACTGATTTCGGCTACACCGATTTTAGAATTCCGGTTCCAGTATCGAATCGTTTCTCAAAGCTCAATCATTTTCTCAAAAAGGCCAAATCGAACTTCAAAACAAAAATTCAAATTTAAGGACTTGCGGTCCCATACGAAATTGGTAAATTTTATCCAATTCTGGAATTACAGGATGATGAGTTTTTAAAAAACCAAACCGATATACAAGATGTAAGTTGTGTATGGCCATATTAATACGCCAAGTATTAATATGGCCATACGAATCATTTTGGGTTATGCTAGTTCCTGAATACCGGCTGTGGAAGTACCTTAAATAATGACGAAAAACTCTTAAGTGGAACTTACTTCGACATCTCATGGAATGTTCAATAGATTGTCACACGTTAAGATTGAAATTCGACACGATTTGTAGTTTCGACATTACAGAGTAATGAGTGATTAAAATCTCAATTTGCCGTTTAAAACGACGACAATTAAAATAATGTCAAGAGAACTAAAACACCGAAGAATATTCATGCAAAAAACACATGCGGATTGATAAAAAAGGTATCATCTCACTGCTAGGTGGATTAATCACGTTTTTTATTATAAATAAAAAACATTGGAGGGTAGAGTACAAAAATATCGTGAAAATTTGTTTACAGCTTCCAGTGCTGTTTATGATTGCGGATATAGGATTCCATGGAATGACAAATAATGATCCAATTTTTTTGCATATTCGGATAAAAATTTTGGAGAAAAAGACAAAACTGAGCATGAAGTTATCATTTCATATAAGAAGAATTGATTATTTTCGACTATGTTACCCTGTACTCTACTTGCGAAATATCTGATAGCTCTTTATCGTATTTATCGGCAAAACTGGTCTTATGTACCGTCTTATGTATTTGAGATTCCTTTGTATGGACTGGTGTAAGACGGAAACTATCCTATCATGAGATGAAAAGTATGGCATTTTCATTTTTCACTATTTTGTTTTATCATGTACCAATGACGAGTTCATAATCCTCACTTACCTTACCTATCAACCTGGTTCTGTGGGATTCATTCAATCGTAGTCGTTTTTTTTATTTACTTCCTTTTCATGCCCGCCAAAATTATAGCACCTGCATGATAAATGCACTGCCCACAACAATTTTTTTGGTGTGGTATCTATATCGATGGCTTTCATCCAAACGTCATCGGACAGTCTAGACACTCGATATCTAGAGCAGATCTACAACGCTTGCCAGTTGTCAATTATCACACATTATCGAGTTGGCACCACGCTCCATTCTTGCACAATGACTGCACAGCTAAATCATCGCATTCGGCTTCAAACATTTGAAATGTGCTCCCAAATCGAGTAGCACGAAAACCTGGAAACAAATTTGATATAGCCCTTCCAATAGAGCATTGGACATAAATTGCGCGGCATAGAATCAATGACAGTAATTGATAAATTGAGCTGTTTCCAAATTTTCAACTATTGTATATCATACCATAACACAGGTTCTTGGCCGAGCATTACCACTACAGCTAGTGGACTATTGATCCTCTGTTGTCTTTAAGGCTTAAATCCTCTGATTAATCTTTCCACAACACTTACAATAATATATTAAACACACAAAAACTTCTTTGTATATAGAAATGATGGATTTTTAAAATACCCGCAAGTTGCAATATTTTCGTTAATCATCCTTGTAAGAAACATGGAAACATGTTTACATTGGAATATCCGTAGCTTCCCGAATCTGTTGATTAATAATCAGCACGAATACTATCCAAAAGATTTTCACATGCGAAAAATAAATGCAGTCAGTGGAGGGTTAAATCAATGCTTTCAGACATGGAGACGCTTCTTGTAGAAAAGAAACATAGAAAAGTCGAGAGAGTACATCAGGAACAATTTGTCAAACGTGTAGAGCTTGTCGGGACACTCGTTTCATGGATTTTCTTATACACATTTCTCTTAGCCCGAAACTAGGGCACTGTTGTTTCTGTTTAGTGAACCATGCGGTACAAAAGAGCACTGAACTACTCCAATTCTAGGAAAGGCAGCAGGATACTAAGAAGAAAAGTATTATTATTGGAGCGTACCAAGAAATTTACAATCGGATATTATGTTGCGCCTATCCTTTCTCATGTTTCAGCAGACGTTCCATTAACGTGATGTTATGAGCTAGAGATGAACATGAACTTAGCGAAGCACTTATCGCCGATGATAACGCAAATAGGTGAATAATTTTCTGAAAACTAGTTACGGTAATTCAGAATTTGATAAGTACTCATTTTTTTAGTACTTCGCTAAGTTTATATGAAGTTTACGATGCACCAATCTGCTAATTAGTTACGGCGGTTTTGAATGTGTCGTCAATTTTTCCATATTTTTTCGTGTACTTCGCAAAGTTCAAGTTAAGATAACGAAACACATCTTCTAAATAAGCTTGAGAACAAGTCGAAAACCAGTGGATCGTTTGTTCCTAATTAGTTACGGTGGTTTTGAATTTGTTGCTCTTTATTTTTGTTTTTTCGAGTACTTCGCTAAGTTCATAGGACGTTAACGAAGCAACCCTCCTAAATAAGCTTGAAAACAAATCAAAACTTATCCAGCTAAGTTGTGGCTAATCAGTTGCAAGTAAGTTACGGTGGTTTTGAATCTTTTAGTAAGAATATTGACAATTGTTCATGTGTTTGAAAAATATATGTTTGGTGTTGGTTGATAAACTAAGGTTTGTTTGTGACAAAATCTGGACACTAGTCAATACTTGTATATCTGGAAATTCTTCATCAACACCTGAAATATTACGCACGCTAATGAACGTATGAACACACAAGCTTGTGTGCGATCGCAATGAAAAACCAGATCTGTCAATGAGAAAACATTAGAAAAAGCTTGGTTTTCCTGCAAACACTACCCATATCGCTCTTAAATCATTCGATACACGTTTGAAACCAGAAGGGCACAAAGGTGAAGCAAATATTGCAGTAGGGACCAGATCTTTCGGTGCGTACTGTGGCTAGTAAAACAAAAATGTCTTCAACTTTCGTGAATTGAACTTGAACTCGCAAGTTTTATCGCGAATATTTGATGAAACTTATGTGGTGGAAGTCTAAGCAGTTTCCCAGAAAGTTTTGTATACTACTATGCAGTGGAACGGCGTAGAGGATCGCTATTCTGACCTGATTTAGCATTTCGTCACTATGCCAAAATTGTTTTGGAATGCAATAGAGCAAATTGAGTCCATGTTGTACCGAGAGAGGCGAATCCGCCTAACTACCCGGAGTTACGACCTATTGAGCGGTATCGGGCTCTTGCGAAAAGAGGACTCTCTTAATATAAACAACAAGCTACAACTATAGACAAATTTCAAAAATCTTGGAGAAAAGCTAAACTAAACTCAAAAACTCGTAGTTTTTTCATGAAGCTTAATTGAGTAGTTGTAATTAGTTTTACAATGACTATTAATGTACAATTAAATGAATAAAAAATGCATCTTGGATTGGATTGCAAATTTGTTTTCATTAGTTCACGTTTTGTCTTTGACTCATCAGTGCGTAGCAGCTTATGTTGAACTGCAAGCGCGACCTGACGGCTCAACATAACCCGTTAGGCATACGTAAAGTTAATGCTATTTGCAAACGTCTTTTTGTTATTACACCATAATGTAATGTCTAAACTGACGCCTCGGACGAACATTAGACATTACACTACGGTGTAATAGGAAAAAGTTTATTGCGAATAGCATTAACTTTACATCTGCCTAGCGGTCAGGTCGCTCTAGCAGTTCAACAGTAACTGCTAGGCACTGATGAGTTGAAGACAAAACAAATATTTTTTTCTCCTTTCAAATTACCACAAAATTTGAGTTACTCCAAATTTAATCTGTCCAGATTTTCCCTTCTATGTTTGGTGGGCTTGACGGTATTGCAAACATCATCAGATACAATCAGTTAGCGTTACAATTTGATAAAGATATGTGTTACAGCTTTTAGCTTCATTATTGAATTAAATGAATAAGATATGGAGCGACTTGAATAAGATGTTGATTGCATTACGCCCCAACATACGGGGTTGGAGTGGTCGGTAGGGCTTAACTGAGCTCTTTTTTATGTTTCATTTTCATACTACCGGCCCTTATTACCAGTGTGAAGTGGAAATTAAGTGGAGTGAACGTTTCCCAATTGGGTTTCACACGATGACAACAAATGAACGGTAAATCGAGTCCATCTTTGACGTTTATTGGTAGTTTGTGTACCATGGAATACTATGGAATGGAAAATTGTAGAATAGAATAAAATAATAATGACTGAACAATTGAGCAAACCACTGATAGCTGTCATTTGATGTTCATCCAGTTTATATTGTGAGGATGTGTCGTTTGGGACCTGATGGGTGAGATGATGTGTGAGTGAAATGTAAGAGTAAGTGCATGCAAGAACGGTAATATAGGCCACCGTTTCAGCTCAGGACTAACGATCGACCAATACAAGGGTAACGGTACCCCCATTCATCTCAAACCCATTAGTCATTTTGCGTCGCTAAAACAGCAGATTTTGTATTCGATTTTATCCCAATTCATTTATTGAAAGTTCAGTAATCGGTAAAATAACATGGTGACTCTACTAAAGAGACGACTATTGGCACACTATTTTAGTTAGAAACTATTTGAAAATAAATAGCAACTCAATGTTATGATGCTTGCTTGTGAAATACATGTAGGTATGTGTGTATGTGTGTGCCGGTGTGTATGTATGTATCTGTTGTTGTGTGTATGTACTATATACATTATACCGTGCCCTTGGGAGCGTTATATCAAATTGGTCGTGATACATTTCGATTGTGAGTCAGTGTACACCAGATGTTCAAAAGTGCCTGAGCGGATAGTAACACTGTCAAGGATCAACCGAAGATAACGAAATGTGAACATGCTGTAGTAATACTAATAAAACCCTAGTGTTAATATCGTTTAAATAAAAACGCATGTCCTCAGTTCTTATTTATCAAACCATGATGAGCGGCCTTACAGCGGCCTTGCATGCAATTAAAAAAACTAATATTTTTTTGTCTCCTTTTCTCTTTTTGTGGAAATGGATGACTGAGAACATGAAACATGATGAACAAACAATATACAAAAAGTATTACAAACAACGAGAAATAAGAAATGAAGGCTAGCAAAAACAATACGAAAATATTAAGGATGTGGAACTGAAAAATTAGAAAATAATTTAATTTACACTATCTAAGACACGAAATCGAATATTGGTAAGAACAAAAACATCACTTGGTTCGAGTAAAGTAACTGGGATCTATTTTTGAGCCTTCAATTTAGAATCCCTGACTTATTCGTATATACTATATGCTGGAGCTATATCAGCATGTTGGGTCACCCCCGAGTGATATTCAGCCGGCCTCCTGGTTCGAATGAACACTTGTCATTAATGTTAATGAGCTCGCTGTGTAATAAAACATTGAAGGAATTCCTGGTTATTCCCAGAAAGGATAGCTTGGAAGGGTCATGCATCCGCAATAAATCAGGCTTACGATAACGAACATGTGTTATAATTAACGCAAATTTTCCGTAACCCGTAATGATTGTTCATTATTCATAGTTCGTACGAGTTTGGTACATTCTTCTGAACGGCGAAAGTCCGTCACATCAATTGAAATTTAAAATGAATTTATTGTAATTTTACACACTGCAACGTGCAGAAAAGCGCTACAGGGAATAATACATAGGCTATTGTTCTAATAGTCATGTAACGAACAGAGTTCTTATTTGGATGTATTACAATTATTTGTAGATTGCTGGTGTTGGCATGGCTACTTGTTTTCTACTATGACAGTACACAGAAAGAAATAATGAAATTTACACGAGATGTAAATCAATAGTAACATGGAATCGACATGGATTGAATCGAAATTTTGATTGAAAACTTTCATAGATGCAAAACTAAATCGGATTGCATTGAATTTTCAATGAATATAACCGTATCTTTCAATTAACGCTTAGTTTACGATTAAATTATATTGAAATCTACAGAATTGTAAAGTAACTTTATATTTAACTAGCTGACCCGTCGAACTTCGTCTCGCCCGTTTTTTTTATTTATGTTTTCGGACAGTAGAATTGTGAAACGTTATGCTGTTAATGTATCTTTCCATTATTTTACTGATTACTTGGTTGCGATGAATTCATAAAAATATTGTGAATATGTTAAAAGCTTTTGTTACGCAAAAATAAAGCGAATGCACCGCGAATCATCTTTTGAGTCGGTGCATCGAATAGCGATTGTTGATCTCTCTCAGACTATGGTTTCGACATATGGAATAAAAAGTGAAGCAAAAATAACTGAGATGACTACTTTAAATTGATTAGAACAAATTTACAAAAGCTGCCCTCGCGACTTGTAGTTCGTCACTTTTCGCTAGTCTGGTGATATTATTTAATCGTGTTTGATGAATGTTCGTAGCGTGACAATCACAGGAAGAAACAATTTAGCGATAAAACTTTATTTTTACTTTTAATGTATGACTTCTGGTCAGTCAGTAACTATTTAGTAATTTTTTTGGTGTGGGGGAGTGGTGGGCAAAAAAAAAATTTTAACATATCAGAGACTCGGATGTTTCGCATCGCTAAGTTCGACTCCTCTGGTAGACGGTGAAAGTTTAGATGCGAGAAATCTTCTTCTTACTTAAATGAACGTTTTTTTTTCCATAAATACGTTTATTTCTTAAGGCAGTTTACATAAGTTTTTCTTCGCCGTAGCATCACTTTTACATAATATTCTTATCCTAATTTAATTCTAACATAGTCACAACGTTTTGAATTTATTAAAACATATTCTCTTATAGCTTAAATATCATCTTAAGTAACTCGTCATTAATTATGAAATCTACTCGGAAATATTATTTGAACCAAACGATTACCTTCTATAAATTATAAAATAAGCTGTTTTTTTTGACATTTTGTTGATAATTTCATAAACTGTTTCGAGTTTGTTTGTATCATTACATAATTTTTATTCTAATTTAGCTATTGGTTGAACTCATGGACGCAGCTGGGATCAGAGCTAGGTCTTAAAAGGGGCCTTTATTAAATTGAAACTCCAATTTTCTTTATGAAATGATAAATAAGTTTCATGTATGAAAGGTCACGACAAGCAAGAATGTCTCGAACTGGGATATTGGATAGTCTACCTTGGGTACGCAAAGAATTTATTAGTTGAGATCTGACATCACGATACTCCACGCATGTCCAAACGACATGATCAATATCCCGATAACCTTCTCCGCAAGCACAATGATTAGTCTCGGAGAGCCCAATTCGAAGGAGATGTGCATCTAACGTGTAGTGATTGGACATGAGTCTGGACATCACACGAATGAAATCCCTACTCACATCCAGTCCCCTGAACCATGACTTTGTCGATATATTCGGAATAATTGAGTGCATCCACCGACCCAGATCATCTCTATCCCAAGAAGCTTGCCAGCTGGCAAGTGTTCTTTGGCGAGACGAGCTATAGAATTCGTTGAAAGCAATCGGTCGCTCATAAATTTCACCCTCAATAGCACCGCGTTTGGCTAAAATATCGGCTCTTTCATTGCCAGGAATGGAGCAATGAGCCGGGACCCAGACTATAGTGATTAGATAATTATTGTTCAATATGTCGTTCAGGCACTGTTTTATTTTGCCCAGGAAAAACGGTTCAGTCTTGCCAGTCATGTTTGAGCGAATGGCTTCAATTGCACTCAGACTATCTGTGAAGAGGAAATAATGGTTTGGAGATAATGTGACGATTACACTCAAACTATAATGAACTGCTGCTAGCTCTGCTATATAAACAGATGCAGGTTCTTGAAGCCTAAATGAGGCCGAAACATTATTGTTGAACATACCAAACCCTGTCGCTTCTTCAATTCGCGATCCGTCCGTGTAAAACATTTTCTCAGAGTCAATATGCCTGAACTTACTTGAAAATATTTTTGGGATTTCCGTCGAGCGTAGATGATCCGGGATTCCACGCACTTCGCGCTGCATGGATGTGTCGAAAAATAAAGTTGAGTCAGGGACATTTAGGAGGCTGACATGGATAGGAATATATCTTGAAGGGTTGATTTCCTGTGACATATGGTTAAAATATACTGTCATGAATTTTGTTTGAGATCGAAGCTCGACTAGTCGTTCGAAATTATTAATTACCATGGAATTCAGCACCTCACATCTTATTGGCAGGCGTGATGAAAGCTCCCAAAATCGATCTTTTAATGGAAGAACTCCCGCCAGAACTTCAAGACTCATTGTATGTGTTGAATGCATGCAGCCTAAGGCAATTCGCAAACAACGGTACTGAATTCGCTCAAGTTTGATAATATGAGAGTTTGCAGCAGAACGAAAACAAACGCATCCATATTCCATCACTGAAAGTATCGTTGTTTGATACAATTTTATTAGATCTTGCGGATGAGCACCCCACCAAGATCCTGTTATTGTTCGAAGAAAATTTACTCTTTGTTGGCATTTCGTTATCAGATACCTAATGTGTCCTCCCCACTTGCATTTGGAATCGAACCACACCCCGAGGTATTTAAAAGTTAAAACCTGTTGGATCATTCTTCCCATCATATGGAGCTGAAGCTGCGCGGGATCATGCTTTCTTGAAAAGACGACTAACTCTGTTTTCTCCGCAGAGAATTCGATACCAAGATGAACAGCCCAAACGGACAAGTTATCTAAGGTATCTTGCAATGGTTTATGCAGATCAATAGCTTTGGGTCCAGTAACTGAAACCACGCCATCATCTGCCAATTGTCTTAGTGTACATGGGGTTACAAGACAGCTGTCAATGTCATTCACGTAAAAATTATAAAGGAGCGGACTGAGGCATGAGCCTTGCGGTAGACCCATGTAGCTAATTCTGAATGTTGTCAAATCGCCATATGAAAAATGCATGCGTTTCTCTGACAAAAGGTTGTGCAAATAATTATTTATAACCGCTGGGAGTCCATGTTGGTGGAGCTTGTCTGAAAGAACATCAATGGAAACTGAATCAAATGCTCCTTTAATGTCTAAAAATACAGATGCCATTTGTTGCTTTTGAGCGAAGGCAATTTGGATGTCAGACGAAAGTAATGCAAGGCAATCATTCGTCCCTTTATTTCTACGGAAGCCAAACTGAGTATCTGACAACAAACCGTTCGTCTCGACCCAAGTGTCGAGACGTCGTAGAATAATTTTTTCGAACAATTTTCTGATGCAGGACAACATCGCAATGGGTCTATATGAGTTGTGATTGGAAGCTGGTTTCCCCGGCTTTTGAATGGCGATAACTTTCACTTGTCTCCAGTCAGGTGGAACAATATTTTGCTCAAGAAACTTGTTGAACAATTCCAACAAACGTCTTTTTGCGAGGTCGGGCAGGTTCTTCACCAAGTTGAATTTAATTCTGTCCAACCCAGGAGCGTTATTGTTACAAGACAAGAGTGCTATAGAAAATTCCATCATTGAAAATGGGTTATTAATAAACCCATTATTTGGAGGAGATTCCCTTATAATGCTCTGCGTAGGAACAGAATCTGGGCAAACTTTCCTAGCAAAGTCAAATATCCATCGGTTCGAGTATTCATCACTCTCATTGCCCACGTTACGATTCCTCATTCGTCTGGCCGTGTTCCAAAGAGTGCTCATTGAGGTTTCTCTTGACAAACCTTCGACAAAATGTCTCCAATAGCTACATTTTTTGGCTCGAAGTATGCTCTTGTACTTGGTTTCTAAAGCCATAAGTTTTTCAAAATTCTGAGGAGTTCCTCCTCCCCGTTTTAGAAACGTCTTGCAAGCATTTTGTTTTGCGAGTTTAGCCTCTGAGCACTCTTTGTCCCACCAGGGGTTGGGAGGCCTTCTGTTAGTCGTTGGCCCAGGAAAGCGTTTAGTTTGGGATTGTTCTGCTGCCTCCAGAATCGAACAAATGAGGAAGTCATATTCTTCAAGTGGAGGGAGCTCATCCATTGAATTCAAAATACTAGAGATACTACTTTGGTATTTAATCCAGTCGATATTTTTTGTCAAATCATATGGAATACTAGCTGAAGTAGCAATGCAATTGCTATTGCTAATTGAGATGATGATTGGTAAATGATCGCTACCGTGTAAATCAGGCAATATTTTCCAGGTGCAATCTAGTCGAATTGATGTTGAGCAAAGAGATAGATCTAATGCACTTGGGCGTGCAGGAGGTCTTGGGATCCGTGTCATGCTACCCATATTTAATACCGTCATGCTAAAATTGTCACAAATGTTTTGTATTAAAGAGTATCTGCTATCATTGTAAACGGAACCCCACATCATTCCGTGCGAATTCAAATCCCCCAGAATCAATCGTGGAGCAGGAAGGGCTTCAACCATTTCATTAAGCTGTCGCTGTCCAACTTGTGCTTTTGGAGGAATATAAACCGAAGCTATGCAAATATCTTTGCCTTTAATGTTTATTTGGCAAGCAACAACTTCTATACTAGAAGTTGAAGGGATGTTTAATCTATAAAAGGAATAGCATTTCTTAATTCCCAAAAGCACTCCACCATACGGAGAGTCTCTATCGAGACGTATAATGTTAAAATCATTAAAATTTAAAGCTATGTTTGAAGTAAGCCATGTTTCGCATAAAGCAAATACATAACATTTTTGGCTATGCAATAAAATTTTAAATGAATCAAGTTTTGGCATGATACTTCGACAATTCCACTGCAGGACAGTGATTGTATCATTTGCGGCGGGTGATAAATTATCCATCAAAAGATACAAAACCTGAGACAATTGGCCATTGAGCTGATAACTGCTTCAAAAAATTTCTAGCTATTGGAAGGAATGCCATTATGAGGGTCTTTAAGGGTTCAGATATATTGAATGCTGAGAAAATCCATTCAACAATTTCCGAAAACTTCAGTAATCCTGTTGGTGGCTGTGAAATAGAGCCCACAGGATTATTACCTTTTTCTGTGCTAGATCCTGGATTGGTTTGTGAATTTGACAAACCAGGAGGCACAGTCTTTGGTTTTGACTTTTTTTGTTTAACACGGGGATCTTTTTTTGAAGATGAAATTTTAGGTGCCTTTTTTGGTAATTTGGAAGAAGACTTCTTTCTCTTAACTGACCCTTGGGTAGTGATAAACGAATTACCTTCACTATTTTCGTCAGAGTCAGAGTCCTCTGGTTCCTCTAGATTTGAAAACCCGTTTTCGGTTTCCAAAGGGGGGACATCAATGACCGTTTTAAGCATTTCTGCATATGTGCGCTTAGACCGTGCTTTTAAAGAAAGCTTAATTTTGTCTTTGTGTACTTTAAATGCAGTGCATACTGAAATATCCTCATGAGGACTTTCCCCACAATAAATACATTTTTCAATTTCCTTGTTGCAATCATTATCTTTATGAGGCCCTTCACACTTAATACATTTTGGTTTATTACTACAGTAAGTAGCTGTGTGGCCGAATTTTTTGCAGTTCGTACAATTCATTACATTTGGAACAAAAAGCCGAACAGGGAGGCGAATTTTATCGACATAGACATGGGACGGCAACGCAGACCCGGCAAATGTCACTCGAAACGAGTCTGATGGGCGATAAACTTTCTTTCCTTCTTCATGAACTACTGAGTACAGTTGTTTGCACTCCAGTATTTTCACACCCTCAAGCATAGAGTTCTTGAAACGACCAACACCATGCTTGAGTAAATCATCTACCGAAAGACTCGCTTCGGTAACAACACCGTCAATTTCGACATCTTTGGAGGGTATGTAAACTTTATACTCTTTATTGAAATGTTCCGAAGAAACAATATCATTCGCTTGTTTCAAATTATTTACTACAACACGAATTTTATCATTATTTACTTTTATGATCTCTTTGATTGAAGAGTATCGTGATGTCAAACCTTTATTAATTTGTAAAATGTTTAATGGCTTTGATATACGTCTAAAAAAGACTATCCAAGGCCCAGAAGAGCTCTCCTGATATTTTTTCGTTCGTGGGGGTATAGGATTCATGCTAGGATTTACGTCCATGGATTCATCCATCACATTAAAATTTTTAATCAAACTTTAAAATAAAAAATGAAACCAACACTACACAGTACTCAATCAAAAGGAAAAGAAAAAACTTCTACCTTGAAATTGTTGTCTATCTCCGTTGCACTGCCGTGTAGATCCTCGTTGCTCTAGATGTTCTTGTTGGTTGCTGATTGTTGGATGTGATGCTACTGCTACCTGACATCAAGCACCACTCGATTTCCGATTTACTTTTGTCTTCGCCAGCTGCAACCAGCGCAGGTCACCGGTGTATACCTGCGTGTTGTATGGCAGTGGAAAGACCGAGTTGTCTTGTCTCCTTCTTCTTTGTGCTCCGCACCGATATGCTTCTGCACCGAAGTGCCTTCGCACCGGTGTGCCTTTGCACTCTCCTGCTTCTATGTGCCTTTGCACTCTCCTTCTTCGATGTGCCTTTGAACTCTCTTGCTCAGCACTTGTGGCTGTGTATTGTGGCCTGGGTAGAGCTTGGGAAACGCCCTTTGTTGTTTCCTTCACCAGCTTGGCCCAGCACTAGGGCTCTCTTATGCAGCACGACTATACCTTTCAACGGCTGCCGCCAACAGGTCTCTACCTGTAGTTCAACCGTTGTCGTATTGAACGCGTGTAAACCAACCAGCGTTGTTAAACTGTACGCTTCTACACACAACCTTCTCGGTTGAACGGCTATTACTGAATGATGCTTAAATGAACGTTGTTACGTCGAATTTTCCGCACTTTATCTTCAAATCCTTACTCCTCCTTGAGTACTATGGTTAGTTTGATATTGTTAAAAAATCGAATGATAAAATGAGTAATTCTTGGACATTCGAAAGTTCAAGTTACCATTCTTTTAAATATTGTATCCATTAACTTTTAAATGAACACTGCATTCGTTTAATAGCTTTATCAATAGTCATTTCATTAGTCAACTCCACATAATTTTGTTTAGTACCCCACCTACAATTAATGAATGGTGGAGTTCGGCACTGAGAATCTATATCAGAAAGTTTTATATGAAAATAATGTGCAGTTCTTCTGTTATAGAGGAGTGAAGATGAGGAGTGATTGTACCAGTATGCAGCTTATCGTTCGAGTCAATGCATAAAATCTCACAACTAATGGTTTTCAATCCACCAGAATTTACCCGACGCGAACGAACTTCAGCATGCTAAATTCAAAGCAAACCTCTATGATTGATCTCATTATTTAAACAGCAGCATCTTATCATTGATTCGTACACAAATCGTTCTATTTATAAGGTGATTTGTTCAACTCACGCCCACGATGGCCAACAATAAACAACTAACTGATTACATTGCACACAATGCATCTTCTGGTAAACAGTATCAGAACTTTTGATCATGTTTACGGTATAGCTAGAACACCCATATGCGTTCCATCATTGAATCATTTGGCAATCAATAATGTTGATACCCAATTAAGCACGTGGCTCGAAATGACGAATCACATGAATTCACACAAAACAACTCGTTGCGCGCCAAATGATTCTTTCAACGATCTAGTATTCCTTTCTTCGACGGCCAAACACTTATGCAACTCGTTATGCGCCAAACACCTATCGATGATCTAGCAATCATTGGCAACTTTTTCAGTGGAAAATTCCATAAATACGATAATAAATTCCATAAAATTTTTTCATAAATACGTTTATTTCTTAAGGCAGTTTACATAAGTTTTTCTTCGCCGTAGCATCACTTTTACATAATATTCTTATCCTAATTTAATTCTAACATAGTCACAACGTTTTGCATTTATTAAAACATATTCTCTTATTACTTAAATATCATCTTAGGTAACTCGTCATTAATTATGAAATCTACTCGGAAATATTATTTGAACCAAACGATTAACTTCTATAAATTATAAAATAAGCTGTTATTTTCAGACATTTTGTTAATAATTTCATAAACTGTTTCGAGTTTGTTTGTATCATTACATTATTTTTATTCTAATTTAGCTATTGGTTGAACTCATGGACGCAGCTGGGATCAGAATATTGTCTTGAAAGGGGCCTTTATTAAATTGAAACTCCAGTTTTCTTTATGAAATGATAAATAAGTTTCATGTATGAAAGGTCACGACAAGCAAGAATGTCTCGAACTGGGATATTGGATAGTCTACCTTGGGTACGCAAAGAATTTATTAGTTGAGATCTGACATCACGATACTCCACGCATGTCCAAACGACATGATCAATATCTCGATAACCTTCGCCACAAGCACAATGATTAGTCTCGGAAAGTCCAATTCGAAGGAGATGTGCATCTAACGTGTAGTGATTGGACATGAGTCTAGACATCACACGAATGAAATCTCTACTCACATCCAGTCCCCTGAACCATGCCTTTGTCGATATTTTCGGAATAATTGAGTGCATCCACCGACCCAGATCATCTTTATCCCAAGAAGCTTGCCAGCTGGCAAGTGTTCTTTGGCGAGACGAGCTATAGAATTCGTTGAAAGCAATTGGTCTCTCATAAATTTCACCCTCAATAGCACCACGTTTGGCTAAAATATCGGCTCTTTCATTGCCAGGAATGGAGCAATGAGCCGGGACCCAGACTATAGTGATTAGATAATTATTGTTCAATATGTCGTTCAGGCACTGTTTTATTTTGCCCAGGAAAAACGGTTCAGTCTTGCCAGTCATGTTTGAGCGAATGGCTTCAATTGCACTCAGACTATCTGTGAAGAGGAAATAATGGTTTGGAATTAATGTGACGATTACACTCAAACTATATTGAACTGCTGCTAGCTCTGCTATATAAACAGATGCAGGTTCTTGAAGCCTAAATGAGGCCGAAACATTATTGTTGAACATACCAAACCCTGTCGCTTCTTCAATTCGCGATCCGTCCGTGTAAAACATTTTCTCAGAGTCAATATGCCTGAACTTACTTGAAAATATTTTTGGGATTTCCGTCGAACGTAGATGATCCGGGATTCCACGCACTTCGCGCTGCATGGATGTATCGAAAAATAAAGTTGAGTCAGGGACATTTAGGAGGCTGACACGGATAGGAATATATCTTGAAGGGTTGATTTCCTGTGACATATGGTTAAAATATACTGTCATGAATTTTGTTTGAGATCGAAGCTCGACTAGTCGTTCGAAATTATTAATTACCATGGGATTCAGCACCTCACATCTTATTAGCAGGCGTGATGAAAGCTCCCAAAATCGATCTTTTAATGGAAGAACTCCCGCCAGAACTTCAAGACTCATTATATGTGTCGAATGCATGCACCCTAAAGCAATTCGCAAACAACGATACTGAATTCGCTCCAGTTTGATAATATGAGAGTTTGCAGCGGAACGAAAGCAAACGCATCCATATTCCATCACTGAAAGTATCGTTGTCTGATACAATTTTATTAGATCTTCCGGATGAGCACCCCACCAAGATCCTGTTATTGTTCGAAGAAAATTTACTCTTTGTTGGCATTTTGTTATCAGAAACCTAATGTGTCCTCCCCACGTGCATTTGGAATCGAACCACACCCCGAGGTATTTAAAAGTTAAAACCTGTTGGATCATTCTTCCCATCATATGGAGCTGAAGCTGCGCGGGATCATGTTTTCTTGAAAAGACGACTAACTCTGTTTTCTCCGCAGAGAATTCGATACCAAGATGAACAGCCCAATCGGACAAGTTATCTAAGGTATCTTGCAATGGTTTATGCAGATCAATAGCTTTGGGTCCAGTAACTGAAACCACGCCATCATCTGCCAATTGTCTTAGTGTACATGGGGTTACTAGACAGCTGTCAATGTCATTTACGTAAAAATTATAGAGGAGCGGACTGAGGCATGAGCCTTGCGGGAGACCCATGTAACTATTTCTGAGTGTTGCCAAATCGCCATGTGAAAAATGCATGTGTTTCTCTGACAAAAGGTTGTGCAAATAATTATTTATAACCGCTGGGAGTCCATTTTGGTGAAGCTTGTCTGAAAGAACATCAATGGAAACTGAATCAAATGCTCCTTTAATGTCTAAAAATACAGATGCCATTTGTTGCTTTTGAGCGAAGGCAATTTGGATGTCAGACGAAAGTAATGCAAGGCAATCATTCGTCCCTTTATTTCTACGGAAGCCAAACTGAGTATCTGACAACAAACCGTTCGTCTCGACCCAAGTGTCGAGACGTCGTAGAATAATTTTTTCGAACAATTTTCTGATGCAGGACAACATCGCAATGGGTCTATATAAAAAATTCCATTGTCCATACAAAATAACTTTATTGGTTTTTCCCACTTTTCCGGTAAGTTTTTCTAATTTTTTTGATGTACGAACCCGGTGGGGGTAAAAACTGATCGAACAAAAAAAAAAAGCATCTCAATCCGTCCAGCCGTTCTCACGTGATGCGATTACAAAGAATGATCTCTGCATTTTTATATATATAGATTACCTGCTCCAAATATGTGCATGAAAATAGATGTAAATTCACAAAATATTTTTATCTGTGTACAATCAAAGAGCATTTTAACAAGATTTGAATAGGTCGTTTTCTCAATTCATCGTTTTGTTTTTGTACATACATATGAACGACTGAATGCAAAAATCGGATGAGTGAAACTTACTTCGGAAAACCCCGTATAAGTATTTTTGATTGCAAAAACTAAAACATTGAGTGCAAGAACCTCTTTGTATGCGAAGGCATGATAAAGACTTAGCGGGTTCTTCCAAAACAAATGCCCTTATCCGTTTCTTGCATTACAAGTTTTTTTGCCGACTGTCACTAAATTAGTTGTAAAATCATTGTTGAGCTATTAGGTTCGGATTTGAATCATCTTGAAACATTGTATTTATGCATTAATTTCAATCTATCTCCCATATGATGCAACACTTCATAATACAACGATATGTAGAATATTTGAGTGTACTTCATCTGTATGTATCATATTTGCACCACAGAGCCAAATATTGACAACCTGAGGGAATAAACCGGCGTCGAGTGATACAAACGATCTTTATCTAATATTTATTCTGTCGGCTCGTTTGCCAGCGTTCAGAACTATGAAACCGCAAAAATGTACCCATGTTTCACGAGGAAGGAAAGGCATATTTGTAGCTATAGTGTCATAAGATACAGATGAGGATATACTCGCTCTGTTTTTGCGGTTTTCCTTTGGGAAGTTGCGGGTTGTTCATAGCATTATATAACGGTAATTTTTTATGTGTTTCACCTAAATCAATGTCACCAGTGCATTATTACTTCATATAAGGATCAACGTATTTATCACTATGGGGTTGAATGTTCGTTTGACTGATGATTTACTGAACGGAATAACAAGACGCAACCGTTTCATCCGTTTAATTTGCTTTTATCTATCCAAATATTGGGCTAAGATAACTTAAATTAGAATAGCGTTGTTCATGTTTGTTTCAAAAAATTCCAAATGTTCAAATGTTTTTAAATTTTGATTTTCAGAATTCCATAGCATAAGCTGAAATGGAAAATTAAATATTTGTTGAACATAATTGTCAATTTGTTGCGCAATTGTCGTTTTATTATTGGTTTTACAATGTTGCCAATGGCAATATCTAAACATTTAGGAACAACATAATGAAATCTGTTTATAATACAGTATGCTAAACATTTGCTAGTGGGGTTCATTACAGCCACAGATTATATTGGTTTAAAAGGTGTAAAATACGCAGATTTAGAATCCTAATTTACATACATTTTCCGAAAGGCCGGAACAGACATTCGGGTCCAGGTAAAACTTTTCTGGCTTTTTCTGAAAAAAAAAACAATGTAGTTCCTTTAAGAAGATATTTGATCACTATTTCTGAGGCCTATAAATTTCGGAACAACGCAGAATAAAATAAAAGAAGTACTTTACATACAAATCAGTGGTGATTGGTATATGAACATTACTTCGAGCAATAAGAAAAAAATAAATAGTACCGTGACTCTGATGTCAAATTAGAATCTATTCGACACTGAGGTCTCTTTTTACGCGGGGGATACGTACCGCGTAAAAAACCGCATAACTTCGAAAATCCGCGTAAAACAAACCGTGTAATTTCGGAAATTCGCGTAAAAAAACCGCGTAACTTCGGAAATCCGTGTAAAAAAATCTTCAAACTAAAGAAAAAAATTTTTGATGCCAAATATCTTAAAAATGCATGAAACGTCCAGATCTGGCGTAATCTCAAACAAAAATTTTCTGTGAAAAACACGTAACTTCTGAAATCCGCGTAAAAAAAACCGCGTAACTTTGGAAATCCGTGTAAAAAGAAAGCGCATAAAAAAGACCCCAGTTTATAAATGTAAGATGAAAGCTTGTTGCTAGTGAATGAACTTTAACTGTTTAAAATTCATATCATTTATTATTGATAATAGTTGCGTTGCTAAAAGCTGCGCGAGAATAATTTAAATTGTTATTAAAATGAAATATTTAGGACACTCTTGGACTGAAATGCTAAAAAAGCATTAGCATCGCATGCATCCCGTTTTAAATTAAATAAATAAATTATAACAATTCAAACGAAATGTTAATTTTTGAACTTATAGTATTTTTGAGCAAATACATTAATAGCAATTCCAATCATCTTCAGCGTTAATACTGGCTTGACACCTTCGAGGCATACTTTCAGCGAGATTTTGCGAATATTCTTCTGAAAACGACCTCCAAATTTGTGAATTCGGTGAACAAGCTATTTCAAATTGTGTGGTCGGTTTTTCCCAAGCTTCATCTTCATTTGAGCCCAAACGTTCTCGATTGGATTGGCATCGGACGACTGCGAGGGCCAATCCAAGGTCAAGACACCATTTTTTTCTATTGCAAAGTAGTTCGAAATTTCAAATTATTTGCAATCAAATGTCTGCGAACAGTTCCGTACGATATATTTAAACCTTTTTTGGTCCGGGTTGGTGGTTCAATGCATAGGGCGCTGGTCTTACAAGCCAGTTGTCGTATGTTCGAGCCCCAACCTGGAAGGATTCTTAGTGTCAGTAGGATCCATAGTACTAGCCATGCAATGATTCTGTACACTAAGAATCGGCTGCGAAGTATGTTGAAACAGAAAGGCCAAATTCCATAAAAGGAATGTAATGCTAGGACTTTGCTTTGTTTTTTTTTTTGGTAAATTTTGAAACCTCTTCGCGTAAAGTTAATGTCGAATTCTTACAAAACAGGTCACAAATCACTTTTTCGCCTTTTTTCGACAATACACCGACAGAGCCGCGATTTGGACAGTCGTCGACATTTTGCGCCTTTTTAAAACGATTAACCCACTTACTCACAAACTGTTTCGACATTTTCATGTATTTCGCCGTGGAAACCTGGGTCATTTCGGGTGCGAGCACAAAAAATGCTTCGAAGCGCGTAGCGTACGCGGTACTCATTTTGGAAAAGTGCTGAAGTCGAATTGTAAACAATAGTCAGCTGATTTATTCTCGCATTGCATCAAGAGCACTACTGCCCTCTGTGTTAAAAAATATTACATCATTCCACTTTACGCAAGTAATCGTGATCACGCTCTTATGTAGCAGACTGTAGAAACGAACAAATACAATAATGATTACGAACTTAAATTGGAAAAATTCCTCAGCATGCGCAGGTACTTAACAAACAGATATTTGTTGAATACAAACGGAAAAGATTCGCTTGGAATTTTTATTATGCGCTCTTTATCACTTGATTTTTTGTTTACCGATAGAGATAACCTATTTTATCCCCAATTGATCTTGCGACTCTCAAAATATTGGTACAGGTAATCATACAGTAGCTTAATTGCACTACAGAAACAATAATGCGAACTGTGAATTGAATGCGAATCTTTAACTGTTTAGAGTAAATCTTTTATTTCGGGGTGCGGAGTTCTTTCAACTGCTAGTCACGATCAAATTCATATTACTGATAGAAGAAGCGTTACGTAGCGTATCTATTTATTTTTTGAATGCACGTTTTTCATGTATCAATAGCAGATGGGTTAAAATAACTAGCTAATATTTTGTCAAATGATCAAATATGCCAATCTAATGTAGCTATACAACGCATTCTTGAGGGTTTCCAAAAAAACTAACTAAAAGAATCTAATAGTAGTTTTTTTTTAATTCTCTCTCAACGATCATCCATCCAACTGAATTTTACTAATATTGTCACTCAATTTTCTAGGAGATTGTTCAATCGAATTTCACAGATTTAGATTCAAATGAATGCTCCAAAAAAACGAAAAAAGGCGATTCTTAGATCCCATAAAAGTTCCTGAATTCCATTTGGATCCGACAACCGGTTCCGGAATTACAGGATGATATGCACCAAAAAAATGAAAATAATGTCACTCAATTTTTCGAAGATTTCCGCAAACTAAGATTCAAATGAAAAGTTTTCTGACCGCATACTTTTTTTCTCAATTTCTTTACTCACTTAATTTTCTCATATAAGATTAAATCGAATTTCACTAACTCAAATTCAAATGTAGCATATAAATTTTGTATAAATCCTGCAATAATAGGAGATAATGAATAATATGAGACAGACATCATTACATCAAAGGACATTTTTTAAATGTATTATTTATTGCAATATGAATTAAATTGAAATTGTTATGATTCAGGTGGAGTGTTCGGTCACAAATGGTAAATTTTCAACCCTATTATGTACATGATTTGGCTATTACCATTAGGACTTCCACAAATCTGCAAATTTTTTAAGGGAAACTTGTAAACTTTCATGTAATTTAGGGTAACAGAGGTATTTTGACCACTTCATATATTTTGGCCCACTTAACAAACTTTATCGATTTCATCGGATTTTATCGATGTTAAGTAACTCATTTTGCATCAATTTGAAGCTAATCACATTAAATTACCTATTGCGGAAGGGGTTTTTAAAGATATCACAATATTTGGTGGATATTTTTATAAAGTGGGCCAAAATAAAATCAATCCTAAGGTGGGCCAAAATACCTCTGTTACCCTACTACGGAGGGAATGTAATTATATACTAACTTACTTACCAATACAAATCATGTGATTTTGTGTGAATCCGATAACGAATTTCCACAGCATATGATAAGTGATTACCCAACATTGATCAGGGATATTGGTTCTACATACAATATTTCGTATCTCAACAAATGTGGTAAGAAAGAACAGTCAGATTGGTTACCAAATTGAATTCTACTACAATATCATTTCACGTAAAAATTTTCATAGTATCGATTATTTTCTCATAAAATTTAATGAGAAGACATGTTTCACGATTTCATGAGTTTTAATCATGGCACCGGCAATTAATTTTTATCTGTGTATTGTAGAATTGTTAATTTTAATTCTGGGGTTGTTCAAAAATCTCAACTTTGTGAATTGTGTAAATATTTTCGGATATCCGAGCATTTACATTTAGATTCCTACGAATAGTTGAGAATCGGAATCTATTTTTATATTCTTTTTGTGATTAACTTTCCAGCACGTGCACACTGAAAATGTGGACCTTTTCATCCTCTTCCTATCAGGAAAATCAATGGAAAAGCCTAAACCTCCAATCAGTCAGAAAAACGTACCACTTGAGCCAGTTGATTTTTTATACTGTTTCTTGATGCTATTTTCTACACTATATTCTGCTGTGATGTTACTTTTTAAGGGCGAAACGTTGATAATAGTTTTTATTACATGCCAATTTAATAGAAATAGTTAAAATGATACATTCTTTGCTTGTCCTCAATTGCCCTTATTGTAATGTTACTTATTCTTTTCTCTTTTTTCCATTTCAGTAAACAATGTAGATAGGCTAAAACCTCCCAAACGAGGCTTCTTTGAAACGATCTTCTGTTGTTGGCGGAATGCGAGGACGAAAAGTAATCAGAATGGCACCCCAATCGACGGTTCGATCACGCCCCCTCCGATACAAGGCCAGCCGCGATTTTTGCTGCCCCAAATACGACATGCCGATATGCATAAAAAGTGCATGGTGATAGACTTAGATGAAACGTTAGTGCATAGCAGTTTTAAGGTGAGCACATAAACGATGTAGTTTTCGCAAAAAGTATATTATTTTTTCAAGCTACAGGCAGGGTTGGAGGACAAGTTTTCCAACTTATACAGTTACGAATGAGATACAAGTATTATATAAATTCTATTTTCAACCCCACCGTGTCTATAGACAGAAATTTTAAGCTCTTCAGAATTTCAATCGGCACCTTCATAGTCTAGACGCATAGTCAGCACCAGCTCATTCGTGAGCGTTTTTCCTAGTTGTACACTATGGGGAAATAATGTGAAGAATCCTTGAAAGTTCAAGTTCAGTGCAGCTTATAAAACATGGAAAATATCAGATAGGGAAGGGGAAAGAAATGAAAGCACTAAAACAAGTTGAAACTGTTGTTACTTACGATGAATAGGTGGTAATGCGGATTGAAAACAAAATCCTTCAATGCTAATGCTGTGCAGGGGCTCTGAAGACTTCATGATTGTTTTTTTTTTGTGATTGTGAAGCTTGCAATACTATGAAGTTGCTTTGGGACGGTTTTCATCTGCTACTTATTCGTCACCATTATCACATCTTCGTTCCGTAACGATTCGAACGATTTGTATTCTGTGAAAAGCTTTTTCAATGCGTTGGAATAATTTATCTTTTATTCGTGGTGCATAAATTATGGATTCAGTTCATTTCAATTTTTTTACGGAGGAATATAAATTTATTGAGTAGAAATTAACTATGCTCAATGATTCACCTCATGATAGAGAATTGACATCTTAAAAGGTCACGAATGGATTGAGCATGGTTACATCTTTCAATTGGCCAACGTCAAAGTAATGTTTTGTAATAACACATCTGAATATATTCTTATATATTTAATTTCTTGTCTTTCTCATATAAAAAGGCTATGCAACCACTGTGAAAACCGACTTTTAAACCGACACATACCATTCCACTCAGCTCGGCGATATCGCAAACTGCTTGTGTGTGTATGAGCAAAAAATATGCATTTGATTTTCTCCGAGATAGCTAGACCGATTTTTCACACACTTAGATTCATATGAATGGTCTTATGGACCAATGGAACGCTATTCAGTTTTATCTCAAAACGTGCACTTAATTTTCTCGGAGCCCATAATTTCCCATAGAACGCTTTTAAATTTCATTCGGGTCCGACTTCCGGTTTCAGAGTTACAGGGTAACATGTGCAAAAATAAGTATTCCATGTTTTTGTAAATGACTAAACCGATTTTTACAAAATTATACTCAAATGAAAGGTCTAACATACTCGTGAAATAATGCTGACTTTTATTTGGATACTACTTCCGGTATCGATATTACATGTTCATGAGTAGAAAAATATTCATTTCAAGAGCGCATCTGTACATGACATGGTGAAAACGAAAAAAATCCTCTGAACTAGCCATATAAAACTTATGTTGTGTACGTCTTGTTAGTTATTGGCAAAAAAAATTGATTTAGAAGGTATCGGTGATTAGTTCCATGTTCCGGAAGTACCGGAAATAGTAGTTAAAAATCTCCGTCATTCAGAGTGACGAAGTAAAAAGGCTGAAAAAAGAAGACAGATTTCTTCTAAACTTGTCTCAAAACTGTTCCTATTTGAAAGTTATATCAGTTGCTTGCCAAACAACTCCAGTTCCCGGTTCCAAAAGCAAAAACTTCAAAACGGAGCTCATTTAATTTTTACAGTGATGACCGAATGGAATTTCAAATTTTCGACTTCATATACTGCTGTTGAATTTCATTAAGATCCTACTTCCGGTTTCGGAACTACAGGGTGAAGTGTTTTCAAAGTTTTTAACCATAATTTTGTTCGACATTGAAGAAATCGGGAGAAATTCTTCTAAAATTGGTTACAATTTGTTTTGGGTCCAAACAAACACTCTTGTTTTTATTCTAGATTCAATGGAAAGTTTTTCGAAAAATGCTATAGTAATATTTATGAGAGTATGAGTAACATGAGAAAGGAACCATCAAACCACTAGATGGAATAAAACAGGTTTTACCTTTTTTATAAATATAAAAAATAGATATAGAATTCACTCAAACTTTAGAAAAATTGATTGGTGTCGAGAAATGAAGTATTGTTTATCAGAGGCTCCAAAGTATAGTTTTACATTTTCCACCTTTTTACCTTTTCTTTTAATATAAAAATTAGGTTTCGAGTTCGCTTAAATTGTGGAAAACGAACTGAGCAAATGTCTGTATGTGTATGTGTGTGTGAAAAATGAAGATGCACGATTTTGACCAAACTAGTTGCAAATGCAAGGTCCAAAAAGAATAAACGCTTTATATTTTGTTTTTGGATCTGAGGATTACTTTCCGAGTTATACAAACTTTCATTCCAAAATTTGCCGTTTGTTGACAATATCTGTCACAATTGGGCTCGAAAACTTAAAATTTGTTCCAAATTTAGATACCTTATAGTAATACCCACGTAATTTGAATCGAAGATTGACGGAATCCGTCACCTATTCAAGGAGATATTGATATTTTTTTGTAGTCGATTTTTTCGCCGAATGACAATGAAATGACGCTTGGAATCATCAATACGATCATTTCTAAATGATTGCAACCCGATCAGATGGTAATAACAGAATTATAACAACTGGAGTAATTTATTTCAGAAATATTTTGTAACAAATTTTGAAATATTTTTGGCTGGTAAGCTGTTAAAATAACAAAAATCATAACAAAAAAGACTCGAGAACAAAATCGTAACAGATTTTGAAAAGTTTGTATCACAATTTTTATTGAATTTGATATAACTACAGAAGTCCGAAAGCAGAAATTTATAACAATAGTAGTAATAAATTAGATAGCAAATTTAACACAGAAAAACTATATTACAGCCATTTTTTATCATGTTTCAATCCAAAATTGTTGAATGTTTTCTTTTATTAAATGGATAATTTATTTAGTGATCTTTTAGTTCTTTGAAATTCTGATCATTATATTTCGATATGAAGCAACGGAAGAACTCATTTTTTTTTCCAATTAATGAACTTTATCATGAGTCTTGGAAATGAAAATAAAACATCATAACTGATTTTGTTATTATATTGTTATCATACGTTTTATTTTTCAACTGTTTTCATTTGTGAAATATCTCAAAATAACACAAATTGTTTTGCATATCAACTGTTGATATACTTGTGCTATGATTTTGTTATGTGCATCTGATCGGGAAGTGAACATAATTGTCCGACTGTGACGTGTTAAACCTTATAATGGCAATTTGGTATTGTCATTGAATTCAAGGTGATAACCCTTACATATGTGTATCGATAAAAAAAGGTATCATCTCACTGCTAGGCAGAGATGTCTATCTCCTCTGTGTGACGAAGAGCAAACAAAATTTCTCCCCTCGCACTGACAACTTCAACGAGAACTCTTCTCTTTCACATTTATACACCACTGTGGTGTAAAGTGTACACGCATCATGAGTGCGTTTGTTTATTTCCTTTTACCTCTTCCACTGAATCGCACCAAAGTGCTAGAGCATTAGCTAATAAATTCTCTGAGGTGGATGCAGATACTTTCACAGAGGTGTACACGTCGGTGAGCACTCTGCTGTATGGTTTGCGTAGATGAAGCGTGGACACGCAAAATCAGCAAAATAAAACAATTTATCGTAAAATTTTCGGTTTTCCTTACAAATTTTTCATAGCAAGGCCAGATCTACTCTCTATTAATTGAAGTTCACAGAAGTGTTCGCTCAACATCACGCGCCAGTGGTCACTTGGGTGTATTTAGACGAGAGCGCGTGTGAGCGATTCATGCGAAGAGAATGTGTTTCACTCGCGCCAGCTGCTTTAACCACAAGCACACACTCAAATGCTGTTTATTCGACACTGAGAAGAAGTGCGCTTTCCGCTTTGTGCGGTGCTTCGTTTTTTTCATCCTCGGTGTGGCAAAAATCTGACTCTAGCGTGTATCTCTCTGGTGAAATGCCATCTCTGCTGCTAGGTACATTAAGCACGTTTCTTCGTGGTTAGAGTTACATTATGAGAACTTACTCAACCACTTTGTTTAAGATAACTTTACAACGCCGGTTGTATTGATCCGTCTTTGTTTGCAGATATCTAATATAAAAATCGTACCACGGTTTCTAATAAAAGTATTTACAAGTTTTTTTTCACGAAGTTTTTTTGAGTGGTTTTTTGAATACAAAATCGAACCCGGAGCAATGAACGCAAAACTATTTAGAGAACACGTTGTTTTGAAAGTTGTTCTTCAAAAACGCAATATTTTAATTACTAAAGGGATTTGGATTTTTTTATTATTTTTGTGTTCGCACCACACTTCCCCACACCATTTGAAAGCACGCACCATTTTGATATTTAACAGAATAGTATTGAAAATATTGATTGAAGTAAAATAATCCCAAAATGCAGGAATGAAACGTATTTATTACGTTCATCATACGATTTCGTTTCGTTCTTAGTTGAATTTTTTTCATAATTTAAGACACAACGCCTGAATTTAAGTTGAAAAGAATACCATAGTTATAAATCCGAGAAAGTTTAATCATGATTCATTATCATAACATACCCTTTTTCCCCAAATCATGACTTCTTCTACCCGGGTATGCTTTGATTGGAGTGTTTACCATATTAAAGGTATTAGATGATTTTTTCTATTGACTAGACCATTCAAAAATACACAAGTCACATTCCGTTGCAATAATAGCATCATAATTGTCAACCTCAGTGAAAAGGTCGAGTTTCGTTCCGTGTAAATATGCGGGATCAGTGCGCTGTGTAGTGTATTACAAGTTATTAATACCAGGTAAAAAGATTAATAAGGATTGCTACCGACAACAAATTATCGATATAAATTATGCGTTGATCGAAAATCGATTGGAATGGGTCGGAAAACATGGTAAAGCTATCTTGCAATATGACAACGTAGTCCCATATCGCTAACCTAATGGAAGACACATAAAAATTTGGAAATATCTGCGCATTCACTGTACTTTACAGATCTCACTCCGTAAAAACGCCTTGGTATTACACTTCTTTTGTGGAATTTTACTGACACTAAGAGTCCTTTCAAGTCGGGACTCGAGAACATACGACAACTGGCTTGTCAGACCACCATCCTATGCATTGAACCGCCAACCCGGGTAGGTTTCACTCCTTTCACTTGCAATGTAGAGTTCCACTAATTTTGAAAAAGTCGAAAAATGGCTCGTCGAATCTTTTGCTTTTTTTAAGATTCTCCTGATAAGTGTTTTTTATTTGAAAAATAAAACGATAAATTTCAACTAATCCCTTGGTACATTACTTCATGAACCGGGACGCATAAAAAAACGAACATCCTCTCTTAATATCTATTTTTCCGGTGCTACTGTACTAACCGTTGAACTGAAAAAAAAATCGCCTTACATCAAGCTGTTGTGCCATTCACATTTATTTATATAAAAAAGGTCATCACTAACCGCTGTTCCTCATTCTGTCCCTATGCTAGGCGCGGGCTGAATCCATGCTGAGAACAATTTTCGCATAACATTCCGACCTTTATCATGCACAGGAAAGCTCTAGAGTAATTATGAGATTAACGTTACACCTGTTCTATGACAGCTACTCCTCCCGCAATTTTACATATGTAATCTTTCAGTCGGTGCTTAGAACAAATTGTAGCAGTAACGAATTTGCTTCTATAAGCTTGTATGTCCGGATTTCGTTTTAGAATTTCACCTATCACCTATCTAATCGTTCCGAAGTTTCGTGCTCAAATGCATAACGTGGCCGAATATCAACCGACCGGCAAGTTGAATTATGTTACACCACTGAAAATGGTGCAGTTCCGATTTCAAATGCCGCCATCGACATACCGGTTTTGGAAAGTGCAATTGGATTCCACAGCCGACAGGCGGCCCGAAGCCACATTCACAAATGTAGGCGTGTTGATTCCTGCATACTGACGACGGCGTAGCCGCAAGCAAGTACACGGTGAACAGAATGAAAGTGCATTTGCTTGAATGAAGTTTACACAAATATCACCAAGGTACAAAAATTGAAAAAAAAACTGCATTAGCCATAATTTTCCAGTGGGAGAGAAATAGCTGCACAAAGATTGCTGTTTGATTGTTATGCGGTTGCACGCGAGAAGTAATTACAACCACCTAAAGACCGCCGGCTTCTGTGGCGCACAACGGGCACAGCGATACAAAGGTATCATGAATAGTACAAAAATACCATACATATTGCGATGCTGGTAGCATAATGTTCAGGTAGTAATTTGTGTAATGGATAATACGTATAAGAAAAGTAACTTTCCAAGGTAATAAAATTCACTATACAGATCTTTTTTTTTTATATATTTTCCTAAAATCAAGGCTACTTAGAATGGTGACTGACGTTGAGAAATGAGATCGAGATCAACAAAATCAGCATTACTACTTCTTTCAGTATCTTTTTAAGATACTGAATTCAAACATGCCCTTTATAACGAAATCTGCTCTTATTCACCTAGTGGTGTATTAATGCCATGTTGGTGCCAACATACATGATTCTCGAAAGACAACAAAAAAGTTTTTTTTGACATTAAATAGCATAACCAACTAATTGAAACAAAATTCGAAACACAATCCATCCTGTGATTCCCTATCCGAAAGTCGTATGCGCATAAAATTCAATAGTAGTCTATGAAACCATAAGACTTTTCATGCCAATATCAGAGTTTTTGAGCTTTTGATCAGTATTTCCGATACTTTCAGAGCCGGAATCCGGGGATCAGCAACGGTTTGAAATTTCGCACATTCATCACCCCACAATTCCAGAACCGGAAGTCTTATCCGGACAAATTTAAGGAATTCCGAATTAGACTTTCGTTTGAATTTAAATTTCACTTTCCGTTATTTTCGGGGACCGGTATAGCCGATGTTGTTTTGTGTTATTAGCAACTAACATGACCTACAAATTAAAAAAGTCTTTTCAATTAAATTTTGGAAATGCATTAAATTTGGAAAAGCATTGTTCGGGAGCTTTTTGGCTGGCGTGTTATACCTAATTTTCTTATGCAGGTTTTAGATTTGGTTTTCCATGACAGGATCTCGAATAACTGATACCGATGAACATTCATGAACGTGATAGCAATATTTAGAATTTTGAGGTTTTAGAACTGATAGATGCCCAGATTCAGTTAAGAATTTATGTGAATGTATTAGAGTAACAGAGGTATTTTGGCCACTACATATATTTTGGCCCACCTAACAAACTTTATCGATTTCATCGGATTTTATCGATGTTAAGTAACTCATGTTGCATCAATTTGAAGCTAATCACATTAAAGTTTGTTAGGTGGGTCAAAATATATGAAGTGGCCAAAATACCTCTGTTACCCTATTCATACCTAATATGTTAAATCATGAAATAATCTTTTAAACTCTGAGACACGATGTACTTCATTTTTAATACATCCAGAAACATGTGGACCACAATATATGATTAGTGACCAAAACACCTTCGGTACCCTACTATGTTAGACATTGAACAGCTTAATTGATCGAAAAGTATGTAGTTTTTGTTGGAAAACTACAACAGTTGAGTACAAGGGTTAGATTGCAATAATAATTTACATTTGATGCCTTCGATGGTTAATGGATCCTAAGTCTATTCTACTATTAGTTGCACTTGAGAAAACTTCCGAGTTGACATGAAATTACTCACCCTCATTCATGCTATAAGGTACGTCCCGAATGATCGAATAAATTAATAAGAAAAACACACAAGGAATTACAGACTGAAACCAAACAGGAGCCTACGATTACAATCAATTTTTCTATAGGGTGTGGTTACAACGCTTCGCACTTTCCATACCGGACGAACTAGGCTATGGTGCCCAAATGAACACTAGTAATGAAGGAGGAAACCGGCCTATCATTGATAGGTTCCCTCCAGCATGTAACCCAAGCGGAAGATTCCTTCACGGTTATCAATTTGCAACGAAAGATATGAATATCTTCTATTGCAAGTTCGCCAGAGAGTTTGTCACTTGGGCAGGAAGTGTGTGCTTCACCCGGTAACCAGTCAATCATTGAGTCGTGCGTCTGTATCATATTGGTATTTTGTCATCGTACAAACTGCTTCTGTGTCTTAAATGTCCTCGTCGATAAACTTTGGAAAATTTCACAGTGTATCCGCTTCGGTCTTGGCCCTGCTTTCCTATATAGTGTTTTATGTCTGATGCAGTACTTACGATTATTACTTTAAAGTTCCTAAATCAATGTAGATATGTTTGGTCTTCTAACACTATCCATTCTAATCTACTCTGATTGTTTCTATCTTTGTCGATGTTACGTTACGTTTCCTTTTACTCCATTGCATTGCTTTTTTTTGACTATGCCGGAGAAACCTGTTAATATCTCAAGCTGATTGATTATCAAAAATAAAGGAATAATAATAATAATAATAATAATAATAATAATAATAATAATAATAATTAAATAATGTAAGGATGCACATTCAACACTAGATTGTATAGGAAAGTCACAATATGTACACAATGGAAGGATTGCTTAAAATTCTTTATTTAACGATATATGCACTAAGGCACACTGCACTAGCTTTTAGTTATTCTGGTACAGTTTTTTCAAAGAGAATCCAATCATTTTGACTGCTTTTGATCAATTTAGGTCTCTATTAAGTTTTGGGCTCTCTAGTGTTGAGCACGCATCCAGGGAACAACAACTACATGTATTTCGTAAAGAAATACTAGGTGTGATTGTATGAAATGGTCCACGTGAACCGTTCTCTTCCAGAAACACACATTACTCACTGGTGCCCAATTCCAGGCATAAGAATACTCGAAACCATCTAATAACCTATTGTCAATTTCAAGCATTATTAGTCCTGTCCACTCCGTGATTGATCCAGATAACATAATAATTTTCATTTTTTACATTTATAAGTGAACGATCGATCTCGGTATGAACCGACCTTGTCAATAGAAATATAAATTAGCTCCCATCCCCATCCACTAACCGCCCTGTAGCTCATCATCCAAAGCCTAGGGAATAAATTTTTCTATAGTTGTTGAAACGAAAATGCTCTGCATAAGTCAGCTTTATACCAACAATTACACATTAAATGATGCACAGCAGAAAACACCGATAGGTGACGTAATTTCATTTGATTCGTTAAAATCCGTTGTCTAGCAATCCGGATAATCGATTTTACACGCATTCATCACGTACTATAGCCACAGGTAGGATAGTCGACAAATGATGCAAAGAGTATCAAAACCAAACAGTGACTTCATAATTGTTTAATGCAATTAGCTACCCTTCAGTAAAATAGTCTGAAAAGAAGACAGGAATTGTTGTCACCCCTTGCACATTCCTGGCGTTTGTGCTTAGGCTGTTTTTATTCTACACATGCGACCAGCTGACCGAGGATTACATCTGTCATAGAAACTGTGATGGCTTGGAATAGAGCCACACAAGAAAATGCACACTTAAAATACTTTCAAAATAGTAGCACTTATTCCTAGTACGCATATAGAAATTTTACTTGTTTTCGAAACATGTTTTTTTTATTATGAGGTGAATGAAATGAAGCTTCGCTTTAAATTCAAACATATTAATTACAATGCCAACTTAAGAGACATTTCAATTCTAATACCAACTTTAAAGACATTGTTTAACCGCGAAAAACATTTCCTGATTTAAGTACATTTACAATGGATATGATCATTACCACAATCTAGAAATAGTCTTTTATGTTTCCAGTATTTGAAGATCGCCTGAATTTACAAAGCTACAGTGGAAAAATGAAACCAGTATTTTATTCGATCGGAAATGTTTTTTTTTTGTTTTTCAAGATATTCCCCCTAGATGATCAATACACTTTTGCATACGCTTGAACCAATTTTCATAACATTTTTTCCATTCTTCTTGAGTCATCCCATGGTTTTTGAACGCTTCAACAGCTTCTTCAGTTCATTCTTCACGGAAGGGAACAAATAGAAGTCGTTAGGTGCCAAGTCAGGACTATACGGCGGGTTGCCTATCAATTCGACGTTTTGTGTGAGAGCTTGCATTATCGTGATGAAGAATGATTTTGGGTCTTGCGTTTATTTTCCCTATTTCACGAAAAAACTTCTGGCAAATAAATGGTTGTATACCAATTAGAATTAACGGTCTTACGATCCATAATAGCAACGGTAGCGATATGTTCGTTTATGCTGAAAAAAAAAAACAAGCCACCATTTTCTTCGAAATGCTTCGAGGGCAAACAACTTTTGTTGGATTTGTTTCTTCTTGGAACACCCGTACAGTCGACTGCAGTTTAGTTATGGGCTCATATGAGTAAATCCATGTTTCGTCACATGTGTAGATGTTATACACCACGCTTGAATTTTCTCAGCATTTATTTGTATGACATCGACACGAGTCTTTTTGGAGCGATTGTCATATTATGTGGAATTCAACGTGAACAAATTTCTTTTTACGAATAAATGTTCATGCAAAATAACATATAAGCGTTTCACACTAATGCCCAAGGCTGCCTCCATTTCACGGTATGTATGGCGATCTTCCATTATCAGTTTTTTACAGCATCGATGTTTTTGGCAAAACAACTAGCGCTCAAATGACAGAATGTTCTGAAGATGGTAATGATTAAAAATGTCAAACTTCATGATGGAAACGTCCTGTCTTAACAATCGATGAACACGGTAAACCTAGAGTGCCTATAACCAGAGTGACGACATCTCATCCGTAATTTTGGCAACAATTCAAAACATTCCATTAGCTTTACATTGAACTGACAGGTCGTTTGCTCGTTTGGAACTGGGAGCTGTCATTCCAAACGAACAGCTGTCGCCACTCTGATTATAGTCACTCTAGGTAAACCTATTGAGTTATATTGAGTATTCTATACTGAAAGCTGCGTTTGATCGGATAGAGTACAGCAGAAAAACAATCGCGGTAAGCGTGTGCGTCGAACGCGAAAGATTTGCTCTTTCTTATAGAAAATGTAATAGATGAAGTCCTTATGATTTTAATTATGTGGCGATTCTTTGCTAAGGAGAAGTAATTTTTATTTATTTTTCGAATTTAAATGAGTGATTCAAAGAAAAATTACAGAACCTAGGTTGTATTTAGTTAGACTGACTCATGAAATCTCTTTATTATTATCGATCTTCTATGTGTTTATTTGATGATTACCGAAATATAATGATCATGGAGATTGAAATCTCAATTTGATAGGAATAGTGAAATTGTACTGATTTTTATTTCATTTTCTTGTACTTTAGGGTGAAAACAAACTTTTCGTCGCTTTCAAATGACTACTAATAGAGTGGAATAGAATAGATTCTTTTAAAGCGATTCAATTAATTTCACTGACCGCAACCTTCCATTCTTAGTTTCATCTTATTCCACGGTCGCTTAGAGTGAATCCTAGACCTCATATGTTATCTACCCAAATCTTTAACTCGGGTGTCGCGCACCTACGAAAGAGAATAATGAGTCGTCGTCCTTCTGGAAAGTAGGTAAACAACAACATTTCCTTTCCTCCTTCTGTTTGAGTTGGAATGGTATCAATTCTCTATACTATCTCCTAAGTAACGCCGAGTACTATGTGAGCTGTATGGCTTATACACTCTTCTCCATTCACGAATAAATCTGGACAGTAACTAAGGTCCACTACTGTTATTCTTCAGAGCGGTATACCTATATGATTCGACTAGCAAATCGATGGCCAAACGCTTGAAAGTTGAACTTGTCAATGGTTTCTATGTTCTGTTGGATTCAATCGACAAGCTGCAATCTTTTAACTTCCAAAGCCACACGACAACTCGCTATTATAGCGACAATTAGTCTAGACTTTAATTATCCTTATTGTCTGAAACTGTTGTACTGCTTATTGGTGCGTCAGCTACTTGATAATATATGTTTTACCTCGAGTCCTTACCAATTCGTTAGAAATTTGCGATAAAGTAGAACCAGATAACTGTCTTGTAGCCGGTATTTATAGTCGCATTGCACGAGAGGGCTTGATGACAAATCGGCGATTTTCTTTGAAAAGATTTATCAGCCAATTTTAAAACTACATATTTATGGATTGCCGAAAATATTTCAGAACTTTACCTATTGATACCAAATTATTGGATGCAGTAGAGTTCCTAAATTCCAGGTAGACCTTTCGTTTCCACAAAAACCTTGGAGAAATTTTCCTGTGACATGCAGTAATACTAGCGGAAATTCAATAATACGCCAGTTCGATCGGTTGTATTGACTGTTCGCGAATATTGTCGAAACTATCATCGTTTAGTCTCAATGTATCGGGCAACGGTCAACAGGAATCCTATCCACGACGCTCAAACGAAACGTGTCGGCTAGTGTTCTGACGATCGATATAATTGGATTTAAGGATACTTTGTTTTCTCGGAAGTACTTAAAAAAAATGATTGGTAATTCTTTGTTTCCCGACCAAATGAGTGTATGCGCCATACAGCGAACAGAACCAATTGGGTTGGTAATTTTGGTAAACGGAAATTCTAACAGAAGATTTTCTATTCTATTAAGAGTGTAGAAAAGGTGATTCAATCCATTGAATCAATTCAGATAGTGCCACCATTATTATTCCGCTATCAAGTCTTATGGTAAATAAACAAATTTGTTATCGCTAAGAAATTTCAAAACCGTGCAACTTTTTTTTACATGCTATGAAAATCTCTTTATCATGCGATGTAGCCATAAACTCTCAATAAGTCAAGACACACAAATCGAAATATGATACCAAATCTCCCAAACGTCTTCACCGGATGAACGGTAGGAAACAAAATATGTTTTTTAAGATCAGTTCAAAAGGGGAGCGGGTCATTTCGGCGAAAATCGTTTCGCCGAAAGCCATTTTCTGAAAGTCGTTTCACCGAATGCCATTTCGTCGAATAGATCATTTCGCCGAAAGTCGTTTCGCCGAAAGCCATTTTCCGAAAGTCGTTTCGCCGAATGCCATTTCGCCGAATAGGTCATTTCGCCGAAAGTCGTTTCGCCGGAAGGGTCATTTCGTTGAATGGGTCATGGCATTCGGCGGAATGGAATTCGGCGAAATGGCCCATTCGGCGAAATGTCATTCGGTGAAATGTCATTCGGCGAAATGGCTCTCGGCGAAACGGCTTTCGGCGAAATGATCCTGATCCGTTCAAAAGATCAAGAAAAGAGTTTGTACGTTCGAGTTCAGCCTCAATGATATATTTTTCGCAAATTTTTTCTTTCGATATTTTAATCATTTACTATTCCCGAGGCCTTTTTTCGTTGAGTAAAGTTATACTGACGATGGTTTCACGTCATAAGAAATAATTTTAAAAACTCTCACTGGGTTAGCGGAATTTCGAAGCAAATTAAATGAATGTAAACAACTCTTCCCCCCTTCGGTGAAGAACAATCGATTAAAATGTTACAAAGATTACTCACACCGAAGAGTGATAGAAATGTGTTGAAATTTTGAGGTGGATAAAAAAATAAGATTATTCCAAGAAGAAATTTCAAATAAATGTAGGCAATGATTTTACGCAAATCTCTCATTAGGATTGAAATATAATCGAAAACTCTATTCCATATGATAAATGATTATGTTATTCAATTACAGTAGCACTTTCACGTAATATCTTCAGAATTATCAGAAGAAGGTTTAAGGTTTTGATGAATGTTTTTGCTTTATTTACATAAAGTGCAAATCAAAAGGACGAAAGAAGTGAGAAGGTAAGAGGAATCTCCATTGTGCCTTACTTTCACCGTCAACAGATGAATTATTGAAACTCTTTGATCGACAGCTATACGTTGACTTCAGTAAAGGAATTGCGCGTCGGTGCAATAAGTGTTTTGCAAGAAGCAATAACTGTACGTGTGCTTAGAGGTTTCTGTTGAAGCGCTAGGTGGCGTCATCAGCTCGACATAAATTTCAAATTGATGAGTCGAAGACGAAATTGAAAAATAAGAAAACAGTCATGTGCACTTAGCACTAACCGGTACTAATGCGGTACCAAAACTCCTAAATAACTCTTTCTATTGACGGCCAGAAAGTCGTCCCTAAGTTTCTTTCTTACATTACTTTAGTACACTTTTAGAATCTTTATAAATGCACATACAAGGAGCGTCACGATTCACTTATATTTACAGTTCAAAGCATGTAAAAATAAGTCATATCAGTAACTTCACAGTTATTTTGGCTGAAGATTACATCGATGCAGACGCAAAATTTAGTTTTACATGTTAGTATATGTAATATTGTGTCATCACCGAAGAAATTACGGCATGCTTGAATTCACGCCAAGCGCAAATTTCATTTTTTTTAAGTGTGGGGACATGGCACGTCGGCTTAAAAAGCATTTTACAAGAAGCTTTAAATGTTCGTCTTCTTAGCGGTTTATTTAAACGACTAATGGACTAATGAGTCGAAGACGAAACGTGAAAATAAGAAAACAGTAATATGCACAAACCGGTACCCATGCGGCACCAAAAGCCTTAAATGATTGTCTGAATAGTTGGCCTTAAATTATTGTCTAAATAGTTGGCCTTGAATGATTGTCTGAATAGTTGGAGTCAGAGTGATACCGGACACTTTACTACAGTAACACAATTATCCTTTTTTTCCAGCTGGAACTTATAAATAAGCAGCAATACCTGTCATTGCATTATGAATAAGAAAACATCCTTTTATCCATCCCATAACTGGGGTAAACTTTCAACCCGGTTATCATATGAAAATGTATTTTAGTCACGATAGGTCACGTAGCAAGGTTAAAACTTTTCTATGCAAGACAAATCTACATCCACATCGAACTAAACTAACAGAATTCTTGCATGTAGGCAATTGCACCATTTTATTTTCCAATTTTTCTTCCTTGCAGCCAATTCCAAACGCGGATTTCATAGTGCCAGTAGAGATCGACGGAACCGTGCATCAGGTGTATGTCCTGAAACGACCGCACGTCGATGAGTTCCTGAAAAAGATGGGCGAACTGTACGAGTGTGTGCTGTTTACAGCGTCACTGGCCAAGTACGCCGACCCGGTGGCGGACCTGTTGGATCAGTAAGTCATTATGCTTGATTTTCGCTCTATCTCACCATACGATACTTCCGGTGAAACCTGAATAATTTTTTCAACAACTATTTGCAGGTGGAACGTGTTTCGGGCGCGATTATTCCGCGAATCGTGCGTTTATCACATGGGGAACTATGTGAAGGATCTGAACAAATTAGGGAGAGATTTACAAAAGATAGTTATTGTTGACAATTCACCTGCTAGTTATATTTTCCATCCGGACAATGCTGTAAGTATGACCTTTCGAGAATAGTAGCACGACGTATTATTAGTCACCCTTGTTGGATGACTCATTTCGAAGATGTACGAAAGCAGAAGGGTGCTATTCCAGCTGCAACCCTCTATCAATTTCTATAACTATTGGAAGAGAGTAGAGATGGGCAATTCGTTCGCGAACGGTTCAAAAGAACTAGCTCTTTTGAAAGAATGAATGAGCAGTAGTTCTTTTTTCGAGAACGGTAGTTCCTCAGTTCAAAGTCGTGGGACCTTTTTTTTTTGCTCGCTTAACCTTTTTTCGAGAACGGTAGTTCTGTAATAAGAAAGCTGAATCACGAAAGCTCAGTTCTAATTCGTGGGACCTTTTTTTAGGTTAGGCGATCTAACAACACTAAGTTCTCATTTAGTCTGTGAACAAACAAACCAACTATGAAACGAACGAACGAACGGCTCTGAAGAATTAGTTCTTTCAATAGAACTTTGCATCACTGAACGGTTCTTTGAAATGAACTGTTTTGCCCATCTCTAGAAGAGAGCTTTTCCTCACATCATTTAATTTCCATTTGGCCATACATTCCGGAAAACAAACGGAAGTATCTACCATTTGTTCGCATAGATTCCATAATACTGCACGGAAAGACCGAAATCAGCATTTTGGCAAAAAAATTAGTTGATTTTCTGATTTTAGTTAGTTATTTTTTGAGACAACTAAAAAAATCTTACTTTTGCTAGTTTAGATTTTCTAATTCTAGTTCCCTTAATAATAATAAAAAATTTGTTGAAATGGCTATTTTTTTAGTTGAATTCACCAATTAAACGTCCTGTCATTTCTTAGCTAAGGCACACTTCATATCCATTCAACTAATTTTTTAGTTGAATTAGAGAAATAAAACGTTGTTTTCAACCAACATAAATGGTTGAGTTGGTTTCTGCAATTGGCAGCTATATGGCGCTCTGTCACCGAAAAAACGTTAACACCATAATGACTACTAGCCACTAGATGGCACACTACTATCGAAAAAAATTTCAGTCGCGGTTATCTTTTCTATATTGGCAGGTATAAATACGATGTTTTATTGGAGAAAAAGACATAAGCGAAACATAAACTTCTTTTTGAAAATTTTACTTCTAAATCGCTGTTTTCTTCATTCGACGTCGCGAAATCGACTCTCTCACTGAAAACTTTGAGCACTCGGAAAACAAAAACCGAATACAAGTAGTACACCGGACGGCGTAGCCCGGAATGTTAGAAGATACAAAAAACATCATTTGACTTGTACAATTAGAGTGCAACATTCGAAACTCACTTCACTGTTCCGCGTAAAAATATTATTACCCACAATCGCCTCAAATGCGTACAAATTCTGAATAAATATACTTTCCACTAACAGTTTACGTCTTTTTTACATATCGGTTTAGAAATTTATATATGGATATATCGTAACACATGCGAAAAACATCTAAACAATTTGCAAGCAGTTTCAACAAGACTGTCCAGTTTGGCTTTTTGAAGGATTGTTTTGCTTTGACACTTCTCATGAGTTTTTGGCTAATAAACTTGTTAATAAAAACAAATTCATTTTTGTTTTATTTGTGCTGTCCTTCAATAATGACGGTGATAGATAAATAGAAACAAATTTTCTGATTTTAATAACGAAATTAGTTGTCAATGAGAATTTCGTGTTGGATTGAAATATTGCTGGTTTGTGTCCAGAATATTCGCCAACTAAACACATTCTCTAAAAATAAGAGTTTTTTTCAGCAAAGTAAATCCTCAATTTTAACTAATTTTATAGTTATTTTGGAAATTTTTTGGTTAAAATCAACTAATTCAAAAACAGTAATACGAATTAGGAGCAGAGCTGATTTCGGTCGTTCCGTGTGCATAAGAAAAATAACACCATGCAACACTAACATTCAATTGCTAGTGGCAGATATATACTGTAACTAAATCTTTCATTCTTATGAATCCTTTCTCATTGTGCAGCGAGAAATCGAATGTTTGTATTGTCAAAGGCCGCAGTTATCTATACGAATCTTTCAATTGATGGTAGGAACGTGATAACACACGGCATGTAGTCTGAGTAGGGTGGTTCATCGCTCGATAGATGACTATCGACATGAGACAGTACGATTGCTAATGTTTTTTAGGCAGTCGTTTTAAGTATGAAAACTTATGCTTAGTCTGAAATAAAGTCACGAAGTAGTTTTTGGTACTGATTGAAACTACTGATACTGCTGAGGTGGTCTAATGCTCATAGCAAAAAAAAAACGGCTGTTAAAATCCAGACACGACAGGTCGTAAAACGTCCTTCGCATAAAGTGTTTGTGCGGTGGGGTGATTTCTGATTGTTTTTTGCCTTTCTCTATAGTTTTTTCTTTACTGTAACTTTTTCCTTCCGGGTTTGGACGACGCCAGTAGTGACAGAAATGACTGAAGGCAAATTGTTAGGGCATTGGACGGTACTTATTTCTAATGCTCCATTAAATGCAGTTTCATGATGATTTCAATTTTATAACTAATATGTGTTTGCCACTAGTTCATAAACACAAACTTTTTTTTTTGCCAAAAATCGATTTCATGCATCTATGTAATCTCCTCCAAGAGCAATACAATCATTCCATCGCTTCTCTAACTACTCGATGCCGGTTTTGTACTAAGATTTGTCATTTATCTCAAAATAGGCTTCACTTGCAGCAATTGCTTTTTTAATTTGAGTATCGTTTTGAAATCGGTGAATAGCCAGTAGTCACTGGGGGCCAGATCACGACTATACGGTGAACGAGGAAGCAATTCGAAGTGTAATTCGTCCAATTTAACCATCGTTGTGAATCAATTAATCGACTTGGCGAAACAGTGGTTTTCTTCGACATGCGAGGTCGCTTCCCTTGAATTTTGAATTCAAATGATGCTATGCTCTATTTGCTATTGATTGTTCGTTCTCGAGATAGTTGATGAACATTACACCCAAAATGCATCTCAAAATACAGAAACCATAACCTGCTCAGCTGACTGTAGTGCCTCCGGACGTTCGGACCTGGTTCACCAACTTCAGTCCACGCAGATGATGATCGTTTTGAATCCGGAATGAAGTGATGGATCCATGTATCATCCATTGTTACATATCACTGTAAAAAATATGACCGACGCGACCAAACATTGCTCTGAATTCATTAACATGATGTTGTTTTGATTGATGCGGCACCCACTTTTTAAAGAGTTTTCTCATGGTAAAATATTTTTTTTGTTTCGATTCTAGAGGTTTTAACCTTAAGGTCATTCACCTCTTCGGGCCAGAAACACTCTCTGACCATATGTGCGGGATTGTGAACCGAACACCTGGCTGCACGAAAGGCGTCGACTAACCCATCACGCTATACCCGTCCCCAGGAATCAGAACAAATCGGCTCAGATGGCACGTTCGAGTAACTAGTTTAACGAGAGTAACTAGTGGGAATTTATCTAAAAGGACTGAAACAATTCCTAGGTTGATCGAAACTTTTCTTTTTGTTCCTGAACTAAAATTTTGAAAGTTTTGTTCGGGTGGTTTAAGCCCTAAAAACATGATTAGGTAGGAAGTAAAAACTTGTGAGTTTCGTGCCGAAAACTAAAGATAAAGAATATTGTTCCTGATAAAGTCGGTACTAAATAATGCTGAATTAATGCTGGAAGATCGAAATATTCTTAATTTCTTCCATTGTTCACTGCAATGCAATTATATACAAGTATCAGTTTTTGGTTTCAACAATTTATCGAACAGGCCCGTGGCACTTTTCATCGTGCAAACCATGCTATATGAAGCTATTAAAACTTAACGAAACTTTAGGTACAGGGTGCTCCTTATTTTATGTCGGTATGTAAACGCTGAATAATTTTCTCATTTACCAACCGAACGATTGCATCAAATATGTTTTGGAAACGTCAATTTAGTACAATTTTTGCTATGGATCGCTTCACCCCGAATCAACGCGCTGAAATAGTGACATTTACATCGAAAATAGTTGTTCCATAGTCCATTTCTCAAAGTTATTCAATGTATACATACCGACATAGAAGATGGAGCACCCTGTAGTTATAGAAACTGAAAGACTACATAAATTTTAACGAATTCATTTTTCTTTCTTTTCGAATAGGTGCCAGTGAAATCGTGGTTCGACGATGTAAGCGATTCGGAGCTGTTAGATCTAATACCGCTGTTCGAGAAGCTAAGCAAAGTGGACTCTGTATATACTGTATTATGCAATTCCAGCTCACAGTCCCAGCTGCAGTCGCTGTCTCAACAGCACTTGCTCAGCCAGCAGCAATCGCCACAGAATCAGCTGAGCTCGACCGATGCTAACAACACGTAACATTGGCAACAAATGTTTATCAATATTGTATGATTAATGCAAACAGTTTTTATCAGTTGTTTATTTTTTCCTTTTTAAATCGTTTTAAATTAACTAGAAGTTCTAGTTTATTAAACTTATGAAATCCTTAGGCATGCATGGATTGTAATGAGAAACTTAGATTATACAATACACACACCACAATCATAACAAATACACAGAGCGATAATTCGAATCGGGAAACTAATTTATACACACGAAAATAATTGTATATTGCTTTTGAGATATAAAAAATATTTGTTATTTATACTAAAACCAACAAAAAACACGACTTTAGTAAATATGCATGTAAATCGAATTACGCTTTCAACTAGGTACAGTTTTACGGCGTCTTACTCCTTACTGTCTTTCGTGGGATTATCTAATTCATTAACAGGAACGGTTACTATAATTCTTACAATTTGATGCCCATATAATCGACCAACCGCGAACCATCTCGCATTGTAGACAAATGAAGAATCATGTGTGTTCAACGTTCCTAGGGATCGGATAAATTAGGGACTCAATGTATATCATCGTACATATCACCACAACTTATCCAAGCATAATCAAAGTGGCGAAACGATCAAATCGACTGTAGGAAAATTGAATACAATGGGAGATGGTTTCATCAGTATGTTATGGACCAAGTCTGGTTGTTGGCATTGAACGGTGGTCACAAGTTATTTGAAAAAGAAAACGTGACCAAGTAAAATTCTCTTTTGATAGGCTGAAGTTAACCTCCTTCGGTAGTCTTTCAATTAGGATAAACTGGCGTACACTTAAATTGTATTGAAATTATTCGATTGACGTATTACTTCTTGAAAATCATGTCTCGCAGTCTCGCAACCAATATTTAAATGCATCGGGAACAACAGAAACGACCTTAGTGAAAATTCTCCACCGCGGCGTTAGTGACTTTCTGACGTGAGCCGAATTTAATTTTGATTGGGCATCTTTTGAAGTTTGAGAATAGATAACAGGGAGCCAAATCGGACGAATGAGGTGGATGGGAAAGCAGTCGTCTTGTAAACATAGTTATATTTTCTCGTCATGTGAAGCCGCTCCGCAGCGATTTCAGTCTTCAATCATTACAATAATATGCAGTATTACTCGCTATTGATGATTTTCGGGGCACTCCACGGAAAGTATCATCGACAATCTCAGAAAACCGACACAATGACCTTTCCGTCCCATTGAGCTACTCTAGGTCGAGTCAGAGCACGGCTTTCTCATTTACCAATCGATATCCAATTCCGCAACAGCACGGCAGAACCCGATTCCGAAGTGCGCTCGCGTTCATGTTTTTTTTTGCGCGGCACCTAGCGACAGGATATACTTTTTATCTATAAAATCACAAAATAAGTCGTGTGCGCTCAGTACTAATCCTACTGGCATCTGCAAGCTCGAATACCTTCATTTTCCGATCGACCAAAACCATTGCATGTATTTTTTGACATTGTCCTGTGGTAATCTCATCGAAGGGCTTGCCACTGTGGATTTGATCGGCAGTGGAGTTTCGGCCATCACGAAGCTCTAAAAACCAATATTTCATGGTGTAATTTGAACTTTTATTTTGTTTCTTTTGCCGTTTGCCTATAGAAAATTAATGTTTCATGAGAGAACGAAAATCAATTTTATTTTATTTTATCAATTGTGCGAATTATGATAGGGTGTTCTGCAAGCAGCTGTTACGATTCGTGGTTCATACTCCGTTCCCACGTTCCGTTTCTCATCTGCTCTTTGGTGCAGGTTAACAACCGGCTGGATAACATTAGTTACGAAATACGACTCGGAATATTCGGCAACAACCTACATTCAGATGTCAATTAGGTCTTACACGAAAGTGACATAAATTCACAATACAGTGGCGTACCATCGTTTGTTTAGTGAGCAAAATAAATCGGTTGAACTTCATCTCCGGAAAGATGACTGGATTGACCAAAACAAAAAAAAAGGTCCCAAGGATTAGTTTGCCGCCCCCCTAAAAACGTTGTGCCCGGGGCGAGTGCCCCCTTCGTCCCCCTAGATACGCCACTGTGTCAACATGAACTGAACTGAACGTCACTTGACTGCTATTATTGCGTGTCATTGAAAATGTTAATAAACCACTGGTAGCTGTCAAATATGAACTATTGTTCATCTTGTACAACCTAATATTTGCCTAAATTTGTACACGATATTCGAAGGAAAATACTGCATTTTCTTTTCGATTACCATCTTCATACCAACAGTTTCGAATAATATCTATATCGACCCCGAATGCAAGAAGTTTCAGTTATACGTTCTTATTTTCGTACAGTGTTTTCAACATCTTTCTTCTTTATTTCACATTTATCTTGCAAAAGTATGAATTTATGATGTTTCGAGACTCTAACTAAATGATACCTGGTTTGTATGTAAAAATATATTTTTGAACTCGTTTGTGATGTGTTTCCGCAGCATAGATTAAAGCGTTAAATCGATTGAAATTATACAAAGTTGTACGCCAGTAGAACCTCACGAACATTAAAGGAATTGAGTAAAGCGAATAGACCGATCTAGGATATCTGTAGGTAGCTTTATCAAAAACTCTGGTGTCCCACGCTGAACCGAATTGAATAACAAAACAACCAATCGAAAAAGTATCCCTTATCAAACTAAACTATGCGAACTGCTCTTTCACTAAACTACTATTACTACCTCTACTGTAGCAAAATAAACAAATAAAATGCAAGGAGACTTATTCTGTGCGTTTTTCTTCGACGTTCTCGCGAATTCGTTCAATTTTGAAAAGGTTATCGAACAATCTCATTGATATCATTTCACCAAACCACAGTAAGAAAAAGATTCCCGGTTCGTCTACGAAAACGATATTTCAACACTAGGGAAGGACATGCAGTTGCATTTAGCTGAAGGATTCTAAACGTTTGAAAGTCTACAAACCATCCGTAATAAAAGCAGGTTTTGATATAACACATATGTCAACTACAAAAAAAAACACTCAGTGAAAGATAGACATTTGCGAAAGCAAACCGAGAAAACAATAACTGTACTGTGAGAAAGACTAGAAAAATTATATAACCTACAGCATGAGAATTGCATAAAAGCAAACAGAAAGGGTAGCGTTGAAGGGGGACACGACGTAAAATGCTGACATAATTTTTGTATTTGTGAGTAAATGTGTACCCGCCAGGAATTGCGCTCGCAAAAATATCGGTTGCATCAGCGATATAAGCACGCAGCTGGTGCTTGCGCCAAATTATGAACAAACCAATGCTATGGAATAAAAAGTATATATTTTTATATACCGTCATATAAAAATTCAAAACTAGCGAAAAGAAGTGAAAATATTAAATCATAAAAATTAATAGAATACTTGATAAGCTAATTTATACAAAGCACACATCTTGTGTATTTTACTACATACAACAAAAAGGAAAACAAATTGTAATATTTGTATCATAATAGAGAAAGAAAAACAAAACAAACAACACTGCAAAAAGTATGAAACTGTAACACAAGCGTGAATCGTTAGGGTGTCACTTACCTGAACAATGCGTTTGAGCACTGCCGTGATACAATTCTGTAAACAATGTAGTTAGCTACACATCAGAAACCTGAATAACTAAGCTTATAGGCTGAGTAAAATTTCATTTGAATCCTTTCGAGGACCCCAGTCGACAAAGGATGTTGCCATTTTCTTTGCAAAGCATTGTATTTGCATTCTTAGTCATTCTTCTTCAGTAAATGTCATGTTCAGAAAGATTGGAATCGTAATGATATTATCAATGATTTTTTGGAAGATTTTTGGGGCCATGTTAAAATGTTTCCAACGTAGAGGAAAAAGTGAAAAAAAAAATTAGAAAACATTTCTATGATGGATTATAATTTATACATTTTCGACATTATTGTAGGTTTCCATTCATAAAAAGCACGAATGCGACGGCAAATGACACCGCAACTAACACAAATGCAAGTCAGAGTGAAAAAGTGAACAATCGGCTTTGTATGTATCTTTGCATTTCTAAATCAATGCAATGCAAGTATGTTGTGTACTGTGAAAAATAAAACAAAAAATCATTAGTAATAAAGTAATGGAACAAATTTTCATAAAAAAAAAAACGGAAATACTTGTCCCAAGTGTACTTTATTTTTGAAGTGGTTTTGTAAGTTTAATGAATGTGAATGAGCGTGAATTTGAGCGTGTGGAAATAAAAATGAAACAATAGAAAGCAATCACAGTAATAGTGGACGGAAATCGTTATTTTTATCCGTTTATTAGTTTTTATTTCCCTTACTGTCAAATTATTCTTAGTCATACCTTTTAGTTTAATGGAAAAGTAAAAGTATTTAAAAGAGATATAAAACTAGGCGAGAATTCGATGTGCACAAAGTGTATTTTCAAAATATTGCGTCTAGGTAATGAAAAAAACATCAGAATTTATAACCAAAAACAGAATTATACTAGCTACATAAAGAAGTAAAAACGAACGTAACGAAATGCGGAAAAATTTCAGTACTTCTCAATTCTAGTTTTATTTGTAATTCTTCATTTAAAGCTGAAGATAAATTAGAACTCTAGAAATGTTTATTTTAACACGAATAATATGTTAAGTAGTCAAAACATGGTCGAAACGATTACAGTTTCTATGTACTAAATTAACGAGAATACCGAATGTATCCCAAAAACGAAACACCAGCGCAGTGCTGTTTCTTGGGACACGTTTTAAAGTCTAATAATTTCGTCATGTGTGCATTACTTAACATTTTCAGTTTACCGGCAGTTTATGTGTGTTTCCGACTTGTTGTCGGTCTTTTTGTGCAAATTTTGTAGAGATGGAATAAGCCAGAGTATAAGGAGGCTTAGAAAACTTTTTTTAAAATTTCTTCTGTTGATTGTTTGGAAAGTATAGAATCGATTATAAGCAATTGTGCGAGTAGAATTTAGTACAGAATTGCAGAGAATCAAAACATTATTTTTATTTAAGCATTTATGTATTTAAGCACAACTGAAATGAAGAAAATGAGTTATAATATATTTCATTTAAATAATAATTTACAACTTTTATTTTTAAGTTCGTTCGTGAATATTGGTTGAATAATTCGAATTATAGAAACCTGTAGAGATTAGTGATATCTCACAAAATCCTCAATCAAAAATCACATTGAACCGCCAACCCGGGTCAATCTAATCCATTGAATGCATAGGGCGCTGGTCTAACAAACCAGTTGTCGTATGTTCGAGCCCCGACCTGGAAGAATTCGTAGTGTCAGTAGAATCGTAGTACTAGCCGTGCAACGATGGACGCTAGAAATCGGCTGTGAATTCTGTTGAAAAAGAATTGCACAATTCCACAAAAAGGATGTAATGCCAAAACTTTGCTTGCTAGATTAGATTGTTCTTTTGGGATCTCAAACTAGAAGTCATCATACAGTGACTCTTATAAAAGATGTTTTATTGAAAGTAGGGTCATTGCTCGACTCGACTTGCAATGGTAAGATGGTAAAGCCTGCTATCGACTTAGAATCACAAAAACCTTATGTTCATGATCTGCCATTTTCCTTCTAATTACATTAAGAATTGACTTTTTCTTCAAGAATTGCGACAAACCATTGGCAGTGTGTTGGAATTCCAGTTTAGGTATGTTGGAATCCAAAATTTAGGAAAATCTTTAAAGCGATTCATCCACTTACTCACAAACTGTTTCGACGCGGCAGCTTGTGTCATTTTAGGACCTGGGTGCGAGCACAAAAAAAAATTGCTTCGAAGCGCGAAGCGTATGAGTTACTCATTTTGGAAAAATGCTGAGATCGAGTGGTAAACAATAGTCAATGCTTTATTTTGGAGTTTAAAAAATCACACCATTCCGCTTTACCGATCGCGAGTAATCGTGACCACGCTCTTGTACGTTAGAATCAATCGAATTTTCGAACATCGTACATGTATAAGAACAACGCTAACCTAACTTTAAAACATCAGTTCTGGTACAGACTTAAGTTGTAATGAAAAATATTTGTTATTTATCTTATTTTTTCACGTCCGTATCGACCATTCGACGAACACATACTTTTGAACGAATACGAACAAGCCATTCTTGTTTTCACTCGAATGTGTACGGACGCGATTCCTGTGCAAAAGAAGTATCGGTATCGCAGCTACATAATAAACAAATATCGTACTCGAAATCAATTTTATTCAAGTCGATATATAAAATTTTGGAATTAAGCTTCGTGCAAAGTAAAAAATAGTATTGAAGATAGCAGTTCTTTCCAGTTTCTATTTGTTTTATTCAGCAAACAAATTTATCATTTGATTGCAAATCGCTTTCACATTCAGAAGGAAAGTTGTCGGAAATCGGTTAAACTGTTTTCAATGTTTCTCGAATGGTTGATTCGCAACTTTGAACTGACGAATCCAAACTACTGCGTTTCGTCTATGGGATTTTACATTCATACGAATGATGTTCAAATAGACGTATCGTTCGAAACTATACTGACATACATTCTAGCGTTTCGCATATCAAGGGAATTTGAGTGATAGAGGCGAATGGCCTTAAGGTTAAAATCTCTATATTAAAAAAATGTGAATGATTTCTTCATGGCTTAGCATTTATTTAAAGAAGTTTACTGATATTTCAATATTGGCAAACATGTCGCGTTCGAATACACTCGTGTGAAAACAAGATTGGCTTGTTCGTATTCTTTCGGAAGTATGTGTTCGTCGATACGGCCGTAAAGAAGAAACAGTTGTGGGAAAATTTTCTTCTAGAAGATAGCCCTTTATTTCAACCCTCAAGTAGGAAACGTAGCCTAGGGTAACAGAGGTATTTTGGCCACTTCATATATTTTGGCCCACCTAACAAACTTTATGGATTTAATCGATGTTAGGTAACCTATGTTGCATCAATCACATGCTAATCACATTAAATTACCTATTGCGGGAGGATTTTTCGAAGATATTACAACATTTGATGAATATTTTTACTAAGTGGGCCAAAATAAAATCAATCCTAAAGTGGGCCAAAATACCTCTGTTATCCTAGTTCCTCTAGTATGGAATACATGTTATCCGGATGCTTCCACCAATTGTAGGGGTTTCTTTTTGAATGTATTTATTAATTTTCAAGCAGTTACGTGATTCTTTAGAGCAGTCATTTTCGAAGGGGTTTCGCAGCCGCAGTAGTAGGGTGAGTTTGGGAATCACTTCTTTAGAGTAACCTCTGACGTAATACGAACAAACCTCTGACGCAGCACGAAAAAATAGGGTATTGAAATATTTATACTTATTCTTTGATTTTTTATTCATTAATTTATTCATTCACCATGTTGAAAATTGAACACTGTGTAATAACCTAATTGAAAACAAAGCTACTTCTTTATTGCTGCTTACATCGACGAGTAAATGTGAATTATGTAACCGTTTTGGAAATTGCTTTAAAAGTTTTAACTGTGATATATTTTCTATTGGTTATACAGTTACAGCTTTATTCACAAAAGAATCATTGAAACGTAAATCTATGAGCTATTAGTTTTAATACATAAAGTAGAATCAATAACAATTTATTTAACGATGGCTCTTTCAACTATTAGCTATTTCTAAAATAAAAGGCAGTTTTCGGAAATATTCTAAAATCCTTTTGAAACGAAGAAAAAACAAAAAACGACAAAAAAGAAATTGAAACATTTCGACATGAATATCACTAAAGGCTATACAACAAATGACAGCTTTATATTCTTTCTATTTCAATGATTTCAGTTTGAAATTAAACGTGAACATAAATAATTTATTATAAAACATAAAATAAACTAAGAGAATTTACCATTGACTTATGTGAACCACATGAAATATTCATGTCGATTTCATTTCAAGATAATGCTAAACGGCTTTCCGAAAACGACCTGTTTGGCTGTGTTAAATATTTGAAAAAATCCTGCGAGGAGGAATGATACAAATCACAGTACTAGATTAGGAGGGTTTGGAACTTTAAACCTATACTATAACTATTGGTAAGTTCTATACACGTCCTTGCCACTTACGTATTTCCACCGTCGAAAATCTTATTGACAAAAAAATTATCTCCGATAATATGCTGATATGACGCTTTCAGTGTCGTTAGACAATAATCATTCTGTGTATTGCTGTGATAGTCGAAACCGTATCCCTCGTTTTGCAGTAGATCCTCAAGCAAACATATTTCCGCTCCTAATTGCGGTATATTTGCTTTGATGATGAGCAAAATCACAAGCTCTAATAAGCTGTCAGCCGCAATATCTAGATTATTTCCTGGAACAATTCGGAGACATAGGAATTATTCAAAATACAAAATAATATTTATAATTTACCTTGTTCTCTACTGGCAACATCGAGAAACGCAAAAGCCTCTTGGATGTGCTTCATCATCTCGTTAGGACAGCATTTTTCTTTAAAGCGATTCAGACTCTCAATTGCTTCCCGATAGCGAGAACTTTGAATAATGGGAATAAGTTGTCTGAAAATACGAAGTTTGATTGATTGAATTTGTATTTAAATAAACCTAATCATTCAACCTATTTATATCTAACAGTTGAATCAGATTTTCGTCTGTTTTCTTCTCGCAGATCAAAATACGCTGGCGATAAATTTCATCGTTTCTGCTGCACTTACTTGCATATAATACAAAAAGAGCAGAGTAGATACCTTGAGTCATCAAGATTGGGTACAAAAGTGACTGATATGAGACCAACTCTCTGAAAAAAAGACAAACGATAATTGGACATCGGTTGCTTGAAAAGCGTCTGTCTGTTCTGTCTCACTCATCAATGACAGCGGAATCTTTCGGCAAAGCAGGAAACATAACTCTCAAGACAAGTGTGTAGATTCGACTGACGATTGAGATCCATTCATTCATTGCCGGTTCGCAGAGAATGGAATTGGGTGTAAATTTCCAGCAACTGTATGTTGAGTAGAAACAATTCGACAGCTTTTCAAACAACTGATGAAGCGGGTGGTTGGAATTACGGAACGCTTCACTCAAATATTCCCGTAGCATTTGCAGGCCTTGTTTGTCAATGGACGTGATGCAAAAGTCGGGAATAATTTCTAAATCGTGAAATGGGGAAATTTTACTATGATCACTAGTTGGGTTCAGCATGAATTCGTTATCATATTCCTTAGATGTAATCGAGGAAAAGCTCCTTACTGAAATGTTATCGAGAGCCGGTATTGAGTCACCAGTTGTGGTAGCATTACTATTCAATGATAATTTTGAATCAGAGAAACTTGACCGTAGCGAATTGTTAGAGAGATTCATAAGACGGAACCCACTCTGGCAGATTTGAGCCGCCGTTTGTTCAGTGAACTCGCTAAGCCTAGCTTCAAAATTGTTCGCCTTGAGTTGCTCTTTTCGCTTTGCTCGTGTCATGTAAATGGCGATTCTATTCCAAATTTTTTTCGTATCCATCAAACGAATCTTGCCAAGGTCACTGGTGCCGAATACGGATTGGTGGAAGCAGATGAAAATGGAAGCCCACTTGCGTTCGGCGTTGATTTTAAGATCCAAGCTAAAACGTTGGTAAAAGCATGGTGAGGCATATTAGAAACAAGTCTTAAATAACTTCATACTCACATCGGTACCTTATTGAACTGTTGATCCATTGCCATATTTCCGTTGGATATCTTTACGTTTTCCCATGAACCGGCAAAAGATCCGGTCAGTGTATGGCCGCTCATCTGAGTATTGGTGTCATCCAATTCAAACGATTCGGCAACGACTTCTTTTTCTGGATAGTAGAATACACCTTTCCCGCATGGTCCCTCAATTGTCAGTTCGCCCTTGTAATAAACTCCATTCGGAAAGATAGCCAGTCCGCATGCGGAATTCGATAGTACATCGTTTACAAACAACCCCGCGTAGTACGTCCCGTTCGTAGTGATCAGAATCCCGTTTCCGTACTTTTTATCGTTGGAAAACATTCCGATGTATTTCACTCCATTCAAACTATCCTCCAGCACTCCGAAACCATCTTTCACGTCATTAGCAAAATCTCCGTTATACTGATAAGCACTAGTGAGCAGCGTTCCGAAACCATTGTATTTATCGGCCTTGAAGTAACCCTGGTACTTGAAGTACTGCTGGGCGCTAGTATTAGCAGATTTGAGCTTTCCGTTTCCTTCGTATTTGCCGTCTAGGAAGTCACCTGAGATTAAAAGAAGGATGTTGAAATCATGACAATCTCAGTGTTTCGAAATGGAACGGAAAATTTAAAAATACCCTTTCTGAGAGATAACACCGATTGATGACATAGCAGCTTGGTTTTGGACTTTCTTTTCACTGAACTACCAGCGGAAACCTTGGGTGCTTACATGTCAACACCATCGCAGCTGAAGTTGCGCTAATAAAGAGCAATGGATAGTAACCCAAATAGCGAATGTAATGAAAATTTAATAGTATTTTAAAATGTTGTTAAAATTTAATGAGATTTTAAAATGTTGTAGAGTTTATATTGTTGTCGTTATTTATGTTAGACATGTTAAGAAAAAGTTGTCAAACATATTAATTTCGATAGTGCAATTTATCACTGTTGTGTCAAAGATAAACTCAAGATTGCATTGTCCCATACAATCCTTTGAAAAATGTTGGGCCAGTAATAGTGAACCAGTAGGCTCAGTAATAGTGTAATTTTATTGACCCTTCGTTAATGAGCGACGACAAGCTATATAAAGTTTTCCCTAGTATGATAAAATTTTAAGGCAAGCACAGCATCGTTTTATTTAAGACACGATTAGGTTTTGCAGTTTATGTCGTTGATTGACCTGACTGAACCCTGTGTTTACGAAAATCTCAAAAGAAATACATTCCTCATGTTCAGTATGGTGGACAAGGTTGTAGGGGAAAAAGATGAAAAGGTTTATTTTCTCGCTCCACCAAACTTTTCGTTTTCCTTTTGGGTCCCATAAGCACCATGCAAAATCTTAGCTCGATCGAAAAAAACTATATTTTCGCGCCTGAGGTTTAAAGGTTGTATGGGATTTAGTATGGAGAAATTCACTTTTAACAAAAAAATCGACTGGAGATCAACCTATGAACACTAAACATCATTGCGTGTGATATTTTCGTATGAAATTTAACGAGGAAGAAAACTTTGAGACATCAAACAACTCAATAATAAAGCATAATAAAAGAAAGCACCACTGCTTCTAGTGGCGGTAAAATAATTATATATTAAGGAATGAGCCATTGCTCGGACCTTGAGTCGGTTTTCCTTTGATAACTTTTTCTACAAATGTCGGATTGTTTTGCTGTCTTTCACGTCGAAATCTACACTACACGGAGAAGTCTCGAATCAACGCAGGTTGTGTAGCTGGGGCGCTTGAGAGAAGGTTTGAAACAGTTCGTACGGTAAAAGGATAAAACCTTAATCAGGTTTTCCTTGCTTCTAGCTGTCGCCTCTATCCCGTGGAATATCCAGATCAGTTATTGAACCAATTGGATCCCTTGAAGTCGATTCCATCGGGGGTGCTCGTTGTTGATGGCTGTATTGTGAGAGGGTGGTGTGGGTTGATGGTGGGAACTGGATTTGTGTTTTGTGTAGTGGATGGGTGCGCGGCGTCTCTTCTATATTTTCGTGTGATGTGCCACAGGAAAGGCATGTGGTTGGGTTGGGGCAGAAGCGACTGTGGTTTGGACTTACGTAGGAATTCTTAGTGTTTTTGCAACTCCTCATCTGCAGACTCAGCAGATGTCAGGTGGGTCCGACCGTTGGGCGAGACTGGTGATCCAACGATACTATCACGACCTTATCCGTGCGGTTGTGTGGGTGGCGATACCACACAAATATCACGATCCATGTGATCGGGTTGATGACAATATCATTGCCACTGTATGTATAATGCCGTCTATACAGCCTCACTAGCACTGCACAAATCACTGCTCCACCATCAGGTTTTGGTTTACAATGGCCACTCCGGGTGGCTAAGCCCGTGCCCTGGAGCAAAAGCACTATGGCTGCCCGGAGCACATCTTCAAATTTCTTGTCGTTCTTTCCATCAAATGGTCAAGAAAGATTTGTCGTTTCACCCATATGAGAACTGCGTGACTGTCAGCTGTGACTCTATTTATGAGGCTATTTAAAAAGTAAAGTTTGCATCAAGCTCAGGACGTTGGCCGAAATTGATCACGACACGTTGAAAAAAGAGGCCAATAATTTCTAGAAGCTGCTCGTAAATTGCATATCATGTAATGGGCATCAGTTGCCAAATATTGTTTTTAAAAAATAAACGGTTGAAAATTTTCCTTCTACTTTTGATTGCTGGTTAGTTTTTTCGTCTAGCACTCCGGAGCTTTTGTCAATTTACATCAAGTGTCAAGTTTTTTTACGCAACGCTGTAATAAAATGACTCAGGGGCCAAATTATTGGGGAGAGTGCAAAAAAAAACGTAAGAAGAAGATATGCGAATCTAATGTGGATAAACCTTTGCAACGATGTTCTCAGATGCTGAATCAATCGTTTAAAAATCAAACAAAAAATTTCAACAAGTTACATTTGCCATTTGAGAAGGAGTTTCAAAGCCGCCGATTCGCGTCGGAAGCGGCTACCTCTTGCAAACAAACGAGAACATATTCACATTAAAATTGGTTTTCATTACGACAAAAACGCAACCTTGGTCGCGCAAAGCCACCGAGATGAAGCAGTCCGAGTAGATCGGAAGCGATCTACTGGAAGCTAGTGGTTATGCTTTAGGGGGGTAAACCATCATATAGCGTATTCCTTTCTCGCGAAATAATCGAATTTCTACCGCACTAACACAAGCTGACGTGCGCAAACGTTGAAAATTTTACAACGGGACTTTTTAATATGTTACAAATGTGGGGGAACGAAGCCCCCTATTCTGGCTGTTTGTATGTTCGACATTTTGCATCGCAGTTGGTCATGATTTTTGACGCACTGCTCGAACAATAGGTTTCCAAATTTGTCATAAAATAACAAAATTTTCGTGAAAAATGTATCCTGGTGGAGCTCTTCCAAAAATTGACTATTGTAGATCATGCGGTCCTAGCAAGAATGGGCCCTGCTGGTATCCCTGCTGTTACCCTGCCCCGTTCGTTCCCTGTAGCTTTGTGTACAAGCATATGCAGTTTGATCACGTCATGAGACTTAGAAATTCCGGATTCTACGATTGAAAATATTTTAACAAAGTCATGGAGCCATTCCAGGAATCTTTTAGTATGCAATAAAAAAAACTATACTCATGAACATATATCTTTTACTACTAGGTGTCACTCACCTTCGTAAATCAACGCAATTCCATATTGTGTCTTACTCATGCGACCGTGGCCGGTAATTTCACCTTGAAATAATTCTCCCTTGTACATTCGATCCTTGCCTTTTAATTCTCCGATGCCATCGATTTGTCCAACTTTCCAAATCCCAAAATACTCCATCCCCCCGTATTTGGCATGTTTCTCGCTAAATCGGTAGCTACTGTACCGATAGACCGGTTGCTTCGCCGTTACTTCTTTCTTCAGATTTCGCATCACTTGTGATTTTAAACAGTTCAACCACAACAACTTATCAGTTGAATTAAGGGTGTGACATCGCAACACTTCCTCTGGTGTAATGATACTGACCATAAAGCGTAACTTTTCTTTATGACGCATCTTCAGTGTTTCTTTCATTTCCATAGAAATCCATATTAAATCCAGTGGGTATTCCATAACTTGTATTCCTGATAAATAACAGAACACATCGGAAAACAGAATTATTCGTGGGGAGGAAGAAAATATGTTGATTTCCAGCATTTTAAGTGGTACTTCAGTAGAATCCAGTATAACTCTACGGTGTGCTTCCCGTAAAGATAACCAACGCGAATTTTCTTCCTTCAGCCAAAATTCTTTCGTAATTTTTAACCGTTTCCCCATCTCCTCGCTGGCTTCTTCGTTCAGGAATTTGAGCCATTCACTTTTAGCATTCAATAGAAAGTTTTCGATGGATTCAGCAAGCGATCTATTTGAATTGACTAGAACTTCGATTAGGTCGACAAAGTTTGTTATATTATCCAGAAATATTTGAAGCAATTTGCGTTCTTGTTCACTCATCAAACCTAAACATTCGCTATCGCAGTAGCATTTCAGAATGTTTCGAAACAAGAATTGCAATTCGTTATGAAAAAGTAATGAAACTATCTTGGTATAATCGTTGTTTAGCAAAAACCAGTGCAATGATTTTAAGTTGAGCAGCAACAGATAAAATAATCTCGTGCACGATCGGTAGAAAAAATGCGGCGATAGAGTATTTACGGATTTTTTCAGTATTTTTGAAATGTTATGCTCTTTAAAGTGCTTCAACAGAACCTGAACCGTTACTTGTTCGGCAGTGTATATCCGTAAGATTTCCTTATTGACTGGAAGATGATTCATCAATATTAGACTATCACTGGCTAATATAAAAGGAATGTCATCCAGTTCGAGACTATATCCCTCGGTGGTTTTCATTCTTCGGTCTGTAAATTCATAGCTCAGACTACCGTCGTCGGACCGGATATCATGTATGCGTAGATCGTTTGTTAAAACGTATGTCTGAAAGTTTCCACTGCTAACATCTATTATGTGCTTGAATCGATTGAAAAGCTTTGGAGTACTTGAGCTACTAAGTGTCAAATTAGTATCCAGAGTTGCTTGATTTTTATTCGTATCACCCCACAGATATAGACTACCATCCACAGTTAGGGCAGACGAATAATCGCAACAGCTGGCTATTTTGCATACGTTGAACAACTGCAGATGAGATATTTTATCCCGTCGAAGGTGATCGCCTGTTCCAAGTTGGCCTACAACAGAAAATAAATACTTTTAAAGAAACGTAAGTGATTTTTTGAAATAATTCATAGTCTTGTCTTATTATCTATAAGCCGATCACAACAAAACAAGATGTTTTTCAAATTGTGCTTTCGTTTCTAGTATAGACTATATATAGATTATGTCAGTGAACATTCTCACAAGTGCATTGAGAATTGAGATGAGTGAATGTGAAACCTTTGCGTTTTCTTCACTCTGTTGGCTCGAGTGTGTGACGTCGCGTCGAGAGGCCAAATATTTATAATTTTGCGGTCGTGACTAAACTGATTGGTTTTACGAGGTTTATTCAAAAGTTCAATGTTGCCTGTTCGAAAAATCGCATATCGATTGTATCCTGTCGGATTAAGGTGAGATTTGCCAACGCTATACATTTTTTACGCAAACTGCATTAATTATGTAACTTTCCACCGGTTTTCGGTAGAATCGTAAAAATGAGCCAGGTTGGTGATTTAGGTGCGGGAGTTGGAAAAGGAGGTGGTGGTGGTGGATCCATTCGAGAAGCGGGTGGTTCCTTTGGTAAAATGGAAGCAGCACACGAGGAGGAATATTTTTATAAACAACAACGAGAGCAGCTACAAAAACTGAAAACCAAGACTGATACCGATGTTCCCGACAGTCAGTCGAAGGTACGAGCCATTGGTAAACAACAATAGGTTATGATCAAATAAATCATAAGAATTGTGGCGAGATGGACCGTGAACGGTCTTAGCCGTCTGTAAACAGACAAAGCAAAAAAAACCAAAGAAATAAGATTACAATTGAAATAAACCTTGAGTAACCATTATTAAACTTACCTTTATTAATTTTTCCAAAACTTGCAACTCCGGTTTCATGAATCATCTGACCGTATACCGTAATCAAATCAACATTAGTATTACTAACTGTATCACTCCATGACATCCAATTTTCTAAGTTGAATGTGAAATTTTTATAAATATTCTTCCAATCCGAGTAATAGTGGGTATTCTCATCACGCAAACAATATTGATCAAAAAACGGATCTTTTCTCACATCCGCCACTACTTTGCTGGCTTTTTGACTAGATAATATCACAAAATCGATTCCAGCGGATATTTGAACGACGTTCATCGATGCCACTTCATTCACGATGGTCAATTTGTCAAAATTGAGTAAATTACCAAAATCACCTCGTGCATGCAGCTCTTTTCCTTCGGAACTGGTCAACAGAAGACCATTATTATTACAACAAATCTTTTCGAAACTAATCTTAATATCCTCAAAAAGTTGTATCCAGTGTTTAAGGGATCCATTTTTTCCCTGGTACACTTTTCCTTCGGATTTGGTAATCAAGTATATGAAGTTACCTTCGGTATCAAAATCCGACACATCCTCGCGTAGTCTGGTAAAGGTGATAGTTTTTTCGCGTAGCCTATAATCGCCTTGTAACAGCTCTCCACTGACAGTAAGTAATAAATAGTACTCTCCCAGAACACGTAGCTTACTACCATAGTCAAGTATGTGTTCCGAATCTTCTACCACAATAGAAATTCGACTATCATCATTCAAACCACTAAATGCGGACACTAATCCGGACATTCTGAGTTTTTTCACGAATCCGCTTCAATTGTTTGTCGATGCGTGCAAGCGGTAAGCAATTGGTCAGCCTCATGACCAATGAAATCACTTGCATTCATTCATAACAAAAGCTAATCTTTGTAGCCAAAAGGAACACTACAACTTCTTCTTCCATTAAAAGATGTTTTTTAAAAGTGAGAACTAATAATTCGATCAAAGATTCCATAGAATTGTCACGAAAGAGCATTACTCACGTTTGCAAACATGATAGAGTGCAATCTATGAAAGAAAATATCAAATTGTAGCTGATATCACGTACAAGCAACAATACAAAATGAAAAATTTAATAATTGCAAAATATTTTTGAACAATTCCACTTTGAACGTCTTTCGTTACTCGGTTAGGGTTGAAAACACAAAACAATCTAAATACATGGAAAACGAAAACTACATAATATTGGGTCCTTTCTATTCATAGTCCCCCGCTCGGCCTCTAGGCTACCTGGGCAGCCATGGCCGACAGACGGCTACCAAAATTGATTCCAATTTGGCAAAACATAGTCGCCTGTATCTTAGTTAGCCGAACGTTCTCATCTTTTCACCTTCGCTGAATATGTCAAAGATTTCGATGTGGAAAATTCCTGGTGGATACGGTTGTGTCGTTTGAGGTGTATGTCTGGCAGTCGGTGAGGCAGTCGGTCACCAGAATGACTGCCGGTCATATTTTGCCCGCTGACAGTGTTTAGTCATCCATCTGACAGCCATGCCCATGCGGGCCAAGACAACTGACTTCTTATTCTTCCTTCCGAGTCGTCCTTCTCGCCATCTTCGTCCTGTGGAATAAATACCACCCACTTGTGAGAAATTTTGACAGCTGGCAGAAGCCTGGCAAAATTTCGGCAACTGTCAAAATTTTGCAGGCGAAATTGCCTCATTCTCTAGCCACGTGACGTCTTGCACGATAGCTCTTCCTTCTTTTTTCAGTTCGACTTCATTTGATATTCGTCAATCCTGCATGTACATCCAAGAATGAAAACGAGTCTTTAGACCAGGTAAATGAAATGAAAATACTGGTATATTGAGAGATGAATATCATGTTTGGAAGTGCAAAAGCTATGTTATTGTCCTACATTTAAACTTCTGTTGAAAAAAAATCCAAGGCACTCAAAATGAACCGATTCAAAATGGTTGTGCCAGTCTGGTATGGCAAATATCCGAAAGAAACAGAACCATTTATAATCGCAAGACAAACTTCTCTGTCGGAAACGATTGTTGCATTGTTGCCAGACTCTTGCCGGAATTCTGACAACATTCCGGCAAAACCTTCTGGCAGACGCTGCCAGGCGAATGCAAACTGGGTAGGTACAACCCTGCTGTTGCAAACCATAATGATACTGTCAAACGCATTAACATATTTTTTATTCGATGTTGAAGTGATAATTATATTGTGTTTAATTTTCACTAAATCAACTCCTATAGCCCAAAATGTCCAAAATAAAACACACAACCGAAAAAGCACTTCTGATGCTTCGCTCACTGCCTAGGGTTTCACTGAACAATATACGAGATAATCCTAATTCTAAGAAACCGGCAAGTATTCTATGTTTACATGAACAGGCTTACATAATACATAATATAATTTTTGTTTAGCAAAAACGAGGCCGTGGACAGCACAGTGGAGATAAACACGGAGCTGGTAATAAGGGTTCAAATCAGCGTCAGAATTATATGCGCCTGGGTTATGAAACAGGAAACACTCCTTTCTATCTTCGCTTCGGTTATGAACCGTACTATAAAGGTCATCACTTGAAACGAGAGTATCCGCCAATCAGTTTATCGCAGCTACAGAAACTCATCGATACCAGCCGAATAGACACTAGTCATCCAATCGATCTGACTACTATCTGCAACACAGGTTTGTTTCAGATTAAGCCAGGCCAAATGCACTACGGTGTTCAGGTGACCGAAGAAGGTGCCGATGATTTTCGGGCCAAAATTAATCTTGAAGTTCAGCATGCATCAGAACTAGTAATTGCTTCGATTGAACGAAACGGTGGCGTTATTCGAACAGCCTATTACGATCCGCACAGTTTGCACGCTGTTGTGAATCCGAAAAAGTGGTTTGAGAAAGGTGTTCCTATTCCAAGGAGGATGCTGCCACCTCAGGATGCGGTCGCATACTATACAGATGCGAGAAACCGTGGATATCTGGCCGACCCGGAGGAAATCAGCAAAGATAGGTTGGTGTTAGCGCAAAAGTATGGCTACATTTTGCCCAGGATTGAGGATGATCCCGATTATGATATGTTAACGCAATGCAAAGATCCTCGACAGATATTTCTCGGATTGAATCCTGGTTGGGTGATTAGCTTGAAGGACAAAGCTATAATTAAAAAAGTGGCGCAGTGAAGTAGGTGTCTAAGTAATAGAAAAACTTATAATAATGAAAATATTAGATTTTTAATTATTTCGAATTCCGATGGCTCAATTGAACACTAATATCTCCTGTATATTGATTGAAATAGAAGCTGCATATCACGGGAATATATATATTTAAGGATTTATTTGGTTGATTGATACTGAGAATTCGGGGTATGTTTTGAATAGTAGAGTTGCAAAGACGCATTAATAGATTTTCTTGATATCTTTAATACTATGTATCGTACAGATTTATTACACTTTAATCATGTTGAAATCTTTATACAAATGGACGGGTTGATACCTTCTGACATAATTCTTGTGCTTCTCTTCATCCTATATATTTATACTTACTTTCTACGTGGACTATCGCTAAACCGTGCTTCATGCTAAGATACGATTTACATTAATGTTCTTGTCACAATCGAGTAAACTGTAAAAAATATCAGCATTACTGCGGAAACAGTCCGAATATTTCCGCTGTTGAATTCAACAATTTCAGGTTCATAGAAATCGTAAATTGGCGTATGATTATATGTTGCATAATACCATTCCATATCCTCTCGTTTTCGTATTTCGTTTCCTCCGAATGACTGGTGTGGTGCCAAATCAGCTATATTCTGAGTAACGAAATCGCTACCACCGTCGTATTTTGGTGGGTTACGGTGTGTTCCGTGCGAATACTCATCTCCGCGTAATGAACTTCCAACAAAAGGCATCACGGTTGAGGACAAAGGAGAGGCAACTTTTTCAATTGTTGATTTTCCGATCGGCCGTTTCGGAGGTGGTGATCCACCAGAGATTCCGTTTTGCTGGATTGTTCCCGAAGCAACCAGGGCCGAGAGGGAACTAGGTGATTGATTCACTCCGTCGTAGAATTCACTTGCCGGAGCTCGCGTGAGTTCTCGCGTCATGGTGCCATGATTTTCATGCAAAGTGTAAGGTTTATTAAAACCCAAAGGACCAACTGTGGTTGCCGTACCAAGTTCGATCGATAATCGAGTAGTTATATCGTTTTCATCGTATTTTGAAGAACTCCGAAAGGGTGGAGCTGGCTCTCTTTCAATATCATCCTCGGTATCTTCTGTTTCATCACTTTCTTCCAGTTCGGAGTTTTCGCCAGCATTTCCGTTTATTTGTGTGCTAGATTTTTCAGTTATTTCGGAACGATTTGAACTTTCTTTAGTATTTTCTGATTCTTTGTCCTTATGAGGTGAAGGTGCAGAATTTGGAACATGACTTATTCCATCCACAAAGTACGGTGCGTTAGGATTCGATTTAATTGTTGGATCGAATTGATTTTTGTGATGATAGTGTGTTGGTTCGGTCACTAAAGGAACACGCTCACTGAATTCCTCAGGCCATCGACCGGGCCCGGAGATGTTTTGTTTGATAATTTTGACTGTTGGTTCGGACATTGGTTTAAATCCTCCCTCACTACCTGGTATGAAAGGACTAAATCCACCCTTCTGTGGGTTTGGATTGCGGAACGGAGTTTGAAAATAAGGACGATAGAACAGACTATTGTCGTTGGATGCTCCTGGATTATTTTCTTGGTTATCGTCTGGTGTTTTAATAGAAATTTCTGGCCCTTGGTGATGAGTATTTTTGGAAATCGTCGCAGAGGAAGTATCCTCTGGATGATAGATTTGCACTCGGCCTTTACCACGTGTGCCAATTGCTGCTCGATTGTTAGAACTTCGACCAGATCCACTGAACATCTTCCCAATGTTCAAGCTTGGAATCGGTACACCGAAGAAGGTGAATGGTGAATTGTTTTGCATCTGTGGAGGTGCATTGTACAAATTATTGAATTTGTTGTTGTTGAAGTCAACGAAGCTGTGGTTTATGTTATGATGTCCAACTGGGTCTCCTGAAAATGTAGATCCATTAATCCGTTCCAAAAGATTGCTGTCGTTCAAAGCATTGGGGTAGTCAATGTACTGATCGAGGAAGTACTCACTGTCTGCAGGCGAAGCGGGGTGGGATATATCACCGGACCCTATCCCAGGAGCTGGTCCAGGTTGCATGACCTCATAACTATCCATTTCGCAGTCATTGAAATCTACGGATCGCATAAATACGTCGCCGTGTTCGTTGGTCAATTGAACACTTTCATCGAGACCGATTCCAGCTCTAGCATCCGTTTGACAGTCATTTCTTGATAAACGAGTGTCCATCAACATTTTTCCATCCCGGCATCGAGGACCAGGATAAAGATGTTTTGTTTCTTGCAGCCAGGCCAGGTACCACAGCATGTCACAACTACAATCCAGTGGGTTTCCTATAAAATTTGAAATGTTAGCATACAAATAACCATTTTACTTCAAAACTTACCATCGATATCCAGAATGGCAATGTTGGTACGCAGGCTGCGGAAAATTGCCTCCGGTACTCGCGACATCCTGTTGTTTTTCAAGCTGAGTACTCGTAATCGTGGCATAGATGAGAACGGCTCCCCTTGAATACCACAGATCATGTTATTATCCAACTTTAATTCTACGAGCCAATCCAGCCCTCTAAGAGGATTCGGAATGATTTTTTTAATGGAGTTTCCAGATAAGTCCAGAACTTCTAAATTTCGGATACTTCGCAATCCCACACTGTCTAGCGAACGGAACTGATTTGTCGATAAATTCAGATATACTATTGATGGTGATCGATAGAATGTGTACGGTGAAATGTATTGCAGATTGTTTTGTTGAAGATGCACTGCCTGAAAGAGTAATTGTAGTATTTACTACACTAATGATTTGAAGTATAAATGAATACCAACCTGTAGATTAGGTAAATCCTCAAATATCCGATCCTTCAGATCGACTAACTTGTTATCGGCTAGCACCAATTCTTGCAACTCTGGTAGATTTCTCAAGGATCCGTGCTCTAAAATCGTTAACTCATTGCTAGATAAATCCAAATATTTCAACAGAGGAAGATTCCTCAATGATCCTTGGCGGAGTTGGTTCACCTTATTGTTCGATGCTTTTAAATCTTCCAAATTTCTCCATGATGCTAGCACAGTCGGTGTTAGTTCTGTTAACTGATTAAAGCTTACATCAATCTCCTGAAGATCATTTAGTCCAGAAAGAGATTCGGGAAGTTCTCGAAGTTTGTTACCGGATAGGTCCAAGGTCTGCAGGGATCTACTGTTACGGAATGCCTTGGATGAAATTTCAACGATGCTATTTCGGGAAGCGTCAAATCGTTCGAGATTACCATTGTTGTCTAAAAGGTGATCAACAAGCACTTCGATTCGGTTGCCTTGCAAGTTCAACTCACGTAAATTCTCTAAGGGAGATAGTGAACGTTCGTGTAGTGCTAGAAGTTTGTTATCCTGTAAACTTAAAACTTCCAATCGATTTAAACCACTGAAACTTCCATCGTCGACACTTTGCAATTGGTTTCGTGCTAATCCAAGAATTCGCAGTTGCGGCGTGGTTTGGAATGTTCCCTTTGCTACTCGAATTAATTTATTACCGCTGACGTCTAGCATTCTAAGGGCTGGAAGGTCCAGCGAGTTGGATGGCGGCTGTGGGAAGGCTGTGATAAGGTTTCGGGCCAAATTGATCCGTTCGACAGCTATCGGTAGACCTGGGATGAACTCCTGAAGTTTGTTGTTTCCAGCGTCCACTTCGAACATGTGATTAAGCTCGTGAAATGTTGCCGGGTGTATCAGGTTCAGCTCATTGAACGAAATGTTAACTGTTTCCAACATTGGAGTATGTACGAATGCTGCTGGATCGAGGACACTCAATGAATTTCCGCTGATGTCGAAACGTCTTAGCGACGGAACCCCGATTAAGAGATTTGAATCAACTCGACGAAAATTGTTATACGAAATGTCGATTCCTTTCAATCCTGGTAGATTCCAAAAAGGCATTGGAAGTAGATCCGATAAGGAGTTATTACTAAGCCGAAGCTCTCGGAGACCTGGCATGGCCATGAAAGCGTCTCGTTCAATCATTCGAATATTATTATTGTTCAGATAGAGCTGCTCCAAAGTTCCGTGACCCCGAAGGGCTCCGAATGGTATCGCATCTAGCTTATTGTAACTTAAATCTAGAAATCGCAGCATAGGGAGTGCATCTAATAAAGATCTAAGCTCTTCAACTCTTCCAATTTCGTTTTGCTGCAAGTGCATAATTTCTACACCACTTCCAGAAGCTTGTAGGAAGGATTCTGGGTGCACTCTTCTTAGGTAGTTATTTTCCAAGTGTACCAATTTTAAACTAGGCGTTCGATGGAACGCCCCATGATATATCTCGGTAATCATATTGTCATTCAAATATAATTCCTTCAGCGAAGGAAGATCCACAAAGCTGCCCTCGTTTAGTTTAGAAATCACATTTCTATCTAGTTTAAGAATGGTTAAATTGGGAATATCTTTCACTGCTCGTCCTACCATTCCTGATTCCACGATTTTATTACCACTCAATTGTAGCGTCTTCAGACTCGGTAGCCCAACAAATGATCTCAAATGAATCCAATCGATTCCATTTTCGGATAGGTTGATTAACGATAATTTTGGCAAATCGTTCAACAAACCGCCTTCCAAACGGGTCAATGTTCGACTTCCGGCAATATGAACAGTCTCCAAATTCTTCAAATCACGAAAACTCTGTGGAGATATCTCAATAAGTGAGGAACTTTGGACGCTGATATATTTTAGTTTGGGTAATCCAGAGAAGTCTGGAAGTCTTTTCAAATTGTCACTATGAATTGTTACGGCTTCAAGTTTTCGTAGCCCAGACAAACTATCCACTGGAACACTTCTGAGGTTTCTCTCGACTATAAATACTTCGACCAGGTTGTTATCTAATTCATTCAGCCACCCGTTAGAAACCCTCTCCAAACCATTGTGCCGAAGCATCAACCTAAGTATGTTTAAAGGAGCGAAGGTTCGGCCAGGCAATGATGGAAGGAAATTATTCTCCAGAATAAGTTCATCAACCGGACGATTGATTGATTTGGAAACTGCTTTCAAGCCGGTTAGCACTCGGGGTAGGTCACTGTGGGAACACCTATAGAGAAAATATTATTTAAATCTGTTTTTTGAAAATGTGCCCAATGCTGAACTTACCATATCTGAATCTCGCTGCCACGCTGGGAGCATCGACAGGGTAGAATGATATCTTGTGGTGGACAAATCGTATCTCTTTGAGCTAATGTTGGTCGATGGCCGGTGCTCGCTAGCAATGCCACTAATAAAAACGATTTTACTATCGGTTTTACGTTCAACCGCCTACCACAGCTTATCGTTTGCTTCATTTTTTGTAGTTTGAATTTCTATCCGAATTTGTCACTTAATGAATCGTATTGCATTGTTTGTAGTCTGCTGATTTTTACTATCAATATTTTCATGTTTCATCACTAGATTGTTTGTCTAATCGCAAAAATATCATTGGAATAGTCTTTGTTTCACTACACGTTGGTTGGGTACACTAATTTATAATTTGGCCAACGATCAGACAATTTATATGATTAGGACGTTTTGCATACTTCATTTATTCTACAAATATTGTAGAGTTTTTCATGTCATTTCGCTGCTCGCACATGTTAAATCACTTTAGTTTTTTTTTGTGGCTAGGTTAAACATTAATCGCCACGCCATCTGTGATCGTCTATATACCATGGGCAAAATTCGAAAGGTAGGCAAATGAGTTTCTCATGAGCTGAATGACAGACAGCAGGAATAGCGTAAAATGGCGTGCAAAATTGCCGTCTTGCTAACGTCAGAGTAGACATGGATTTATTTTGAGAAACCCATGCGCATACCGTGGTCAACCTTCGACATCAGTTGCAAAACCTATCCGCTTTGGAAAGAAAACGATGCATCAGCTACGAGCTGAAATTGCTTCAAGCAATGCTCGAAAAATAACCACAAAACATGAGAAAGCAACACAACAACACTCCCGCACACACAACAAAAGAGCTCAAAACATCTTTTCGGAGCTCAGATATGAACTTTTGTCCCATTCGGCAAACTCTCCAGAACCCCTTTCGACTATCATTTATTTTCATTGATGTATCGGGCACTTGTTAGTGACTAGTTATGAAGATGAGAAAAAAGGCTTCGCTTTACTAGAAGAATGAACAGTGCTTTCGACGTGGTATTCGTGAGTTGGTAGAAAGATGAGAAAAATGTTTAGATGTTACGAAGGTAACTATCTCGTATTACTTACAATAGACAGGTATTTTAATTGAAAAAAAAATCCTATTTTGACCTGACACACCTGGTATACGAATTACATATCAAATCAAGAATTATGACTATGTTCGTGATATTATTCTTTAAAACATGATCTAAAACACAAAACTTGCTTCCGTCTAAAAAGATTTCATGAGTATTTTTTCAAAACTGATGGCGAAACGAGGTGAAAATTTTTATAAATCTTAATTCTAAATTCATCTAGAGTAGATCTTGTTAGTTGGTGGATATATAAATCTACTTTGGGACTACTAGTCCCCGGTTTCCGCCTCCGAACGCACCTGTAATAATGAAGAAAACTTCCAAAAACGGAGCTCACTTTGATTCCTTAGCAACGGTTAAACCAATTTTCATGATTCGAATTAAAGCTTTCATTGTCTTAAAAGATACTGTGCAATTTCATTCAGATCCGACTTCTGGTTCCGAAATTATAGGGTGATGAGGGCAAAACTTTCTAACTGTCATACAAAATCATGCAAAACCGGTACGCACCAGTACGTTCTAGTACGAAAGAAGAAAACACCACCGCCTAGCACACAGCGTGCTTTGTTCAATTTTGTATAGCGTACAGGGTTGCCACATTTGAATCTATATTAACTTGACATAACTGTTTACAAATTGAAAAGGTTCTGGTAGTTTACGTACCAAAATAAAGTTTTTGATTTTATTGAAATAAAAAAAAACAATCTTGATTGAATCTTCTAGTGATGTTTTTGAAAATATAAGTAACATAAGAAAGGCATCATTACACCACTAGGTGGATAACAAAAGTATTTCAAATCGTGGTAACACGGAATGATAACTAAATGATCACTATCTTTACGTTTCGTCTTAAACTCGTCAGTGCAGAGCAGTTAAAATTGAACTGCTTACTGCGAACTTAAACAGTTCAATTGGAACCGCTAAGCAGACGTAAAGTTATTGCTATTTGCAACACCCTATATTATTAGCAATAACATATAAATTCTCCGGTAACATGCTTTAATATGGCATCTCTCTTAAGTTTAGTAGCATGAGTACAGCTTTTGGCAAAAAAAACCTGGTTTAATCCACCTAGTAGTGTAATGATGCCTTTCTCATATTACTCATAACATCATAAATATTACTGAGGAATTCATAAAAACAACTGTTCATTGAAGTTCAGACTTAATCTAACAAACTCTACAAATCCTGTTTACTCTGTAGTTCCGGAACCGGAAGTAGTATCCACAACAAATTTAGGAATTCAGTATGAAACTATAAGACAACATTCGATTTGGCCATCTTAAAGAAAAGTGAGTGAGATCCTTTTTGCAGTTTTTAATCACCGTTTTAAATTCTTCCGAAACCGGATTCAGATGAAATGAATAGCCGAACTTGGTTCGTTTGCCAGCAACAAATATGAGCTCCAAATTGGAACAGTTTTGAACCAAGTTAGACCCATTCTTATTATCTCATGCTCTATTTCGATTAAACCATTTAAACGAAATCTAACAAACGAAGCGAACCTGCATTTCTGTTACTTCTGCATATACATATAAGTCAAGCTGAACAACATGAATCAGTACCATAAAACATGTATTACGATTATTATTAATAATATTATTATTATTAATACTATTGTCAACTAAGAGGTCGAGAATCATCTATGATTCAAATGAGAGGTCTTAAAATCCTTTAAAACATCTTACTTTTTAGTCAGATCCGACTTCCGATTTAGGAGATACAGGGTGATTAGTATAAAAATGTCCATTTCACATAAATTAATCAGGTTTATCGGATTTGCAGATTTGGATAGTCGATTACCAAATAAATTTATTTCAGTTTAAGCGGTATTCGTTCTTGGATTCGGAATGTACCCCCAAATGTTAATTCGCACTACAATTCTTCAAAGATGTCAACCCACTCCTCAGGTGAATTTAATTGATTTCGGCTACACCGATTTTAGAATTCCGGTTCTAGTATCGAATCGTTTCTCAAAGTTCAATCATTTTCTCAAAAAGGCCAAATCGAACTACAAAACAAAAATTCAAATTAAAGGACTTAAGGTCACATAAAAAATTGGTGAATTTTATCCGATACGATCCGATGATGAATTTTAAAAATTCATACCGATATATAAGATGTAAATTGTTTGGCGTATTAATTTATGGCCATTCGAATCATTTTGGGTTATGCTAGTTCCTGAATACCAGCTCTGGAAGTACCATAAATAAAGACGAAAAACTCTAAAAAAACTTACTTCGACATCTCATAGAATGTTCAATCGATTTTCACACGTTAAGATTGAATATCGATACGATTTGCAGTTTCGACATTACAGGGTAATGAGTGTTTAAAATCTCAATTTACCGTTTAAAACGACGATAATTAAAATAATGAGAACTAAAACACCTAAGAATATCCATGCAAAAAACATAGTCGGATTGATAAAAAAAGGTATCATCTCACTGCTAGGTGGATTAATCACTTTTTTTAAATAAACTTCATTGACATTCTTTTATTTTTTGTGTATCAATTATTGTACCCCGGCTTTACATTAATTTATTCTCTTGGTCGCACTCATCATAAAATAGCTAAAAGTTTTATCAACCGCAGCACCGTCGTTTACCAATATCACACACTAGCAGCAGACATCCGCAACCGTTTCGTTTTTTTTTATAGCGTGTACGAAATAGAACAAGGCACTCATCATTCGTTTTGTGTCTTCTTCTTCCATCGTACCACTACGTACCGATGTTGTATATATTGTCATTGTACATTGCGATTTGAAAACGTTGACACTTATCGCCCTGTAACTGCGGAACCGGAAGTCGGATTCGGATGAAATTTCACAGTAGCTTTAAAGATAATATGAGCTTTCATTGAAATCAAGATTTGTGCAAACCGGCTTAAGCATTGCAGAGAAACCGAAGAAAATTCTAGTTTTGGAGTTTTTCTTCACTACTTTCCGTGCTTCCGGAACAGGAAAAGTGGGGACCAGCGAATTAAGTTTTTATGCCCACAAAGCTCTGCAAACTAGAAGAATTTATCAGATAGTTTTATGGGATTAGTACCTGTTTTTGATTATCGTTCGTGAAAAATATTAATGAAATCGGTAATTTTCCACTTATCACGCTTTAGTTCCGGAGCCGGAAGTCGGATCCAGATAAAATGTTAGTTTGCGAAATTTGTTTGAGCTGTTTCAGAGATAATTGAATGCAAACTTTTTCACCTTTTATTTGAATCTTAGTTTGTGAAAATCGGTTCAGCCATCTCTAAAAAAGTGAGTGCATATTTTTTCCATTTTTTGTGCATATCATCCTATATCCCCAGAACCGGAAGTCGGATCGGGATGAAATTCAATAGCAGGCTATGGGACCTTGAGACCTTTCGTTTGAATCTTAGTTTGTGGTTCATCAGTTCAGCCATCTCTGAGAAAAGTGAGTGAATATTTCTGTTACATCCATACACACATACACACACTGACGGACGGACACACATTTGGTCAGTTCGTCGAGTTTTTTTTTATTCAATAATATAATATAATTTTTTTAGGCACATTGCTAACCTAAGACGGTCTACCTTGAGCCCTAAGGGATTCCAGTAGCTTCGACCTGGCGTCGCGATACTTTTTGTTTTGCAGTTGCTAGATCGCGTTATAACTTATTTAAGTTAATTTTACCTCTAACAGCTTTGAATAAATATTTGTCATAACAACATTACTCATTACCGAATGAAATGGAAATTACCCATCGTTTAAATGAATGTGTAAAATTGTAATTTCAAATGAATGCACAACTGTGAAGTATACAGTATACATACATAAGTTCATCTCCTCTATTATGACTTCGAATGAAACTTCGTCTGCATATAGATTTTGGGTGAGAAAATAAGAGTGCATGGAACAGTAGATAGAAATTTAACCTTGGATCTGGAAGTTGCTACTGGATCAGGACAATATGCCATACAATTTGAAGGCTTTCCTAAGCAAACCATAGATTGGTGCAATAGTCAAAGGTGCGCGGCACCTTTCGGAGGTTACGCAAGAACAATGCTTCATTGACCATTTTTCAAGCGTGCAGTGGACCAAAGCAAACAGAATCCGTTGGACCCGTCCGTCTAAAGCTAGTGGTAGTTACCTGAACGATTGATGGCGCAGAGGGAAAAGTGAATCAATTAAAACGATTTGAATAGAATCATCGCGTAGGAAATAGGAATATCGTCGGGATCGCTCAACCGTGCATCCCCTTGTCTTTGCTATTCGGTAGCGTCGATTTAGGTGCCTTGACTAGTGTTCGAGATATACTTTGCTAGTTGCGATATAATCGCCTAAGATATGTTTGAAAAAAATTCAAACTTGTTTAAGTAATATCTCGAAACCGGAACACCGAGAATAGTGTACCTAAATATTCGTATAAATGATTAGTATCCATATTTCGTACAATTGTCTATTTCTTGAATGAAAGTCTTTCTAACAATAATAGGTGACCTGCTCAAGCATTCGAAGTAGCGTAGTGACAATCAATTTGTGAGTGGAAAATGTAAAAGTGAAGAGCAGCCGGGCGTGCTACCGAAGATTTGAAGAAAATATACTAAAACAAAAAGCAACATGGTAAGACTGATAGAATCAGGTTATGGGTGTAATGTCCGTTTTTTTCATCAACCTGTTGGAAGTGAAATGAACTACAATGAAAGTATAAGTTGAATAGAAGCCAGTCACGTGCCCAGAAGGGGGGGCGACTGGCTCGAGCCCCTCTCGAAATTAAAAACAGATATATAATTATTTAGAAGGTCTAAGACATGTGTTGCAAAAATAACAAGACAGTAAGCAGTACATTTTTTCTACATACAACAACAGTTCCAGTGGAAAAGTTTAAAGTGTCTGTTAAAAACACCCGTAAAAGGCACACCGAGAATTAGGTACATAAGCAATCTTCAGTAACATTATTCTTTTATCTTTGGGCCCCTCCCGAAACGAAATCCTGGGTACGGGGCTGATAGAAGCTCAGATGTATCTTGGAAATTTCAAAATAGATATTTTCAGTGTCCATTTCTTTTATCAGCATACTCATATGTTTAGTACACCTTACATTGTAACTTGATTTGTTGAGTGAACTAAGCTTAATCGTTTATGCAAAACCTACATTGGTAAATTGAATACAGTCACAAAACATTAAAGATCACATGCGAGCTTCGTACGTTTACTGTTAGCACTATTAGATGCGCTTTGTGACAGTCTCGATTTTTTCCTATGCTACTGGTATCATAAACTCCAGAAAAATTGTTTCAGCTTTCTTCCTAGATTGATATTACTGTTAACCGTGCATGTTGGTTAAGCTCTATAAAACATGACTACATACCGGCTAATAGAGATCTTTGAGTGAGTTACTCCTTGTTGCCAAGAAGTTGTATCACTTATGCTAGGTGAGGTAAAATTTGCACACTGAAAAGGAAAGCGTCTGTATGGTTTGATTACTGTTTAGTCGTTTTACGAAATGTTTCAGATTTAGTTGTAGAATTATTATTATTTGTAATAATAACTTCGTTTTTATACACTTCGTAGGTGGTCCGAGCCCAGGGGGGAGGGAATAAAGGTACATGAACAATAGAGTACTTGTGCAAACAATTTGACAATTCATACAGTGTTAATATTGGGAATGACGCACTTTGCTTTAAAATTTTTGCGCCTGCTCCACTCCTTCTGTCAATTGTTATTGAAAAACCAATTTACTGTGTGTCTGTGTGTGAGTGTGTGTGTCTGTGTACAGAACTAGGAGACGGAGATCTCTGATTTTGATCGGACTAGTTGCAAATGAAAGGTCTTTTCATCTGCCAGAAGGCTATTGTTTTCGTTCTTTTATTCGTTGTGTACTTTTCGAGTTAGACAAAATTGTATGTCAAAATTTGCAGTTTTCTGACAATATTTGCCACAATTGACCTAAAAAACAAAGGAGATTCCATAATTTAGAAATCATGTTGTAATACCTTTTAAACAAGCCAAAGTTTGTTGAAATCCGTCCATTTTTTTAAGGAGATATTGACATTTTTGGGAAAATGACATTTCTTCTCTATCCAAGTAAAAGGAGTTTTGAGCGTTTCATGATAAATCGATGTTTGGAAGTAAAGTGAAACACGATTTTCTATACTGTTTTATGCTATTGTTTCTTAGCACCTAAAAGACTATGCACAGCACTTTTTTCTCATGACGTTTCGATTTCAGTACGGTTCGTTTTTGGCAACATAATTGCTCGAACATGACATATGTATTAGAAAGATGGCAGTATTTTTAAATTCAAAACATTTTCATATTTATATTGATTTATACTGCTTGCAACAATAATTACTGGAAGAACACAATTTCTAACGCCCTTATACCATTGGAAGAAGTTCGTCGAGATAAGTAAATTTGTATGTGAAAAATAATTTCATTCACTTTCCTCGAAGATGGGTTAACTGATTTCTACAAATTTAGATTCATTGGAACAGCCCTATGCTCCCATATAAGATTTCTAAATTTCAATTGAATCCGATTTAGTCCATCTAACATTCAAATAAAAGGTCTTAAGGTCCCATAAAAACTGCTTGTTTATTAATCACCCAACAATTTTATGTGGAACGCACTACGATTTCTCTGAAAATGGCTACACTGATTTTCGAAAATTTCGAATCAAATGAAATGGTTACCAATTTATTAGGCGAATTTAACTGAATTCGGCTATACCGATATCCGAATTTCGTTTCCGAAAGTATCGGGAAAAAGAAGGCTAAAACGAATTAAATTAACAAAAGTTTAAATAAAAATGAACTTATGGTCCCTAAGCATGATCCCGCGCAGCTTCAGCTTCATTTAAAGGGAAGAATTATCGCGCAGGTTTTGACTTTCGAATACCTCGGGTTATGGTTTGATTCCAAATGCACGTGGGGAGGACACATTAGGTATTTCATAACAAAGTGCCAACAAAAAGTAAATTTCCTTCGAACAATAATAGGATCTTGGTTTTCAGTGATGGAATATAGATGCGTTTGATTTCGTTCAGCTGCAAACTCCCATATTATCAAATTAGAGCAAATTCAGTACCATTGTTTGCGAATTGCCTTAGGCTGCGTGCATTCGACACATACAATGAGTCTTGAAGTTCTGGCAGGAGTTCTTCCATTGAAAGATCGCTTTTGGGAGCTTTCATCACGACCTGGTTATTAATAACTTCGAAAGGCTAGTCGAGCTTCAATTTCAAACAAGATTCATGACAGTATATTTTAACCATATGTCATAGGAAATCAACCCTGCAAGATATATTACTATCCGTGTGGAATCCCGGATCACCAGGGTTTGGTATGTTCGACAATAATGTTTCAGCCTCATCTGTTTATGTAGCAGAGTTAGCAGCAGTTCATTATAGCTTGAGTGTAATCGTCACATTATCTCCAAACCATTTTTTCCTCTTCACAGATAGTGTGAGCTGGCAAGCTTCTTGTGAAAAAATTATCTGGGTCGGTGGATGCACTCAATTATTACTAAAATATCGACAGGGAATGGTTCAGGGAGCTGGATGTTAGTAGGGATTTCATTCGTGTGATGTTCAGACTCATGTCTAATCACTACATACGTAACTATTTTTATTAAGTCAGCTTATTTATGACTAGTTTGCAACCAGAAATTTGAGTGATTGTTACTAACATCTAACCACTTGCGTGACTCAAAAAGCGCAGTTTCTGCTAGTTGCTAAGTCGGCTAAAAATAAGTTGTTGTTACATTGTAATGTCATACTGAAATGAATAATCTTTCCATAACTTGAAAATAACTTATTTTCAAGTAAACTAGTTGAAACTTAGTCACCATCGACATTATAAAATTTTTTTTTATCAGCAATAAAAAGGCAGCAGAGTACTTTAAATCACAAACTTGATACAAGATACAAATTTCACAACGTTTTTAAAACTGTGGAGCGGAATTCAATTTTAATTAACTGTTTTTATGTGGCTTCAATCAAAATCTGTTTATGAAGAAATGAAAAACAAACAACGAAATAACCCTATGTTCAGAATGCTCAAAATTAATACAAGTAGGGCGATTTTTAATTATTTTAAATTTATGAGAATTATAATATTATCACAATAGATGGTTAATGTTTTGTTCGTGTTTATGATAGTGCATAGAATAAAAATGACTATTTTGCCAAAAAGCAGTTTTGGAAAAAATAATATTCTGGTTTTATTTATGTTTCATACACTTCTTCCATAGTGTGCTCGCCATTTTCAAGCCAACAAAAGTTTTCTAGGCTGCATTTTCGTTATCATTAGGTTGCGTAAACCAACCGATAGTAGTGTAGTAGTGTTTTACATATATGCTTACGTATTTATAACGGTTTCCCATCGGAAAATAAACTTTTTTCAACTAGTAGCTTAAAGCATAGCTGTAATTAAAGGTATGTAAGAATTAAGTAATGGTAACACACAAATGATAGTTGGTTCAATGTTTATATTATAAAGAAACACTGCTGTAATTTTGTTTTAACCAGTGTAATATAAAAAAACATGTTCGTGCTCTTGTTGCAAAATAGTTGGGCTAAATGGTATCAAAACTAATTACAGGTTGCTACTATTGAAGTTGAATAAACTTTTTTTTAACTAGTAGCTACAAGCATAGTTGTGATTGGAGTGGGACTCAACACATAATTTTCGACTTGAAATTCTTAACGGATGCCAAAATATTATATTTATATTTCTATTCTATTTCTCATCACTAATTAGAACCAGTGTTGGCATTATCATTCTCAAAATATCAAAAATCAGTTATTATCGCCGATAATAATTGTTGGTGATTATCACTTACAAAATCATCGCCGAACATCATGAAGAAAATCATTTGATATTCTGAGAATGATATTAGAAAACGATTATCACTTAATATCGGTGTGCGAAATTTTCAAAACATCAAATATCACCGCTGAGTATGGGGGAAATCATCACCCGTTCAATCTCACTTTAGCGATGTTTCGTAAACTCACACATGATTATCATTCAAAAGCATTATCACGATTATCACCCATGCGCGATTTTCACTACCACATGGTGATATTCCGTGAGGTGAGTGTGGTATTGAAAATCAATTTCAACCAAATCTTAACATGCAGTATGATTATTTTTGGAACGGGTGGTGTCGAAAATCATTGTCTGAAGTTATTTGAAATTGATGATAGTGAATTTCGGTTCGTAAAATTTTATCAAAACCCATGCAATATTGGTATTTTTGGAATGGGTATGATGAGTAGATGTTGATTATCGATGTCTGGAGTTATTTTGAAATCCAACATGGCGGCTCTCGGTTCATGAAAATTCAACTAAACCCATGCAATATGGGTATTTTTGGAACGGGTATGATGAGTAGGTGTTGAATATTGGTGTCTGGAGTCATTTTGAAATCCAAGATGGCGGCTCTCGGTTCATGAAAATTCAACGAAACCCATGCAATATGGGTGTTTTTAGAACGGGTATGATGAGTAGGTGTTGAATATTGATGTCTGGAGTCATTTTGAAATCCAACATGGCGGCTCTCGGTTCATGAAAATTCAACTAAACCCATGCAATATGGGTATTTTTGGAACGGATATGATGAGTAGATGTTGAATATTGGTATCTGAAGTCATTTTGAAATAGAAGATGGCGGCTCTTGGTTCATGAAAATTCATCTGAAACCATGCAATATGGGTATTTTTGGAACGGATATGATGAGTAGATGTTGAATATTGGTGTCTGAAGTCATTTTGAAATAGAAGATGGCGGCTCTTGGTTCATGAAAATTCATCTGAAACCATGCAATATGGGTATTTTTGGAACGGGTATGATGAGTAGATGTTGAATATTGATGTCTGGAGTCATTTTGAAATCCAACATGGCGGCTCTCGGTTCATGAAAATTCAACGAAACCCATGCAATATGGGTGTTTTTAGAACGGGTATGATGAGTAGGTGTTGAATATTGATGTCTGGAGTCATTTTGAAATCCAACATGGCGGCTCTCGGTCCATGAAAATTCAACTAAACCCATGCAATATGGGTATTTTTGGAACGGATATGATGAGTAGATGTTGAATATTGGTATCTGAAGTCATTTTGAAATAGAAGATGGCGGCTCTTGGTTCATGAAAATTCATCTGAAACCATGCAATATGGGTATTTTTGGAACGGATATGATGAGTAGATGTTGAATATTGGTGTCTGAAGTCATTTTGAAATAGAAGATGGCGGCTCTTGGTTCATGAAAATTCATCTGAAACCATGCAATATGGGTATTTTTGGAACGGGTATGATGAGTAGATGTTGAATATTGATGTCTGGAGTCATTTTGAAATCCAACATGGCGGCTCTCGGTTCATGAAAATTCAACTAAACCCATGCAATATGGGTATTTTTGGAACGGGTATGATGAGTAGGTGTTGAATATTGATGTCTGGAGTCATTTTGAAATCCAACATGGTGGCTCTCGGTCCATGAAAATTCAACTAAACCCATGCAATATGGGTATTTTTGGAACGGATATGATGAGTAGATGTTGAATATTGGTATCTGAAGTCATTTTGAAATAGAAGATGGCGGCTCTTGGTTCATGAAAATTCATCTGAAACCATGCAATATGGGTATTTTTGGAACGGATATGATGAGTAGATGTTGAATATTGGTGTCTGAAGTCATTTTGAAATAGAAGATGGCGGCTCTTGGTTCATGAAAATTCATCTGAAACCATGCAATATGGGTATTTTTGGAACGGGTATGATGAGTAGATGTTGAATATTGATGTCTGGAGTCATTTTGAAATCCAACATGGCGGCTCTCGGTTCATGAAAATTCAACTAAACCCATGCAATATGGGTATTTTTGGAACGGGTATGATGAGTAGGTGTTGAATATTGATGTCTGGAGTCATTTTGAAATCCAACATGGTGGCTCTCGGTCCATGAAAATTCAACTAAATCCATGCAATATGGGTATTTTTGGAACGGATATGATGAGTAGATGTTGAATATTGGTATCTGAAGTCATTTTGAAATAGAAGATGGCGGCTCTTGGTTCATGAAAATTCATCTGAAACCATGCAATATGGGTATTTTTGGAACGGATATGATGAGTAGATGTTGAATATTGGTGTCTGAAGTCATTTTGAAATAGAAGATGGCGGCTCTTGGTTCATGAAAATTCATCTGAAACCATGCAATATGGGTATTTTTGGAACGGGTATGATGAGTAGATGTTGAATATTGGTGTCTGAAGTGATTTTGAAATCCAACATGGTGGTTCTCGGTTCATGAAAATTCAACTAAACCCATGCAATATGGGTATTTTTGGAACGGGTATGATGAGTAGGTGTCGATTATCGATGTCTGGAGTCATTTTGATATCCAAAATGTGAACTTCTAGTTTATTAAAATTTTTCGAAAAATTTGAACTTAGTTTGTGTAGAACGCTCGTCGCGTGCGATTGTATTTCTTTGTTGCTCTGCGTTGTTTCGCTGTGTTTCGGTCGGATTTTTCTGCAGGTTCCAGTGTTGCATTCAATATTTTTGTTGTTAAAAACGGAGAAATGATGAATTTGAAAGAGGAAAGAAACTACAACTGATGCCAGAAGGGTGGACAGTGCATGGAAGTTCTTTTTTGGTGTTGGTATTTTATTCTCGTGAATGCAATCTATCACCGTGTTTTACCCACCAAAACTGAAGTGAAAACCACGGAGTTTTAACTTTTTCGGGAGTTGAGTGTCATCTAGCGGCAAGTAACACTCATCAATTAACCATTTACTATATATTAAATGGCATTAAGTGTGAATTGAAAATATTAAACGTCACCGTGATTGGTAGTATCTGCTACACAACCTTGTAATTTTGTCGCTATAATCTGCATCTCTAAATTCTAATTTCATAAGCTTGTAGGTCTACTAGAAGACAACTGTGCAGGCTATTGCGCATTAACGTCGATTTTGCAGTAATGTTTCCGACATTACTTACCGTTTGTTTATAGAGGTAATTTTTTTCAAATTTCGAATAAAAACGGACAATTTTCTTTGAAAAATTAGTGCAACACTTCGAGACGGTATTGTAGATTTGAATTCATTGTGTGAAAGCAGACATTTATTTAAGAATCACTATCAAAAATTTATCATCGACAGTTCTGCAAATATTGCACTTGAACCAATACTACTGTTCTAAAGCTTGGGAAAAGTAAGGAACTCGTTTGTTGAGCATTCTGGTAGTCGAATTGTTGACATCAAATTGGTTGCTGTCAACCAAATGATTGGCGATTGAAAACTAACACAATCCAATTATACATATTTTCGAAAATTTGCTATGTTTAATCTATCACTTCAAACAATTTTCTTACTTTCGTAGTATATTTTTATTGCTGATCTTGGATTTCAAAATGACTCCAGACATCAATATTCAACATCTACTCATCATACCCGTTCCAAAAATACCCATATTGCATGGGTTTAGTTGAATTTTCATGAACCGAGAGCCACCATGTTGGATTTCAAAATGACTCCAGACACCCATATTCAACATCTACTCATCATACCCGTTCCAAAAATACCCATATTGCATGGGTTTAGATGAATTTTCATGAACCGAAAGCCGCCATCTTGGATTTCAAAATGACTCCAGACATCAATATTCAACATCTACTCATCATACCCGTTCCAAAAATACCCATATTGCATGGGTTTAGATGAATTTTCATGAACCGAAAGCCGCCATCTTGGATTTCAAAATGACTCCAGACATCAATATTCAACATCTACTCATCATACCCGTTCCAAAAATACCCATATTGCATGGGTTTAGTTGAATTTTCATGAACCGAGAGCCACCATGTTGGATTTCAAAATGACTCCAGACACCCATATTCAACATCTACTCATCATACCCGTTCCAAAAATACCCATATTGCATGGGTTTAGTTGAATTTTCATGAACCGAGAGCCACCATGTTGGATTTCAAAAGACTCCAGACACCCATATTCAACATCTACTCATCGTACCCGTTCCAAAAATACCCATATTGCATGGTTTCAGATGAATTTTCATGAACCGAAAGCCGCCATCTTGGATTTCAAAATCACTTCAGACACCAATATTCAACATCTACTCATCGTACCCGTTCCAAAAATACCCATATTGCATGGTTTCAGATGAATTTTCATGAACCGAAAGCCGCCATCTTGGATTTCAAAATCACTTCAGACACCAATATTCAACATCTACTCATCGTACCCGTTCCAAAAATACCCATATTGCATGGTTTCAGATGAATTTTCATGATCCGAGAGCCGCCATCTTGGATTTCAAAATGACTCCAGACATCGATATTTAACATCTACTCATCATACCCGTTTCAAAAATATCCATATTGCCATGGGTTTAGATGAATTTTTACGAACCGAATTTCACTATCAACAATTTCAAATTACTTCAGACATCGAAATTCGACACCACCCATTCCAAAAATAATCATACTGCATGATAAGATTTGGTTGAAATTGATTTTCAAAACTTCACTCACCTCATTGAATATCACCATGTGATAGTGAAAATCTTTGCATGGCTGATAATTGTGAGAATGATTTTCAATGATGATAATTTATAATCATGTGTGAGTTTACGAAACATCACTATGGTGATATTGGACGGGGTGTGATATTTTCCATACTCACTTCGAGTGATCACAATTATCATTGATATTGTAGATAGTGATAATCGCTGTCGAAAATCGCGCATGATTTTCTGCAGCGGTGAGATTTGATTATTTGATATTTTCGCAACACTGATTAGAACTAGATTTACTACAAATTCAGTCAAAATGTTCATTATATGCAGCCGAACAATCGAATAGTCGTTAGTTAAGACTCCAAAGACAGTATTAACATAAATTTTTTGGTACTGCAGGGCGTCAAGTTTCGAGAAATACCTATATTTCCGGCGATCAGGACTTTGTCTTACGAATGGTTGAAATTAACAGACAATCCACCCTCGCAGTACCTGAAATATTAGATTTAGGGTTGGACATTTAATAGCGATTGGGAATTGCAGCTAAAGGTTGAAGCTTAACGGTATAGATAAATTGAGTAAAAATCTAGTTGCAATTAATGCTTTTCTCAATGACCACAAAGTATCCAGCTTAGCCCCGATCTCCGCTACTATCAATCTCCTGTTGGACCCCAGCCCCTGATAAAATAACAATTTATTCAGTTGTCAAATTCAAAACAGTAAGAATCATGAAATTGTCTAGGAAACTTTTGTTTACATCGGTACAGAAATAGATTGTTTGGATCATTACATAATTGAATCTATCTGTTCCAAAAGCTCAGACTCAATAAATGTCTCCTATGGATAACAATCTTATATTGCTTTTCGTCGACGACAATGTTAACGTTATCGTGATCTTCAAATGAAATTCTCAGAATTCAGTTAGTTCAGAATCTACAATATACCCAGGTGAACGACTCAAGATGCTAAAACTGGGATGAAATAATAATAATAATAATAATAATAATAATAATAATAATAATAATAATAATAATAATAATAATAATAATAATAATAATAATAATAATAATAATAATAATAATAATAATAATAATAATAATAATAATAATAATAATATAATAATATGCTAATGCTGGATAAAAACCCAGCAGAAGCATCGACCAATTAGTTTAATTCCTTCAACTAGTGAACTTTTTGATATAAAAATCTTTCTAAGAATGATATCTCATAAAAATAGGTAATGATTTCTACTAGAGCAGTTGGAGATTTCGTTTTGAATATTCAATGACTCAATAACTTGTTAGAGTTACTGACCTCATTAAAGTTGATAAATCTTTCGGTTTTACCTTTTTTTATATATATAAAAAATAGGTATAGAATTCGCTCAAACTTTCGAAAATTTTTCCGAGGCCCAGAGGGCCGAATGACATATACCAATCGATTCAGCTCGACGAACTGAGTAAATGTCTGTGTGTGTGTGTGTATGTGTGTGTGTCTGTATGTGTGTTGTCAACTAAGAGGTCGAGATCTCAGAGATGGCTGGACCGATTTTGATCAAACTAGTCGCAAATGAAAGGTCTCCCCGTCACCCAAAACGCTATTGAATGGTTTTGAGATCGGATGTTTACTTTTTGAGTTATACGAAGTTTTATGTCAAAATTTTCAGTTTTTTGACAGTATCTGTCACAATTGACCTTGAAAACAGAATATGTTTTTAGACTTAGATTCCGCACGATAATACCTATTCAACAAGCCATAGATTGTTAAAATCCGTCCATTTTTAACGGAGATATCGAAATTTTTGTGTAAACGACTTTTCCCCCTATTCCAGCAGTAGGAGTTTTAAGCGCTGTATGACAAAGCAATGCTTGGGAGCAACGGAAAACACGATTTTTTATTCTGTTACATACAATTGTTTCTAAGTACCAAAAAGACTGCACAGAACGAAAAGATGAAACTTACACGATATGTAAACCAATAGTACTATTAAACAGACATCAGTTGAAACGAAAATCTGATTTAAAACCATGATTGATGTAAAATTACATTGAAATGCATTTACTTTTTCATAGAACAAGCCTGTATATTTACAAATCGCTTAGTTTTGTAATGTAACTTTCCATTCAATTACCTGCTCCAAATATGTGCATGAAAATAAATGTAAATTCACAAAATATTTTTATCTGTGTGTGTACAGCATCCTTTTTCATGACAATTTGCCTCGGACCGATTTTAGTACGGCTCGTTTTTGGCAACATAATCGTTCGAATATGACATATATAAACCAGATGATGGCAGATTTTTTTTTAATTATATTGTTTTAAACTACTTACAGCAATACATGCTGGAAGAACATAACATCCATATACCATTCGAATCAGTTCGTCGAGATTAGCAAATGCGTGTGTGACAAATAATTTCACTCAATTTTCTCTGAAAATTTCTTTTCTACAAATTCAGATTTATACGAAAATTCGTATGCTCCCAAACAAAGTTCCTGAATTATGTTTGGTTCCGACCTCTGGTTCCGGAACTACAGGATGATATATGAAACGAAATCAAAATTGTGTAACTCATTCTTCTCGTAGATGGCTGAACCGATCTAAGATTCAAATGAAATCTAAGAATCATCTAAGATGCAAATGAAAAGTTTCAAGATTCTTTAAAACATCTTGCTCTTCAGTCAGATCCAACTTCCGGTTTCGGGGATACAGGGTGATTGGTATAAAAATGTCTATTCCACATAAATTAATCAGGTTTATCGGGTTAGCAGATTTGGATAGTCGATAAAAAAATTAACTTTTTTCAGTTTTAGTGGTATTCAGTTGTCGATTCAGAAGGCACCTAAAAATTTAATTCATGCTATGATTTCTCAAAGATTTCTTCACTGATTTTCAAATATTTTGAAACAAATGTAAACTATACAGCTATTCAGGTGAATTTATCTGACTTCGGCCATACCGATTCTAGAATTCCGGTTTCAGTATAAAATCGTTTCTCAAAGCTCAATCGTTTTCTCAAAAAAGCCTAATCAAATTTCAGAAACAAAAATTCAAATTAAAATAAACTTATATACAAAATTAATTAGTTTTATACATACATTCAAAAATTAATTAATTTTATCCAATTATGACTTCCGATTCCCGAATAGGGGAAAAAGTCGCTTACACAAAAATTTCGATATCATCATATTTTCGAGATAATGAATTTTTAAATTTCAAACCGATATAGAAGATGACAATCCCGAAAAGCTTCAAAGATGGACTCAAAACTGTTGTAATTTATTCGTCATATGGCCATACGAATCGGTTTGGGTTATACTGGTTCCTGAATACCGGCTCTGGAAGTACCTTAAATTACCGTAAACTCAAAAGTGGAACTTACATATCATGGCATGTTTAATCGATTATCACACTTCTAGATTTAAATTCGATTGTATTTGCAGTTTCGACATTACCGAGTAATGAGTGATTACAATCTCAAATTGTCGCTTAAAACGACGGTCATTAAAATAATGTAATGAAAACTTAAACACCGAAGAATATTCATGCAAAAAACACATGCGAATTGATAAAAAAAGGTATCATCTCACTGCTAGGTGGATTAATCACGTTTTTCCACTAGACTTTCATCTCTTAGACATAGAAAAAACACGCAACAGTGGTTGCCCCAAGGGTTTAATTTCCAGTTTCCAAATTTCAATTCAAGTTAAAAACTATTGACTGATCGTGAAATGTTTCCTATCTTAAACAGATATTGGAGGAATAATTTTTTTCACTTAGTAAAGTTTTGCAAAATTCCTGGCCATTTATAAGCCAAGATGATTAAAAAATCATCACTAAAACGAAGTTCACATATGTTTTTATTCAAGGCCCATCGTTTGCTAACTTCAATCACGAAACTATGATTGGAAAATAGAACAACAACATGTGTAAAACACCGTCAGCCATTTTACACAATGGTGATGAAACACAGAATTTCTAATTAAACCAAATAAATTCGACTTCATCGTGCCAAGCTTATATGGTTTCAGAGGCGTTTACTTTAGTGCAGGATTTCATCATTTCCTTACGATCCTCACCGTTTAAACAAATTCGAGTATACAATGCCTCCGTGATTCGAAGGCACAACCGAAACTCAATCAAATAATAACTGTGCATGTAGTTTCGCGGCAATTCATATACCAGCATGTAAATGGAACATATGTTATTACAATCGGTTATTGCACTGCAGAGAATCCTAGATGAAACGTTCGTCTTTCTAGGCCCTTCTTGTTGTCTGATCCGCAGAATTATGTAAACCTATAACCTACCGTTCAACTTTGGCGAAAACATCTCTGTGGCCTCCGATGTTGACTCATTTTTCCTTTACTTCTATACAGTTGTAACTTGGTAGACATGCACCACACGAGCGACTGTTTTATTTTCGCCGGTTCCATTAACGAACCTATGCAGTACAGTTTGCTGGCAGACTCATTTTGAGTGGAGCTTGTGGTGCTTTTCACGCTTCACATCCTTCCAAGAAATACCCCCATCGACACGAATGGTAGTGTAGCAGAAATTGCAGGCTGAAATTACGTTTAAATCTACGCACTAAAGTTTGTCTCCATCCGAGCATCCGGTAAGATTGGTAAATTTGTCTTTAGTATACCATGAGCACATTTTAACCTACTGCCTAGTTTTCATTATTTAGGACAGAGCATTTGTTCGTTAGGACCGAAACTCCCTATCAGCAGGCCGTTCAATTTTGTCGATTTTTGAGCGCTTGTTGAACGATATATTGCACGAAATATTCGTGCAATTTGCTGGAACGGTTTGTTGTAGTTTTTTCTCTTGCAAAAATAGTGTGAAAATTAAGTGTTACCGTTCCATAGAAAGAAAATTTGTTGTTATTCTACGTGAAGTAGAAGAATTGTGCAGGTATGTATTGTTAGTTTAAACAAATAAGTGGAAAAAACTTCAGAAATTCTGAAGTAAAACTAGTCCAACGGGGCTCCAACTCCTCATGTTAAAAATGGCTCAACAATGGACCTCTGTCTGCCGGGTTTGTTGAACCAAAAAAATGGCATTCGGTTCAACGGTCTGTTTCAAAATCGGCAAACGAAGGTCCCGTGTTGGCCTCCCGTTGAACGATTGATTGGACTTTCATTGGACCAATGATCCAACGTATTGGACCAATGAAGGACCACCGTTGAACGTTTTTTTCTAAGTGGGCTGTGTCGATTCATTTCTACCACTGATTGAAGCACTCATCAGCGGAAAGTTGGCATCGTAGATATGAACTTTAAAGTTTGTTCCTAATTGTCGATTATGAAATACCTATGATCATTCATACAAATGACTTAATTATTGAAAGAAATAATAAAAGAAGACTAGGATAGGATAGGATTTGAAGACTTCCGAATTATAGTCTAGTTCTATCCCATAATAAAAAAAAATTCCCATGAAAAATTTGAGGTCGATACAGCATGATCCTCTTTTCCCTTCATTTAATTGTTGTGTACATACTACAAAAAATCATGCAAATTCGTTGAAATTTTCTATCCAGAGCATGTGAAAATGAATCGTTTCTTCAACTTTACAACTAATTTAACAGAATTTTACATCGAAACACATAGTTAAAATTTACATAAATATAAGATGTAATATTCTGTAATTATGCAAGTAAATATGCCAAACTACACACTTAAAACCGATTCTCGAGCTCGGCATAATGAAATGCCGAATTACAGGGTCCGGCACTCGAAGTGTAACCAATTAAAAAGGCCATAAATTCAGTTTGGAAAATTACTTTTACTTAATTCAAAGTACAAAATGTGTAAAAATAATACAAAATTCAGAATCAATTCACTTTTGCTCGATATGACCACCTTTTGCCTTGACTATGGCCTTGAGACGGTCAAAAAACGAATCGCAAGCTGCCCGAATGTGACTTGCAGGTGTATTTTGGCCCACTCGCTTTTTTCAGCGCCTCGAGACTGGTGTATCTTTTAGTTCGGACTTTGCTCTCCAAAATGGCCCAAAGAGAATAATCCATTGGATTCGCATCTGGTGAATTCGAGAGCCATTGTGTGGACGTGATGAAGTTCGGAACGTTTTTTTTTTTTTTTTTTATTTTTTTATTTTTTTTTTTTTAAATAACTATTTATTGGAATATGAGTTAAAATTAAATTATTAAGATTTAAATTGGGTGTTCAGCCACAAGTGGTGACTTTTCAGCCCTGTTATATATATATGATTTGGTTATTACCATGAAGACATCATTTGCTTCCGCAATTCTGAGATTTTTGTGTAGGGAAAATTCTAAACCTACTTGTATTGTGTAATGGGGAAAAAGAACTTATATACTAACTTACTAACTAATACAGAGAGCGAATCGATTCAATTGAAGATTGCATCGATTTTTGTCGGAATTTGCTTATAATATTATGTGACATTACATCTAATGGTTCTATATTTGTGAGTCTGTGTAACTCATTTGTACTAAACCAGGGAGGACGCTTCAGAATCATTTTCAGAATTTTATTCTGAATCCTTTGAAGCGTTTTCTTCCTGGTGGAACAACAGCTTGACCAAATTGGTACCGCATAAAGCATGGCTGGTCTGAAAATTTGTTTATAAATTAACAATTTGTTTTTTAGACAGAGCTTAGAATTTCTGTTTATAAGAGGATATAAACATTTAATATATTTATTACACTTTGCCTGGATTCCTTCAATGTGATCCTTGAAAGTGAGTTTTTTGTCATACGTTAAACCTAAGTATTTAGCTTGATCAGACCATGTCAATTCCAAGCCATTCAATTTGAGAATGTGATTATTGTTTGGTTTAAGAAAAGAAGCTCTTGGCTTGTGAGGAAAGATAATTAATTGCGTTTTTGCTGCATTTGGTTTAATTTTCCATTTTGACAGATAATCACTGAAAATATTTAAACTTCTTTGTAGGCGACTGCAGATCACTCTTAGATTTCTACCTGTGGCTAACAGACTTGTGTCGTCACAGAATAACGATTTCTGACAACCAACGGGTAGATTTGGAAGATCAGAAGTGAAAATATTATACAAGATTGGAGCTACGCTCGAACCCTGCGGAACACCTGCTCGTACGGGTAGCAATTCAGATTTACAATTCTGATAGCTAACCTGAAGAGTACGATCAGTTAAATAATTTTGAATCATTTTGATCAAATAAATAGGAAACTGGAAATCAGACATTTTTGCTATTAAACCTTTGTGCCAAACACTGTCGAATGCTTTTTCTATGTCTAGAAGAGCAACTCCAGTGGATAACCCAGAAGATTTATTTGATTTTATCATGTTCGTTACTCTGACAAGTTGATGAGTAGTTGAATGTTCATGACGAAATCCAAACTGCTCTGGTAAAAAAATTGAATTCTCATTTATATGAGTCATCATTCTTAACAAGATAATTTTTTCAAAAAGTTTACTGATAGAAGAAAGTAAGCTAATTGGGCGATAACTTGATGTTTCTGCTGGGTTTTTATCAGGTTTTAGGACAGGAATTACTTTAGCGTTTTTCCATCTTTTTGGGAAGTAAGCTAATGAAAAACACTTGTTGAAAATTTTAACCAGGAGTCTCAAGGCAACATCGGGAAGATTTTTAATAAGAATATTAAAAATTCCATCATTACCAGGAGCCTTCATGTTTTTGAGTTTCCTAATAATTGATTTAATTTCATCAAAATTCGTCTCAATAATGTCATCGTGTGATAACACTTGGGTTGAAATATGATCATACTTCAGTGAGACTTCATTTTCAATAGGACTCACAACGTTTAAATTAAAATTGTGGACACTCTCGAACTGCTGAGCTAGCTTTTGAGCTTTTTCACCATTTGTAAGAAGTATTTGATTTCCTTCCTTGAGAGCAGGAATTGGTTTCTGAGGTTTCTTAAGAACCTTAGAAAGTTTCCAGAAAGGTTTAGAATATGGTTTAATTTGTTCAACTTCTTTAGCGAAATTTTCATTTCGCAAAAGAGTAAATCTATGTTTAATTTCTTTTTGTAAATCCTTAACTATGTTTTTCATAGCAGGATCACGAGAACGTTGATATTGTCGTCGACGAACATTCTTCAACCGAATGAGCAGTTGAAGATTGTCATCGATGATAGGAGAATTTAATTTAGTTTGAGCTTTGGGAACTGAAAGATTTCTAGCTTCGATAATATAATGATTCAAATTATCAATTGCTGTGTCGATGTCCGCAGAATTTTCTAAAATAGTTTCATGATCCACATGATTTTCAATGTGAGATCTGTAATCCAACCAATTAGCTCTATGATAGTTGAAAATAGAACTAATTGGATTAATTATAGCTTCGTTGGAAAGTCTGAATGTTACAGGAAGATGATCTGAGTCAAAATCAGCATGAGTAATCGGTTCACTACAAATGTGACTTTGATCTGTTAGAACCAGATCAATTGTAGACGGGTTTTTCACGGAAGAGAAACAAGTAGGATTACTGGAATGAAGAACTGTAAAGTAACCAGCTGAGAGTTGATTATGAAGTATTTTACCATTACTGTTATTTTGCCTACAATTCCACAGGACATGCTTAGCATTTAAGTCCCCTATTACGAAAAATTTCGATCTTTATCTTGTAAGTTTTTGCAAATCGCCTTTAAAGAAATTTAATTGTTCGCCGGTGCATTGGAATGGCAAATATGCTCCAGCGATGAAATAAATTCCATGAATGGTTTCAACTTCGATTCCCAAGCTTTCAATAACTTTAGTATTGAAAGAAGGTAAAATTCGATGTTTAATTTGCCGTTGGACAAAAATGGCAACTCCACCACCAATTCCAGTAAACCTGTCAAATCGATGAACCACATAATGTGGATTACTTTTCAATTTTACATTTGGTTTAAGAAAAGTTTCTGTCACAATGGCAATATGAATTTTGTGAACTTTGAGAAAATTATAAAATTCATCTTCACTCGATTTCAAAGATCGAGCATTCCAATTTAAAATATTCAAATAATTATTTAACATCACTGTTAAATTTTAAATTCATTATAATATTATTTGCAAATTTCCATCCGATTTGAAATGCTTCAAAAAGTGATGAAGTCGAATTCATTTGGATGATCATTTGAAAAAGTTGATCTTGTAGGTAGATCATTTTATTTTCAGTTATATCGCCTAATCAACTTCATTTAAAGAAGCGAATGGCATTGAAGAAATATTTGTAGGTAGACTGCCATTAGAAGAAGATGATTTGGCCGGTCTACCTATTAATAAATTGTTTTCGTTAGAAGAAGAACTGCAAGGCGGTCCTGTGTTTTGATTATTTACATTAGAAGAAATATGAGATAGATTTCTACCTAATATACCAGCATAACTGACATTAGAAGAAGATGATGACGAGGTCGATCTACCTGTCAATAAATTGTTTTCGTTAGAAGACGAATTGGCAGGTGCCTTAGAAGAATTTTCAGGTATGTTCTGTAAATTTAAGGTCGTTGATTTGACTTGTTGTCTAAGCGAACGAGCGTTTAAAATTTTTTCCCTGACAGGACATTTCAAATAATTGGATTTATGATTTCCATTGCAATTTGAACATGAAAATTTATCAGTGGTTTCATTCATTGGACAAACGTCTTTCGAATGCGATTTACCACAATTCAAACACCGTATATCCATATGACAATTTTTGGTTCCATGGCCGAAGCCTTGGCAACGACGACATTGCGTTAAGTTTGCAATACGATTATGCCGTTTATAATGTTCCCAATGAATTTTAATGTGGGAAATGAAACGTACTTTTTCTAAAGTTTTCAAATTGTTTACATCACTTCGATTGAAGTGTATTAGGTAAAGTTCATGGGAAATTCCAGAGCGTGGTTTAGAAGTACCATTCGCTCTTTTTTTCATAAGTATTACTTGGGAAGGGGCAAAACCAAGCAATTCTTTTATTTCATTTTTAATTTCATCAATACTTTGATCATTTGATAATCCTTTCAAGACAGCCTTGAAGGGTCTGTCTGATTTTATATCATATGAATAAAATTTATGAAGTTTTTCGGACAAATATCGAATAAGACGTTCGTAATCTTCCAATCCATCCACCAAGACTCGACATTCTCCTCTTCGTCCGATTTGAAATGAGACTTTTACTTCCGGGAGAAAAGTAGAAAGCTCAGTACGGAATGCTTTGAAGTCGGAAATCATCACCGTCACTGGTGGCATAGATTGATGTTTCTTCCCAGAACGACAAGCGTCCATTTTGGGAATTTTTGAAGAATTTTCTTCTATGTCGCTACAATCGGATTCAGGAAGAATCTCGTAAATATTGTTAGACGGCATAGGATCAACGGAAGGGAAATCCGTCCGTTGTCTTTTATTTTTACATTCAGATTCTATAAGATCATGAATGTTATTAGAAAAATGTTGAATAACGGATTGTGATTTATTCCGTATTGAATTATTTTTAGCCTTAGGCTTGTTGCCTTTCCGGTTGGACGCAGGCATTTTTGAAATTAATGAAATTTTAAATTAAATTAACTAGGCTAAATTAGTCTTCGATTAGACTCCTAGCTAGCCTTAAAAAAGGCTGATTAATTTCTTAGTCACTCTAATATCACTCTTTGTATCACTCAGTCACTCTAATATCACTCTTTGTATCACTTAGTCACTTAGTTAGTGATTCAGGTAGCCTTGAAAAAGACTGAAGCCTTGAATCAATGAAACTCTAGGTAGCCAGAAAAAAATTCCAGGAGCCAAGAGCTATACGCGTGCGGTGCGAACGACTGTTCAACACCGACTAAGTTCGGAACGTTGTTTTCAGCCATTCTTGGTTCACTCTAGCTTTGTGAGACGGTGCCGAGTCCTGCTGAAACGTCCATGGTCTGCCACCGAAATGTTTGTCTGCCCACGGCTTCAAAGCAACCTCCAGAATACTTTCCCGATAATATGTCGCATTTACCTTGACGCCAGGCTCGAAGGTCTGAAGTTGGTTACACTTCGAGTGCCGGACCCTGTAGATCGGCAACACGAAATTTTACTGATTGTTCAGTAATTCACATGCTCATTGCCGAAATTCGTTATTGTGAAGTTCTGATATCTCAGTAAAGCGCATTTTATTGCCGAAGTTTGGCATGATATGTTTCTGAACTTGTCCGTAAACAACAAATGTATCGACATCAGCAAATCTGTTTGCCGAGATTTTGAACAGTGTGATAGCTTTTACATAAATTCGACACGACACTTGTCATCTAATGTCACCTATCGATTTTGTACAGTACCGGACGTCGCCATTTCTCATGCAGCTGAAAAATATATACCAATTTGGCGAATGAAAGAGATTTCTGTATTAAAGCTAAGTGAAATCAAAATGTTCTTTTTATATATACATTTAAATATTTGTTTATTTCCAGGTAGGGTGAGCAATAGAAACAAATGCTTTTATCTGTGATATTTCTTTTCGGGATTTGATATTTTTTTAAATTAAAGTGAGCATTAATAAAATACACTCATTTCCCAAACTTGGCTTTCGTGCAATAATAAAGCAAAATTCTTTCTACATTCGATTACTGATGACTCTTTAATCCATGATTCGATCCCGATCGCTTTAACCGAACTAACAGCAAAAGCTCGGCAATAATTGACAGTTCAGGATTACCGAGATTCTCAGTAATTCTACATTTTGCCGAGACGGGGCTGTGCAAATCTCGGCAATTATTTCACCGAAATTCAGCAATAAAATTTAAGTGTGTAACATTGGAGTTTATTATGATTCAGTTATCAGTAGTTTGTCTGCGTACTACTAGGATAGAACACTAGATAAAAACTAACACTGGTTAAATTGATTTTCACAAATCCGAGGTTAAAAGAACGCGTAGAGTTAGTTTAACCTCATTGTAATACAAGTTAGTAGCTCATTGTAATACAACCAACGATTTTGGAGTTACGAGTTGAACATTTCAACAACTCTTGAAACAATTATCGGTAACCTGTCTATAGGACCTATGAAAGATTAAGTTGGTATTACATTTCTTTTGTGGAACTCGACCATGCTGTTTCAATGTTTCAGTAGAACCATTGCATGGCTGGTGCTATGGTGATCCTGACACTAATAATCTTTTTTGGTTGGGCATGAACATACGGCAACTCGTTTGTAAGGACAGCGCCCTGTGCATTGAGCCGCCAGCCTGAGTTGAAAGGATGCAGGTGGGATTATGATAATAATTTTTCAACATCTTCGTTTCTAGAGCGGAAATAGTCAATCTTGGTATCTCGTGTGAGTCGACTTTTAAATCTGTATAATTCGATTTTCCGATGACCAAAGGGCCTAATTGCAAATGACAGTTTCTCTTTGTGTACTTTTTCTTAAGCGAATTACCAAGTTGATTTTATGTTTGACACTTAGCTCTTCGCATAAAAGTAAAAAAACAGCTTTAGATTGATATTGGAAACTTTGAAGAAATTACAATAACAGCTCCGCTCTTATTTTCATTTAGGCCCTTTTATCCCCCTTCATAAACGAACGTTCATATTCGTCAAACCGTTGCTTCGGAATTGGAACTAGGATTAAATTCGATTGCAACTGATGGATTGTGATTGTGGCTTAAAGGTTGTTTTTTAATGTATTATTTATTACAATATGAGTTAAATTTGAATTGTTAAGATTAAAGTTTGTTGTTCAGTCACATGTGGTTATTTTTCCAGCCCTATTATATATATGATTTGTTTATTACCATCAAGACATCATTTGCTTCCGCAATTCTGTGATTTCTTGTAGGGAAAATTGTAAACCTATTTGTAATGTGTAATTGGAAAAAGGAACTTAGATACTAACTTGATAACTAATACATAGAGCGAATCGATTTAATTGAAGATTGCATCGATTTTTTTTCGTAATTTGCCTATAATAATTTGCCTCTTGAAATATCATCAAGAGTTATAGGATTTGATTTTCAAAAAAAAATAAAATTTGGGATAATTGATGAAATCTTTATCGGAGTTTATAGAAGGATCAATATAGTTTAATGTTTGAAGATGATTTCCTGCAAATGTTGGCCGCGGCTCCGCCCAAGTGCAAGGTCCAATATTGGCACACCCTCTCCAACTTATCGGCCGGTATTTCTCGAATAATGCCACCGGCCATAATTCGCACCAAACAATGATGCATTGGTAGCAATGCTTCTGGCTGGTCTTCACCCTAGATGCGGTAATTGTGCTTATTGACGTATCCATTCAACCAGAAATGAGCTTCGTAGTTGAACATAATTTTTCGATAAATAAGTGGATCTTCCTCCAACTTTGCCAGCGCCCATCAATGTTGCACATATTCTTCGTGTTACTTATTCATTCATCCATCTTCAGTGCGCACTTCCTTATATTACTCACACCCGTCTCGAATAACCAATAACATTGCACAAAAGAGAGCAGGGTGAAAATTAATAAACAATAATCGTGGAGAATCTGAATCTACTAATACATTCTTCGTTACTGGTATACACCGTGCATGTTCGTTTCATACATTCGTTCATTTACTTTACTCCTTGAATTGGTTCTAATAGCGTCACTGCGATGATCGTTGGATTCCATTATTTGTGAAGCATTCTTCATCTAATAAATTCATTGTATCTCGTTGGGTAGCAGCAATTAAGTTTAACACGAACATAACATTAGGTTTTTTTCAGTTCGCATTCACATCTCATCCAAGTCAGTCGATAAACCAAAACCGCTTACGTTCGGGACAGAAGAAACCAAGTACAGTATTGTGTAGTGAGCAATAGAACGATCTCGAAATGAGTGAACCAAACGAACAAAAGCTACCGCCGACACGAAAGAATACAATTGTTGTTGACTTCAGGCAGTGCAAAATTCGACCTTCGATACGATAATTTGAAGGTTTGCTTAAGGAGCAAATGCATCTTGACATTAAACGTGTGCATTTTCTTCAATGCGATAAGACGAATAGTGTTGTTTACATCCAGTTTTATAAAGAGTTGGATGCAATTCAATTCGCGAAAGACAATAACAATGTGCACTATGTGGAGCACGAGAACATTAAGTACGACATTCCAGTATATATGGATGCTATAGAAGTGGGTGTGCATGATCTTCCCTCAAGCGTCACCGATTCTTATATTCGCAAAACTATGTCCCAATTTGAGATTACAAAACTATGTCCCAATACGAGATACGAGATTCTCTCTATCGAAAATGAAAAGTGGAAGAACTTTTTCCCCGGTATTCTAAATGACGTACGTTTGTTACGCATACACTTGAAGAGGCCTATACCTTCCTATGTGATTTTCGGTTAAGATACAAGAATTCCGTGCAAATCACTTGTTACCTATGACAATCAGATGGCCACATGTCAATATTGCCAAAAAGCTGTTCACTACGGTAAGCCATGTGATAAACTGGACAAGGAGTCAACCACACCAAAGGACAACGGTGCTTCCTTCAAACCAACCCTTACCCTCCAACCAAACAGCAACTGCAATCAATGTACAACAAGGCGCATCTCCAGCAAATCTCAACGAGCCCAAGACTACGATCAATAAGGACAACGAAAAGAAAACGGAAATCACACACAACACAGACGATGAAGCAATGGATGATAAGATAAGCCGCGGACGAAGTGACCCTCGAATCTCGTTGGATGGAAATGCAAACTCATCTCCCCCTAGAAAAAGGGTGACAATGAGATCCAACAGAAAAAAAAAATTCAAGTAACAAAAATGTAAGCCAATCGGCCACGTAAAGCTTTTACGCAAAAAGGCCAGAAAAAAAATTTTTATTACAAAAAAAAATTAGGTTTTTTACCCTTACTGCTAACCTCAATCGGATGAACACATTTTGACAGTTCAGCAGTACTGTTTGTAAACAGACTTTTGTTTGTTTGTCTGTTGACAAACGGATGAGACCGTTCACGGTCAATATCGCCTAAATAGAGTTTCAAAACATTTGTTAACGGTTCGATACGATTCGTTTCAGAGATTTATTAAATAAAAGTAGCTAGTTGTGATGTGTAAAGATGACTGTTTGAGATGTGTTCCTCGATTTTGTTTAAGCTTGTTTTCAAACAGTACCTCTGAACTTGCAAGGATGAATTCTTGTTCATTTGTGACGTCACTAAACAGATTTATAGAATTACAAATGGCTTTAACCTTGCTGCTGGAAACGCATACAGTTTAATCTTTTTGGAACACGTTTTTAACAGGCACTTTTTCGTCATTTTTAAATTTTTATTTTCAGTCGCAAAACAAAACAAACCACCGGCAACTGTCAAAGATGAACTAGATTCATCGGCAGTTCATTGGTTTCATCATATTGTAAAATCTAATTAGGTTTTTTATCGTGACGACACAAATGAACAAGTATTCATCCTTGACAGTTCAGCGGTACTGTTTACAAACAAGCTTAAACAAAAATCGAAGAGCACATCTAAAACAATCATCTTTACACTTTGCAACTAGTCACTTTTATTTCATAAATATCAAAAAACGAACCGTATTCAATCGTGAACTAATGTTTTAAAACTTTATTTAGGCGATACGGACCGTAAATGGTCTGATCCAAATTGTCTATAAACAAACAAAAGAAATTTCTGTTTACAAACAGTACTGCTGAACTGTCAAAATGTGTTCATCCGATTGAGGTTAGCAGTGACGGTAAAAAACCTAATTAGGTTTTGCACGATGACGACACAAATGAACTGCCGATGAATCAAGTTCATCTTTGACAGTTGCCGTGTACTTGTTTTGTTTTGCGACTGCAAGTTAAAAATTGAAAAAATGACGAAAAAGTGCCTGTTAAAAGCGTATTCCACAATGAAAATAACTAAAAAGATTACGCTGTATGTGTTTCCAGCATCAAGGAGCGATTTATGTATGAATCTGTTGAGTGTGAGGCGACTTGCAATTTTTACATTCGAACGAGGAACTTCTGATGAACTTTTAAACTGTAAACAAGTACACGTCGACTGTCAAAAAAAGTTCATTCTGTTCATTTTTGTGAGGTTATGTCATGTTCGTGCAAAACCTAATTAGGTTTTGCACGATGACCACTTGAATGAACTACCGATGAATCAAGTTCATCTTGTGACAGCTATCAGTGGTTTGTTTACATATCTATTAACAAAATTATAATGATTATAATTATAATGACGCAATTGATTATGATTATTATAATGACGCAATGAACACATAAACAAACCACTGATGAAAAATTGATTCATTTTGTTTTTTTCTGTGAGGTTATGTCATGTTCGTGCAAAACCTGTTAGACTATGGTACTAATCAGAGAAAAACGTCTTAATTTGCTTGTTTCAAAGACAGCACGAACGATCATTGCGAATTGAGCTTCGACGATTATCGCTGCATGAATATTTGTTCCTCATTCACATCAAGTTGCTCGGAGGTTTGTTTATGCGAATAACAACTGTAAGGCATTCATGCCAACGGCGAAGCAGCATCGGCTTCGTTCGTTCCCGAATATACGAAGAAGTCCGAGTACCAGAGCGATCATCGAACAAAGGCGAAGGAAAGCGGACGATGATCGTTGACGTTTGTTGTATTTTCGATATTTGAGCAACATTAGCGCCCATTCATGAATGAATACAGGCCAAATGACGATTCATGATTTAATTATTAGATTTTTTATCGTGACGTCACAAATGAACAAGCATTCATCCTTGACAGTTCAGCGGTACTGTTTACAAACAAGCTTGAACAAAATCGAAGAACACGTCTTAAACAATCATCTTTACACTTTGCAACTAGTCACTTTTATTCCATAAATCTCATAAACAAACCGTATCCAATCGTGAACAAATGTTTTAAAACTCTATTTAGGCGATATGGACCGTAAATGGTCTCATGCAAATTGTTAACAGACAAACAAAAAAAATCTCTGTTTATAAACAGTACTGCTGGACTGTCAAAATGTGTTCATTCGATTGAGGTTAGCAGTGACGGTAAAAAACCTAATTAGGTTTTGCACGAACATGACATAACCTCACAAAAATGAACAGAATGAACTTTTTTTGACAGTCGACATGTACTTGTTTGCAGTTTAAAAGTTCATCAGAAGTTCCTCGTTCGAATGTAAAAATTGCAAGTCGCCTCACACTCAACAGATTCATACATATATCGCTCCTTGATGCAGGAAACACATACAGGGTAATCTTTTTAGTTATTTCCACTGTGGAATACGTTTTTAACAGGCACTTTTTCGTCATTTTTTCAATTTTTCACTTGCAGTCGCAAAACAAAACAAGTACACGGCAACTGTCAAAGATGAACTTGATTCATCTGCAGTTTATTATTTGTGCCGTCATCGTGCAAAACCTTATAGACCAAACTGAACAAGTGTGATAATGACACAATACACGATTCACGCGTGATCTGTCAAAAACAGATACCAGCAGAAAAATCACCCTTTATTATGTGACATTATTGATTCTATTTTTTGAGTAACTGAGTGTAACTCATTTATACAAAACCAGGGAGGACGCTTCTAAATCATTTTCAGAATTTGATTCAGAATCCTTTCTTTCTGGTGGAACAACAACTTGACCAAATGACCATGTATAAAGTATAACTGATCTGAAAATTCGTTTATTAATTAATAATTTGTTCTTCAGACAGCGCTTAGACTTTCTGTTTATAAGAGGATATAAATATATATTCCTTCAATGTGATCCTTAAAAAAGAGTTTTTGTCATACGTAAAATCTAAGTCTTTTACTTGATCAGATCACGTCAATTGTATTCCATTCAATTAATGACGTGATTATTGTTTGGTTGGAGAAAAGAATAATAAATAAAATAAATAATAAATTATAAAATACTAGCAATTCAGATTTGTAATTCTGATAGCTGAGCTGGAGAGTACGACAAGTTAAATAATTTTGAATCAATTTGAAATATATAGGAAACTGGAAGTTGGACATTTTTACTATTTACTATTGCTTTCTCTGTGTCTAGATGAGCAATTCCAGTGGATAACCCAGAAGATTTATTTACTTTTATCAAGTTCGTTACTCTAACAAGTTGATGAGTGGTTGAAAGTTCCTGGCGAAATCCAAATTGTTCTGGTAAAAGATAGAATTCTCATTTTGTATGAGTCATCAATCTCAACAAGATGATTTTTTCAAAAAGTATACTTATAGAAGAACCTTCTAACTTTTATCAGAGCTGCGGTACAACCAGCGCTGTAGAAACTGGACTCGTGTGCGATGCGAACGTCTGTTCAACACCGACTGGCTTAAATAGCTATAACCACCAGGAAACCACCAAACAGGATAATTATGTGCAGGAGTGCCCAAAAAAGCGAATGTTGCCTATCCTCACGACAATACAATTGTTTCGTTCTGTTTTGGCTGGACTAAGGAGTTTGTGAAAAACTTTATGGAAGGAGTCAAATTATGCGTCCTGTATACTTCTTTACTCAATAAAAAATATATTACTAACATGACAATGATTTAATTTATGATTATTAGTTTATTTTTAGTGACTTTTATAATAAGGCAATTTATAGGGCATTCTTGTTGGAACTGCGTATCTGATCTAGGTTTCGTCAATACATGTTTCGGTGATTATTAAATGCAACTAGAAAGTATGTTTGAACATCAACTTACAAGATCTACAAATAAAAATAGGTTGGGAACCAGTATTGAGGATTTCTGACATTTCTGCATAAGTTTGTGAAAATCGGCTTAGCCATCTCTGAGAAAATAAAATGAATTCCATTTTAAAGACTTCGACCACTATTCCCGGAACTTCCGAATCCGGAATCCCGACTGGTATAACCGAAGTATGTTTGTGTGACCAGCAACTAACATGACTTGCGACTTGGAATAGTTTTGAGACTAATTTTGAAGAATGAGAGAAAAAATCGCCTCTCTAAATGACGGTTCGAAACTCCTAAACACTCATCGCCCTGAGTTCCGGAATTGAAAATTTGATCCAAATAAATTTTACCAGTTGAATATGAGATTTGAAGCCCTTTCATTCGAATAATTGTTTTCGAAAACCGGTTAAACCATCTTTGAGTAATCCAAATGCGTTTTATTTTAGAGTATTCAACCACTATTCCCGGTACTTCCAAAACCAAAAATCGACTACCGGTAGAATTTTGCTTCTCTTCACAGTGCCATTAATGAAAGAACAGTTCTGAAAATCAAATTGTAATATTAAAAACCTTGTGTTTTCGGAGCCGGAATTCGATTCTATATGAAGATCAGGAATTTTAGGCGAACCTTTTATTTGAATCTAAGTTTATAAAAAATGGTTTAACCGTCTTTGAGAAAAATGAGTTACATTATTTTCACTTTTTAATACTTGTCACAAAGAAATTTGAGAAAATCGTTTCCGTAATCTTTGAATGAAGTGAATGAGTTTTATTATTTAAGACATATCACGCTGTAATTCAGGAATCAGAAGTAGGATCGGTTAGAAAATCAGGAACTTTCATAGCATCTCTTTATGAGAAAGCCAAAAGAGTTATCTCGTTTAATAGCTTATTATGGATTTATTTGAAACCACTTTAATTTTCATTACATTTCTTATTTTCAGTTTCCCTTTAGAATGAATTACAGTTATCAATTTGGGAAAAATTCTTTTATTTTGATTCCAGTCCGCTAGAAGTCTTACATATTTTATTCACATTTTGCATATAAAATACTATCTTCCATCGAGTTGTATGATAGATCTGTAGAATTTAATAAACTTTTATGTATAGAGTTCAATAATTGATATTGTCTTCACATTTAGTTTTATGATGATCTAACTAGAAACAGACCAATAATATATATATGGCTATGGACTTTTTTTTCCTATATAACAACAGTTTTTTCTTTTATTTAATTGTATTATTCGAATTTAACATCGGGAGTTCTGTTACCCTGCAGAAATTTATAAAAGGTATATTCTATCTTTAATTCATCCAGAACATCCGGTTAAATCGCCGGACAGTCAGGGAATAAAAATCCACAAGGTACAATGGATATTGATGTAATTTGTAAATACCCAGTCTTTCACACAGACGCGTAAAATTAAATGTTTCTGCACTTTAAAAAATATAAAAATTCATGAAATTTGACGTAGATTCACATGATTTTTTTTTTCACAGTGTGTACATTCTTTTTATGCGATTTTTGGTGGGTTTTTTATGCGAATTTTGTTATGCGGTTCATCATGCGAATGTGATTTTTTATGCTAATTCTCAAAGTCAAGCGGATTTAGCCAACTCTTTGGTTCTTTTTTCGAGATAACACCAGATCTCGACGTTTCCTGCATTTTTAAAATAACTGGAACGAAACAGTTCGATTTCGGGAATCTCAAAACTCCCAATTTTTTAATCTTTTCAAAAAAAAAATCTCATGGTAACACTAGATTTCGACGTCGGAGCATAGCATGACGGGAAAGACATTCGCCTTTCACGCCACCTACCTGTGCTCGATTCCCAACCTCGCACATAGGACTAGAATATTTTGCTGGCCCGAGAGGAATAACAACAAACAATCATAATAGAAATAAAATCTAAAAAAATAAATTTCTACATTTCATGAATTTTATAGACATCTGACGACATTTTTCCCCTTAATTTTGCGGTTTTTATGCAAATTTTCAAAGTTGTGCGATGCTTCACATAAAAAAGACTTCAGTGAATTTTATTTGGTAGACGATCTGTGACTGTGGAGAGTAAGTCATTATATCAGTGCTGTCTTTTATCTGACGAATTCAATAATTTACATAACTCGAACTTTTTGTTTCTATAATATCTAGATATTATAAATATCAGATCAATAGTGTAAATGCAAATGGCGAAAACGTATACCTCAGGGGCAGCACTAGAACAGCGATCAACCTGCACATTTATACACAGTTCCCATCCCTTTTCTAGTTATTGCAACAGTCGAATGATTTGAATTTGATATTTGAATTTCTGCTACTCTATTTAAATATATTAGAAGAAAACATATTCTTCTGAGGATAAACTGGTCATTCAGGTATCATAACAATGTTTTTATACCTAACGAGGTTAACTGTTCGAAATCACTGAAATTTCACTCGATAGAGAAATATCGGGTCATAATGAAAATTTTGCATAACTGCCGAATAATTTAATTATTGTCTATTATTTTTGTGATTGAATGTTGAAAGTTGAACAAAAATTTGGGAGCAGCTGCATTTTTATAACTGTTGAATGTGACAATTAAATTTTCGTCAGATAGTGTTAAAAAAATTTCATGGTATGTAACGTGTAAGTATGTGTTATGAAGTTTTCATAATAAGTAAAGGAATAAACATACTTTAAATATTAATTTTATTAATATTTAGTGTATATTCACCGAATTGGAAGTTACTTGTTTATGCAATATATCCTGGGAATACTGAAGTCCAATCTGTTGTGTTATAATATGCGTAAGAAATCGAATCTCTGTTATTAAAGTGAGTATATGTAATACAAAATCCACATTGACTTGAATCTATTTGATATCGGAATATTTCATACACTGGACAGTTATGGACAAACCCAAGCTTGTTTCAAAATGGTTATTTGTTAATTCACTTGTTGCCCACTTAGAGCACATATCAAAACAATCATTTTCACTTCAAATTTTACTTCGTCGATTTTTTTTTCGATTTTAACATAATTCGATTGATTCAACTTTTTCATCTTTTCCGATTACTACCCAAACTCAAAATTTTGCGACACCACATTCACCTCCAGCTCGATTTCGTAAGGCTATGTCCAAGAAAACCACAAACCATCGGTCCGCAGATGCCGTTTACTAAGCCGGAATCAGTTTTTATTTGGGTTCGTTTTTGTTACTACCACGCGATGATCAAATCTCCACATTCGGATACGGTTTGTAGTTTTCTATCATTTCACTTTCTGTTTTCCGCTATACCACACGACTTTGTTAGGTTATTTTTCTTCGCTTTCGACTTCATTTGATTTGGGTGTATCCTTCGCCGTCCAAGTTTGTGTATTGATCTACGGATTTTTGAACAATTTTCATCCTGACCTGTTTCGTTCGAGCACTAGGATTTCGTCAACATATTGTGAAAAAAACCTCATCACTGATGGTCATGAATAAATTCATGCGTTATGGCTATTTTTTCGCAAGCTTCTTCACTGCATGGCTGCATATATGTGCAATACTGTTTTTTATTGCTTCCAGATGTAACTAGCGTACCGTTTTCTTTCCACGGTTTTTAAAACACGTCCGATCAACAGAAAATCTACGACTCGACTGACGGTCTGAGGGCTCGATGAGAAACATTTTGGTGGGTGCTACTGTTTTTCCAAGTCGCTTCTTTTCCTTTGTGAATTTGTTTACTTCAGTCACCGCACGGGAGGAGTTTTGGTGTAGCTTTTCAATCGTCGTATGCTCGATAAAGAAGGTGCGCACAAAGCTTTTTTGTAACGCAACAAGGAACAGCTAAGCCATGTGTCGTTTCCATTAATGGGGTTTATTGTATTGGATGGTTGATTGTTCGAGGATGTCGAACCTGGTACAGGGTTACCAGATTGTTTAATCGTGGATAGATAAACTACTTTGTAGTTTGGCTTACGTTATTCTTTTTAACTGTAAGATTTTTGATTGACAGGGATGCTTGATATTTTAAATCCCTATGTTTAATGAACGAATGTTCGTCGGAAAATCATATCATAATTAAATCACATTAAATATTATTAAACGCTATAATAATACATAAACACTATATAACACAGTTAACAATCAAATCATTACCAAACAAATATCCAAAGTCTTCTACTATTTTTCTCTTGTAATTTAGACGATTGGTATAAAGTTTTTCAAATTTTTACATTTTCATATTAGGTAGTTTTTCATCTCAAAATTGGCTGAAAATTTAGCGTAAGATCGCGTTTTTTTTCTAAAATATGCCACGAACTGTTAAAAAATCAAAATAATAACTTGAGAACGACGGAGGGGGGAAAATAACTGGTAAATTTAAGAGCATTTTTGATTTCAGATAATTCTACGCCGAGTTATCGTGTTCACCGCGCAACGTGATTCTCTGTCCATCTAGCAATGTATGAATTGTTGGTAGGAAACATTTTTACCTATATTGGGACAAAATTTCATCAAAATCAAAAAAATAATGTTACTGGAGATTACTTATGTACCTAATTCTCGGTGTACCTTTTACCGGTGCTTTTAGCAGACACTTTAAACTTTTCCACTGGAACTGTCATTATGAAGTACTCAAATAAAATTTGAGACTGTGTTCCCACACATTATTTTTACCAATCTATGTATGTATAAAGATATACACATATATGCACATGTGCATGCATATATGAATACATATATACGTATATAAGGCGCGTAAATTGAGGTTTTGGTGTATGTTACAATTGGGATGCCTAAACTCTTGTAACGCTTTTTAACACCTATAACTTACAAAAAAGTAACGCATTCAATGCTTCGTAAAGCCTAAAACTTATTTGATGTAACGAATTTAACGCTTCGTAACGCCTCTAACTTACATAAAACTAACGCATGCAACACTTCGTAATGCCAAAAAATTATACAGAGTAACACATGTCATATTTTGTAAAGCTTGTAACTAACAAGCAGTAAAGCTTCGTAACGCCAGTAATTTACAAGAGGTAACGCTTCATAACGCCTAAAACGTACTAAAAAGTAACGCATGTAACGCTTCGTAACGCCTATGACTCAGAAAAAAGTAACACGTGAAACGCTTCGTAGTATCTATAACTTACTAAAAAGAAACGTAACAGTTCGTAATGCCTACAAATTACAAAAAAAAGACGCATGTAACGCTTCGTAACGCCTATAACATACAAAAAATGCATGTAACGCTTCGTAACGTTTATAAATTACTTAAAATTAACGCCCTTACAAAAGAGCGACGTAAATAACACTTTGTAACACCTAGAACTTTCTTAAAAATAACGCATCGTAACTCGTTCACCGCAAGAATCTAACCCTTATAACGTTTTTTAACAATCATAATTTCCACACAATAACTCATAAGAAGATTAATGATAAGAAAATTATCGTATGCAACGCTTTCTAGCTTCTTTAAATTAACATAACGCTTCTCATATCACGATAGTATCGAGTGAAACGCTTCGTCAATTTTATTCATATAGGGGATGGGTAAGTCAATGCTTTTCAAGCAACCCGCCTGGGTTCGATTTCCAAACCCGCACATAGGATCAGAAAGTTTTTCTAGCCCGAAGAGGCGGATGACCTTAATGTTAAAACCGCTATAATCGGAACAAAAAAATCCCTAGTACCTTTACTCAGGCGTTGACTTAGCTAGCTCTCTAAAATCTTCGTAATGTATAAAAAAAAACTTCAAAAGCTTCAAAAACTAAACTACTTTTTTATGTATTTTTTGTATCATTGTCATTTATTTTACCCAGGTTTCATCCTCCATTTTATGTGGGTTTGACTCTGTTCAGCTTCGTAGGGCGTACCGCTGCGTGCTTAATCGGCAGTGGAGTTTTGACCATCAAGTAACTCTCAAAACCTCTATCTCACGGTGTGATCTACAAGATCAACAGCTCCATAATATTCCTCAATTTTTTTTTCTTTTCTGTTTCCGATTTCTGGAGGGGCCAGAAACCCTAGGGTACGTGACTTATATGAACAGTAACTTATATGAAACGAATTCATGGAACAAATTGACGCAATAGCAACGTGAATTATAATTGCTATTTAACCAGGGCCGGATAAAGTCCTAGTGCGTCAAGATCAAGGGAGCGTCGAAATTCAGATATTTAGAAATTCTTTTTTTTTTATTTTCACCTTTTCTTTAGAAAAAATTTCCGGGGCCATATACCAATCGATTCAGCTCAACGAACTGAGCAAATGTCCGTGTGTGTATGTGTGTATGTCTGTATGTGTGTTGTCAACAAAAAGATCTAGATCTCAGAGATAGCTGGATCGATTTTGATCAAACTAGTTGCAAATGAAAGGTCTCCTCGTCACCCTGAACGCTATTGAATGGTTCTGAGATCGAATGTTTACTTTTTGAGTTATATGAAGTTTTATGTCAAAATTTTCAGTGTTTTGGCAGTATCTGTCACACTTGACCTCGAAAACAGAATATGTTTCCAGACTTAGATTCCACACGATAATAGCGACCCCCTATTCGAGTAGTAGGAGTTTTGAGCGCTATATGATAAAGCAATGCTTGGGAGCAACATGAAACACGATTTTTTATACGGTTACATACGATTGTGTATAAGTACCACAGTGTACAGCATCCTTTTTTATGACATTTTGCTCAGACTGATTTTAGCACGGTTCGTTTTTGGCAACATAATCGTTCGTATATGACATATTTAAACCAGATGATGGCAGCATTTTCGAGTTGAAAGCAATTCCATAATTATATTGATTTAAATTACTTACAGCAATAATTGCTGGAGGAATATACATTGCTTTTTAGTCAGATCCGACTTCCGTATTAGGAGATACAGGGTGATTAGTATGAAAATGTCAATTTCACATAAATTAATCAGGTTTATCGGATTTGCAGATTTGGATAGTCGATAACCAAATAAACTTATTTCAATTTTTTTCGGTATTCAGTTTTCGATTTGGATGGTATCTGATTTCTCAAAGATGTTAACACTGATTTTCATATATTTTGAATCAAATGTAAACTATACTGCCCCTTAGGTGAATTTAACTGACTTCGGCTACATCGCTTCCGGATTCGGCTACACCGCTTTGGAAGTACCGTAAATAATGACAAAAAACTCTAAAGTGGAACTTACTTCAACATCTCATGAAATATTCAATCGATTGTCACACGTTTCAAATTCAAATTCGATTCGATTTGCCGATTTAATTTCTCAAACTGCCGCTTATAATGTTATAATAACTAAAACACCGAAGAATTTTCATGCAAAAAAAAACATGCGGATTGATAAAAAAAAAGGTATCATCTCACTGCTGGTGGATTAAGCACTTTTTTTATAAAAAAAAAGTTACCTGAATCACCACCGTGTTTTTTTATAGGTTACATCTGTCATTGATATTATATCAAATTTTCAGCTTGATACCTGGACATTTGTAAATGTTACGCTGTATTGAGTTTATCTGCGATTGTGCATATCCTCGATTTTGTACAATTTTCAAAATGGAATTGAATTTGTAACAATGAGTTTGCATTAAGTTTTGCGTTATAAAGGATTTCAAAGGTACGGCGAGTATGCAAATGTTAGAAGAGTGTTTCGGCAACGATACTCTGAAGAAAATAGTCGTTTATCAGTGGCACGAACGTTTCAGACGTGACCGTGAGTCTGTGAATGATGATGACAGAAGTGGTAGGCCATCGGCCTCGAAAACCGACGCGAACATCAACAAAATCAAAGAATGGATGACCTTAGACTGCAAATTGACTATTAGAGAGATGACAGAGAAAACCTCTCGTGAATCTTGAACCACGATAACACACCGTCACACAATGCCATCGTTATCCGTGAGCATTTGGCTATTTCTACAAAGTTGGACTCATATAAAGGGTGATTAGTGTAAAAATTTCAGATAAATTTATCGGGTTTATCGGGTTCACAGATTTCGAGAGTCGATGACCAAATAAACTTGTCAGTTTTACCGCTATTCGGTTTTCGATCGCGGAAAGTACCCAACAATTTCATTCGGAACGCACTGCGATTTCTCTTAGATGGCTACACTGAGTTTCAAAAATTTCGAATCTAATGAAATGGTTTACAATCCATTGGGTGAATTTGACTGACTCATGCAATTCTAAGACGTTTGGCATCAAACCAAATTTTTCGATTTTGGAAATTTGATGTATTTCATGGTAATTTTCCAAGACCGAAAAATTTTAAAACCCTAACCGTCGGGCAGCACTTCTTACCCATATCCGATTCAGCTCAAATTTTGTATGGGGACTTTTTCCGATGTGCTCAAATTTTTTAACACTACCACCTTACGAAATTAGAGGAGATCCCAAAATATTCGCACCCTTACATATATTAGAGCGGTATAAACCAGCGTGTTTTGTCGGTTATGTCACTCGCAGTCATTTGATCTTCGAACTTAATTAATGGCTTAACAATAGCTTTCAAACGGGCCTAGGTTTAATAAAATCGGTTCAGCCATCTCCGAGAAACTTGCGCGGAAAAAAATCACACGTTTTTTCGGTTATGTCACTTATATCATCATTTCTCCGGAACCAGAAGTCGTAGCCATTTAATCTTCGAACTTGAGAAATTGCCCAATACTAGCTTGCAAACGAGAAAATTGTGCGTTCAAAAAAGTCGGTAAAAGGTGCACATACACACAACGATACATACATACACAGACACATACATACATACACACACAGGTATTTTCAGATCTCGTCGAGCTGAGTCGATTGGTATATAACACTATGGGTCTCCGAGGCTCCGTTCGATAGTCGGTTTTCCAGCAATTCTAATACCTAAATAATGACAAAATCTTTAAAGAGGAACTCACTTCTACATCTCATGGAATGCTTGATCGATTGTCACACGTTTAGATTAAAAGGAATAATTTTAAGGTTTCATGCAATTTCTATCTTCGATTCGTCTTGCTGAGAGATTGAAATTTCAAACTGTCATTTAAAACGACGGTCATTGGAATAATTTCATGAAAACTAATAAGATCGAAGAATATTCCCGCAAAAAACACATGCGGATTGATAAGAAAGTTATCATCTCACTTCTAGATGGATTAAACACGTTTGTTTAACAAAGTTTATTATGAGAGTATCATTGCAGTATGGTAAAATTCGGATACCGCAAACAAAATTCTTTGGATTTGATAAATGAAACGACTCAATTTCTGATCATTTCGTTGTTTTCGAAGTGCTGCGCAGACTAGCCATGTCCCATGGTTTGAAACAAATGGTAATCGAATTGAGTAATGTCCAGTGCATGTGGCGCGCGGGTAGAACTTTCCATTTCGGCGTTTCCAAACAAGTTTTTATGATTTTCGAAACATTGGGTCTTGCATTGTCATGAAGAAAAATTGTTTTGTCGTGACGGTCACTTGTTCTGCAATGCTCTGTTCAAATACATAAATTGTCGGCCACCGCGTCACAAGAAGTAGTTTCAATGCCTTTTCCAGAAGTGTTTGGCCAGTAACGTTACCAAATCTTCATCGTTGAACTTTTTCGGTAGTCCGGGACGTTCCTTGTCTTTCAAAATTTCCATTTTTTATTCGCGCATGCCACTTTTCAAAGATACCAACACATTATTTTGAAACATAATATTGTAGTTTAATGGCCTACTTCATTATAAATCACATTTTAGTACACGAAAAAATAATGGACCCTTACATAAAATAACCTCGTTGGAATATTATTCTCGAAAGATTTATTGAGCTCACAGCTAATTTTAAATTAATCAAATGATTGTAAAGTGGTGTTTCTTATGCAATCAAATCTGCTTCGTTTTTTATTGTCTACATTTTGACGTTTGATACAAATGAGACTATTGTTGTTTCTATAATCTGACTGATCTGATTAAAGATTTTTGTTTCATTGTTTGCATATAATCGAATTTTGTATGTTGTCATACTCGCATATCTGGTATCCAATGGCAGTATTAATCGAATGCATTCTATTGATCATGGTCGATTCTCGATTGATGCGGATCACTTGTTTTCGCAAATCAAAAAATTCGTCATCCATCACAGGTTAACAGGCAAACTACCGCATCGTCGCACGAAGTTGGGTGGTTTGGGTGGTGAAAATGCACACGAAAGACATCGTACCGTGCAATATTGTAACAGTTCAGATTGCATCACTAGTAGCTCAGTCAAGAATAGAGCGTTTTATTATTGTCGATCGATCGTTCGTTTTCCATGGCGTAGTAGGTCTGAACACAACCGTTCATTCATCAATGTCAAAGTAAATTTGTTCTTTGTATTAGACATGGTGAGTATTTGTCTATTTTGTTCGAACAAAACGCTGTGGAGCCAGCAAAAAGCGTAGACCTTGTTACCTGCCATGCTGCTTAGGAACGCCCAATTAGCCTTTGACAAAAGCTAGATTGAAAGTTTCACGATTTTCATACTTGCACAGTTTGAGGTCACAAGACTGTCATCACCATGGAGGAGGACTCCATTTCACCATCTATTATACATATAACACAATTAATACTTCCTGTACCCACCAACATTTGCTTCTTTTCTTCCATCACCTTCTATTAGCAGAGATTTAGGCATTCGCTGCCGCATGGAGAACAATGCGACAACTTGACAACGCTTTGGTGCACATGAGAAGTGCGATTAATTTGAGTCCATCGTCGCTATTTGCAACATTCCACCGTTTTAAAAATTGGCCTTCCATAAGAAAATAACGCAATTTCAAATTTTAAGCAAAACCACGACAATGTTTTTTTCTTCTTTTCATTCGAACGATACAATTCAAGTCGTGGAGCTAGAAAACTAGTTTCCTTGATGTTATGTCATTGTCTTTTATAATTGTAACCATCTAATTCCTAAGAAGGAAATCTATGTTAACTTAATGCGTTTATGAACACTTATTCATACTAAGCCCTTTCTCGGTTTTATGTTTGATTTTGGAGTAAATGAAGAAATTTTAGCTTTGGTCAAAATGTTTCGAAAACATTCAACTACCTTTTGATAGAGTTAAACGAAATGTGTTGTTGATTTTATAAAATAAATAATAAAAGTTTTATAAAATAAATAAAAAAAAGTTGTCCTTGAACAGTTTTACGTAAATTGTTGCATAGAATCACAATTTGATGATGAAAGATTATCTGTTTATCCTGAAAAATATGCAATTTAACTCCGTCATCATTATACTCGGAACTTCAAACCATGGGTGATTCAAAATAATCAATAATCTTATTTTTCATTATCCGACATCAATCTATACGAAACTTCTGTCGTTGTATTATATCAGCACTTTTGCGTAAAACCAAAGAGGTAAATATCTATATAATACTATTGTGTGTGAATACTTTGAACACTCTGAAAAAAAATTTTGCATGGCATTTAGTAATCTGACTCATGGGCGGCTATTTCGTAGAACATAGTTTGTCGAATGACGAACTAGTACGTATTGTAATGTTTCCTGATTCATTTTCTTTGCTTCTAAATGATTTTGCATGAAAAATAATAAAAAATTATCGACAAAAAGTCGGGTGGGTATTGTCACAGACATACCCGGAGAACGTGAATTCGAATAAAACTGACAATCTTTCGTATTAGTAGATTGTGTGAATTTTGCAACTTTCACTGTTCGCTTCCAGAATTGTAACGGTTCATCTAAACTAAAGTGTGATTTTTACAATTAAATAACACGGAACAAATGCAGTTTTTTTTTGTAGATTTAGGTACTCCGTAGAAGTAAACTTCGCATAATCCTTTGGGAATTTTTCAATGGTTCTATAAGAACCGATTTGACGAATTTATCCAATGTTTACAACTGTTGAGTCTGTTTTCATATTTTTATTGTCTACATCAGAACTAAAATTCTGGGCCAGGACTGAGTTCTGGAACTGCATTCAAGAACTGAATTCGATATCTGGGACAGGCTCAGATTTCAGTTCCAAATTCAGGTTCGAAATCCAGATCAAGAAATCATGTCATGAATATAGAATTATGGAACTGAACTCATTTTCAGAATTCATGTTCCGAATTTAGTTCCAGCGTGCAGGTCCTGAATTCTGGAAATGAATCCTAAAATTGAATTTCCGAAATAAATTCTGAAGCTGAACTCAGGAATTAAAGTCTTCCCATGGGTCAGTTCTAAAATTCAGGTTCGGAGTTCAGATCTAATATTGAGTTCCAGTCTTCAGATCTAAATCTCATATCCTAAATTTTGTTCAATTCTGATGTTGAAATCCTAAATTTGAATTCGAATGCCGATCATAAATTAAGGAACTAAGTTCAATTTCAAAATCTAGTCAAGAAACCAGTTCCAGAATTCAGAATTCGGATTCAGTTCCAAAGTCGTTTAATTTTATTTTCTGTACCTGTAATCTGAATTCTGAAACTAAAGTCTGAAGCTAAATTTTAAACCAAAAATTAAGGTCAGAGCTCAGTATCAAAATTCAGCTCCAGAATCCAATCCAACAATAATTAATAGTTTAATTTTTTTCGTGGTTGAAATGTGTATGGCTTTGTTAATTTTTATTTGGCAATTCGAACCGCGCTGGTCGAAATCTAGTACCGCATTTATAGGATCTCGATCGAGTGGTCGAAAGCGATACGTAATGCCACAGTTCAGTCGAATCGACTTCAAAAATAATCCTTTCGAGAAACTCGATACGAGATGCATATGATCAGTCCAGTTTCGTCCAAAGCACAAGAAGAAATGGTTGATTTACGACCATGGTTTAGCTTTTATAATCGTACAGTTAAACATCGGGATTGAAATGTGCCTGACTACCTCAAACCTGTCGTCGCGCGTACGAGAAAAATAAGCAAGCGTTATAAGTTTTCCTCGTTGTTTCCAAAAGTGTCAGAAAATTTAATTTTTGAGTTATTTATGGTTATCTGAAACTTTTGAAAATTGTACCATAAATTGTTCATGTTTCTTATAGCATAGAAAAGGAATTATGTTGTTGCGTGTACTACAATTCGATATATTCTCCCTGTCCACCATCTTCATTGGAACTAACAAGATCTTTTTTTGTCACTAACTTTTCCGTTCCCCCTTCCCTGTTCCTTCACCATCTCGATGGCAACTAATTAGATCTCTATCGTTTTCAGACATTTTGTTCCCACATCCCCATTTTACCCCGTTTCCACGATATTTACTTTTTTTTCATTCTTTTCCATAACATCACCATCATCGTCCACGGAAGACCGCTCCAGTCGAAAACCAGCATGCGGGCCACCCGCCGGGCCTTCGTAGCCTGGGGGTGTTTCCCGCGGACACACACGGACCGAAGGATGCGGCCAACATGGATATTCGCCAACGCCATATGGAAGCCCCTTATGCAATATTCAATTCACCGGCCACTGTCGAGAGTCAATTCTCGAGAATCCGCTACCCCGATACTACATTACATAATGATACTATTCTAGTTTTAAGTTAGTCGTAATTAAGATTAGTAAATACCCTTGGCATCTTAGAGCTTAAGCAGTGTGCCTGAAAAATAATATTATAATATTGAATAAAAAAAAATTCGATATATTCATGACTAAGTTCTACCCATTCTTCTACAAGGCGAATTTTGAATGTTGAAATTTTTGTTACGTAGCCAAACATGATCAATTGGAAACTACGCCTTCGAAAATACAATTTAATTTTTTTTTATTTTTTTTCATCTATTTTAATTTAATCTTAATTGACCTAGTGGTGTGATGTTGCCTTTCTATTGTAATTCAGACAGTCTCATTACAACGTACTTTTCCATTAAGATCATTTCTGACACGAATTTGGGTTGAAAATTTCTGACGAAAATTCATTTTTGATTGATTTGTTTAGTTCACAAAACCAAGCTTAGCGCTTACGTCGCAATGCAAAGCCTTGGTATTACATTTTTTTTTGTCTACGATGCCACTGACACTAAGAATCCTTCCAGGTCGGGACCCGAACATATGACAACTGGCTTGTAAAACCAGCGCATAGAACAGCCAATTCGGGACACCTAATCTTATGTCGTTTTCGTTTTTAAATTGCACTACACTGGTGTAGCGAAAGCTGCACTGAAACCGTTCGTTTTTACCAATTGCACTACACCAGTGCTACACTTTTTCTGCACCGATACCACTGGTGTAGCACTCATCAAAAGTTTGGTGTAGCTCTGTGCAATGGAATCGTTTATTGTAGTCAATGGTTACTGTTTATGTTTTCGTCATTTTTGTTCGTTTATTCATGCCTCAGTGTAGCACTGCACCGGTGTAGTGCAAATTAAAAACGAAAACGCCATTAATTTGAAAAGTCCCAGAGTCGATTAAAAAAAAATGTTTTCGAGGTAACTTCAGATCTTGCGTTTCATGCAATTCTAAGACATTCGGCATAAAAAAACACCAGCAAGCCATGTGCACTGCATAACCTGTTTATACCACACTGTGCAAATGTATCGCTGAATCGTGAAATACATTAGCGCTTGACATAAGTTGTTTTTCGAGAATTAATCTTGTTGAAAAAAATAATTTTCCAACATACGGGTGTATGTATTTGCCCCGTGCTCTCCTATTGATACTTTTTTTTTTAGTGATTTTTATTTTAATATGAATTAGAATTAAATTGTTAAGAATTAGGTTGATTATTCAGTCACAAGTGGTGCTTTTTCAGTCCTTTATATACATTATTTGGCTATTTCTATTAGGACTTGTGATTTTTTGTGGAGAAAGGAACTTACGAACTAACTTAATAACTGGTGCAAGGAGCGAATCGATTAAATTGAAGATTGAAACTTTTTTTGTGAAAGTTTACTTATAATATTATGTGACTTTACCTCTAATGATTCTAAATTTGTGACTTTACCTCTAATGATTCTAAGTTTGTGAGTCTGTGCAAACCTCTTGATACATTGTTTAGAGCTTAAAGGACTGACTAAAGATCTATCAGATAGGATGCCAATGTTCTAGGGCAAAGAGTATTATTTAGTCTGAGTGTGTTGTTGGTTCGTTGAGGTTTCGTGCATAAAATTGAAGTTCCATTAATTTTTCAATAATTATACTTTATACAGTGTCTAGCTAGAATTGCCCAGCGAGAAACAGATTTATTTCATCTACGAAACTGCTCTACCAATGAAACTACTCTGTATGTGTTAAGAAACCCCATTTCATGGAGACCCGATGGAACAAAGCGCCATAGATAAATACTATTCACGATCGTTGTTATATATCGATCTTTTTAGGCAAGCACGCATTAACACCTTTTCAATATTCATTAAGACTAACATGGAGTATTCACGTGGTATACCACGTTCATTCTCCCTCTCTCTCTCTCTCTCTCTCTCTCTCTCTCTCTCTATCTTTCTCTCTCTCTCACTCTATTAAGAGCTCCCAACTTTTTTGGGCTATCACGGTTAAGCTGATTACTGATGGTACCGTTAGAAAATATGTCGTCGTTACTACCGTTGTTTTTTTTTCATAAATACATTTATTTCTTAAGGCAGTTTACATAAGTTTTTCTTCGCCGTAGCATCACTTTTACATAATATTCTTATCCTAATTTAATTCTAACATAGTCACAACGTTTTGCATTTATTAAAACATATTCTCTTATTACTTAAATATCATCTTAGGTAACTCGTCATTAATTATGAAATCTACTCGGAAATATTATTTGAACCAAACGATTAACTTCTATAAATTATAAAATAAGCTGTTATTTTCAGACATTTTGTTAATAATTTCATGAACTGTTTCGAGTTTGTTTGTATCATTACATTATTTTTATTCTAATTTGGCTATTGGTTGAACTCATGGACGCAGCTGGGATCAGAACTAAGTCTTGAAAGGGGCCTTTATTAAATTGAAACTCCAGTTTTCTTTATGAAATGATAAATAAGTTTCATGTATGAAAGGTCACGACAAGCAAGAATGTCTCGAACTGGGATATTGGATAGTCTACCTTGGGTACGCAAAGAATTTATTAGTTGAGATCTGACATCACGATACTCCACGCATGTCCAAACGACATGATCAATATCTCGATAACCTTCGCCACAAGCACAATGATTAGTCTCGGAGAGCCCAATTCGAAGGAGATGTGCATCTAACGTGTAGTGATTGGACATGAGTCTGGACATCACACGAATGAAATCTCTACTCACATCCAGTCCCCTGAACCATGCCTTTGTCGATATTTTCGGAATAATTGAGTGCATCCACCGACCCAGATCATCTTTATCCCAAGAAGCTTGCCAGCTGGCAAGTGTTCTTTGGCGAGACGAGCTATAGAATTCGTTGAAAGCAATTGGTCTCTCATAAATTTCACCCTCAATAGCACCACGTTTGGCTAAAATATCGGCTCTTTCATTGCCAGGAATGGAGCAATGAGCCGGGACCCAGACTATAGTGATTAGATAATTATTGTTCAATATGTCGTTCAGGCACTGTTTTATTTTGCCCAGGAAAAACGGTTCAGTCTTGCCAGTCATGTTTGAGCGAATGGCTTCAATTGCACTCAGACTATCTGTGAAGAGGAAATAATGGTTTGGAATTAATGTTACGATTACACTCAAACTATAATGAACTGCTGCTAGCTCTGCTATATAAACAGATGCAGGTTCTTGAAGCCTAAATGAGGCCGAAACATTATTGTTGAACATACCAAACCCTGTCGCTTCTTCAATTCGCGATCCGTCCGTGTAAAACATTTTCTCAGAGTCAATATGCCTGAACTTACTTGAAAATATTTTTGGGATTTCCGTCGAACGTAGATGATCCGGGATTCCACGCACTTCGCGCTGCATGGATGTATCGAAAAATAAAGTTGAGTCAGGGACATTTAGGAGGCTGACACGGATAGGAATATATCTTGAAGGGTTGATTTCCTGTGACATATGGTTAAAATATACTGTCATGAATTTTGTTTGAGATCGAAGCTCGACTAGTCGTTCGAAATTATTAATTACCATGGGATTCAGCACCTCACATCTTATTAGCAGGCGTGATGAAAGCTCCCAAAATCGATCTTTTAATGGAAGAACTCCCGCCAGAACTTCAAGACTCATTGTATGTGTCGAATGCATGCACCCTAAAGCAATTCGCAAACAACGATACTGAATTCGCTCCAGTTTGATAATATGAGAGTTTGCAGCGGAACGAAAGCAAACGCATCCATATTCCATCACTGAAAGTATCGTTGTCTGATACAATTTTATTAGATCTTCCGGATGAGCACCCCACCAAGATCCTGTTATTGTTCGAAGAAAATTTACTCTTTGTTGGCATTTTGTTATCAGAAACCTAATGTGTCCTCCCCACGTGCATTTGGAATCGAACCACACCCCGAGGTATTTAAAAGTTAAAACCTGTTGGATCATTCTTCCCATCATATGGAGCTGAAGCTGCGCGGGATCATGCTTTCTTGAAAAGACGACTAACTCTGTTTTCTCCGCAGAGAATTCGATACCAAGATGAACAGCCCAATCGGACAAGTTATCTAAGGTATCTTGCAATGGTTTATGCAGATCAATAGCTTTGGGTCCAGTAACTGAAACCACGCCATCATCTGCCAATTGTCTTAGTGTACATGGGGTTACTAGACAGCTGTCAATGTCATTCACGTAAAAATTATAGAGGAGCGGACTGAGGCATGAGCCTTGCGGGAGACCCATGTAACTATTTCTGAGTGTTGCCAAATCGCCATGTGAAAAATGCATGCGTTTCTCTGACAAAAGGTTGTGCAAATAATTATTTATAACCGCTGGGAGTCCATTTTGGTGAAGCTTGTCTGAAAGAACATCAATGGAAACTGAATCAAATGCTCCTTTAATGTCTAAAAATACAGATGCCATTTGTTGCTTTTGAGCGAAGGCAATTTGGATGTCAGACGAAAGTAATGCAAGGCAATCATTCGTCCCTTTATTTCTACGGAAGCCAAACTGAGTATCTGACAACAAACCGTTCGTCTCGACCCAAGTGTCGAGACGTCGTAGAATAATTTTTTCGAACAATTTTCTGATGCAGGACAACATCGCAATGGGTCTATATGAGTTGTGATTGGAAGCTGGTTTCCCCGGTTTTTGAATGGCGATAACTTTCACTTGTCTCCAGTCAGGTGGAACAATATTTTGCTCAAGAAACTTGTTGAACAATTCCAACAAACGTCTTTTTGGGAGGTTGGGCAGATTCTTCACCAAGTTGAATTTAATTCTGTCCAACCCTGGAGCGTTATTGTTACAAGACAAGAGTGCTATAGAAAATTCCATCATTGAAAATGGGTTATTAATAAAACCATTGTTTGGAGGAGATTCCCGTATAATGCTCTGCGTAGGAACAGAATCTGGGCAAACTTTCCTAGCAAAGTCAAATATCCATCGGTTCGAGTATTCATCACTCTCATTGCCCACGTTACGATTCCTCATTCGTCTGGCCGTGTTCCAAAGAGTGCTCATTGAGGTATCTCTTGACAAACCTTCGACAAAATGTCTCCAATAGCTACATTTTTTGGCTCGAAGTATGCTCTTGTACTTGGTTTCTAAAATCATCTAAAATCTAAAATCTAAGTTTTTCAAAATTCTGAGGAGTTCCTCCTCCCCGTTTTAGAAACGTCTTGCAAGCATTTTGTTTTGCGAGTTTAGCCTCTGAGCACTCTTTGTCCCACCAGGGGTTGGGAGGCCTTCTGTTAGTCGTTGGCCCAGGAAAGCGTTTAGTTTGGGATTGTTCTGCTGCCTCCAGAATCGAACAAATGAGGAAGTCATATTCTTCAAGTGGAGGGAGCTCTTCCATTGAATTCAAAATACTAGAGATCCTACTTTGGTATTTAATCCAGTTGATATTTTTTGTCAAATCATATGGAATACTAGCTGAAGTAGCAATGCAATTGCTACTGCTAATTGAGATGATGATTGGTAAATGATCGCTACCGTGTAAATCAGGCAGTATTTTCCAGGTGCAATCTAGTCGAATTGATGTTGAGCAAAGAGATAGATCTAATGCACTTGGGCGTGCCGGAGGTCTTGGGATCCGTGTTATGCTACCCATATTTAATACCGTCATGCTAAAATTGTCACAAATGTTTTGTATTAAAGATGATCTGCTATCATTGTAAACGGAACCCCACATAATACCGTGCGAATTTAAATCCCCCAGAATCAATCGTGGTGCAGGAAGGGCTTCAACCATTTCATTAAGCTGTTGCTGTCCAACTTGCGCTTTTGGAGGAATATAAACCGAAGCTATGCAAATATCTTTGCCTTTAATGTTTATTTGGCAAGCAACAACTTCTATACTAGAAGTTGAAGGGATGTTTAATCTTTAAAAGGAATAGCATTTCTTAATTCCCAAAAGCACTCCACCATACGGAGAGTCTCTATCGAGACGTATAATGTTAAAATCATTAAAATTTAAAGCTATGTTTGAAGTAAGCCATGTTTCGCATAAAGCAAATACATCACATTTTTGACTATGCAATAATATTTTAAATGAATCAAGTTTTGGCATGATGCTTCGACAATTCCACTGCAGGACAGTGATTGTATCATTTGCGACGGGTGATAAATTATCCATCAAAAGATACAAAACCTGAGACAATTGGCCATTGAGCTGATAACTGCTTCAAAAAGGTTCTAGCTATTGGAAGGAATGCCATTATGAGGGTCTTTAAGGGTTCAGATATATTGAATGCTGAGAAAATCCATTCAACAATTTCCGAAAACTTCAGTAATCCTGTTGGTGGCTGTGAAATGGAGCCCACTGGATTATTATCTTTTTCTGTACATGATCCTGGATTGGTTTGTGAATTTGACAAACCAGGAGGCACAGTCTTTGGTTTTGACTTTTTTTGTTTAACACGGGGATCTTTTTTTGAAGATGAAATTTTAGGTGTCTTTTTTGGTAATTTGGAGGAAGACTTCTTTCTCTTAACTGACCCTTGGGTAGTGATAAACGAATTACCTTCACTATTTTCGTCAGAGTCAGAGTCCTCTGGTTCCTCTAGATTTGAAAACCCGTTTTCGGTTTCCAAAGGGGGGACATCAATGACCGTTTTAAGCATTTCTGCATATGTGCGCTTAGACCGTGCTTTTAAAGAAAGCTTAATTTTGTCTTTGTGCACTTTAAATGCAGTGCATACTGAAATATCATCATGAGGACTATTCCCACAATAAATACATTTTTCAATTTCCTTGTTGCAATCATTATCTTTATGAGGCCCTTCACACTTAATACATTTTGGTTTATTACTACAGTAAGTAGCTGTGTGGCCGAATTTTTTGCAGTTCGTACAATTCATTACATTTGGAACAAAAAGCCGAACAGGGAGGCGAATTTTATCGACATAGACATGGGACGGCAACGCAGACCCGGCAAATGTCACTCGAAACGAGTCTGATGGGCGATAAACTTTTTTTTCCTCTTCATGAACTACTGAGTACAGTTGTTTGCACTCCAGTATTTTCACACCCTCAAGCATAGAGTTCTTGAAACGACCAACACCATGCTTGAGTAAATCATCTACCGAAAGACTCGCTTCGGTAACAACACCGTCAATTTCGACATCTTTGGAGGGTATGTAAACTTTATACTCTTTATTGAAATGTTCCGAAGAGACAATATCATTCGCGTGTTTCAAATTATTTACCACAACACGAATTTTATCGTTATTTACTTTTATGATCTCTTTGATTGAAGAGTATCGTGATGTCAAACCTTTATTAATTTGTAAAATGTTTAATGGCTTTGATATACGTCTAAAAAAGACTATCCAAGGCCCAGAAGAGCTCTCCTGATATTTTTTCGTTCGTGGGGGTATCGGATTCATGCTAGGATTTACGTCCATGGATTCATCCATTACATTAAAATTTTTAACCAAACTTTAAAATAAAATTTGAAACCAACACTACACAGTACTCAATCAAAAGGAAAAGAAAAAACTTCTACCTTGAAATTGTTGTCTATCTCCGTTGCACTGCCGTGTAGATCCTCGTTGCTCTAGATGTTCTTGTTGGATGTATCTGGGCGTTGATACAATGCTGAAGCTCACTGTAGCGATAGAATATGATGTGATGCTACTGCTACCTGACATCCAGCACCACTCGAATTCCGATTTACTTTCGTCTTCGCCAGCTGTAACCAGCGCAGGTCACCGGTGTATACCTGCGTGTTGTATGGCAGTGGAAAGACCGAGTTGTCTTGTCTCCTTCTTCCTAGTGCTCCGCACCGATATGCTTCTGCACCGAAGTGCCTTCGCACCGGTGTGCCTTTGCACTCTCCTGCTTCTATGTGCCTTTGCACTCTTCCTCTTCGATGTGCCTTTGCACTCTCCTGCTCAGCACTTGTGGCTGTATATTGCGGCCTGGGTAGAGTTTGGGAAACGCCCTTTGTTGTTTCCTTCACCAGCTTGGCCCAGCACTAGGGCTCTCTTATGCAGCACGACTATACGTTTTAACGGCTGCTGCCAACAGGTCTCTACCTGTAGTTCAACCGTTGTTGTATTTAACGCGTGTAAACCAACCAGCGTTATTAAACTGTACGCTTCTATACACAACCTTCTCGGTTGAACGGCTATTACTGAATGTCTACCGTTGTTGTTTCGTATTACTGTTAAAGTGACTAGCCATTGTAAATGCTGGAGCATTTCAACTATAAATTCGACAGGCTCGGTGTGTGTTTAATCGTTGCAGTGTATAATTTATTCTATAAAAAAGACATAATTCAGAGCCTGCACGAGTTCTCTGTGATTCTTAATTGACTTGAGTTCGATACATTTCGAGTTCTCTTTATAATTCGCAGCTAATGAAATTGAATTCATCTTCCCACTAGTACTGTTCTGGTGGCTAACTGAGCATGTAAAGTGATTATTTTTGGATTCAATAAAAATGCTTTTGAATGCACGGATGAGTACGATCTCTATCAAAAGCTAGCATGATTGAATAATGCCCGAGAGTGAATCTGGCAGACAATGGTTCTGAAGTATCACAATCGTTTGTGGAATTTAGTCAAAGCTTGGAATCATAAAACATTCATAGTATTCGGAATTCCTTGAATTTAATTTAAATTGTGATCGGTAAAGTTGACCGTGACTCATTCGAATAAGGCAGGCTAGTACCATAAGACGGAAGATACTAAGCTTTTGAACTATAACCAAAATAGCAGTTCATCAAATGATTCGTTTGGAGGTGTGGCAAACCGTTTAATTGCGCATGCTCAGGGCAGTATAGTCACTGTTTCTTCCTTCCGTTCAACGGGGCTCATAATGACTAAATTTATCACCATCCCAAAAAATTGTTTTCCTCATTTGGTCAGTAGTTTTCGTCTTCCTTTACCGTGAGAGTTTAGCATGGAGATGGTGAACAATATAATTGTCGGAAATAGACAAACCATTTTCACACAGATACAATATCGTTTCGCAAAAGGAGGGCCAATGTCATTCGTTGAACCCGTTTCTCGGACTCGTTTGTTATGTCACAGCTCTAGAGCGGTATCATTTTTAGTGGTCGAGAAGTTAGCCTATTCAAACAAGCTGTTGCGCATCTACGCAGCCAATTACGCTACATTCATTCTAAATTGGTATTAAAAGTACTCATTGGAAGAACTTTGAGTTAGTTCTTTGATTGAATCAGCAGGCAAGATACGGTCCAGTTATGATTTATGTATCGAAGCTCAAGGACATTGTGTGATTAGAAAGGCAGTGTCACACGTGATACAAAACTATCTAAAACACGTTTGCTTTAAATTTTTCGAACATCGACATCGTGTGATCGATATGATAATCGGTTGCAACAGAATTTGTTAGAAAAGAAAAAAAATGCAGATATTCGGAAACAGGTTTCTCATTCTGGGTTGCTTTTCGTAACAATAACGCAGATGGATTTCGCGCTTCTTTGGGCGAGCTTGCCAATATAATCGATAAAGATAAATGCTCATGTACAATCAATGTCTAATGACCGACCATAGTAATCATAGACAACATGTTATTCAAATATTTTTGTCATTCGCAAAACTTAATTTTTTTTTAATTTGATTCTAGTTCTGATTCACTAACAGTTTTTGCCGTGTATAGCAACAGTTACCACAATTACCTTGTGTCAGCTAGTTATGCTGCTTTCCTCTACTCCTAACGACATTCGATGCCCACTGAATTTGTTTAATGCAAACGGCGGCCAGTCTGGCTGCGGTATCTCGGTGATAAGTTTTATGGAAAATCTTCAACTGTCTTACTTTGAATGGGGTTTATATATTTTACTTTCATCATAACTAAATGTCATACCATTTTGGCGATTATATCATTTTAGCGATTTTGTTTGTAAGGAAAATTGAAAAATATTTTTTGGGTAACATAACTAAGCTCTAGAAAATTTCTTTGACTTTCAGGTTTGTATATTGAACGGAATGTTCAACGAAGACATGAAAACGATCTAATTGAGAACCTTAATAAGTGACTCTTCTCGACGCCACCCTTATTTTGTCCATTCCTAACTTAAACGGCTGTGGGCATCATCTGGTAGTCTGAATCAAAAATAGAAAATCTAAATCCGAAATAGAAACAAACAAAAATTTTTACATAAAGCGAACATTGTCAAAACTAAATAAAATTGTCCGTAGCAAAATAAACGACAATAATAAAAAGGGGATGAGGATGAGCGAAAAGAGAAAGTGCGCGAGCTTACCATGGTTGGGCAAGATTCTGCAGATGAGAAAGTTATCTTTCCGCTGGATCCCTCACATACTTATTTAGGACAAAAAAGATGAACGCAAGTGCACTTCGAGTACATGTTTGGCTGGATCCATTATTAACGCCAGATAACAAAATGATTACCCGACAATGGACTGAAGTCGTGCTTCGAAGCGGCACGAGTGTATGGAAGAAAGACTCAATGGGTCGGAAAGATCATGATACCGGTTATTAGTAATAGTGTGCATTAATGGAGCGATTAATAATAGATATTGCTGTGAAATGGCCTTGCATGAAGTACATGAGAATCGCTACCATGGTTAAAATCAACGGTTTAGAGTTCTTGTACTTGTTCACCTGATTTAGCCTCCTGGAACTATTATCTGTTCCCGAATCTCAAGTCATCTTTGAGAAATAGATGTGAGTTTCGTTTTGGAATTTTAGATGTTATGCACTGACGAGTCGAAGATGAAACATTTATTTATTTCAAATAATTCATCCGACAATAAAAGGTATTGATGAGTGTGATGCGATCTCGGATATAAAAACGTTTACGTGCACTTGTGCACAACAATTGGTTAACCCCTAAATGATCACCCATTATCCTGTTTTCCTGGAACAGAAAGCCGGATAAGAATGAAACTGAATAACCGTGTAACCGTGAGAATCCATTCTTGTGAAAGGCGTCCTAGTCAGAATCATGTGAAGCTCACAAAATTAAAAATTTTTACCCTCATCACCTAGTATTTCCGGACCCGGAAGTTGAAACTCGATGAAATTAAATAGGATCACGTGTCTTATAATCACCCTTGATTTGTTTACAAGTTTGTTAAAATAGTGTCAGTTTTTGACCGCTCTCTGGTGCTTCCGGAACCGCTATATTCGAATTTAATTTGTTCGATAAATGACCAATAAAGTTTCCAAACTAGAAGAGCCGACTGAATAGTATCAAAGTATTTACTCCTTTTTTGTCAGCCCTGTTGACCAACAGAGAAAAGCGTTTTATGCATTTGAAATCTTACGCATCATAGAAAATTCATACCAAATAAGCTTAATATTGAAAGTTTTGGAAATTTATGTTAAATTCAATGGAAATATTGTCTATATATAAGATAGTGATGTAAATTAAAAGATTAAATTTAATTAACATTGATTTCGAGCATTATCATGACTTACCTACAGTAAATTGAAGATCTTCTAAAAGAGCAGCCGAGGTGACAGCTTACGAATAAAAATGGTGCGCCGAAACCGTATTATCCAATTTTTCACTTGCACAGAGGTAACAGAAAGTACAACAAAAATTTGGCTGGTAGATACAGCAAAGCAAATATTTTCTGAGGATCTTATTCAATATGGAACGTGGAATCAAAAGCGTATACTTTCTGAAAAAACAACATGAATAAACGATTTTTATCTATTATTCCAAATAGACAATATTTCAGATTTATAATCTTGGACCAACAAAACGGGAGTAAACACTAACATCTTTCATTTTCCTTTATTTGAAATCAATTTCAATACGATATGGAGACATGTGCGAAATTTTTCAATAAAGGAAAAATTTCAATAATTACTTAAACTTCTAGTCAGTAGAGTGATTAAACTAGAGACTATTCCGAGCTAAATGCCTTTACATAATGCAATTGTATGACAAACCATTTTGCTTCGGCATGTAATTTAAATTCGTAAAATTTTTGAATTTATCCACATTTCTATGCATGCATTCAAAGTTCTCTCAAGAAGGTATTTTTTAAAGAAAAGCTTCTTTTACTATCACCGCTGTTGATTAGAACGAGACGTCTCGAATGAACACAGCGAGAGTTCGATCAAACTTTGCATAATAAGGGTATACAAGTGGAGTCTGATGAATCTACCGGCGAGGTTCCTTAGGCAGTCTCAATTTGTCGTTTCTAATAGACGGTTTCAACTTGTGAGAAACAGGTCCTGTCCAACCTTGTTATTTAGAGTTGAACCGCGATTGTTCCATCGTGAATGTGCTGATTTTCATTCCTTATCAGATAACACTTCGTTTTGAAGGGGTCAATCCCTGGATGCTGTACCAGTGGTTTTCCCAACATTTATTTCGCGTGAAAGTTATTTTTAACGTTAACGTTGTGTACGGCTTCCATCACTTGCTTGTTTTTCGCGTCACTCGCTTGTCAATCAATTATTTGGAGGAAAAGACGAAAAATTTTCGGTTGTACTCCGATAGTAACACACTTTCGTGAGTAACCAAGCATATAGCACGCATTCTGAAAAGTTAGGATGATCCTGAAGAAAATCCTGAACGTTGGGGTAATTCGGCCACTGCGAGGAATAAAATTGCAAACGCAAAGCCAAGCCATTAGATTAATTTCTTGCGACAGGAAAAGCTACCCTAAAATATTGATAACAGGTACAGATTTTCAATTTCTCAGTGATTATAGTAGAAAGTTCTGAATATCAAATTAATAAAAAAAACTTCCACTGTAATACAGCTATCTGGCGAATCGGTTTATTTCTATTATCACTATTATAAAGAATTGAAAAATAACGCCTACAATTGGTTGGCTCGCTGAGTGAATGATAAAGTTATGGTCGCATTGTGCAATTTTGCTAATCTAGTTTGTGTCTCGCGTAGATGTAGCGAAAATCTTTTATGATGAGGTGTAACATGGAATGATGAATTAACGTGTTTTAAAGTTAGTGTTGTGCAAATCATGATTAACGAATTTTATTATTTTTTCGTTAGGAAAATAACAATATGTGAATCTGATAAGTTCAGTTTGACTACACGAATTATTGAAAGTGTGCGTGAAGATGACAAATTCATAATTATAACAGTTCATGGAAATCGTCTATACTAAAATTTCTGAATGATAAAAGAAAAACTAAACGAAAAATTGTTTTCAGTTATGTTGTACACATTATGACATTTATAATAATTAATGTGGTCTACCATAGTATAGTGAAGGTTACACTTTTGCTCAAAACACATCATAGCTACCGTGGAGGACATGCACGAATGCAAATACGACCACCTTGACTAGTTATTATTTGCTATTGCGAACAGATTGTGACTATCCATCTGAGAGCGAGGTGAACACTTAATGCTTCTGATATACACTAAGCAGCGTTGAAGGAGAAATTTAATTCATCACAGATTAGAATCTTATTTCAATGGTCTGATAACATCAAGTTATAGATACATAGAAACTGTATTATATTTTTAGAATTCTGTGAATATATTTGAGGACTAATAGATTCTGACCATTTTAATCAGTCGAAGCGAACACTAGAAATTGTAAAATAACGAATCAGTGGAAATGAAAGGGAATCAAAAGAAAAAGATCGTTCACAATAATGGAAAATCTATCAAGGATTTTGTACCAACAGTCATCCCATTAGTTGCATCACCAAGAGTTTTTGTCGATTACTCGACTTCCAATCAACTAATTGTAATACGTCGGTTACAATGGGTCGTAAGAGTAAAATTTGGTACATGTCACATCCACACGAAGCTCAAAAATGAGTAAATAAATAACTTCTTTCAACTTGAGGTTTTGAGGTTTTGGGATATTTTATTTAATTCGATCTTTCGATAACGGGTGATTAATTCGGAAAGTAAAATAAGTAAATAACACTCAAGTTTATGCATTAAAAATTTATTATTAATCTCACCTGTTTATTCTTGTTAGTTATTCCTCAAAGTAATAAACTTTGTCAATCATCGATCGAGTGTTCAATTTCTAAAATTACGGCCTCTACACGCCTTCGGATCGCACGATAAGTTCTGATAATGTAATAATAATCCATCCTTGTCCAGGTTCGAGCCAATGTTTTTTTTTCTAGGCTGGTTGTACTCGAGTTGCGTTTAGAACACGACTTGTTCTTCTTGACGTGCCATATTGCGTAATCCAGCGCATTAAGATCGGAATTGGAGTCCAGCCACATATCCTTCACCTAGAACGGCCGATGTACATGCAAACACTTCTGCGTGCGGTTCGCGGTATGGCACGGAGCATCTTGTTAAAATACAACATTTTGTTTCGAATCGTACTGTTCTTTGATCCATGGAAGAGTATATTTACTCTAAATCGCGATACAGACCTTCGTGTTTGCCTCATCGACATTTTCTGGGATGACATTATAAAACCAATTATGAAATGTGTCGGCGGCAAAGTAGAAAGGAAAAAAATAGACTTATGATCAGTGTGTATGTGTTCTGTTGAATTTGTTTCCGTAGATATATGACTGCAAGTGAATGTCGTGGTGACCAAGTACAGCGAAGCATGATTGGTTTCTTCTAATCAATTGGGCTATCTCTTCATGTGTTTTCATATGCAGGGTAGTTTAATTGGTAAAACAATTTCCCCGGTTAGGAGTTAGTTACGGGTTCGAGTCCGTGGTAACATTTTCGCGGTTTTCATTACATAATTGCATTCGCATGTCGATTTTCCAATCTGTTTTCTCCGTTAGATGCTAAAACACAATTCGTTGAAGCCAATAATTCAGTGCAAAATAAACCCAACGTAACGCATGTTGAAAATAGTTTCACATTATTTTTCAGAATTAATAGAACGATTTTTGATCGTCATCATCATGAGCTCACCAAAATAAGAAATATCATTTACTCATGTAATTTTTTTTTTTCACTAGCATAACTAAGCAGTTCCGTTTATCAGGTAATTATGTATAATTTTAGGTGGCCTTGGACAACTAGGAACGGAATGTGCAAAGCTTCTTCGCAGTGCATACGGTGAGGAGCACGTCATTCTGTCGGATATAATCAAACCGAGCGACGAGATTGTGAATAGTGGGCCATATATATTCGCCGATATATTGGATTTCAAGGTTTTTATTTATTTGTGTGAACGTTATCTGTTATCTCAATGTGACTCATTTCCAGGGGCTCCAGAAAATCGTCGTCAACCACCGCATCGACTGGATTATTCATTTCTCCGCCCTGCTGAGTGCCATCGGCGAACAGAACGTTCCTCTGGCCGTGCGTGTTAACATCGAAGGTTTGCACAATGTGATAGAACTTGCAAAGCAGTACAAATTGAGAGTTTTTGTTCCGAGCACGATTGGTGCATTTGGGCCTGATAGTCCGAGAAATCCTACACCGAACGTAACAATTCAAAGACCGCGAACTATTTACGGAGTGTCGAAGGTGCATGGAGAGTTGATAGGAGAGTACTACCATCACAAGTTTGGATTGGATTTTCGTTGCTTAAGATTTCCCGGTGTAATTTCTAGTGATCCACCGGGAGGCGGAACCACCGGTAAAATACATATATACTAATTATCATTGCAATTTTGAAATAATCTCCTTTCCAGATTACGCTGTAGCAATTTTCTTCGACGCTCTCAAAACTGGGAAGTACGAATGTTATCTCAAACCCGATACCCGTCTGCCAATGATGTACATCGATGATTGCTTACGGTCCCTACATGAGTTTATGATAACGCCACCGGAAAAGTTGAAACGAAGAGTTTATAATGTTACGGCGATGTCCTTCACACCAGAGGAACTGGCGAACGAATTGGCCAACTATGTGCCGGAACTGCACGTTTCCTATAAACCCGACACTCGTCAGTTGATAGCAGACTCGTGGCCACAGGTATTTGACGATTCTGAAGCGCGTCGTGACTGGGGATGGGAGCATAAGTACGACCTCAAAAAGCTAGTGGAACTGATGGTAAACGATGTTATGGAAAACTATGTCAAAAAAGAAAGGAAACACTACACTGATAGTGTCGTATAAAAGTTTCTTTAACAAGCCATTGTACGCAATAATGTATTAAAACTCTGAACAAAGCTTGCAAACTAATTCAACAACAACACAATATTGCGTTCAACTTTTCTTCACTGCCTGCTGTCCGGTTTCGTGGGGGTCATTTTCAGCCAGTGCTCGCACTTTTTCTTAGAAGTTTCGATCTGATTCCAGGGTACTTCATCTCGAGACAACCAGTCAAAACGCCGATCGTCGTAGATGTCATAGTAGTTGTGTGACATAGGAAATCCATTTTCCACTGAAACAGCGTCGAGCATTCGCCAAACACCGGATAAGGAATCATTTTCGGTAGAGTTGATGGACTCTTCGGAAGGGGCCCGTCGAATGCGACGATCCTTTTTTCGCAGGACTTCCTGTGAAAATAGAATGATACTATATAAACCACTAATGGTATGCATTTCTCCAGGTCAAGCGTACTTTTTTCCTTTTTTCCTCTAAATGGTACTTCAAATCGCACTTTTTCAATATATCATCAATGAAATTTTTAAATTTAGGACTAAATTCTCCTGGGTCGGTTAATAGAAATTCTTCCTCTGTGTTCGGCTCTTTCCAGCCCTCATCCATCACAAAATATTTTTCTGCATTGTCACACTTATTTTCCTTCCTGGCAGCTATCAACTCATCGTATGCGATTCTGAACTCGGGAGTAAACTGGTTCAAAAGCATTTCGTCACCTTCGCCATCGCCGTGGTCAGTTTTCTAGAGCAAAAAAAAGTCATGTGTTTTTCGAATCTCTGGAGTAATATGAAAACAACTCGTTTTCGTTGATCCAGTAGGATGTAGGACTCATCCAAATCCGAGAACGGTTCGGACAATGCACTATATTCAGAAACATTGTCATCCGTATTAAATTTCGGGGCTTCCATGGATGAAACTGTTAAAATGTCCAGAGTGGATTGGGAATGTCGCTTACGGAACACTAGATCTTTACTGGATATACTGGAAAATATGTTCGATTAATGTTTCACCACTGATTTCAGTTGTTTTCCAAATACCTATTACAACTGTTTAGTCGATAATTTGGGTTACTGTTAGTAACGACATTCGAGAATTGAACACGTGGTTACACTTGACATTGCGCAAATTCAACCTGTCGATTTTCACCCGTATTGGTATCCGGAATGATAATTCTGAATTATCATATATTATAATTGATAGTTTAGAAAAAATCTTTACTAATTGATAAGTTAAGGAATACCACCTTCTTTCAGAGTAATTAAAATTTGAAACAATGGAAGTCGCGGTTGTGTATTACATTATTTATATTTGTATGATTCAACTGCAAGAAACAATTCGAGGCATTATACTCATGCAAACTGCTATTAAAATATACAGTCATAATATTCCATTTCACATTACAACAATTACGGAAACTGACAGTAATAAAACGTTTTCAGAACGGCGATCAATTTGTTTTGAACTGATGGAGAGACTAATTCGGCTCAATATTTATTTTTTAAAACGGGCGAATGTAATTTTTGTTTACATTTCCTGCTATTCGTTGTAACTCGGAAACTGGAATTTGATATTGCTAAGGACAAAGTTGTGGGAAATCAATTAGGCACCCTTGAAAAATATACACTGCAAAAAAAAAGTTGAAATGCGTAAGAAACTACCGGTTGTGAACTGCGGCATTCGAGTTAGAGGACTAAACCTCAACATAAAGTCCATATTCGATGATAATTTGATCAATGGGTGGTGGGTGGGTGGCGGTTTTGGGGGTGTTAGGGATTGCATAATACAAAGCATCATTCGAATAACATTTTGTTCGTTTTTCTAGACCCCAACGTTTCTTGTTTGATTTTTTTTATTTTTTGAATTTTTGGTGGTTGTTCAAAGTGAAAACTACGAGTTTTCACGAAAAAATCCACCATTTTGTAGCTATAAAACCTCCCCAACAACAAAAAGGAAAACGTTGGGTCTGGTTGGTTCTACATATAAAAAACCTGACCCAACGTTTTCCTTTTTGTTGTTGGGGAGGTTTTATAGCTACAAAATGGTGGATTTTTTCGTGAAAACTCGTAGTTTTCACTTTGAACAACCACCAAAAATTCAAAAAATAAAAAAAATCAAACAAGAAACGTTGGGGTCTAGAAAAACGAACAAAATGTTATTCGGTCGGTAGGGTCTAACATTTTCAAAACATCATATTTTTTTTTATAATTTGTTATAATGAAACATTTCAAGAATGTTTTGTCAAGTTTTTAAGTCACTCGAAGTAAAAATCTTGGGCCTGTGTGCCGAGCTATTACTTCTTCGAAGTATGAGATAAGTGAAGATAAAGGCCCCTAACATGAGTTTTGTTTCGGAAGACTTGAAAATTTCACAGAATATTCATGAAATGTTTTGAGAAAATATAAAGAAAAAATAAGTGATTTTTCAAATGTGTTAGACCCTACCCGCCCTCCTAATGTTAATAGAGACATGAAGCAGATACAAATAAATCAATTTATCATTAGAAAAACTTTAAGGTTTTGATAAAAAAAATACTTATTTCATACTACTTACTAGAATATGATTCTGCAGGTAAAAAGAATCAAATTTGTCATGTCAGATGTTTCGACATGAAAATCACAGGATTTTATTGATTTGCTTCTTCATATACAAGAACAGTTATTCTAAATCAAATATACAAATATCTATAACGCTTTTTTTAAATTTTCGTAATTGGATAATGTGTCTAATTCTTGAAAAAGAATTCAACTTTTTCAGTGTACATTTTTAAGAATTCGCAACAGATTTTCTACAATTTCGTCTTGGACAACCTTTTCGTACAATTTATAGTTTCTAAGTTAAACCGATTAGAAGAAATTGCTTTCAAAAATACACCCCCCTTTCCAAAAACCAGTCTTGAGTTGAATTGGTCTCTCCATCCATGCAAAACGATTTTTTCGCCATCCTGAAAACGTGTGCGGAGTTTCATTCAGATTATGTGAAGTTTGATGAATTACTACTCATTTCCGAAATTGCTCTTTATGGACGTTTTAAAACTTACAATAACATAATTTAGGGGAGAGGTGCCGATTAGTGCGTACCAAAGCCTTTTTTTTGCTTACGTGCATCAAAGTCATAAAGTGGTCAAGTTTGGTTCCTAATAGTGCGCAAGGGTAAGGTAATAATGCGCACCGAACATTCGTACACGCAGAAAAAAATAATTGCAAAGCTAACTAAACTTGGGTTTATCCCAACGATTTATTTAATTGAAATAGTAACTTCGAAAATCTGGTTCGATACTGGTAATCTTGTTTATTGATACAAGAAAACAAGATATTTGTTGTTTTCTAATAAATTTTATTGTTTCGAAAATTTTTCCGATTTTTACTGCTCCACTAACTGTTTAGTTAATTTGGAGTGGCCTAATTTTTCGGTGTGTAGCAGACGAACATGTAGCAATCTGGATGCGTGACGCGCATCCAGATTGAACGCGGCCTGCGCATTATTCGCGAAAATGACATTATGATTTCTAACTACGATTATAATTTGAAATTTAACACGACAATTAGACTAAAATTACGATAGATAGTTAATTTGGTCTAAAAATAGTTACTAAATCAAGGAAAACGTGATTCTTTGAGAAATAAACGATATAAAGCTTATTTTCAACGACCCAAAAACGCTAAGAGAATGACAGATTTTATATTTACGTCTGCCGTATTGATATGCAATTAACAGGGATGGGCTAAAGTAGATGATTTCTATTTCAATTCTAAAAAACATATAAACAATATTAACATGGATACATAGCAGGCAATGGAATGAAACAAACTGTTTGAATAAGTTAACATTTTTTAATTAAAATAATTTTTATTTCACGAGCATTTTAGTGTAATTACTGAAGCATATTCATATATATCGATTACACAATAACAATTAAATTGATACATCACTTCGACAAATTCTCATCATAATATATTACTTCGTGTTATACTTCAATAGCTTCACGAAATTTGATGTCATTCGATAAATGTCTCAAGTTTATTTCTAGATTTCTTAGTGAAATAAAGCGTTTTAGTGAGCGTGGAAACAATGCACGGTACTTGTTTCTTAGCATCCATGCGTTCATCGTGTGGCACAAACGATTGGAACTCGTAGGCGGTTCTTCTCGAAACTCCCGTCATGAGAGTCAGCAAGTCTCTAAGCTTTCCGTTTTCCTTCAACTCTTTGCAAAGCGACTGAATGAACCAAGAGCCGTCTCGAGGGTTCCTCCATGAATAATATCCTTCGGGAGTGGAGTACATCACCAGTAAATCAGCCATCGCTGGAATCGAAAACATCATTTGTTCCTTTTTTGAGTCAACCACATCTTTGGAGGCGATCTTTGCTGTAAAGACAGATCCTCTATCAAATTGTTCTCCACGACAGGCTTGAATGAAGAACATTTTTGGTTTTCCGATCAATGAAGGGCATGCGTCACCAATAAAGTGTTTCCACAGAAATTCCACATTATATTTTTTGTCACTGGCATACAGAAACCCTTCTTCACCATGCGACATCACAACCACAGCCAAACAATCATTCTCTGAATGGTTCTCCTCGGAAACTGCTTTCAGAGTTTGCAATAATTCCTTGCGAGCAAAATTATCGAACACGCGGACTTCGAACTCCAGATCTTCTAATACGTTGCAGATGTTATCGCGATCTTTGTCGGTTCCATTACGCGTTGACATCGTGCTGAAATCCTTATGGTTAAAAACCAATGCTATTCCTCGACGTTTGTTCGACATATCGTAGTATTCTTCCAGTGCAGGTATCGACACCGGGCGACCAGTAGATAACGTCGAAGAGCTGCTAGACCTACGAAAAAACCTTTGAACATTACATTCAATTACGTATTTTAGCATCACTTACATTTTGCCAAATCCAAAAACATCTACTTCATCTTCCTTATCCAATTTACGGTTGTTTTCCATCATTGCAACCGATTGCAATTCTCATCGTCCGTTTGAAACCTGTGCCAGATTATGACTGTATTCTGTAATATCGATTCACTCATCGCAGGTTTCGCAATCAATTTGAAAAGTATAAGTGCACCAAAACAGAGGACACACTTGAACTTGATAACCGATAAGAACGCTTGATGTTTTATCACCAAGCCGCATGTTTTCGTCACGATAAGTGTGATGCAGCGAACTGGTCTCAAATACAACCGGGTTGAGATATCTACTGATAACAATGTTTGTAAGATACAGAACAGTTACGAATAGGTGTTAGTGACGGTATCATATCAGGCTATATAGTCCAGTGTAACTCCACTTTCCGGAGAAACTTTAGAGATCGATAGCAACAGTGCGACTTGAACCGTGAAACATTAGATCACAAAGCACGTCAGTTTATCGACTGAGCCACAGAAGCACATATCTGCTAAATGAATAATTAATACATATAAATCCATACATTGACAAATTACACTCGGAGTTTGTAAGATTCTGTACGAATGGAATGTTGCGTTATTTGACAAGTTAAGTAGTGTATAAGAATTATATCGTTTGTAGAATTATGACACCGGTAAAATTCATAACTTTTTTCTATATGGTCATTCCTGTCTGAACATCATATGCGGGACTAGAAGTTGAATCCAAGTACACAGAAAGAAAAGATAAAACTTACACGACATGGAAACCAATAGTACTATTGAACAGACATCAGTTGAAACGAACATTTGATTTAAAATCAAGATTGATGTAAAATTACATTGAAATGCATTTACTTTTTCATTGAACAAGGCTGTATATTTACAAATCGTTTAGTTTTGTAATGTAACTTTCCATTCCCGAAACGTTGGTATTTATTCCACAGGGCGAAAATGACGAGAAGAATGATTCGGAAGGAAGAATAAGAAGCCAGTTGTCAGGTCTTGTCTTAGGTTAAAACTAGGTTCGAAACAAACGATTTGATAGCAGTTAGGGTGGAAACTGGGTTAGGTTTGGCATCAAACGAAAACGACATAATATTGTGAAAGTCGGTTGAGCAATCACCGAAAAAATGTAGCGCACATTTTTGTAACATACGTACACACTTAAACACATGCAGACACATACACGATGAACTCAGTCGAATGGTATATGGCACTCAACCCTCCAGGCCTCGGTTGTTCATTTGGTTTTCACAGTGATGGTATAGCATTTCTATTTGTGAATGCAAAACGATAAGAAGGCAACAAAATGTAAGGCACAAAGGACGACGTTGAAGTCATGGACAAAGGTGTGATCAGTGAACCAATTCCTCCTAAACTCTCACTGGATAGTAGTGCGAGCACCGTTATATCAAGAAAAAATAGATACAGATAAAATACATGGTACTATGACCTTTCATTTAAATCTAAAAATGGTTGAGTAATCTATAGTAAAGTTTTATTTTAAAGTTTTTGGTGACTATTTCTGGTGCATTTGAAACTGTAACCCGGAAACAAGTTTATCCAAGGTCATTTTGGTTAGCTAACAACTGATTAACTCCTACAAAATGAAATAGTAAGCTAAGTTCTAATCATCACCCTGGAACTTCGGAACCGAAAGCTAAAAATATTTATTTCACGTCAATAGATAACGTTTCGATGGTAAATTACTTCATCTTCAGAGCAAAACGACAACGCATATTTTTCGTCAAGTTAGTTACAACAATCAAAATAACTGGGATGGAAACGGTTATTCTTCTACAAACACTTGGCATGCGTATCGACTCAGATTAGGCATTGTAATTGTTGCTTTTATTCAAATTCAATGTAATAGAAAATAGTTGTTTGATTTTGCTTAGTATTCTGGAAATACATTATAATAGGGGAAGGTGTTCGGTTGCCGGCACTCCACCGTAACTTTTGACAGAAAGCAGATAGCGTCATTCTGACAAATGTCATGTGTGTGTAATAGCCGCACGTTCTTCTTGTGCCAAATACCGAAGCAAACAGGCGCTTGTACTTTTTGCTGCGCTCAAAACAAATTTTAATTACTTGAAAATCAACACAAAAGTTTATTCTGACTTTTTCATAGTATCATAAATAGAAGAGCATCATTCGAAAAGGTAAGTGGATTGAATATTTATGAAGTGAAATCTATCTATTTCGTGATTTAATACCGGATGCTATCAAAATTGTTACACAGTTTTTTGTAGTAATTTCTTGGGGGCCGATAACCCAACACCTTTTTTGAAATGACGAAAATTTATCACTTTACTAAATTGATAGTAAAGTTTTTCCAATCAAATAAATCAAATTAGTTGCTTAATCAGTTGTTAGCGAGGGACTTTAGCTTTCCATCGATGTATATATGTCCGCATTATGTGCACTGTCCGAAGTTATAAGCTTAAAAAAAAGGGTGCCGGTAACGGAACACTCTCCCCTAATTGTTATCTGTTTTATTTGTTAAGGTAGCGCTTCGCCGTGGTCAGGTCGAAGCGAGACAACTCAATGCTTCCTATTGCTTTGTCGCCGAAATTTCACCCTAAATTGCGAATATCTCCAATACTAACCCGATTCACGAAAAATCAAAAACATACGATTGTAGATAAATGATTTTACTATGCATTAGGCGAAAGATATCAGTTAGAAAGCATTTCTTTCGCGAGATTTCGTGCGAGTTTTGTTAAACATTTTGTTTTTTTTTCCTTTTCTCGCTATTAACAACTCGTGCGTAAAGAAAAACTCATTTATATTTATAATTCGCACGAAATCTTTTGATAAAAGCGTTTATCAGGCACAATTTATATACGAATCGATAAAAAAAATAGTTATCTAGAATCGTATGTTCTTGGAATTTCCGTTTTCTTCCCCGTTTTCTCAAAATTTTGGGTAAAGTTTGTGAAACCCCGTGATAGGCAGCGAAATCCACCTGACCACGGCGAAGCGCTATCTTAAACATGGGCAACGTTCCATCTGACTCACTATGTTGAGATAGTTTCCGAGGCCTGGAGGGCCGAGTGTCATATACCAATCGGCTCAGCTCGACGAACTGAGCAATTGTCTGTATGTGTGCGCAAAATTAAGAGGCGTGTTTCTCAAAGATGACTGGACCGATTCTGACCAAACTAATTGCAAATGGAAGAAATTTCAATAATTATTTACGCTAATGATTTTTTTATTTTATGATTACTTTCCGAGTTATACAAACTGTTATGTAAGTGGTCCAGGCACACATGAATACCATTCTTTCGTTCCAAAAAAAAACGTTCAAAACCATAATCAACACCAAACTGTTCTCCGAATGATGATGCACTTTGTATTCACACAATCTGCAAAAATGTAAAACCTCAAATAAGAAGTGTTCATATATATATATATATATATATATATATATATATATATATATATATATATATATATATATATATATATATATATATATATATATATATATATATATATATATATATATATATATATATATATATATATATATATATATATATATGTATATATATATATATATATATATATATATATATATATATATATATATATATATATATATATATATATATATATATGTGTGTGTGTGTGTAATATTTGTAGGTTTAACAAACAAATAAAAAATTCCTTTAAATTTAACAATAATAAGGTAATCAAAAAGACCAAAAACTATAAAATATACATAAGTATAAGTACATTGTCATGATACTACATTCCGATTCAGTAATTGACTCTCTGTTTCAAAAGACTTTGCATCCAATTCTAAGCGTACAGGATCACGTCATGGTTAGGTGCTACGATCCTAGTACCACTAATAATACATACCATTTATTTTAAATTGACAATTTGAATTTTTGGACTTCTAGGTCTAGGAGAAAGTGCACAAATTTATTTCTATTGTTCTGAATAACTATTTTTTATCAAAAACTTGAATTTTTGCTAATGTTGTTAAATTAACTTTTCGATTGAGTGTTTGAACAGAATGATTTAACAAGGATAAATTTTTTAATATTACCATTTAATTCTGTTATAAGTATATCACGTCACTATACAAATTCACTATGTATCTCACAACACTATAAATCATGTATAATAAACGTCACATCATACATACGCATTTCGAATACAATTTATATTCTTCTTCAGTGTGTTAGGTATTTTTTTAAATTTTGTGGACATGGTAATATCATCGAATTTAACGATTTTAAAGAAAAAAATAACGAAATAATAATAATTTATTAATAATTAAACAAACCTAACACACTGAAGAAGAATATAAATTGTATTCGAAATACGTATATGTGATGTTACGTTCATTATACATGATTTATAGTGTTGTGAGATACAGTTGTTTAATTGTTTCAGCAGTAACTTCGTTAATTTTCAATTCATACTACATAAATTTGCACCGAAATGTGGGCCTTAGGTTTAAGTTCATAATAGAATTATTCCAAAAAAAAATCAAAGAGACGTGTTAATTAATTAATTAATTTTAGTTTTTAGGTTGGATTTCTAATTTTTGAAAAAGTATTCAACTCTTTTTCACAGTTAAGAATGTCATACAAGTCGATTTCATACAACTTCTTTTTGGACACCATTATTGTACAATTTATAGTTTTTGAGTTATCATAATTAGAAGAAAGTGCATCAAAAAACACTTACACCTATTTTAAAAATCAGTTTTGAGTCGAATTTATCTCTCCATCCATGCAAAATAAATTTTTTGTCATACTGAAAACATGTGCAATGTTTCATCCGAATCGGAGGATCTGAATACTGATGACTTACTAATCATTTCTGGAATTGCTCATGTGGTTGTTTCGTCTATCTTTATGTGAATGATGTTATGTTGTGATGTTATTCCGGAGCTCTTTTCACACTGGTATAAGTCAGTAATGATTTATACCCAGGGTCTAGCAGAATAGATTATATTTTGCCTATAACTAACATTAGGTGCAATTTTAGCTTCCAAATTCTCGCCGAGTACAAAAATTAAAGAGCTAGTATAACTTCGGTATAACCAGTACTCACATACGATTCTAGTATCAGGTATTACAGCACAATTTATTTTTGGTTTCAAATGCTGGAAAGCTAAATAATTAACTTTCTTCAAATGCAGGATCCTCGTTACCGAATAAAATTGCTGCCGGGCGAGGGACGCATCCGAAGAGGTAACCGTACTTCATCAGGGCCATCGAGAGAAAATTCAAGCCCAGGGGGCTTGGAACTTCGGTTTTTTTTGTATCGGTTATACAAGTTTTAACCTTAATGTCATTTGCTCTTCTGGCCAGAAAAAATTCTATGGAAGGTTGGGAATCGGACCTTATGTTAAGAATGTGCGAGGTTTGGAATCGAATCCAGGTGGGCTGCACGAAAGGCATCGACTTACCTATCACTCTATACCCGTTTTTCTATGAAGTTTTTTTTTAATTTTGTGGACATGGTAATACCATCGAATTTAACGATTTTAAAGAAAAAAATAACGAAATATTTTATATGCCAAATGTGTTGTTAATTTTAATATTTTTGGATTATGAAAGAATAATTTCAAATCTTAGAATTTCCGGGCCGCCTAAAAAGTTCGGCCCGGGGAAATTCCCCCCTCTTTCTCGTCGGCGATGATCTTCATAAGATCGCACTAGTAAAATTATTATAAAGACTATACAGCTTTACCAATGTTATTAGTTGAAACTACATATTAATATGTCTCAATAGCAACAGAAGAAAGGTTCAGACTTACCTTATGATAAAAAAGAACCGGAATTTTAATAAAAAAACGCAAAATTTCAATTTTTAATAAATTTCTTTATTATCGCCTTCAAAGTACTCTCCTCCTGCGGCAATACATGCATGCCAACGCTTGATCCAATTTTTCATACAAGTTTTTTAGGTCGCCGAAGGTATGGCCTTCAGTTCACGCAGCGAATTCTCTTTTATGGTCTCTATGGTCTCAAATCGCGTTCCCCGCAATGGCAATTTGAGTATGGGGAAGAGGAAAAAGTCACACGGGGCCATATCTGGAGAGTACGGTGCTTGGTTGATGATATTGGTTGAGTTTTTGGTCAAAAACTGCGACACAACCAACGCTGTGTGAGCCGGCGCATTATCGTGGTGTAAAATCCATGAGTTTTCCTTCCATTCCTGGCCTTTTTTGCGAATGGCCTCACGCAAACGACGCATAACGGCCAAATAATATTCCTTATTAACAGTTTGACCGTTCGGAAGGAATTCATAGTGCACCACACCACGAATATCGAAAAAAAAAACAGTCAGCATAACTTCGATTTTGGACCGACTTTGGCGTTCTTTTTTCGGTTCCGGCTCGCCTTCGAAGCGCCATTCGGTCGATTATTGTGCGGTTTCGACGTCATATTCATAGATCCACACCTCATCACCAGTTATGATGCTTTCGATTAATGTGGGGTCACTATCTGCGTTGGAAATCATCTCTTTGGCAACATCAACATGACGCTGTTTTTGAATGAAATTCAGCTTTTTTGGCACCAGCCGAGAAGCGACGCGTTTCAAACCCAAAACATCAGTCAAAATGTGTTCGGCTGATCCATAAGAGATGCCCAACAACACATCAATCTCTCTAATCGGTACAGAACGATTTTGCAACACGAATTGCTTCGCCGATTCAATGCTTTCTTCAGTAACAGATGTTGTTGGGCGGCCTGGGATCTCATCATGATCCAAGCTTGTACGACCACCTTTGAAGCGTTTTTCCTAGACACGATTCACCAAAGGCCTTTTCTAACGTTTTCAACGTTTCGGAACACTTAAATCCATTTGCAACACAAAATTTGATGCACGCACGTTGTTCTAAATTTTCATCCATTATAATCCTCACGAAAAATTTTCAACTTCTTTGTATAGACGCCAAACAAAAACTAATCGTACGATATGCGTCAAAATTTGACAGAATGTGTATTAAAAGTGTTGCCAACGTTGAGAGAATAAAAGTTTACCGATTGGACAAGCGCGGGAATTTTAAAATGAAAATTCCGGTTATTTTTTATCATAAGGTATAAGATCAAAGAGTATTGGATAGCATCTGTACGAATTCGAGTATTACACGTTCCCCTCGAACTTACGTGACGTTACCAAAGCGTTACAGTTAGGTGTCACGTTATTCTCATGCACCAAGCACATGGGTTTGAAGTCATTCAAATGTCAAAAACTGTTCTCTTGACAGCGCTATGTTCTAACATTGTCGACGAACAGCGTCCTCTGTAGTTCTAAGGCTTCTTTTTTCCGATATTGCCGCATTTTCCGAAGGTGTTGTCCCAAGTCCCTGTTACACGTTTCAAAAACCCGGCTCAGTTCTTCGTTAGCATTTCGCGTGTGCGGTTGTTTGACTTCGGACAAAGGATAGGCCATTGAGTTGCTCGCAGATATTAAATTGGATTAACCTGGCTGTGATTTTTTATTTTAATAGAAGATACAGTTTGAATATAGGACGTCTGTTTATCATCAAACTTGCATTGAACGGATGTGTAAGAAACGGCCCAATTTAGAAAACTTTTCAACATATTTTATAAAGACAAGTGAACAAAAGGAAAAGTAGTTTTTGATGTGAAATTGTGTCGAGTTGCAAAATCGATATCGAAAGTTGGTACAGTAATTGAATTAATATGTGGCGGCACAGTTATTGGTGCTAACCATAGAATTAACTAGTGGAGCCGTTCAGGTCATTCACTGCAAACAAACACGTGGTCAACCGTATCGGATAGGTCACACACGGTTTTCACTTTTCCGGATTATACACTAAGCAGCATCAGTTTTGTGGTTTTTGCTGGTTTCCTTCGAAAATTCATCGAACACCCAACCTCATACAGTTGTGGTGATTACCGTTGTGTTTTTTCGAGTATCTAATGCCTTATTCAAATGGAACAGATTTGAATGTTTGAGTAAGTAGATTTATTGACATGGTTGAAATTCAATGGACCGTGACACAGGGCGATTTTAGGAGGATCCGTAATTGAAGCGAGCAAGAAAAGAAACAGCAACTTTAGGATACCATGATTGGATCCTTCAGTACTTAATGAATCCTGAATGTACGGCAGTCACAATGCTAAAGGATTAGCAGGTTTATGTTTTGTTCTACTATATATGTAGGTCGGATCTAGTTTCTCTACCACATGTCACGACTTCATTGGAGCGTTGGAGCATTAACATACGCTTAAACAGGACGCCACAGGAACGAAGTGAGAAGTAAATGTCTATAATAGTAAACTTTTTCCAATCTGTCCATGCTTCTAGTCATTTTGTAAAATGCACACATGTATAGAGTAAGAGTGCATTCAACCGAGATCCCTGATGCAAGCAATGTCCCATTCAATTCACGTCACAAGCGAGCGTCAGTGAAGAACGTGGTAGAGGCATCTCGAATCGAGTTGCATTGAAACGTTATTCTCAGCTTGAAATTGGTTGTACCGTTTAAAGATTGACATTTTTCTTTGTAATATAGCAGCAATTATAATATTCTAATTTCATCATTAATGGACGATGGCTACTCGTTAAGTATGATAAACAAGAGGTGCCCTAGAACAAAATTTAGCTAACCCCTGAATGACCAAACCTGCATCGGCCAGAAAAAGTCGAAAACACGTTTTCGTTCGGCACGTCAGTATAGACATTGCATTTCGATGCAAAGAAAACAAGTGTTCTGTAAGTAGCAGAAACTTTACGTCTGCTTAGCGGTTCAAATTGAACTGCCGAGTTTTGCATAAAGCAGTTCAATTTGAACTGCTATGCACTGATGAGTCAAAGACGAAACGTAAACATATCAAAATCGGTTATGTGCCCTAGCACAAAATTTAGCTAACCTCTGAATGAAGAGGTTATGATCAAAAATGACTTTATTGTTTTTCAAAAGGTTCTCCATGGAGATCAAGACACTTCTGCATGCAGACGATTTCCGAAGAACTTTTCCAACTTTTACGAAGAAGACATCTCCAAAACATTTTGAAGAAGTCATTCTCTATCTACCATTCAGAGATGATGATTCTACGTTGCTCTCATAGAATGTTCGTGATATGTCCGGTTTTCTGAAGAAACAAACGATTTTTCACTTCGAAAAGCTCCGTGCGTGAACAACTTGTTGAACTTGACTCGTCTTAAAACTGTTGTTTAATTTTGGGCTCATATGCAAACATCCATGATTTATCGTTCGTGACGATTTTATAGTCTTTTTAGGAGCGCTATCGATTTTTACAATTTTCTTTACATTTGTTAAATGATGCGGAATCCAGCACAAAAAACCGTTTTGATGTTTTTGATGGCCAGATGTTTATGCAGTATTGAATATATTAAGTGAAACTAATGCTTTGACATGTCGATCTTTCGAAATCAGTTTTCTAGCACAACAACTAATTTTGGATGCCCCTCACGAAATTTATCCATGTGCGCTTGCCGATCCCAAAAAAATTCGGGAATCCACCGGCCAGTGATGGTACTTTTTCTCCAAAAAATGAAGCGGGTTGAAAGTCTTAATAAATCATGATACGAAATTTTCCCTCAATAATTTCATTTTCCACCAAAACTCACTGCAACTCACTATAAACAGCCCAAGGAGATTCGAAAGACCCGAATGCTATGCATTGAATGCGCTGATTTTATTATCCAGTTTTCATATGTTCGAGCCTGGGCCTGGAAGGATTCCTAATATCATTAGGATTTTTGTACTAGCCATGCTATAATTCTGTTCGATTGGAATCGGCTGTGAAGTCTTTTAAAACAGAATGGTCAAATTCCCCAAAAATAATGTAATGCCAAGATTTTGTTTTACCTAGACTCGAAAGACAAAATTGTGCTGAGTACGCATACCATTTATAACATTCAACTATGCTGTGGCCAGACTTGATGTATTGAAATAAGTATTGCCGTATCTCTAAATTTGACGTATTTCAGCAATGGAATGGTGCCTGCAGTGATAACTCTTTCATTCAAGTCAAGTCATTTTTCCTGGAGCATCTTTTTGAGATTACCAACGAGCCACTTGTCGCTGCGGCTAGATCTAAAGAATATGGTGGGTTAGGAAGCATTCCGATGTCCAATTCGTTCAATTTGATCTTTTTTCTCATTGACGCCCCACATGGTGCACTTTCTTAGTGAAAGATGATTTTTTGTGTTTCTCATATACAAGGGCTATGCAACCACTGTGAAAACCGACTTTTGAAGCGATGGCTAAACAAATCTTTACAAACTTAGATTAAATGAAAGATTTTACATACCCGTATAAAATTACTGATTTTAATTTGGATACTACTTCCGGTTCCGAATTTATGATAATGAGTAGAGAAAGAATCATTTAAAGATTGTGTTTCTATACATAACAATATAAAAATTCCTTTGAACTAGCGATAAAAAAAACTTATGTTTTGTTGCGGCGGCTTATTTGTAACTAGTTTCCAAAAAGAAAAAGCGTAGTTCTGAATAGATTGTCGTTACGTTGCAATGCCATGCTGAAATTAATTTCCATAAAATGAAAATAACTTGTATGTTGCATGTTGCATGTTTGTAACGCCATAACTTCGGAACTACTGAACGGATTGCCACCAAACTTGGCACAGGTACTTCTTGCATTTCAGAGATGGTCATGAGGGTGTTTTAATGGGGGAGGGAGCGTGGTAAGTGACAAAATACTGAAAAAATTTGTCTAATTTGACGAGAATCGATACTTTTACAAGACCATAGAAAATTTTTTGCATATATTAGATATGATTATATGGGGGGTAGATGTAGCAAGTGCCTTTAAAAAGGGGGTGTAATGTTAATATTGACATAACTCCGGAGCTACTGCACGAATTGCTATAAAACCTATGATTATATGAGGGTGGATGTAGCAAGTGCCTTTAAAAGAGGGATGTAACGGAATAACGAAACTACTGAACGGATTGCTCTTCAGAGATGATCATGGGGGTATTTCTAAATGGGAAGGGAGCGTATCAAGTGTATTTTACAGGGGAGTCACGAGAAAAATCAAATAACTTGAAGAGAATCGATACATTTTGAAGACCATAGAAACATTCCATACCATAGATATGATTATATGGATATTCGGGGGGGGAGGGGTTTGGGTGAACCAAGTGCCTTTAAAAAGGGGGGTTTAATGTTTGTATTGACATAACTCCGTAGCTACTGCACGAATTGCTATAAAACCTAGAAATAGTCATAAAGGTATTTTTATAGAGAAGGAAGCGTAGCAATTGTCATTAACAGGGGGATCATGAAAAAATTCATAAAATTTGACAAGAATCGATAATTTTTGAAGACCATGCAGACATTTTCCATACCTTAGATATGATTAAATGAAGGTGGATGTAGCAAGTGTCTTTAAAAAGAGGGATGTAACGGAATAACGAACCTATTGAACGGATTGCTCTCCAGAGATGGTCATAAGGGTATTTTTTAAATGGGAAGGGAGCGTATCAAGTGTCGTGGGGAACAGTTCCTAAACAATTAGTAAACAAAATAGAAGGAATGAATAGATGTTAACGGGGAGCTTTTCACTTCTTAATTTTGAGCGTGAATTAAAATAAAACCAGTTTTAATTCACCTAGTGTTGTAATGATGCTATTCTCATAACAATCAGATTCTCATAGAAAATACCGGTTCGGTAGGCCATATGTTGTAACAGATTTTGAACTGGTACACCGATGAAGGTTGCAAATAGCACACCGATATACTAGTATCTGTGCCTGTTACTATTTCTGACATTACTGCAAAACAGTAAAGATTTTTTTGTATATCGTGTAGTTGAATGGAAATTATTTTCTTGAATAGCGATTTAGTTCATTCCAATAAATGCTCAGAAATTTCTTAAGGCCTTTCATTTGAATCTAAGTTAGTGAAAATCGGCTAAGCCATCTCTGAGAAAAGTGATTCAGTTCAATTTGGGAATATCGGAACCGGAAACCAGGATAGCCGGAATCGGTTTGTTTGACCGTCTACTGACTATCATAGCAGATTGGAATAGTTTTGAACTCAGGTTTTTTACAATTTTTTACGTGTTTTGCTTCACCACTTCAAGTTGCACTATAAAATCTATAGTACCCTTCACCCTATAATTCCAGAACCGGATGAAATTCAGGATTCGTAAGGGACCATAAGATCTTTCATTTGGACCTAAGTTTGTGAACATTTGCGACGAACTGAGTGGAATGATATATAACATCCGACTCTACGGGGCTTGGGTCAAAAGTCGGTTTTCACAGTGACCGCAAAACTTTTCTATATTAGAAAGGGAGAAACTATGGGTTGGTTTATCTTAAAGCTTTATGTAGTTGTAGTTGTTAATTTAATGTAAAAACTAGCTGATTTACTCGGCGATGCTCGGAAATGTTTCGTGAAGGCCGAAAAAAATTCTAAAAATTGCAATGAAACACAACTTAGACGACAACCTGATTGAATAATACTCCGTTTATGTTCAGATTGCGAATGATCAGTGTCCCATCTCAGATCTTACCTTTCTCTCTATAAATACCTTCTTACCCAAGTAGCACGTTAAGTTACTGTCCTGTATTTTTCTACAGATTGTGCAATTGATCAAATTAGTTAATATTACTATTGTAGTAACTATTGTGTTATGGAAAAAACGCAATTTTTCTGTTTTGTGCAACATATCTTTAAGTCACGAACATTCATTCATAATTATTGTGCAACTGATACAAAAACTCATGCATCGATTCTGTTACAAATACAGAAATTAAATCAGCGAAAAAACAATTGTGAAACTACTACGTAATGTAAACAAGAATTGAATTGATGTTTACAAAAACATAGCAAACATAATTTCTAATGAATGAGTTTCAATACAACTGCTCGTAACACAAACATGGAACTTTTAAAATTTTCTGCACATAAATAAATGGTAATACTGCATATTGTAGAATTAATCTTTTATGTTTTAGCATATAGAAAATCGAAAACGAACTGCATTTTTATGGAGAAACATGTCTTCGTACGCCTAAAATTTTCAAGCGCCTTTGAATGTACGTGTTTTGATGATTGCACATCAATTTCTATGAAAATAACAATCTATTCTTTTCAATGAATATGATCGGAAGAGTGTTTAAAATATGTATAAGAAAGTTATCAAACATTCATACACCTTTTCAGACGATTTTAATCATATTGATGTTTCAATTAATCTGAAAAATCTTGAAATGAATTTTTCTTCAATATTTTTCAATATGGCATCGAGGGTGACAGCGTGTTGAAAAGAAAATGGTTCACCCAACGTAATGATTTATATTACCTAAATAAATGTTCAGTAGTTCCGGTGTTATGCCGTTACAAACATTACATCAACTTTTTAGAGGCACGTACTACATCAACCCCACCCGAAAACCCTTATAATCATATCTAAGTTGCGCAAAAAGTATCTATGGTTTTCAAAAAGTATCGGTTCTCGCCAAATTAAATAATTTTTTTCATGACCCCTGTTAACGACACTTGCTACGCTCCCTCCCCCATAAAAATACTCTTACAACTATCGCTGAAGAGCGAAAAGCATCTGTGCCTGTGTCAGTAGCTTCGAAGTTATGCCGTTATATCCCCCTTTTTTGCTACATCCACCCCTCATATATGTCATATCTAAGGTATGGAAAATTTTTTCTAATCTAAGTTGTGCTAAAAGTATCTATGGTCAAATTAAATAGTTTTTCTAATGACCTCCTTTGTTAAGGACACTTGCTACGCTCCCTCTCCCCATAAAATATTCTTATAATCATTTCTAAAGATCATGAAGTACATGTGCCAAGTTTGATAGAAATCCGTTAAGTAGTTTCGGATTTATGCCATTTCAAACATTACACTCCCTTTTTTAAAGACTCTTGCTACATCCATTCCCCATATAATCATATCTAAGGTATGCGAAATGTTTCTAAGGTCTTCAAAAAATATCGATTTTCGTCAAGATAACAGTTCGGCTGAAAAGTTCGTATCGTTTAATAGAAACACACATTTTTTTGCCAAAATTCGTTTTTATTATTCAACATAATTGCCATCAGAGGCGATACAGCGATTATAGCGATCTTCCAACTTTTCGATACCATTTTTGTAGTACGATTTGTCCTTTGCCTCAAAATAGGCCTCAGTTTCAGCGATTACCTCTTCATTGCTTCTAAATTTTTTACCAGCGAGCATTCTCTTGAGGTCTGAGAACCGGAAAAAGTCACTGGGGGCCAAATCTGGAGAATACGGTGGATGAGGGAGCAATTCGAAGCCCAATTCGTTCAATTTCAACATGGTTTTCATCGACTTGTGACACGGTGCATTGTCTTGATGAAACAAAACTTTTTTCTACTTCAAATGAGGCGGTTTTTTTTTTTAAATTTCGTCCTTCAAACGCTCTAATAACGCTATATAATAATAACTGTTGATGGTTTTTCCCTTTTCAAGGTAGTCGATGATAATTATACCATGCGAATCCCAAAATACAGACGCCATAACCTTACCGGCCGATTGTTGAGTCTTTCCACGCTTTGGGTTCGGTTCATCGCGTGCAGTCCACTCAGCTGACTGTCGATTGGACTCCGGAGTGAAGTGATGGAGCCACTTTTCGTTCATTGTTATATATCCACGAAAAAAATCGGTTTTATTTCGATATGACAGCTCCAAACATTGCTCAGAATCATCAATTCGTTGTTGTTTTTGATCGATTGTGAGCTCACGCGGCACCCATTTTGCACAAAGCTTTCTCATATCCAAATATTCGTGTCCAACACGTTTTTCCGTTGATATCTTTAGGATGTCAGCTATCTCGATCAACTTCACTTTACGGTCATTGAAAATCATTTTGTGGATTTTTTTCACATTTTTATCGGTAACAGTCTCTTTTGGACGTCCACTGCGTTCATCGTCTTCGGTGCTCATATGACCAGTACGAATTTTTGCAAACCACTTACGAATTGTTGCTTCGCCCGGTGCAGAGTCTGGATAACACTCATCAAGCCATTTTTTGGTATCGGCGGCACTTTTTTTCATCAAAAAGTAGTGTTTCATCAACACACGAAATTCCTTATTTTCCATTTTTTTCACAATAACAAAAGTAGCTTCACTCAAAATGCAATATCTCACAAACTAATAATCAGACAGCTGTCAAATTTATACACGTATCTTTTGAAGGTTGGTACTAACTGAAAATGGTATGGATTTAATTCTAGTGGTGCCCTCTCATAGAAACGATACGAACTTTTCAGCCGATCTGTTATATGAATATTTTCATGACCCCTCTTTGTTAATGACACTTGTTACACTCACTCTACTACAAAAATACGCTTATGACCATTTCTGAAGAGCTAGAAGTACATGTGCCAAGTTCGATAGCAATCCATTCAGTACTTTCGGAGTTATGCCGTTACAAACATTACACCCCCCTATTCAAGGCACTTGCTACATCCACCCCCGTATAGTCCTATCTAAGATATGCAAAATGTTTCTATGGTTTTCAAAACGTATCGGTTCTTGTCAAATTGTATGAATTGATGAAATTGTTGTATGAATGATAAAATTATCAACGAACTTATTTTTTGTAACGAATTCAGGATTCATATATAAATTGGGAATACCTGTCCAGATATTTCAAAAAGGCTCAACACATAATATTTGAACTAGTTTATTATGGTTAATTAACTTTAGAAAACTGATAATTCTTTGTGGCTTGACTAAGTAAATACGTTTCCTTGCAGTGAAGGCCGTGGGTATGCACACGAAACAGAAGCAACGATGAAAACCATACTTCCGGACACAAAAAGGGTCATATCACTCAATCGAAACTGTATTTAGAATATGGTATGTATTTGTTTTTTTTAAAGATTTTTTATCATAATTAGAATGCTATTTTCGTTGAAACAGGAAGCTTTAGCACCAATAGTTCCTCAGGACTTTCCGGAGCCTACTGCTACCGAAGCGTACATAATTCCAACACTTGGTATCACTCAGGGAACTATTATTTTCTCCTACCTGTCAACGTTTCTGTCGTATATCACTCCTTACGATCTGCCAGTAGGTAAGTTCGGTTATCGTAGAACTGATAGATGTTTGGCCACCAAAAGCTCCATTGAAGCCTATTGTGTTCTAGAGTTACTGCGAGATGCCTTTCATACGCGGGTTTCGTTCTTGCAACTCATCATGGAGGTAAGTCGATTCCGGTTTTCGAGGTTCAAAACTGAACCTAAAAATAAATAAAAATATTTCTACAGGCCCTTAAGGTGGAGTCTGGCTACATATGCCTTATAGCGATATTTTTCCTAGTTTCGCTCATCCCACTATGCTACACTATTGCATGGGGATGCTCGAAGACAGCGGATGATGATATGAATTCCGGACCGACAGTAGATGCAATTATACAAGCCGAAGAACTGTCATTGGAAGAATCACTTAAATGCCGGCGAAGATGCCTTAGTCTGACCCTTCAGATAATCATACTGTTATTGATGTAGGTTCAATTAGATTTGCCCTGGGGTCGCAAAATCGATGACTGCTTTCTTTTACAGAGCGGGTGTAATCGTAATGTTTGTAACAAATGAACAAATCGCATCGGCAATCGATCAAGCTCCGGTGGTAGTACGATCGTCTATGGTCGATGTGGAAACCTTTCTTCGTGATGCTGAACAACAGATATCTTTCGTGATTTTCGAGGGTTTGTCGACTACCGTCGATAGGATCAAGAGCGACCTAGAAGATATAGACAAGTTACTAGGAGAACCGATTCAGAATCAGCTATCGCTGTTTACCGGCATAGAAATCATTTTTGAAGCCATCATGGACATCAGTACAAGTGAGTTGGCACACATTAAAATAAAACCAGTTTAATTCGGAGACGGCATGTTACAGGTAGTAATAATTTATCACGAAGGATATTTCTACTTCAAGAAGCACTGGCCAGAGCAGCTAAAATATCATACGAAGCGGAATATCGATTGGATGAATTACAGATTCAACTTTCCGTTTTGCAAAGACAGTGCAGCTACCGAGACAGACCGCTGTGCGATACTCTGAAAATCAAAAGCTTCGAGGAATCTGGGCAGATAGAACGGATTCAGAAAATTCAGAATGATCCTATTTTAGCAAAGCTGATGTCAATGGGTGAAGCCGGTAAGAACAGTACAATGAAACTGTTAACCCAAGAGTTAACCGTCGCCAGATCCATATTTAGGAACTACCGTATGGAATTAAAAAACAGCACGACTATAGCAAGGGAGCACATTAACGAGCATTTAGATGAATTGAGTAATGCAACGTTTTCATCGACTTATGCATTATCGAACACAATCGATAACTTGGTAGAAGAGGTGTCAAAAACGGCAAACTTTTCGGATTCTCTATTCGACTATCATCGGGATATTGGTAAAATTCTATGGATAACTGGACTTACGGCTACCGTCTGTACGCTATTGGTAACGTTCTTGCTGTTGGGTGCGTTAAGTTGCGGGTGTTGCCATTCCGATAATAAAGCTGGTATAACACTTATCGTTGGAGCGATCGTCATTTGTGTGAGCAGTATCGCCTTGTCGGGATTCACCATGATTGAAATGCTTTTGGGGGCTCACGGACATGTTTTTATATGCCACCCCCTGTACGATAAACCGGACTATTCGATTCTCGGTAAGCTGTTAGACAAACCAGGATTGATTTATTCAGTGGAGCCTCCGAATGGAATTATCGAAAAACTATTGAAAGCAGCCGATCCGAATAAAACACTCTCGGTGAATATATCGTTGGCCACGGCCATCAACGAGTGCGAACGGAACCGTGGTGCGTTCTCAACCTTTCAACTAGAAAGTTTGATTAATGTTTCATCTATAATGGACTACAATACCAGCCCTTATTTGGGAAACGCGATAGAACAGTTAACAGCGTCGGAAGCTCCTTTCATCAAGTTTACGGTTCATATTCAAGCCGTTTTAGAAGATATGTTGAATGATTCGGATGTTAATTTGGCCGCTTTTCGAACAGATTTAACTCAAATTTCACCAGATAAGGATGTGGTAACGTTCATCGACCAGTTACAGCGAGTATCGGCTCAGATTCAGGATGTAGCCACATCTTCTAGGATGGCAACTCTGGGAAGTCGAGCGAAACGACTACAAGGATCACTGCTGCATCCATTGGAACAACTGCGTAGTGACATCGTGTACCATCTAACAGCACTGGAACTGCAAATTCACCCATGGGCATCAGAACTAAACAAAAGTCTGATTCATCTGCGCAATGCACAATCTTACTTGGATGTCGAAGCGGCTGCTGTTTGCCACAACAAAAGTTATCTATTTCGAAACCGTCTAAAGGCCCATTTCGAAGCTTATCAGAATCATTCCAGCGTAATACTGAGTGACAGTTGCGCAAGCTGCCGTCCGCTTTTTGATATATTTGATGCAGCGAGAATGTTATTCTGTCATCAAATTATGGATCCAATGAACGGGCTTTGGTTCGCATCGTTTGTTTGTCTGTTTCTGTGGGCAATCGCAACGCCCGTATCATTGATGATGTCTACCACCTACCGTCGCTTGGAGTTGCTTTCGAGTAAGTTGCAGCATACCAACAGCAATTACTACGGGTAAGTTATAACACCGGACCAGTGCAGTAAAACTTCATTCAATTAATTTGAAACTGAATGTAAAATACATTGACGATCACCCTACTGCAGTAAACTTCACACTCTGACACATACGGGAGCGGGTCATATCGCCGAAAGCCATTTCGCCGGAAGTCGTTTCGCCGAATGCCATTTCGGCGAAAGTCGTTTCGCCGAATAGGTAATTTCGCCGAAAGGGTCATTTCGCCGAAAGGGTCATCTCGCCGAAAGGGTCATTTCGCCGTAAGGGTCATATCTCCTGCATGTTATGTCTCCTGTATAACTGATGTGACGCAGCCACATAACCGAAGCCAAGATGGCTCGGCGGCACAAAGCCGTCGAGCCGACGCCAGCTGAGTCATACCTCTTGCATACAAACCTGTAACTGTCTCGTTTGCCCGGTCTACTCAGGTCCGAACGAGCGGTAGCGAGGTCGGACAGCACATGAACCCAAACGATGTGGCGTAGCCGCATTAGTATTTTTTCATTTTCACTTAATAAACGGAAAATACCACCTACATTTGCCTAGTAGATACACCTATGCAATTGCTTTGATGCTTACTAGCTAATAGTCAACAAGTTTTCTTGGGAACTACTTTCTGAGGTTCATGAATCAATCTTTATTCAAGAGTACAACAATCAAACATTATTCAAGAAGTACAATGGTAGGTTAACAAAACGGGCGTTAACGCTATCATCTTTCGTTTGTCTTTAATTTAAATCAATTCTAATTACGATTTCAGGATTCGGCGAAATGACCCTTTCGGCGAAATGGCTTTCGGAGAAATGGCATTCGGCGAAGTGACCCATTCGGCGAAATGTCATTCGGCGAAATAACCCTTTCGGCGAAATGACTTTCGGCGAAACGGCTTTCTGCGAAATGACTCTGATCCGACACATACAACGTTCGCTGACGTACCAACGGGCAGCATTCAGTTTTTCACTCGTTTCTCTTCCAATCGAAGCTCAGTTTTACCACCGTCAGTTGATCTCTTGAAGTAACAAAATATGTCTTTCAATAGTGTGAAAGCTGCCTTCAAATGAGGTTCATGTAAACATTCGAATTGATTCGAGATAATAGATGAAAGACAAATTAGATAGCTGAAATATCATTTACAGAATATACATAAATTAATAGTTTCCTCATTCAGTTTCAATTTTTATACTTTACTTCATTTATAATTCTATTCATTTGAACTTGCTCACTACCAAGAGCGAAAACAACGAAGCAGCTAGACTACTTGGCACTTGAAACTGAGCAAGAAAACTTCAAATAACTAGGTACGATTATTCAACTGACGATTAATTCTGGGAGCTTCACTTGAAAATGGCAGACAAATTCAAATGAATTAGTAGGAATATGCTGACGGTCAGTGGCCATACATTTCATTTTCATCTTATGTTATTCGATTGAAAATTGAATTTTACCGCACTGCACCAGATTGTGCCATTATTTTACGCGATGAGCTCCAGTGGCGCCTAAGACGAGATTTTTTCGAACGAAATTTTTGCAATCATCGTATGAATGAGGAATACATGAATCCAATTTTGAAAAGGGGTGGATTTAACACTTCAAATAGGTGCCTATGAAAAATTTTATCTAAATCGGACATGGTTAAGGTGCCGTCGGCTAGTAAAAGTTTGAAGATTTACTATTTTGAAAAATCACTTTTTGGAAATTAAAAAAAACATCCATTACAACTAGGTTTTTACCCAAGTTATCACTACCGTTATGTAACTTCAACCTTCAGCTAGAATTACCAATTTTTGATTTAGGAAAATGTGCGTTGGTTTTCGTACCAAGTCGTGCAGAACCCAAACCAACCCAAAATCGAATAGTTTTCGAATCGAACCGAGGTACCTTATTAAGCGCGAAGAAAATGAAGCCATGTATGTTTCAAGAATCCGTTAAGATTTTCAAGTCGAACATTATGTGTCCGGATTAGTTCCAATTTTTTCCGGTTTTGTCCCGCACAGCAAGCACTGGATTCAACACGAAACAAATTTTCAAAAACAATAACCAGGACGTCGTTACGGTGCATACAAATCAAACATACGCAAAAAAATAGTAAGTTGAAAAAAACAGTAAAAACGTACACGTTTTGACATGAACAAGACTGATGCCAAACTGAATTGACTCAACATCATCCTGCTAACTGACGTCTATCTGACACACGTAAGCGCTTTCACAAAGCCAGTCAGTCATCAATCACCAAGACCAATCAACCTTTATCAATAATATCAATCCTATAAGGCAATACGAACTTTTATTTGAATTTTGTATAAAAAATGGGTCTGGCTTCGACTGATAAAATTAAGGAGAGCTTCTCCTGTAAACGGGGGGTTTCGATAATTAATTTCGTGCATGAAATAAAATAACTCCTAGAATTATATATAAACCTTTGAATATTTGGATTTTTAGAAACATATTTTCTTTGAATGTTAATCCCAGTATTGAGCTATTGAAATTTTAGGAAAGGTTTCAGAATATTTTAGGAACTTGTTTTCCATACTATATTTGCAATGTTAAATCGAATTTATGAGTATATAAGAGCAGAACGAGGAGAAGATAGGAATAACTCAGTTTAAAATTTTTTGGAGAAAAAATCAGAACAATTTTGTATCAAAACCGTCAAATTTTTGTTAAACATATACTTCAATTGAAAAACTATTAGATTGACATTTTGTCATGCCTCTCGAAGAACTCAAACTTCATTTTAATGTGATTTGAAGCACATTTTGATTTGCTTCATCCATCACCGGTTTTATTTAGTCTAAGAACGTGGATCCATATTGAGCTTGTTTTAGGTTTTATCAGTATGTAACAAAAAAAACAGATTAGAAATAGTCTGATGAACACAACTATGAACTAAAACACTTTTTCGCAGTTTCTATGTGAGTTAGGCAGTTGTCTGCTGCAGCATATGAGTAAACTGAAAATATTATTACACAGTGTTTCGATGCAAGAATTTGTATCGACTGAATAAGCATTTTATACGTATAAAATACGTACGTACGTAACTTGTTTCGAGTTATTTTTTAAGCATTCTTTTTTTGGAATAATCGAAGAAAATAAAAAATCCTATATTTTTGTTGAAGGTAGTGCATTGTTACCTGGCAAAGTTATAACAGAACATTTTACATTTATTTTTCCTATGATAAAACCTTACACCTTACCTTAAACCTTACCTTACTGCAACTTTATGCAGCCGATTTTTACAATTTTTTTAGGAAAAGATATGCTCAATACTATAAAAAAATCTAAGTGGAACTCGATGGAACTTTTTTTAGGCCTTTTCAAAGTTACTTTCAGTTATTGAATTATGACAACCCCTTTAAAACTAGTTTTCTAATCATAACTTGTTTCAAGTTAGTTTTTTATACATACTTTATTTGAAATAATTGAAGAAAATATAAAATCACCTAATTTTGGAGAAGGTAATGCATAGGTTCATTCTTTTCTAGAAAAGTTATACGTCGTTTTACCTATTTTTACCTAGGAAACCTTGTACTGAATCGAAATATGCAACTTAATGCAGCAAACTTTTACAATACTTATAGGAAAATATATTCCAAATCCAATTTATATTCCAATGAGAATATCCTGAGAACTATTCGTGTGATTCATTTTCATGCCATGGCCATGCTGAAACCATGAATGGTTAAGAAACGGAGGGTGTCACGCGTCTGTTATTTCTGTAACTCACTCTTGTAGTGAGCGTAGAGATGTGCAATTCGCTCCTGAGCTATGCCAGTAAATCGAATCTTTAAAGTCAGCTGATAGCTCACAGCTCTTTTTAAAAGAACCGCAGCTCACCAGTTCACCGTACTAGTAAGCAGGGATGCCAAATTCACAGACCTGTGTTTCACAGATTTTCAATCTTTTGCACGGATTTCAAAAATGCCACCGATTTTCACATATTTCTGAAAATAGTCTAAGATTTACATAGATTCTGAAATCGATCATCATAGATTTTCAAAATTGATCACAGTTTAGCACCAAAACTTACAGAGCGGTAGGAAATAGTGAGAGTTTTTGGATGGTCACAGATTTTTGAAAAAATGACCTGGCATCCCTGCTGGTAAAACTTTTGACCGTCTTTTTCCAGTTTTGGACCACTGTGCGGCTACTGGGGAATTATGACACTGATTCAAGATTTTGTTTTAATTTATTGTGTGTAGGTAGAGAAGCGGTGACGATTGTGATCTCGAACACAATATATTGAAAATGATGAAGTGTAGGTTGTATGTTTCTGTTGAATTTGTTCCCGTAGATATAGGACTGTAAAGTTAAATGCCGTAGTGACCAGGTACAGCGCAGCATGCCTGGTTTCCTTCTAGTCAATTGGACTTTCTCTTCATGTGGTTTCATACGCAGGGTAGCATAATTGGCAGAACAATTTCCCCGGTTAGGAGTTAGCAACGGGTTCGAGCCCGGTCTTTGCGGTAACATTTTCGCGGTTTTTATTACATAATTGAATTCGCATGTCGTTTTAACAAGGACTAAAACACAAATCTTTGAAGGAGTAACAAGTTTATAACAGAAGATAATGTTCATGAAAAATGCTGATATAAGTCTAACCGCGTCTAACAATTGATCATTGAAATTTTTAGCGAACTCTCAGTAGTTAAAACTTCGGTACAAAAGTACCGCAATCTGTAATATATTTTGAATGTGTATCAACATCAATAGACTCCACTCTAGTTTGCACGTAGTCTTTCGAATGGCTTTAACGGGTCTTACATATTGTTGCAGGACGACTGATACTACCGGATCCGACTCAAGAGCACTTCATCATCTCCAGCAACAGCAGCATCAGCCGCCGCAGGAATCATCTAGCCATTGGTACTCTCAAAGGTAACTATTTCGTTCAAGAGCACTTTGGATTAAATTTCCTCACTTCTGACCTGATTCAATTCCACTTCAAATCTTAAAAATATGCAGTCTAAATGCAAATTTCACAAACAAAAATTTACTGAATATAGACTTTTATTTTTATTTTTTACTCCGAATCATAATCTCTTCCTGCTTGGTAGTCTTGACAATTTAATTTTATGCATTATGCATTACAATTTCATTCACAGTTCCAAAAAAATCGAGTTTTTTTAATAAAACTTTATAATCAGCGATTTTTGGAACTGGCAGAGTCTTGTCGAGAGTTTCTGTAGGTTATTTTTCAATATAACCGTCATTATCAGCACTAGCTAAGAAGTAGTTAGAATCTATCGATTTAAAATGTGTTGTTTTTGTTTATAAATGTATATAAGTCGATCTAGCTCAAAAGTTCAGGAGTAAGACAGTGGTCTCAAAAGCAACATCTAGGATGTTCGATCTGGAATTTGAAGTTACCTTTAGAAACACGAGGTTTGTCAGAATGTACTACTTGGACTTTGCTTTGGTTTGCCTGTTTGTGTGCGTGACAAATAATGTCACTTACACAGAAAGAAATAATGAAATTTACACGACATGTAAATCAATAGTTACATGGAATATACATAGGTTGAATTGAAAGTTTGATTGAAAACCATCATCGATGCAAAACTTGATTGAATTGCATTGAATTTTCAATCAATAGAACTGTATCTTTCAACTAACGCTTAGTTTTGCGATTAAATTATATTGAAACGTATAGAATTAAAAAGTAACATTATGTTTAATTGCTTGCTCCAGATTTGTGCATGAGAATAGACTTAAATTCACAAAATATTTTAAGGTGATTTAAAACTAGTTTTGCCTTTCTCATCAAGAAAGGCTATGCAATCACTGTGAAGACTGAATTTTAAACTGATATTCGAGGGGTCAAGTGTCATATACTACTCATTAATTCATCGAGAAATGTCCACAAAATGTCCGTGTGTATGAAATGAAAGGCACTATAGTGTCACAGATGTTTTAAAAATTTCATATGGATCTTACGTCCAGCGGGAATTATAATGAAAAATGTGTCTAAAATTGCAACAAATATTTCTTTATTTTTCTCGAACTGAACCGATTTCAACAAACTTATATTCAGAGGAAAGACGACACTATTGCCACATAGAAAAAAATGAATTTCATGTGAATCTGATTTTCGGCTGCAGTATTACTCAGAGACTGCAAATTCTAAAGTTTTCTTCTATAGAACAAGATCCAAAGACGAGCTAACTTATCTAAATTGTAAATGAATTTCTCTATTTAACTGCTTCGTAGAACCTCGCTTCAAATATTTATATAAATGTTAGCATAACCAAAATTTTATGTTCTCAAATTTCTCATAAAATGTCCGACGTTTCGACCGTTTTTAGTGACCATGCTCTGGTAAAAAAACATACAAACAAATTTTCCTTGAAAAAGGCCACCAAAAACAGTCGGTCACTGAATACAAAAGGATCGTTGATACCCGGAAATACTACAACTCGTGACTCCAATTTTCTACCCGGGAATTACTTTGAACCTTCTGCCTCAAGTGATTTTATAGGTTGCTTAAGGAGAGGGGAGGGTCTAACACATTTGAAAATACATTTATTTTCTCTTTGTATTTTCTTATAATAAAACATTTTAACTATACTCTGTGAAATTTTCAAGCCTATCGGAAAAAAAATCAACAAGTTATAGGCCTTTATCTTTGCTTATCCCATACTGCGAAGAAGTAAGAGCTCGGCACACAGGTTCAAGATTTCTGCTTCGATTGACTTTAAAACATGACAAAGGTCTCTTGAAATGTTTCATCACAACAAATTATAAAAGAAAAAATATGATTCTAGGAAAATGTTAGACCCTACAGGTTCCCTTGAGTAATAAATTGTGTTCAATGATTTTATTGACAAAAAACTTTAAACGCGTTTTTCTCGAAAGCAGGTTTAGAAAGTCCATGTCCATTGTCATTCAAAAAGTACTCCACCAATATTTTTCAAATTTTGCACATACTTTCTACATATAAAAAAACCAGACCCCAACGTTTTCTTTTTCGTTGTTTGTTACTTTGGGGAGGTTTTACGGCTACAAAATAACGGATTTTTTCGTGAAAATTCATAGTTTTGACTTTGAACAACCATAAAAAATTCAAACAATTAAACGGAAACGTTGGAGTCTAGAAAAACTTCTACTCTAACTGTGCTGCTTTGATTTGTCGACTTCTGATTAGTCTACGCTGTATCTCAGGATACCGCAAATCATGATTTTCAAGAAGCGTTCTAAAAAATATCTCTTCTCTGACTTATTTCTCAATATTATTCCACGAAAAAATTACAAAATGTTGTTCGAATGACGCTTTTTATCATGTAAAACCCTACCCCTTCCTTAATAGAATAATGGTAAGATAAAAAAAGACATTGCAAAACAATTACTACTTAAAATGTTTACTTGATCCTGAGGCATATTCATAATAAGAAATGGAAATTTTTTACCCATCGGGAGACAGAGAATTGACAGCATAAAGATAAAGAACAGAGAATTGATATCATAAAAGACTAAGCACGGGTACGCCTTTCATTTGATCAACGATACTATTTGTATGAATACAACTGAATGTATTCTTATATATTTGGTTATTGTTGTTGCTTGAATATTCCGAGAGCTAGTGTAAACCGAAAAATTCGACTATAAATTTGGAACACTATTCCTTGTTCGACCACTTTAATTTGTTCCATAGATATAACAACACAGGCAGTATTGTTCCACCTGAGTATGTAAAATAAGACGATTTTGCATACGATATATTTGCAAAATTTAGACAAAAGTTTGTTTTTATGAAATTCGATTCACAGGGGGCTTTTATGCTGTTCGTTTAAGCGATTTCTCAAACACAAAATCAAAACCGGAACAATAACGCAAGTAAACACGCTACGTCATGCTGTCGCTCTTCAAAAACGCAATATTTATATTATTAATTTAAATGGTTCAGATTAGAAGTAATTCGCAGTGCCTTTCACTTTGCTATTCGATTGCATAGAGTTTGAGACATAATTCAAAATCGCGTAAAACATATGTTAGTCGTTCCATTAAATACGTATTTGAAATCTTCATATTTTAAAACAAAACGCCTGAATTTATGTTGCAAATATCACCATCGTAGCGGTAACGTGCCTGAAGCTACACCCGTCAATGTAAAGTGCGTTACGCTTGAATTTCAGCGAAATCAGTCGAAATGGTTCATGATCCGAGAACTTTTAAACATGGTGTATTATCATAACATGAAAATATACTCTTGAATCGATTTGCTCATTTCTAGAATAGGAATTTTATCCGTGTAACTTTTTCGCTCAACAACAGATATAAATGTAAGTTTGGAAAACGTTTATTAATGGAAATAACTCAGATCAATTGAAAACATGAGAGGAGAGAAAAAAACAAGAGAGAATCGAGCAGACATCACTTCTCATAAGAAAACTGTAGTAAATAATATGTATGAGGGAATAATAATACTGAGCGAATAGTAATATGTATACGCACGGATAAAAATCTATTACCGGTACCATGATTTTTTAATCATGAAACATACCTTCTCATGAAATTTCATAAGCAAAATGATTGATATCATGAAAATGTTCATGAAAGATGTGTTATTGTTCATGATACTAATCATTTTACACATGAAATCATGACTTATTATTCATGATAGACATGATTCATGATTTCATGATTTTTAATCATGGTACCGGCAATCGATTTTTACTCGTGTGCATATTAATTAACTATGAATAGAACACTTATAATCATCAACATTAGCGTAACATTTAAGTTCACTCAGAAAAAAAGTTTACATTTCACGAATACACCAAATTTACATCTCGGCCAACCAACTCCGCACAACACTCGGTCAACCTACCCCAATGGATGTTTTCGGGAACAACCGCGATTTACACTAACAGAAATAAGAGAACACTGTAATCCATCATACTATGTTTTAGGGTTTTGAATGCCATTTCCAGCCGTCCTATGTTTTTGGCGTTAGGATGATAATTGAATCGCGTTACGCCTATTACTGTACAAAAACCTGAATTTACTCAAAAATTCCGAAAAAAGTATAAACGGGTTCCTGCACAAACGACGACACAAAAACACCTGAAATTACGTCGGTGCATGGGTGGCCTAATACTCCATAAAAGCCACTCCGCCAACATGCCCCTTCGGCCAACTAGCCCCGGTCACCCCTATAAGGAGTGTAACGAAAATAAGCTATCCTAATACATTTGTGCTGTACGCATGTATTTGTGATGATTTTTTATGCTCAGATCACAGCATGCTGTGCGTTGAGCTGTCAGCCTTCGTTTGTTTACTTGTTTCTGCGGTTGAAATTCTGCGTCTTCAAAATGTCGCGTATTGAAAAGGAAGCGAAAATTAAGGTTCTGGACACATGGCTAAGTGAGAAGGGTATTACTATGCGAAAATTGGCGAAGCGGTTTGGAATTCATCATGTCAGTGTTAAAACTATCATTAATAAGTTTGGGGAACACTATTCTTTGGATGAGCTACCAGTAAGAGGTAGAAAACCCGGTTCTTCCAACCCGAAACTGAACCAGAAAGTGGTATCTCTAATCATGAAGAACAAATCAATGGCAATACGTGATTTGGCCAAAAAAGCAGGAGCGAGTGTCGGAATGGCGAGAGAGGCGAAATCACCTGAAGACCTACAAGAAGCAGAAAATCTCGAAACAAAGTATAGAACAGAAGAAGCGAGCAGCAACAAGGGCCCGGAAATTGTATTCGCGTCCTTTGCAGTGTCCGGATGCATGCGTTTTGATGGACGATGAGACTTATATAAAGGAGGACTCAAAAACTCCTACAGGTCCACAATACTTTACTGTCGTCATTGGGGAGGATGTGAGTGGATAGGTTCGGAGAAATTCGGTCGAAAGGTACTGGTATGGCAAGCAATATGTTCCGGTGGTTTGAAGTCAACTATTTTTTACACTACCGGAACTATAAATGCAGAAAACTATCGATCTGAGTGTCTCCAGAAGAGATTGCTGCCTTTATATAAGAAGCATAGTACACCTCCACAATTTTGGCCGGATTTAGCGTCGGCTCACCATGCCAAAACCACTCTCAATTGGCTTGCGGAAAATGGTATACATTTCGTTGAGAAAAATATAAATCCACCAAATTGGCCTCAGCTTCGACCCATCGAACGTTACTGGGCAATCGTGAAGAGGGTCTTCAAGAAGACTGGTAAGCTGGGAACATGCAGGAGTTCAAAAAATTTGGGCTTAAGCGTCCAAAAAATGCGATGCAACACTTGTCCGAATCTTGATGAAGAGTGTTCGGTCAAAGGTTCGAAAATTCGTGAAGGAATACACAGATAAAAATATTTTGTGATTTTACATTTATTTTCATGCACATATTTGGAGCAGGCAATTGAATGGAAATTTACATTACAAAACGAAACGGTTTGTAAATATACAATATTGTTCAATGAAAAACTAAATCATGGTTTTAACTGATGTCTATTTCATAGTACTATCGGTTTACATGTCGTGTAAGTTTCATCTTTTTTTTCTGTGATAACTTAAATTTCATCCGGTTTTCATTATGCTCAAGTTTAACCTCGTACAATAAAGGATCAATCGTTAGTTTGAATAAAATATCGTTTTTTATCATAATTTAACAGAAAAATTTGTGGATAGCTTATTTTCGATACACTCCTTATACTAAGGTAAATTCTTGTATCTGAAACATATAGCAATGTATGTCATAAGTTAAAAATAAGGGGATACAATAAAAATATGCTCGGTTTTGGTTATTCGAATTTTAAAAACTCGAAATTCGTAAGAATATTTTTTTTTTGAGATTCACAATAAATGATCGGATTAGTCAACTCAAACTACCTTGTATCTAAGTTCTGAGTATAAAAGGGTTTTTTGAGGAATGACATACATATACAGGTACTCAGTCGACCACAACTCTAGTCTCATGGAGCCGTCGAATTTTCCAATATTTTCGACTCTTCCTCATATCGAACAATATAATATTTTATATCACTTGGAATGATATAGCGCTGGCAGTGTCGGCAGTATGCGTTGACGTGCAGCTCATCATGTTCGTGATTATTACGTGCAATTTTCCACACGTTTTTTTCAGTACGCTTTCCGCAATTAACAGGGTTTTGTTTTACATGTTTTTTTAACACGGCACGTAACCCTCGTTAAAAAACCTTATGTACCAGTGGTTAATTTAACTTATACTGAGGTCTTTTTTACGCGGATTTTCAATGTTACGCGTTTGTTTTAAGCAAATTTCCGAAGTTACACATTCCTTTTGCTCTTAGGAATATTTCGATTTACATCAAATCTCGACGTTTCATGCATTTCTAAGAAATTTGGCATCGAATTTTTTTTCTATTTAGAGAATGTCAATGTCCAAAAGTTTTTCAAACAAATTTTTGTCGAGATAACCCCAGCTCCGGATGTTTATGAATTATTGAAGATATTTTCAACAAAAAAAAAAACAATTTTGCGTTTTTTGCGGATTTCCAAAGATACACCGTATTTTTAAGCGTTTTTGTTTGTGCGGAACGTATCCCCCGCGTAAAAAAACAGCGTGGTGTGATTCTCAAATATATGTCATCACAAAGGCGTCAAGAAAATTGGGTTATATTTTTCATGAAATTTCATTTTGACAATCTTTGTCCCTATCGACATACAGCCAATAGAGTAGTGGACTCTAACTGCCGTGAGTTCTAATCGTTGGTTTTTGATTTTTTTTCAGAAATGTTGATTCCACCCTATCCGGAACGGGTGTTCCACACCATCATCATCAGCAGCAGATGCAGCATCCACCACCACCACAAGAACCGACCAGCAGATGGTCTACAAATCAAAGGTGACTATCTCTTCAAGACATTTCACTTCATTGACTCATTCATGATCGAACTAATGAACAAATTTTCCCTTTTTTCAATCCTCTAATGTTGATATCGTTAATTGGTTGATACCTTAGATCGCATCTGGCAACGTCCACTCTTACCCCAGTCAGCGTACTGCCGGACATTGATAGATCTAATTGGTGATCTCAGTGTCCCACCTATCATATATTCACTCTACCACCAAAGTTTATTAAATCATACTGAACACCACAACACCCACAAAATCGTTGTTATTTTCTGCAGGTCACGAATGGTGAATTTTTCTACAACCAAAAGCACTAGCACCGAGGAAGAAATCAGCTTGGATGGCCTAGACACCGACCAGAATAACAAAGATTTAGATCTCATATTCGAAGATGTCTAATGTTTTTATAATCCCAGCTTACATTATAGGATTCATTCAGTAATATAGTGTGAAACAACTAAACAGTCTGTTTCGTTTCACTTTCTAGTAAGGTATTTGACCGGTGGTGACATAGGGAGTAGCTAGAATTGATAAGGATTGGCACCTAGTTAGCATGAAATGCGGGTTGTCACTTTCTCTCATTACATGGCTGCTGTAGTTTTGTGTGGTTTTAAAAGCAAGTAGTTTAGATTGCCTCGCGATCAGTATGTCGTGAATAATGTAGTGAAAATGTTGTCTCAAGTAACACCAGTAGCACTCGTGTTTGTGCTGTTCACAGTTTTTACCAGTGGTATTGAGCAGGAAGCTGCAGGGAAACTTAGCAGAAATTCATCGTATTTTCCCGGCACTCCACGCCAGGGTCGCTTTCTCGGTCTACTTGGATTATTGACTGGGTTAACGCTGGGAGATTCATTGGATGACAGTGAACAACCGCATTTCAGACCCCCCGGTGGGATAGTGAAAATTAATATAGGACGACCTTTGGCCGAATCCTTCTATCATTATATGTACAATCCGTACTACTATGGTAGTGTTCCGTCTATCAACATAAAAATTCCGTTAAGACCGGAATCGATTCATGAAGAATTTGGAGTAGGTGACTTTGTCGGTGTAGCCGGTGCCAGTTCATTCGGAGGACAAAGTGGACATCTAGGGCTCCATGGTTCAAACCAGTTAATCGAACCGAGGCCAATACTTTCGGACTCATCGGTGAGTGCAAAAAAGTTTATTGAAAGCTTAATTTCCAAGTGACGAACCTTATTTCTTTATTTGGATTTACTAGAATTTTACTCTATTGTTCATTTAGGAACCTTCTGAGGCTAGTACATCAAACGGAGCACCCAAAAAACCTAAGAAAGTCCAATATATTAGGATCCCGAAATTACCTTACTCTAGAATAATTCGCAGTACTATCCGAAGCGACACAACTACAAGTGAACGAATGGCATCAGTTGCAAGTATCAATAATATTGATCAAACCAGCCCAATAACTTCTGAGCACGAGGAGGAAAGCGTACTTGAATTAGAATCATCACCACCAACAACATCAGCCATACAAACTGAAACCGAGGAATCACTAATGCTTCATGCTACAGCCATTCCAGTTATACAGGATAATTCAATCGTCGATCAAGTGACCGAGTTACCAACATTCTTGGTTCCACAGTCATATTTAGTTCATGAAGGTAGCCTTCAAGATTCGTCCATCATCAGCATAACGACCGCTGAACCGTACGATAGATTCAAACCCAGCCGTCCGGATAAGCTCCAGAATTTATGTGGCCACGCTGTCCTTAGTTCTGATGAATTTCGTCCCGTTGTTAAAATATAAATTTGTATTTTTTTCTATACTCTTAGCAATTTTGAGAGATTTCATTTCCACGTATTAAATGTTTTTGAATGCAATTTACAACAATGTTATGATTTAGATTAAAAAAAAAACAAATAAATTTCGAGTGAATAAATGCATTTTTGCTTTTCTGTTTCATTTGACTATGCGTGGCTGTAAATCATTGTACAAACCACAACGTCCCTGACGGAGTAAGTGATTTACTAAAGGTTATCCCTGTCGAGTCAAGTATCGTTATGGATTAACTCCTAAAGACCCACAACAGTAACAGAGACAGTCAGACGGATTAATAAGGCTTATCTGGTCTGTATTCAATACCTCGTCATTGGCTGTTTTGGAAAGCCTTCCGCCAGCAGACTTTACGACATCACGCCTAAACAAACAGCAACCCGCCGGAAGTACGTTCGATGGCAGAGAGATCGGAAATGAATTTCATAGTAGGCGCCCGTCATCTTTCCTTGAAAAAATATAAGTTTTAGGTTTTTTTTACTGCAACCAATTAGTTTCACAATACGATGTCCGCGTCATCTGGCCCGACATTTCATACTGACAAAATTAAACAAGACTGGTTCAGCTTGCAGCCATGCGCCGAGCAAACAAATCCCAACGAAACAGTATAGATAAGCGATCCCCGGGGAGGAAGTAGAATTTATTATCCTTTGCTTTTACTGTATTTGCATCGGAACGAATCTCTGTGGCGCTTGTTCCAGTTGAGCCGGCGAAGTGCAACTCTCGGAAACACACCAGAAAACATTTCGGTCTCGTCTTTCTGTGAGTGGAAATTGAGACACTCCAACCATTGGATCTCTGTCTAGTCATGCTTTTTATGCCTGGTAGGCGTGTTCCTGGAGCTACCGCTGCTGTTGTTGCCGGTAAGTGGCTCGTGTTGTTTGGTTAAAAGGTTAGGAGACATTTTTTATGCCGGCTGTCTGCCACCAGCTCAAAAAAAACGAAACAAGACAACCAAACAGACAACGGGTTCAAGTGGTCTTTAATATGTTTTATTGAAATCTGCTAAGGTACGGCTTTAGACACGGAGTGGGAATTGGGTCAAATCGGTTTCTCTAAGGATTGAATATTGCTTGTGGTCAAATGAAAATATGCTTCGGTTGAATTCGAAAAACAAATATGAATATGACAGTATGGAAAAGAATGAAGAAGGAAGAAGGAAGAAGGCAGATGGAAGAAGAAAGAAGGAAGAAGGAAGAAGGAAGGAGGAAGAAGGAAGAAGGAAGAAGGAAGAAGGAAGAAGGAAGAAGGAAGAAGGAAGAAGGAAGAAGGAAGAAGGAAGAAGGAAGAAGGAAGAAGGAAGAAGGAAGAAGGAAGAAGGAAGAAGGAAGAAGGAAGAAGGAAGAAGGAAGAAGGAAGAAGGAAGAAGGAAGAAGGAAGAAGGAAGAAGGAAGAAGGAAGAAGGAAGAAGGAAGAAGGAAGAAGGAAGAAGGAAGAAGGAAGAAGGAAGAAGGAAGAAGGAAGAAGGAAGAAGGAAGAAGGAAGAAGGAAGAAGGAAGAAGGAAGAAGGAAGAAGGAAGAAGGAAGAAGGAAGAAGGAAGAAGGAAGAAGGAAGAAGGAAGAAGGAAGAAGGAAGAAGGAAGAAGGAAGAAGGAAGAAGAAAGAAGGAAGAAGGAAGAAGGAAGAAGGAAGAAGGAAGAAGGAAGAAGGAAGAAGGAAGAAGGCAGAAGGAAGAAGGAAGAAGGAAGAAGGAAGAAGGAAGAAGGAAGAAGGAAGAAGGAAGAAGGAAGAAGGAAGAAGGAAGAAGGAAGAAGGAAGAAGGAAGAAGGAAGAAGGAAGAAGGAAGAAGGAAGAAGGAAGAAGGAAGAAGGAAAAAGGAAGAAGGAAGAAGGATACAATATCTTTGCTTTGTGCAATACTCCTAGCGTAGTTTTGCTCAAATTCCCGTTGCTAAGTGTGAAACCAACCCAGTTTCGTGAAAAGTGTTTGTTTGATGAAACTACCCTCGGTCAGTTTCAGCTTTCTCAACTGAAAACGACATAATATTTTTTGTATATGAGATGACTACACTGATACAAATCCATTGTTGTTCCATGATTGAAAAATCATGAAAACATGTCGTCGCTTGAAATTAATGATATTATGAGCAAAATGATTTAAATCTTGAAAAATTTTATGTGAGATGAGTTATTGCGCATGAATAATTTTGCTCATAAAATCAACAGCAATAGACATGATCTCGTAAGAAGATATGATTAATGATTTTCATGATTTCCTAATCATGATATTGGTAATTGATACGTATCCCTCTACTGAAGCTTAGATGAATGGGAATACCGTTACCCTGTTTGTTCAATGTGATTGGCTTTTGATGTTTTCACTCGAGTTTGAAGAACAAATTTTAACCTCTAGGTAAACAGACTGCAACATTCCTGCCTCTACCAGCTGGTGATTGTCAATTTACAAAATCAAGTGTATCGATTCGATAAAAGTCAAACAGAGACGGTAAATCCGAAAAGGACGAACGAGACATCGCGACAAGTGGCGCTGTTGGTTTTGTCTGGACGGACGCCAAACTTTGGTTGTTGAGTGTTTCTGCATTTCACAGTGGGTAGGATATTTAAGGATGACTTCCAGTAACGGCAGTAGTCAGTAACCATTCTAGCCTGAAAAGAGCAACAGCAGAGCCGATAGATATCGATTGTCGAGGAAAAAGTAGAACCTATGTGATCTAAGAAAATTTATTATTCAAGTGAGAGATAGTAAGAAAAAATGTACGCAAAAGTTATTGTATTTACTCTTGCTGTGAACTATGTAACAGCATATGCGCTGAACAAAGAGTTTGCCCAAAATGAAGATAATAGTGAATATTTCCGCATTCTATCGGATTATCAACGACGACTTCAAAGTGAAGGCATCTATTCTTCGCACTTTCAAGGTAGATTTAAATGTCTAATCAGTATTTCCAACTTACGTTCAGTGAAATGAATATTCAAAATAACAAAAATTTTATATTTATCTAATTATAGATTTTCTACCGTCAAGCTTCGATGAACTGTCAGTACTCCAGCTGATTCCGGTCACAATCAAACAGCTACGCCATGCTCAACTATCAAAAGAAGAGTGTCATGCGCTCCGTAAAATTTTCGGCAACCTTTGGGATATTATCTTAGAAGAGTCTAGACGTAAAAACTCGGATGTGCAAAACCCAGTTCTTTCAATTCTTCTGAACTCTCGTGAAATTCGACACAACAGTCGGGAAATCTATAAACAGCTAAACAGTGACGTTAGTGGGAATTCAGTTCAGAAAGTGTTCACAACCGGAAACGCCAAACCAATCCACTTATCGGATGACACCGCGGTGAAACCGTCTCAACGACTACTTCGCATGGTTGCTGCCATCGTTCAAAAAGTCTACAACGAAAGGTCTCACCAAACATTTTCCCCGAACACTAAACCCGGCCAATCGAAATCCGTAACACTGGAAAATGCAAAAGTGACAATTAAAGTTCCTCGAATAAAACGATCCCCATTTGCGGTCATTTCAACAAACAACGAATTGGATTCGACTGTGCAGCCACAAGCCAACCAAGCAGGTGGCACAAAAGGAGATCAACCAGACATCCACAATGACGGTAGTATTCATAGCAGCAATAGTATGGAAGATGATGACGACTACTACGAAGATGATTATTACCCGGAACATGTAAAAGATATGCGGGAGAATGTGGTAACTGACGACACCGCCAACGAAATTAATAAACAGAAGCAGGATAAAAGTGAGTTAATATCTTCGCAAGATTACGCCTACGATGAAAGTGAAGATGAAGATGATTATTTCTGGGACATCTTCAAACCCCGTTTCAGTCCAGGACAGTTTGAGAATCCATCTTTTAATGAACTGATCATGCTGGCGGCACGGCATCGGGCAAATAAACAGCTCTTGTTAGGAAAGAAATCCAAAAACTATAAAACGATTGCTAGTGATGAATTCGAAGATGATTATTGAATCTATCATGTTCAAGATTGTTCAAAAATACTTTGTGGAAGTCATATCGTACACGGGTGTTAACCCGACTGTGAATATTATATATTAGTCAGTGTAAATATTTATTGAGTCTTAGGTTATTGATTGCTTGTTGAGCTGTAGTAGTATATAAGCAAATGCTAGAAATAAAACAAAATTTTCTTGAATACCATGTTTTAAAAAGTCTATCTAAAATCCAAACTACTAATGCAAGAAGTAGGCGCGTACCTAGAAAAAAATTTCGGAGGGTATTTTCATAGTATATGGGAGACCGAGGCTAAATCGAACACTTTTTAGAAATTGAAAAAAACATCCATTAAAACTGAGTTTCTACCCATGCCATCTCTACCGCATCATCTCCAGGCGCGTTTACTAATACCGCTTTCGTTTTTGTACCTACACGCGGGCGACTCTGACTCCGAGTAAAACGAACACGTGGTACGCGCCCTAAACAACTCATAAAAAAAGAAAAAAATAAACAAACTCGCATGGATGTCGTGGTGCGACCCGAGAAAATTTTCAGAGCGAAACTACGCGATTGGAGTCCGATATAGAGCGCCCCCAGGTTGCTAAAACAAACATCTCAAATGTTGTTTGAGCGCCTCTGGGTCAGCTCTCGGGCTGCTCTGATCAATAAACGAAAATGGTATAAGTCAATACATGAATCGAAATAATCGAGTTCATCCAAGTAATTACCTTTTCTCTCTGAGGCGATTCGCTACATAGGAGGAACGGTGTTGCCACCTAGAAAGGTTTGAAGTGAATGTGAACAAAATGGGCTGATATTCTGATAGTTAGCACTCATTGATTTGTTTCTTAGTTTAATTAATGCTACTGAGGTTGTTGAGAACATAAACAGAGGATTTTTTATGAGGTCAATCGTTGTTTGTTTTCAGTTTTCGAAAAGCAAAGCAAAATTCGTTTCAGGCTTCAACAATCCGTAAAGATAAACAACATATTCATATTCACTAGATTTCCGTTAGAACTGTTAGTAGAATATTGTCACAAATAGTACTGTTGTTGTACCGTTTAATTCTACTATGTCACGTCAATAAACTAAATAAACTCAAACGTCAATAAACTTATAAAACCGATACACTGAAGAAGGATGTAAATAACATTCCGAAATACGTATCTGTATTATAACGTTTGCTATACTTTTGTGAAAATAGTGACGTGACATAGTAGAATTAAAAGGTACAACAACAGTACTATTAGTGATATTCATATTGATGTTGAAATATCTCTTTTGTGATTTTGTAATGTAATAAACGAGAACACCAGATTCTGGAAGAAGTATATCGAATGTATTGTAACATTTGGCTTACAAAATGTAAAAATAAATTTATCTGAAACCCTTACAGCATGGACCTAAAATCCTTATCGTGTGTGAAGTTCAAAATTTACTGCGATGAATCTCTCTTACCTAAGTAACTTTGAAATATTCTGCGGGAAAAGCGATCAAAAACGCGACTTTGCTCAATAATTTTATAAAAACCCAAGCGTATATTTTAAAAGTTAGTATTTCTTCTGCAAGTTAGTATTTCTTATGCATTATTATTATTATTTCATAAGTTCGATAAATAAATTGTTTGCAATAAGATCGATAATAACTGTATTCTGTTTTACCCCAAGTCATCTTCTTTCATGATTTAACAGGCATAAAAGTTCTACTGAACGGTGTTTAGACCAATTATTGTTAAAAAAGACAGTTCTATGTTTCTCATATAACCTAAAAAATAGTTAACAGTTAGATTCCATGATCGCATGAATTGTGTTACATCGTTTTACCGCAATTTTCCCACAAACATAATTTTATGTTCTATTCAGATTTACAATACCGAAGTAGATCCAGGCCATATTGGTCGATATTATGTACAAAACTTCAGTGATCTAAACACAAAATAGGAATGACAGTACTATCCCGTTTAACCCAGTTTCTATCGCATTCCGGTAGGAGGCTAATTGAAGTTGATTAAAATCGATTAATCCATTTGTAATCTAATTTTTAGGTCTTTCTTCATGATATCAATCGAATTTAAGCAGCCGCGATCAGTCTCCTATCTTCCGACCAATGATACAACTTATGAAATAAATTGGGGTAAAACGGGTTAAACAAGCTACTACTGTCATTCCCATTGCATTTAATTGGACCACAGATGTTTCGTACGTAATATGAATCAATATTAATAGATCGTATACCTAGAATTGAATTGAAATTGAGGGAAAGAATTGAGGTAAAACGGAACAACGAGTTAACTGCTGTCATGAACACTATGTGTAATCGATTTGTTGGTCTTTTTTACATCAGAAACACTCTGTTTGCTCTTCTGCAAGTACTTCGATTTGATGTATAGTTAAGGTTGAATTGTAGTACAATACAAACAGGGATATTGGGGTAAAATGAACAACATAGCGTTTCGTGCGGTCCTTCTAAATACATGGAATCGAATTTTGTGACCATTTTATACCAAAAAAAAAAAACTTATGGTCAGCTGTATCATGCCTCCAAAAACTCTATTTCTGTTCTCAAATACGAACCGTAGGATTGATCGATTGTACTGTTTTCTCTGCAAATTAAATTAAAATACATAGCTATTGGAAACGTTTAGGAATGTGTATATTTAAAACCTTGTTTTACGGATTCCTAAATAAATTAAAATTTTTAATTACAGATGAATGTATATTATTACATATTATTACATTATACAATATTCCCATCAGACATTGAAAATCAAATTTTTATAAACGATTCAGAACATCATTTGTCTGCATTTTTCTATACCGATTTCAAAAGAGCATGAAAACGGTCAAGCAGTAATTAGATTCGGTTAGTTGAAAGATGATTGTAGACAAGTTGAAACAACAAATCACCGAATTTTTCATTGTATATCAAACTATTAGCAAGTATTCAATATTAAATAACTTCCCAAATATCATTTTCAACAACTCAACATGTAAAATTTTCTCGGCTCCTGTTGGAATGATTCGAATAATACATTATTTCTTCATTTAATTCGTATATTTTAAGAAAAAATTCTTAAAACATGGTAACTTGTTCCTGGCAGTGATTCTGTAAATCGGAAATGTTCATGTGAGGCAATATTTTTTTATTTATTGACTAATCAGTACCTATCTTTATAGATTTATTCTACCGTTTGTACTATTGTACTACTATTTCAGTCCGCAAAGCGAAAGTAAACATGGTCAGTTTCCCGCATACGCATGGATGCCAGATGGCTGACTAAACGCTGCCAGCGGGCAAAATATGACTGGCAGTCATTCTGGTGACCGACTGCATCATCGCTGCCAGTTATACAACTCAAACGATCCACCAGGATTTTTCCACATTGAAATCTTTGACATTTTCAGCGAAGGCGAGAAGATGAAAACGCTCGGCTAACTTAGATACAGGCGACTTTGTTTTGTCAAATTGGATTAGACAACCTTCACTGAATCAATTTTGGTAGCCGTCTGGTGGCCATGTCTGCCCAGGTAACCAAAACGCAATGCGGGTTAAGGAGCCAACTTCAGAATTTCTAGAGTGCCTTAAACCAGAGTGTCGACATCACTTCTTGGCAGCAATTCAAAATTTTGAATCCGACATGTAAACAGTTACGTTAGCTTTACATTATATTTTACAGGTCGTTTGTTCGTTTGGAACAAAGCTGTCATTCCAGCTCTGGTTGTAGGAACTCTTGAAATTTCATCTAAAACTGTCACACACAGGGACTGTTTCCAGCACTGCAAAGATAGCTGTCAAACGTGAACTTCTTTCATTCGCGATTTTCAACGTTATCTTGTAAAACCTTATAAAACATTTCCATTTGAATTCGATGATCTAAATTGTTTTGTATTTTTCGATCTAGTTCAAAATTTAAGAATGCTCATGTTCTTTATGACAAAGAAAAACAATTTGCATTGTAATTATTATAAATATATACTTACTTTTGAGAAGAGTTTAAGATGGAATTCCATAGGAAATTTTCAAAAAAATATCTCAAAAATGGTTGATCAGATTGAGTTTTTAGAGATATTCGGCAATGTTTTAGGTAATTATTGAAGCTATGAAATAAAAGCACACATAGTAAAACTATAAACGTTTCAATCAATTTTATCAAAAGCTGTATTTTTGATTTATTTTTGGGTATGTTATTTATGTTTATTAAACTGTAGGGTAAGATAGCAAAATAATAGACCAAAAGTTCTAGTTTTATGAAAAAGGTAATTTTCTTAAATAAAAAATGTTCATATATTTCTAACATATTTGTCGACACAAAATAAAGCTGAAACGGATAGAAATCATCTGTGTGAATTTTCTTGAATTTTCCAGTAACTTTTCTAATATGAAAAATAAACCCACAAAGAATGCTTTTCCTTTACACAATTGAATCAGCCGACTGTCATTATTAGCAATAAAACCGAAACATTAATTCCTATACTTTCTGAGTTGACCACTTCGCACAGACATGGAAACGAATGCAGTGACCGGTAATTGTGTGAGATTCGCTCTATTTACTGTATTTCTAAAAACACTTAACTGTTCTTGACCGCAAAGTATTATCCGAAAAGGTACGATACCGATAAACAGGTAATTATCAACAACTTCTCACCTTAGTTTCCCATAACACAAAAATTGCTGTTCCGACTCACAGACACAATAGCATCAGACAATGAAAGTCGAAAGCATTATCCATTGCTGTCTGTGCAACTGAATGTTTAAGTGTGGAATGACGTTACATAACATATGACAGGTAAACCAATAAGAGCTGTTTTTGCATTATGGGACCATAAATTATCTGCTCTGGACTAATTATGGCTGTTGGATTTGTCTACTTGCCTTGTCTGTCTTGAATTCGGTTCAATTGCGAAAATTAAGGAAAAACAACAAAATCATGTAAAAAACACTGACTAACATGGTTAACTGTTCTTGGTTTTTTGAACAATTATTTAGAATGTGATTTTTATTTACGGAAATTATATTGCATGGTTGGCAATGTATCTCATTGATATGACACATTATTCATGTAATAACAAAGCGATAATTTACATTGGCATATCGTTTATTTCATGTAGACTAATTCATAAAATCAACGTGAAAAATTACCAATACAGAAATATAAATCAAACACAATCACTAATTCCTATTAATCTTTATCAGTTAACTTTGTGGAAAAATATTTAAACTCTAAGAAATTCAGGTGATTTTGATTTTAGCAACTGGCTTCAACTTCATGTGCTTCCGAGAAATTTGAACTTGTTGCGATCAGATAATTTTGAACGACCAGTACTAATTAAAAATTTATTTTATTTTGTGAAGTAAATGTAGACAAAATATGAATAATTTACAATATTCGCTTATACTACGCATTGGCTCTACGATCGATATTCAATTTTTTTTTGTGCACAGTTGGGTCAATATGATTACAAAATTGATTATAGCAGCGCAATATTTGATTGGTTGGACTATTCGTTGCTTAATTTGTTGTTTTGTGACTTTCCTAAAATGATTGAATTGCTGTATAAAAAATTGAAAGCAATAATATTCCCAGTCTGATCGAGTGTTTGTATTTTGATGAGCATGCAGCGTGCTTCACATGATGGAAAATATGGCCTCGTTAAATTTACGAAGTGCTTATAAAAGACATTATTTCTGGATCGATTCACTAAGTAATCCATATTACACTTTAATTTTCAAAAATAGGTCTGACATATGTAGGACCAGGAGACCAGGACGAAAAAGATCACTTTTGGTCTTGCGCAAAACAACAATAAATTAACGACTCAGACCGAGTCTAATGGCCATTTTCATAACACAAACAAACAGTATTCTATCATAAAATGACCATTCGATTCAGTGCATCTTAGTTTGTCAAAACACGCACCGAATATGATTTGTTCCAGGGGATATATTCGATTACCAAAGAATTCTAAAACTAGAAAATTTTACTTTTGGCGAAAAAATCGATACTTTCGACTCACCGAATACTGAGGCTCAAATGAGTAGACGGCATGTCAAATAAACAATGTTCAGGCTCACGTATAGAGGGCTTAGCCGATGTGATATAACATTTAGTGTTTGAATTATTGCGAGAGGGCATTATCTTAACGAGTTATATATTTTCACTATAAGCTGGAGTGAACTTTTACCGTATAAAATTTGAATAGATGGAATTCATTTTGGAATATCATGATGTCATTGACATTTGTGATGTCCATGAAGCCTTTCACGCAGCCCGCCTTGGTTCGATTCCCAACCCAGCACATAGGGTCAGAAAGTTTTTCGGGCCCGAAGAGGCGAAAGACCTTAAGATTAAAATCTCTATAATTGAATCAAAAAATATATATCTAGGTTATTTTTTTCTCACTAAAACATTAATTTCCTTCAGCTAACTAAAACTGCTTCTCTTTTTCTTTAGTGATTTGAATTTTATGTACGCTAATAAACGTTACAAGTCATTCGTAACCGAATGTTCGAAGTGAGCACACGCGTTTTTTAACAATCGACATCGGTAAGACGAAGGTGCCTATCACAGCAGAGGCTGTAGTATAGGCATTAAATAAAAGTGATAAAAAGTAGCATCCCCGCAAGTGAGTTCTGTCTGTGCACCGGTTTTGTATCGGTATCAACAGTAGACGCTATTGTGCTATCCTCGGGCAGCAGTTATTTCTATTGTTTGCTACCCGCATCGCAGCAGCCAAATCCTGAGTCAAGGTCACGCTGAAGCACAACGAAGGAGTGAAGGAGCAACTCACCTAACAGCTTACCGTGACATACTGTTAAGTATTTTCTCAAACTTTTTCTTTCAACTTTTACTATTTATATATTTTCTTTTCATTTTATTTCTTTCTTTCTCATTTCAAGTGCGGGAGACTTCTTTACTCCCGCACTTTAAATATGAATATTGATGACAGTGGGGGTGTCTCGGAGGAGGGCGAAGCTGAACGAATGAACGAAGAACATTTAGAGGCTGAGTTTGATTCCGAGATGCCATCTACCCCTCCTATACCATCTCCCCCTCCGATACCATCTCCCTCTCCGATGCCATCTCCCTCTCCGATGCCTCCATCTCCCTCTAAGATATTGCCTGCCCGCCAAAAAGTTTACCAAGACGATGGCTCGGGGGGTCCGTGGGTGGTATACTTCCGGCCCAAATTAAAGTCTCTCAGAGTTTTAAATATTGCTCGGGACCTGGAAAAACATTACTCGGCAATAAAAACAATAGATAAGGTTTCGCCAAACAAGTTACGCGTTGTTGTGTCCGACCTGAAGCAAGCAAACGGGATTGCTACCAACGAGTTGTTCACGAAGGAGTACCGCGTGTACGTCCCGTCTCATGTGGTGGAGATCGACGGTGTGGTCCGTGACGAAAGTCTGACAATCGAAGATCTGATGAAGGACGGGGTAGGCCGTTTCAAAAACCCCGACCTTCAACCAGTGAAAATTTTGGAGTGCAAGCAATTGCACTCCAAATCGATAGATGGTAAATTTTACCAATCGGACTCATTTCGCGTGACTTTTGCCGGATCTGCACTTCCAAATTATTTGGTAGTGAGTGGAGTTCGTCTACCTGTTCGGCTGTATGTACCGCGGGTAATGCATTGTACAAGCTGCAAACAGCTAGGTCATACGGCAACCTATTGTTGCAACAAACTGCGATGCGGCAAATGCGGAGAGGCCCATGAGGACGATCTCTGCAGAAGAGCAGTGGAAAAGTGTTGCTACTGCGGGGAGAATCCTCATGATCTTTCGGTGTGCCCTACGTACATACAGCGTGCGGAGAAATTGAAGCGATCCGTGAAAGAACGTTCCAAGCGTTCTTATGCAGAAATCTTAAAAAGAACCACTCCACCGACCCCTGAGAACCCGTTTGCAATCTTGCCAGTTGAAGAGGATACCTCTGACGACCCAGGCGAAGGACCTTCCTACACACAGGTTGAAGGAAGCAGGAAAAGACAACATCTGGCTTCTCCCAAGCTTCCTCGTAAAGGCCTCAGACTGTCCTCTTCGTCACAAAAGAACCAAACGGAAACAAAAAGTGCTGACTCAAAACCGAAGCAAACACCTCCTGGGTTAAAAAAACTTAGGGATGATAAGGAGTACCCAGCACTTCCTGGGGCATCAAAAAACCCGAATGACCCCAAAGCACAACCAGAAAATCCAACAAACGCTGGATTATTGAAATTTTCTGATATCGTGGACTGGATATTAACAGCCTTCAATATTACTGATCCTCTGAAAAGCTTCCTAACTGCTCTACTGCCAACAGTAAGGACATTTTTAAAACAGTTGACTGAACAATGGCCCCTCCTTGCAGCGATCGTATCTTTTGATGGATAATTTACCACTGAGAATCGAAGATATGATCATTGTGCTTCAGTGGAATTGCAGAAGTATCATCCCAAAACTTGATTCTTTCAAACACTTAATACATACTCATAATTGCGATGTATTCTCCTTGAGTGAAACTTGGCTTACTTCTAACATCAACCTCGACTTCCATAATTTTAACATAATCCGCCTGGACCGAGAAGACTCTTATGGAGGGGTACTTTTAGGGATTAAAAAGTGCTATTCATTTTATCGTATTAACCTCCCCTCGACACCGGGAATTGAAGTTGTTGCTTGCCAAATTAATATTAAAGGCAAAGATCTATGTATAGCTTCTATCTACATTCCTCCCAGAGTCTCGATAGGGCATCGTCGGCTTGCAGACATCATAGAACTTCTTCCTTCACCGCGGCTGGTTTTAGGGGACTTTAACTCGCATGGTACAGGATGGGGCTGCTTATATGATGATAATCGTTCTTCGTTAATCCAAGATCTGTGTGACAACTTCAATTTGACAATTCTAAACACGGGAGAAATGACACGGAACCCTAGACCGCCAGCACAACCAAGTGCGCTGGATTTATCCCTTTGCTCGACTTCGCTACAGTTAGATTGCAAGTGGAAGGTAATCTGTGATCCTCACGGTAGCGATCACTTGCCGATCATAGTTTCTATCACCAACCGTGGAAGACCATCGGAAACAATCAATGTTTCGTACGATTTCACACGAAACATTGATTGGAAACGTTACGCGAGCTCGATATCTGAGAAACTAGAAACATCACAGGAGCTTCCTCCGGAGGAAGAGTATACATTTTTGGCTGGCTTGATTCTTGACACCGCAATTCAAGCTCAGACGAAACGAGTACCTAGCGTGCAAACTAGTATGCGTTCTCCCAACCCATGGTGGGACAAAGAGTGCTCAGAGCTGAAAACGAAAAAAGCTTCAGCCTTCATCTCGTTTAGAAAGAACGGAACTCCAGATAATTATCGGAAATACGCGGCGTTAGAATTTCAAATGAAAAGTCTTATTAAAGCTAAGAAACGCGGTTACTGGCGAAGGTTTGTTGACGGATTAACGAGAGAAACAGCAATGAGCACTCTTTGGAATACGGCCCGTCGCATGCGCAATCGAAATCACGCGAACGAAAGCGAGGAATATTCTAACCGCTGGATATTTGATTTCGCTAAGAAAGTATGTCCTGATTCTGTTCCGGAACAGAAGATATCCCGCGTCGCGACATTGAATACAAACGAAACACCGTTTTCGATGGTAGAGTTCTCACTTGCGCTCTTGTCGTGTAACAATAGAGCCCCGGGGTTAGACAGAATTAAATTCAACTTGTTGAAAAATCTGCCCGACTCTGCCAAAAGGCGCTTGTTGAATTTATTCAACAAGTTCCTCGAGGGTAATATTGTCCCACACGAATGGAGAGAAGTGAGAGTTATTACTATTCAAAAACCTGGAAAACCAGCCTCCGATCACAATTCGTATCGGCCGATTGCTATGCTTTCCTGTATCCGGAAATTGTTGGAGAAAATGATTCTCTTCCGTCTAGACAATTGGGTCGAAACAAATGGATTGCTTTCAGGTACACAATTTGGGTTCCGCAGGGGCAAAGGAACGAACGATTGTCTAGCGTTGCTCTCAACAGAAATTCAAATGGCATTTGCTCGTAAAGAACAAATGGCATCAGTTTTCCTCGACATCAAGGGGGCATTCGATTCAGTTTCCATTAACGTTCTATCTGAGAAGTTGCATCAGCATGGTCTTTCACCAGTTTTGAACAACTTTTTATATAATCTATTGTCCGAGAAACACATGCATTTTGAGCATGGTGAATTGACGACAAAGCGATTCAGTTACATGGGTCTTCCTCAGGGCTCATGCTTAAGCCCCCTTTTATACAACTTTTACGTAAATAACATTGATGAATGTATCAACACATCTTGCACGCTAAGACAACTTGCCGACGACAGTGTTGTGTCTATTATAGGACCCAAAGCTGCCGATCTCCAAGGACCATTGCAAGATACCCTCGACAACTTGTCGACATGGGCTTTTCAAATGGGTATCGAGTTCTCTACGGAGAAAACTGAGCTGGTTGTATTTTCAAGGAAGCGAGAACCTGCGCAATTACAGCTTCAACTAGGGGGTGAAACAATAGCTCAGGTTTTCACATTTAAATATCTCGGGGTCTGGTTCGATTCCAAAGGTACCTGGGGATGTCACATTAGGTATTTGAAACGAAAATGCCTACAGAGAATCAATTTCCTTCGTACAATAACCGGAACTTGGTGGGGCTCTCACCCAGGAGACCTGATCAGGTTGTACAAAACGACGATATTGTCAGTAATGGAATATGGATGTTTCTGTTTCCGCTCCGCTACGAATATTCATTTCATTAAACTGGAAAGAATTCAGTATCGTTGTTTACGTATTGCCTTGGGTTGCATGCAATCAACCCATACGATGAGTCTTGAAGTGCTGGCGGGCGTCTTACCGTTGAAAAACAGGTTCTGGGATCTCTCATATCGACTGCTAATCCGATGCGACATTTTGAATCCGATGGTGATAGAAAACTTTGAAAAGCTCGTCGAGCTTAATTCACAAACCCGTTTTATGTCCTTGTATTTTGACTACATGGCTCAGAATATAAATCCTTCTTCGTTTGTTCCCAATCGTGTTCATTTTGTGGATACTTCTAATTCTACTGTGTTTTTCGACACATCCATGAAAGAGGAAATTCGTGGAATCCCGGATCCTGTACGCCCTCAAGAGATCCCAAAAATTTTTAATAATAAATTTAAAGAAGTCGACTGTAATAAAATGTTTTACACTGACGGATCATATCTAGACGGGTCCACTGGCTTCGGTATATTCAATGTAAATTTCACCGCTTCCTATAAACTCAGTGATCCAGCTTCAGTTTACGTCGCAGAACTAGCTGCAATTCAGTATACCCTTGAGATCATTGACACTCTGCCCACAGATCACTACTTCATTGTATCGGACAGTCTCAGTTCCATTGAGGCTCTCCGTACAGTGAAGCCTGGAAAGCACTCACCGTATTTCCTGGGGAGAATACGGGAACAATTGAGTGCTTTATCTGCAAAATCATACCAGATTACCTTGGTTTGGGTCCCCTCACATTGTTCCATACGGGGCAATGAGAGGGCGGACTCGTTAGCCAAGGTGGGCGCACTAGAAGGTGATATCTATGAAAGACCAATCTGCTTCAATGAATTTTTCAGTTGCTGTCGTCAGAAAACTCTAGCCAGCTGGCAGAATACATGGAATAGTGGAACTCTGGGACGATGGTTACACTCAATAGTCCCACAGGTATCGACGAAAGCTTGGTTCCGGGGGTTAGACGTGAGTCGAGACTTTATTCGTGTAATGTCAAGGCTCATGTCTAATCATTATATGTTCAGCGCGCATCTCCGTCGTGTGGGGCTCGCTGAGAGTGGTGTCTGCGTTTGCGGTGAGGGTTATCATGACATCGAACATGTTGTTTGGACATGTGTCGAGTATTGTGATGCCAGGTCCCAACTCATAGGTTCCCTTCGGGCCCGAGGTATACCACCCTTCGTACCAGTCCGCGACGTCTTGGCAACTCGAAATCTTCCTTATATGACTCTCATCTATAACTTCTTGAAAACTATCAATGCTCAAATTTAGTGCTCTCCCTATCTCTTTCTCGTCTACAGCTCTACCGCACTCTTCTTTACGTTGCTGGAAGTATGGCCTGTGTAAACGATGCTTCGGAGCATGCACCTGCCTTGAACTGACTGAGTTGCTGGAAGCTACCCAAAAACGTCACATCAACGTCAGAACACACCAACGAAGCATCCCAATCCAGAATAATCTCTTCATTGCTACAAGCTGAAAAACATGAAGATTCATCGAACGCAAAATGTGTCTAAAAGATGTATGCCACAAACCAATGATGTATTCAAATTTCAATTCAATACTGTGTAGGTCCCACCCTCCCTATGTCCCCTTACTAACTGGGGAGTATGCCGCCCCGTAATACGGCATCCCTTTCTCTCCCCCTAACAACAAGACAATCGGCCACGTTAAGCTAAAGCAAATGAGCCTAATAAAAATTTTATTTGAAAAAAAAAAAAAAAAAAAAAAAACGTTACAAGTCTTCATATAACTTCCATGAAATACAATCTGCATGTGAATATACGAATAAGGGACGTATACTTATGCGTTTATATCTCCGGAAGTGTGCGCCATTTGCTATTCGAGCATAATCAATTACTCAGTAGTACCTTTCAAACGAGCTTAAGATTTTCGACCACTTATCGGTAGATGACCTATTTGTTTAAAATATCCACACATAACATAACATGGACACAAAGCTAAACGAAGTTTCAGTGTAATGCTCTCTTTTGGGATGTATAACAATCATCGATGAAATATAATTATTCATTTTTAATACGTATCATATTGTTTCAGAAACCTAACAAGTATTTTCAAATGTAGAAGATTGGGGTTATTAAAGTTATATTTTCGGTTATCTGCTAAGATAATACCCTTAAATTCTCAAATGGTATTTAGTTTTTAATCTGATCTTGCAGTTGGATTAAATCCAACAAATGTTCAAGCTTACAAATTACAATACATCAGTAGCCGAATTTAAAAAAAAATTATTGTCTATTTGTTGAATGTCGAGACAAAAATTGAATGATTGAGACACTCACCAAAAAGTGTCGCCTCTATGGTTTGGCCAGCTCGTGGCTAACAAAGAATGGGTTGGCAACCCATTACTGAAAGAAAGAAAAAAAAATTGGGCCGGACATGGTTCAAGTGGGCAATAAACGGATAATTTTTTAAGGTTTTGTTTTTGTTGAAGCAGGCAGTTGAAACTGAAACCGGATGGGTTGGGAATAAACGGAGCCACACTATATAGACAAAAGGACTAGGACTACGGAAGGCGACATTTGAGAAAGTAGAACAGGTGATCATGGAAAAAATGATTGACGCTATACCTGTTCATTGATAGGAAGAAAATATATGATTTGTGTTAAAAAGAATTATCAGAAGCATGCCAATCTAATTGGTACGTTTATCTCAAGCTGTCGTTTCGCATTTACCATATTTTAATCAGTTATTCCTAGGCTAGTTTCGATTTAGGAAAGAATAAAACACAACTTGATTTGATTTGTGTACTATTGTAAGCTCATCTACCACAATCTCTCCTGAGTACCCCATACAAACTACCTCTCAAACCCATCTCAGTAGCGCCTGTGCAGGATTGTTTTGGTTTCGAACAAAAAGTCAGACTTCAGACGTCGTCGTTTCTAGATGCCACGCCTTGAGCTTCCTTGATCCTATCTAGCAGGGATTTGACTCAAATGCACTGAAAGGAAATTGGCCGACTACATAACGAGACACATACAGGTAGGAGAAACTGAATCTACTGGAACGTTGGGAATGTGGTAATATTTAAGACTTACTGCAGTCATTGATTCATTCATTCAGAATCACAATCTCAAACGAAGAACATCTGGAATTAAAATAGTTGTCGTTTCACAAAAGTGAAAATAATTCGAGATCAAGTTCGGTGCGGTGAATTTAAACATGCTTTGCAAATCGATGTTTTTTGTGGTACTCGGTCTGATCATAACTAGTGCAACCGGCTACGTAATTCATCGAAATCGACCAAACACCAGAAATGGTTACAACAAATATCTTCGCATCCTTGAAAATTATAAACAGAGGCTGCAAGTTCAAGGGCTTTATTCGAGAGCACCCACTCATCGGTTGGATGGTAAGATAAAAGATCTAACCTTTTTGGATTAGTTGAAGTTGTTGAACATGTACTGTGGATTTAGTAATTGTTTCAAATTTATAGGATTTCATTTTTTTTTCAGATACCGCTACGTTCAATGAATTGGAAGCATTGCATTTGATTCCTATTACAATCGAGCAACTGCGAAAAGGTCTATTAACGACCAAAGAACACTTTGCGCTTCATAGAATTTTTGGAAATTTGTGGGAATTGATCATGGAGGAATCGCGCCGCAAACAATTTACCATGCGTAATCCTATTCTTACGATCCTTCTAAGCTCACCGGAAGTTCGACTAGGAAAATCGGGCAGTCTTAACCATAATGAGAATTCCGTCCATTATGATTTCAGTGAAGATCGATTTAATGAGATCCACGATGCAACGGTAGACCCACCTCAACGACTACTTCGTATGGTGGCCGCCATCATGCAAAGATCAACCGCGGATGGCGAATCGAGCCTGAAAACAAACAATATGCAGCAAACTTTCCACAAGAAACAATCAAATTCATTCAATTTTGAAAATGTTCAGGTAACTATCAAAGTACCCCGAGAAAAACGATCTCTGGTGGCTCCGATATCCGGTAGGAAATTCGATCTGCTGACTGCTGAAGAAAGGCGCAGTGTGGAGGAAGCTAACGAGGCGGCCATTATGGCTGCTGTTTTGGCACAAATTGGAGGAAATCAACTTGACGATTATGAAGATGATGATGATGATGATGATGACGATGACGAGGAAGATGACGATGATAAAAATGGCGAATACTCAGAACAGGTTTTACCAAAAACGGAAAATGTCAGCCAGAAGGATACTGTTGGTGACAATCCATCCAATGCCGGCGACAAGGCAGGTAAAGATAAATTTGAGATAATGCCTTCCCAGGACTATGCGTATGATGAGAGTGGAATTGATGAGGACTATTTTGTGAATGAATTCAAGCCTCGCTTTAAACCAGGACAGTTTGAGAATCCTTCCATCAATGAACTAATTATGCTAGCTGCGAGTCACCATGGAAAGAAGCACGGTGGGCGTGGCAAATTGAATAGGTTTTTGGTCTAAACAATGCTTGCTTTTAAGCAAAACAATACGAGCAGTCCGATCGTACAGATAATGTTGGTAAGCAGATGTAAATAGGAATATTTATTTTGAATAGATCTTTAGGTAGTCATTATATAGTTATTTATTATTTAAGAGTTTCTTACAAAATCTATTGAATTCAGGAAATACTACACTATAGAAAATTGTTAAAATATATTGCAAACTTATTGTAAACAGAACAGTTTCTTCGTGTATATAAATTTTCAATAAAAACAAATTCAATTTTGAACTTCAAATACTGAATACATAAAAATTTCTGAATTCATTATTTTTTACTCATGTAGCGTAATGTCGAAAGGATGTTTACTTATTAATTTGGAAACCATAAAAAGTTCGAAGGAACTGAAAGACACAATCTCTCTTTCTCCAGCAGCCATCAAACCCCCTCGTCTCTAATGACTACAGATTACAAAAATAAAACAGGTTTAGATTTCAAGCTGTTATAAGCATGCGTATTAAGTATTAAAACTAATTCTATTGTTGAACATAGCACTTATGAACTATAGTCGGAAAAACGGCTTGAACATAAGTTTAATAGCAATCTTTCCAGCGCGTTGCGAGAGTTACAAACTGATTGTTTTCACCAATTTGAGTACCCTTACGCATAAATTGACAAAAATCATAGATTTACATGCTCCTTAAATATTCTTCATTACCCATCGTTAAATTTCATAAAGATGCAAAATTAGCAATTTTCCATGATTTTAAAAATCTTAAAGATTTCTTTTGTCACTAATGTTTACAACACTCACCGGTTTAAAAACAATATCAACGATTTTGGATGTACATTAATTGGTAATCATGCCTGATCTTGATCATATGTGATTTTCTTTCACGAAATGGGTCATGATTTGGGAAGAAGATTTTTTTTTTCATGTTATGATTATTGGGACTTATTTCGCAGAAATTTAAGTTTAACAAATTTTAGATTGATGATTATAACTTAATTCGTATCAGGCATGGCAAAAACACGGATCCGTTCTGCACGGTACTCACCTTCACTCGTGAGCACACCACCAGGAGTATTGAATGCTACACTTCGTGCCCGTGTTGAATAACAAACACCGAACGCAGTAGAAAAAGCACTCGTAGCGGTGGTCGTGTAATTGTCAAACACCGGTGCTTGGATTTTCGGGCAGCACTAGAGATGGGCAATTCGCTCCTGAGCTGTTCCAGTGAATCGAATCATTGAAGTGAGCTGACAGCTCACAGCTCTTTTCAAAAGAACCGCAGCTCATCAGCTCACTCATTTGCTACCCAGTTCACTGCATTATGACGAAGGGAACACGCTACGAGCTGATCGGATCTTCGGCTCTTTAAGAGATTCAATTTAGTCGACATCAATTAAAGATAAACTAATTCGCATTGCATTCATTGCATCATTGCAAATCAATGATTCAATTTCGATCATGCATATGAAAGAAAACCGGTGCATAAAAAAAACGGCGCACAAAATGAACCTCAAGTTCAAACTAAAAGAGCTGATGAGCTGATACATCGAATCGATTCACTTTGGTGAGCTGATCGGTTCGGAGCTGTTCACCAAAATGAGCTGTTTTGCACGCCTCTAGGCAGCACTGAAGTCGAAAATAAAACAGCGCCACGAGCACCGTGGCTTCGGATATTGCATTTCGTGTTTCTCTTTGTGCACTGGCACGCAATGGCATTCTCAATACACGCGGTGGCGGTGGTTATATGAAGCACGCAGTGCAGCAGCGATGTCAGATCTACGGAAATCTCCGTAGATCTACGGATTCGAACATTTTCTACGGATCTACGGATCCGTAGACAAAATCTACGGGAATTGGATTTTTTCTACGGAAATCTACGGAAATTAAAATTTATCAACGGAGAACTACGGAAAAAAGTTTTGTCTGACGAGCAAAAAAAGCTTTTTCACCGTGAGCGCTTCCGAGAAAAATTCCAATCTACGGAAATGACACTACTACTATCTGGCATCGCTGCAGTGCAGTGCAGTGTTTGGACATACCTGATTCGTATTCCTGCTGCGATTGTCTTCTTTTCAGCAAAATCTCAGGTTTTATGTTTCATATATGGAAAGATTTCAAATATGAATGAAATGAAATGGTAAGATGATCAAATCGCAAATGATCGCAATAATTTCTGCAAGAGGAAATACATATAGGTGTAATGTGTTTGTTGCTAATCGAATGTGTTAGTGGATGTAAGCTGAAAATGAAATATTTTTTCTCGAGCAGTTTCAAGGAAAACGGAAGAGTTTTAGACTAAGATTTTCGTTTTTCTTGAATTGTAATTTTAAGCAGAATGATCCGATTGGCTTATTTTTCAACCATATGAAAGATTTATTGATTAAAATCAGGAAAAGACGCACCGGAATTTGTTTTTACGCACACATTGTTGACATTACTCATACGCTTACAAAGAGTCTTGCTCCTTAATGAACATAAATGCTATAGTTATGGGAGACCGGGACTAGTTGGCCGAGTTTTCGTTTTAGAATTTCTGTACTCATTCTGGTTAGACTTTTTGATAATCAGTTTACGCTGTCTTGAAGATATATCTTTTGAGCACATTTGTGAAATTTTCGAAACTCTAGAAAAATCAGGGAAAAAGTTATTAACAATAAAATGTGGAGAAAAAAAATCGGCTGACTAACCCCCGGGCCGGGGTAGGTTGGTCGAGTATGATGAAATATGTGAAACACATTAAATGCATCACGTTTATTAGAGGAAACAACTCAGTTCACATCAAAATCTCCTCTTCAATTTTTAAGTTTTAATTATTTTAGATTTGGTAGGTTTGGATAACCTGTTTGAAGCTCTCGCTGCTTTTTTTCCTCCACTAGCGTTCTCTTACGTTTGCTTTCATTTTTTGAAAATATCTGATAACTGAAAGGAAAAAGAAACTCCGGCAATTGTCGCCTTTTACGACATGGAAGCAGGAACCCAGCGGATCTATTCATGGTTCATTTTTTCCGCCGGATTCCACACGGCATCTAGGCTGGTACTATCCGGAGAGAGCTAATCTCCTAGTGGACCCCAGCCCCTTATGGATGAAAATCCTTTCTTTCTTGCGAAATACTCGAATTTTCTCCGGACTAACACGATGCAATGTGCTCACCCGTTTGAGAGTTTCACCGGAAGTCCCAAACGTATCTCCAGCAAGCCGTTCTAGTTTTATTTATTCGAACAGTTCTGTCAAATTTAAAACTGGCATACGCCGCTCTATTTTCTCTATATTTGAAACATGAGTAAAACACTACTGGGGCTGCCAGTTTTTCTTGTTATGAAATCCAGATTTAAATTTGAAAACTGACATAAAGTATGCATCTAGAACTAGAACACTACTGAATATGCCCTTTTAGTTTAATCGTTCAATCATGGAGTAATACTGTCATGAAAATATGTCACTGTACGATGGGCAAGAAGAAAAATATGCGTTCAAACGAAAACGATTCTAATACGAAATATATAGAAGACTTTTTCCGGAATCTGCTTATGTTAAAATTTTCGAGACTAGTTTCATACAAGGGATTTTTTAGGTATGTAAAACGATTGAATGATACAGAATCGGAAGAATCGAGAACAAATGTCTTAAACCCAAAATGGGGACTAATTTATTTTAAATGTACCATGTTGTGTTTCGCCGTACTAGATTCGAGTCCATTTTATCCTAGTGCTACATAGATGCCTCTGTTGCAGTGCATCTGTTGCATGCAAAGTTGAATTCAAAATGACGATAATTGCTTACTCGTGAATCACGTGGTGATCACAAACCGAAACGATAATATTTTTTCCGGAAACTAAGAATAAATAATTACTATTTTACTATTGACTGAAGCTTATAATCTCAATTTATGAGTATTACTATTTTCGTTTTATAATGCAGATAATCAAGTATTTCCCGACATTTGAGGCTGAATATTAGTTAAGATGCATTTATAGATGAATATGAGGGTAAATGTGAGCACAGGAGCATATACAGGTTTCATATGAATGATTTAAGATATATGTAAGATATCTGTAAGCAAAGTAATTATACTAATAAATTACATAGCATAAGGCATAAGGATAATGAATTCAATTTTGTTTAATGAGAATTTTTGACTAGTTTTTACTATCAATCGAAACAAAATTACGTACATTTGCGGCAATTTTCAAACAAACTACAATTCTGTTAGTATTGACTCTTCTAGTCTTTAAGTATGATTCTTAAATTATTAGCCATTATGCTAACTATGGATGTTGATCGCACAGTTGTCTAGTCACGTATTGTCGCCATTACTAAGGGCCTTGGAGATACTTTCTTGTAGAATTATAGTAGTACTGATTTTAGGCAACAAACAGAATAACAAGAGCATCAAAAGCGAAAACGGTTGACCTGTACATGCGACAAACAAAGGATCATTGTGCACCGAGGGTAGTCAGTGCTAATGTAACATCCTTCATTTTGATCACACAGGTTAGATGATGGTGATGGTTAGGTAGCAAAATTGACCGATGAAGTGCGTAAGCTGAAACGGGACAGAACATAAACGGAAAGTCCAGCGGACAGTGCTGCTGTGTTCAGGAATACATTTTTTTATGAAAACACACGGAGTACTGCATTAGTCTCTCTCAATCATCCGTGCAGAAAGGATGCGAAACAAAATTAACGGTGTTCCTGTATAGTTAATTGCAATTCATAATACACTATCATGTCGTTTGCAAAAATAGTGCTATGTGCGTGTTTGTTGGCTGGAATCTTTGGCCGTAGTCTTAGTTATACAATAATTCAGCGCCATGGTAAGTAAACATTCATGCACTTGAGATTTGTGTTCGAGAATTTGGATGCATCTAGTGCCACATTGTTAGTTTGGGTAGCTATATTCTAGTATTAAAGAAAAGTGTACTTTAATAGTTTCGTAGGATTCGGAAAGCAATAGTAGCTAATAACACTTTCAATTGAACTTTCAGTGATACTAAAATAGATATGTAATAAAGATGTCCTCTTTTTTCATGAATACGTTTATTTCATAAGGCAATATACATAAGTTTTCCTTTGCCGTAACATACTTTCAACCTTTGCCGTAGCATTCACAATACATAGTACTTTAAACCTAATACATAACAAATATCATATTAGTATGTTGAAATGTCCTCCTTTTATCAATCTGACTTTCCCAAACTGACGTTAGTGCTCTTTATTCTTTCGTTGGTATTTGAAAAACAAATGATACTAAGACTGATGTGTTCATTTCAACAATTTTAATCGTAATTCAGAATAGAACTTGCAAAAGTAAAGCTCAATACCAATGTGCTACACATGACAATGGAATAACACAAACACTAAATTATAAACATACTGTGAATAACACATAGGTCAGCAAATAGTCGATATGTTTTATATTTTCCTATTAAATTATTTTATTTACTTTAGTTTGATTTTTTTTAATTACGAATATTCCTTACATTCGTTTCTATGCTATAGTGGCTTCACATTCACACATCAAGGTGACATAAACTGCCGGAAATGCATTATGATTACATTTCGAAAATAGATCAGCATGCGATTAGTGAATATCTTTTTAATATTACCGAAACAACAAGAAAGAATATACAAAATTTGGAAACAAACAATGTTTAAACATTTATAGTCTGTTGTCATCATTCACAGAAAAAAAGTAATAATAAAAAAATAGTTACCCGAACCCGGTGAACGACCAAAATTAAGTTAAAGCCGGGTATAAATAAACGATATATAAATGGGTTAAGGGGATTCTAAGCGATGGTCCAGCAATTTTTTTGCGATCGACGAAACACACCAGAAGTATTTGAATTCATAAAACAATTGTTTTTTTTTAGAAAATTCAAAGTTGTAGTATCATTGCATATCTAGGTGTCTCTAACAGTTCGGCTGAAAAGTTCGTATCGTTTAATAGAAACACACATTTTTTTGCCAAAATTCGTTTTTATTATTCAACATAATTGCCATCAGAGGCGATACAGCGATTATAGCGATCTTCCAACTTTTCGATACCATTTTTGTAGCACGATTTGTCCTTTGCCTCAAAATAGGCCTCAGTTTCAGCGATTACCTCTTCATTGCTTTTAAATTTTTTACCAGCGAGCATTCTCTTGAGGTCTGAGAACAGGAAAAAGTCACTGGGGGCCAAATCTGGAGAATACGGTGGATGAGGGAGCAATTCAACAGCTCCAAACACTGCTCAGAATCATCAATTCGTTGTTGTTTTTGATCGATTGTGAGCTCACGCGGCACCCATTTTGCACAAAGCTTTCTCATATCCAAATATTCGTGAATAATATGTCCAACACGTTCCTTTGATATCTTTAGGGTGTCAGCTATCTCGATCAACTTCACTTTACGGTCATTGAAAATCATTTTGTGGATTTTTTTCACGTTTTCATCGGTAACAGCCTCTTTTGGACGTCCACTGCGTTCATCGTCTTCGGTGCTCATATGACCAGTACGAAATTTTGCAAACCACTTACGAATTGTTGCTTCGCCCGGTGCAGAGTCTGGATAACACTCATCAAGCCATTTTTTGGTATCGGCGGCACTTTTTTTCATCAAAAAGTAGTGTTTCATCAACACACGAAATTCCTTTTTTCCATTTTTTTCACAATAACAAAAGTAGCTTCACTCAAAATCTCACAAACTAATAATCAGATGCTGTCAAATTTATGCACGTATCTTTTGAAAGTTGGTACTTACTGAAAATGGTATGGATTTAATTCTAGTGGTGCCCTCTCATAGAAACGATACGAACTTTTCAGCCGATCTGTTATTTCTGCTTGGTGTCATTCATCTTATGTTGAAGGAAGATATGTCTTTTATCACCAACAAAAGTTCTGTTCGAATAATAAATTGCTCACTGTCGGTAACTTGAGAGTTTCGCTGTCGAGATATAATTCATCAAACACCAAAATTATTCAAGTAAAATAATTCATTTTTGCCAACATATTTTCATTACCGTTCTCTTCCATGTTTGCTAATTGTTCATCACAGGTCTCTGAAAGGTCTATAGCATCTGTTCATATGTAACACTTTAGTCTTGCTTCGTTTTCAATCCGACTAAAACGACGTGTTTGACTACTTTTTTCTATTCTGTTACATTTAATTATCCTAAATATACTTTACAAATATTTATATATATTGCATCTCATTGGTGAAAAACCTATTTTAATTCACTTAGTGGTGTGATGATGCCTTTCTCATTAACATTTCAGGAGAAATCGATTCAAGATTTTTTTTTCTGTTTCCAGAGCAGGAATTTGGAGGTTGTCATAGTCGTAAATAGTAGAATGTGTAAAACCAGTGTGATGACATCTCATTCGTAATGTTGGTTACAATTCAAAACATTTAATCCGAAATGTTGGCAGTATTGTATTTGACATGTCGTTTGCTCGTTTGGAGCAAAGCTGTCATTTCAAACGAACTCTGTTTTTAAGCCCTCTAGCGTGTACGAAGGCGGTCAAAGCACACTATGTGGATCGTTCGTAAAAGCGGTGGTGTTTCCTTTTTTTCCGTATTATTAGGTACCGGGGTGTACAGGTTTTGCACCATCATTTTATTGACGATATGTATCCGTTTTGACACTAATCGCCCTGTAAATTTGGAATCGAAAGTCATATACGGATGACATTTGACAGTAGCTTTTGAGACAATGAGAGATTTAATTTAAATCAAGATTCGTGAAAATCGGTTTAACCATTGCTGAGAAATTGAATTTATTCCCGTTTTTGGAACTTTTTTCACTACTATCGGTACTTTCGGAATCGGAAATCGGGGTCTAGTAGTGCCAAAGTAGTTTTATATAATTTACCAGTCAGTTGTATAAAAATGCACATCTTATCGCTACCACTTGTGAAAGAATACTCAAGAAATAGACAATTTTTCGCTTATCACGCTTGTAATTCCGGAACCGGCAGTCAGATACTGATTACGTTTGGGAACTTTTGTCAAAATTACAAGATCTTTCATTTGCATCTTAGTTTGTGAAAATCGGTTAAGAATTTAGTGAGAAAATTGCGTGCGCATTTTATTCTAAATTGACACATAGGATAACAGAGGTATTTTGGCCCACTTTTGAATTGATTTTATTTTAACCCCCTTTGTAAAAATAGCCACCAAATGTTGTAATATCTTTTAAAAACCCTTCCGCAATAGGTAATTTGATGTAATTAGCTTCAAATTGACGCAACATGGGTTAATTAACATCGATTAAATCCATAAAGTTTCTTAGATGGGCCTAAATATATTAAGTGGCCAAAAACCTGTGTTACTCTATTATATTTAAAATCTGATCCAAAACAGTTTTGGTCTTATCTTCGGAGTAAAACGTCGTCGCGAGGAATTCCTTATAATGTTTTCTATGGAAATCATTCGTCTACAGCAGCTTTGGATTCAGCAAACCTATTCGCGTCATTCTTTCAAAGTGTGTTAAGTAATAACTCACCACCTTTGTCAGAATCGTACCTCAATAGCCTACCGATTTATAATCTGAACTTACCAGCGGTTGTACTTACGGCAGGTGAAGTGTATACTAATCTGCAACGTGTTAGTGTATCAAAAGGACCAGGATCGGATGGACTGCCACCTTCATTTATAAAATAATGCTCTTCTGATCTAGCTTTACTGGCTTCGCTGCTTTTCAACCGTTCCTTAGCTGAGTGTTATTTTCCGGCAAAGTGGAAAGAAGCTTTAATCGTTCCGGTTCATGAAACGTTTATACGTCAATAACTACATTTAGCTTTGTCAGAAAACGATTAACAACGACTAATATGATGAGCTACGTTTATACACTGATTGACAAACTCGAAAAGCGACAGGCAGTTGATGCGTTTTATGTCGATTTTTCGAAAGCTGTCGATTGTGTTCCTCATCAGCTCGCAATAGAAAAATTGAGACAAAGTAGGTTCCCTGACTGATTAGACTTTTTCGTATCTTACAAATCGCACGGCCTCAGTTCGTGTAGGATCTATTCTCTCTGATCTTTCCAACATTACATCAGGTGTTTCCCAAGGAAGCCATTTTGGACCACTACTTTTTGTACTTTTCGTGAATAACCTATGCTGAGAATTATCGTCGTCTAAAGTAATGTATGCAGACGATCAAAGTGTGTCGCATCATTACATTGTGGATTGCTGAGCCTTACAAATGGACGTTAATAAAGTTACTGGCGGGTGTGACAGAAACGGTATGAGTATAAACATAAAAAAAATGCAGCGCAATTACTTTCTCACGATTACTTTCTGTTAAAGATTTGGGCATCGTCTTCGATCGTAAGTTTCGTTTTACTGGACAATTCTCTTTAGTTACGGCAAAGGCTTGCACAGTTTTGGGTCTTATCAAACGCAACACCAAACTACCATATTATCAAATTATTCGAACTCGATGGAAATCCCAAGAATATTTTATTGTAAGTTCAGGCATATTGACTCTGAGAGAATATATTACACGGATGTATCACGAATCGAAAAGGCTACTGGATTCATTTAAGCTTCAAGAACCTAGAGTTCATTATAGCTGGATTATAATCGTCACATAATCTTCAAAGTATTATTTCCTCTTCACAGACAGTTTGAGTGTAATTGAAGCCATTCGTTCAAAGTTGACTTTCAAGAATGAACCGTTTTTCTTGGGCAAAATATGACAGTACCTGAACGACTATTGAATAATAATTATCAAATCACTATAGTCTGGGTCCCCGCACATTACTCAATTCCAGGCAATGAAAGAGCCGATCTTTTAGCCAAAGGTGGTGACATTGAGCGTGAAATTTATAAGCGGCCGATTGTTTTCAACGAATTCTATAGCGCGTCTCGCCAAAGAACACTCGCCAGTTGGCAAGCTACTTGGGTTAAATATGATCTAAGTCGGTGGATGCACTCAACTATTCCTAAAATATAGATAAAGGCATGGTTCAGGGGGCTCAAATATGATCTCCATAGTCATTTTCGAAAATTTTGTTCTGGTACATTTATTTAATAAATTTCCAATGACAGTTTTTCGAATATTGGTTATAGTTCTGAAATATTGGTTACTTGGTATGTACCAAGTAACCAATGTTTCGGATAAAAGACAATCATCCGACTTAAGTAAGACTGGAAACAAACTGAAATTATCTAATTTTCGAAAATGATTTAGTAAATACAAAATTATTTTCTTCTTAAAGTTGTAGCTGGCATCAAATACAAACTATCGTGTATAAAAACGCAGAGGACATCGTATTGAACTCAATAATATGACTAAAACTCAAAGTTCTCGATAGTTTGCCTATTGTAGATCCGAACTTTCATTGGATAATTGTAGTAATGGGAAAATATTCATTTCATTCTGTAAGAGATAGTGGAAGCGTACTTTGAACTTCAATTTATTTTCACACGCAAGTACCAATTTTGTAGAAAAGGTTACATATAAACACTAAGCAAAACATAAATGCAATTTGTTCAGTACGAAGTTATGAAGAATCGGTTTTTGTAGCCCGGTGGCAGTATCAATATGCTTTACAGACAACAAGACTGCAATATAAGCTAACAAAAGACCTAATGAAATCTAGAAAACTACATGGTTTGACAGATCAATGCTGCGTTCCACAGCTACAGACACCAGCATAACTTCGGTAGAACCGGTTAAGTTTTTGTCCGGTTCTAGCAAAAAAAAAAAGATTTAAAACGATTTTTCCATTGCAACATTTGTAAATCCAGCTTTGGTACACAATTATCTGGTTTTTGCATTCCTACATACTTAAACAGGTTTTCCAAACTAAGTTGCACTCAATTTGATCCGATTTTTGCATGTCGGAACATTTGTTTGTATGTATGTGTGTATTTTGTACACTTACTTTTATCAAATATGGCTGGCCGATTTTCTATTAACTTCGTTACAGTAGAAAAGTGCCATGATCAAGTATGAATTCCTGCAATTTATTCAGATCCGGCTTCTGGTTCCAGAATTACGGGGTGTTTAGTGAAAATAACTATCAGCACTAACTTTCCTCGGAAATGGCTGGAACGATTTTGACAAAATTTGTTTTCAAATGAATTTCAATTACATACAACTCCTGGTTCCGGACTCACAGGTTGATAAGTGCAAAAACATAAATTTCAAGTGTTTTTTTTATTTTCTAAAAAGTGGATTCTTCAAAATTGATTTGAAAAATATTCTAATTTGCAAAGCATGTAAATTCATTCCGCCAATACCGGTTTCTTGTTCCGAGGGTGCATGAAATAGTGCCTAGATTTCCGTTTGAGTTGTTAGTAGAATATTATCACTAATAGTACTGTTATTGTCCCGTTTAATTCTACTATGTCATTACACTCTTACAAAGTTACTATTTTCACAGTCACTATTTTCACCAAAGTGTATCAAACAATATAATACAGATACGTATTTCGGAATATTATTTACATCCTTCTTCGGTGTATCGGTTTTAAAATAAACTTATAAAACCGATGCACCGAAGAAGGATGTAAATAACATTCCGAAATTCGAATCTGTATTATAACGTTTGATACACTTTTGTGAAAATAGTGACTTTGTGAGAGTGTAATGACGTGACATAGTAGAATTAAATGGTACAACAACAGTACTATTAGTGATGAAATGCTGGTTAAAAATTACAAATTAATCCATACTTCGATTTTTCGATTTTCACAATCTTAGATTCAAATAATATCTTTAAAATTGATTTGGCCACACAAGTTCACTAGGCTATTTCGATACCGGAATAGCCAAGTGAACTTGTATGGGTGAATTAAAACATGTTTTTAACTTATTGGTGAATTCCATTACTTGGAGTTAACAGAATCATAATATGGTTCTTTACATTAATTTGTAATCAAAATTCGTTTTTTTTATCTTTACAGCCACTGATCGCGAAAACTACAACACTGAAAGTGAACGAATACTAGATCACACACTTAGACATCGAGCATTGGCGTGGCCAGATCCTCCTTCACACCATGACTGGTCGCAACAGTTACTCAATCTCTTCTATCTGACCCAAGTAATCGCCGTGTATCGCATTCCTTCCAATCCACCATCCAATTTGGATCACATCATCCAGCAGCTTCTAGAACCGAATTTTCAGAGTTATCTTCGTGGACTGCTACGCGAAACCGATGGGTTCGAAGATCTGACAAGCTTAGACCAAGAATATTCAACAGTAGCAGATTCGCTACACAAGGAATATTTTGTCAATGATCAGCGACAGCTAATACCGGCAATTTATAGAACACTGAGTGCAATTCATTTAGAAAACTGGATCGATGAAGGATTCCGTTCCAGGTTGGATAGCCTGAAAGATGAAGTCAATAGATTAACCGTTGATGTAGTTCGTGAAGAGCAAGACATAATTCGTCAGCTAACACTAAACCGAGTAACTACAGAGAAACCTTGGACGATAAGCAACTTATTGGCTACCATTTTCGGAAAGCAGGGCGAAGTACCTTTCGATGAAAAATACGACGTAATTACCGAGAATGATGATGAGCAGTGGGATTCGGACGACGTTGAAGAATTATGGGTTGTCATCGACGACTCCAGCGAAGAGGAATCTGACCCAGAATGGTCGTATGAAAACGTAGAAAACCCAGTAGAGTTACCAAGTGAGTGGGAAAACAACTTTGATCCAAGCGTCGACATTGTTAATTATGCTCTTCCCGATGAGCCACCTCGACCAATACCGAACGACCCTGTTGTTACAGAACCATTTAGTTATACATATTACAATGTATTATACGAAACTACCACGGGTCTACCACGTTTTACGGTTCGACCAATAGAACCGGTGACAGATACTCTTCATTACGGGATTACAGAATCAAATAGTTATACCTATCATGATATAGCGGTTCTGCCACCTTCGCAAATACGACCAGTAGAACCAGTAACAGAGGTGCTGTTAGTTAAACCAAATATAACACTTAATGAAACGTCTGCATCCGTTGAGGTTGAATTGGTGAACGTAACTATTATAAATAATTCTAGTTCATTTGGCGGACCAATCGAACCTGTAACAAATGTTGTTCTGGTAAACACAACAGTAAATCAATCGACCACATCAATCCAGGTTGATCCACAATGGGAAGTCATTCCTACTGCAACGGAAACGTTTAGTAATGCTTACCATAAGGTGCCAGAAACCATTTCGGTTTCATCACCGCCAATAGAACCGGTGACTGAAGTGCTTGTATTGAAGCCCAATATAACAGTTAACGAGTCATCTGTATCAGTTGAAATTGAACCAGTGGTAAACGTAACTATTGTGAACAACTCAAGCTCAATAGTAGAATCGATAATAGAAGCTACTGCAGTTCCATCGAGTACTACGTATGATGAATCAAACATTTCCATTCAAGTAAAACCCGTGGTGAATGTAACAGTTGTAAACAATACAAGTACTCAATGGGGTGCTAACAATCCTGTTGTTACGGAGTCACTTGGTTATGCTAATCATATTGCAGTTCAGGAAAGCATTATCATTCCACCACCTTTAACAATACGGCCAGTGGAACCAGAAACCGAAATGCTTTTAGTTAAACCAAATACTACAACAAATGTGTCATACAAAACCGTTGATGTTGAGCCAGCTATAAATGTAACAATTGCTAACAATTCGTCGATTCTGCCAGTGATAGAACCCATTCCAGTTGTACCAAGGACGCCAAACAACGAGTCAATCGTGTCCGTGCAAGTAGAACCGGTGATTAATGTCACTATTGCAAACAATTCAAACATTCAGTGGGGAGCACTAAATCCGGATATTATGAACTCGTTTGGTAATACCTATCATAATGTAAACAAAGGATCAACCGTTGTTTTACCGCCCGCGACCGTTATGCCGATAGAACTGGTAACAGAAGCCATTCAAGTTAGTTCGAATATTACAACAAATAGAACAATACAATCTGTTGATAGTGAGCCAGTAATCAACGTGACAGTTGCCAACAATTCAAATATTCTGAGGCCTGAGCAACCAGACTATAATAAAGACAATAATCCTGTTTCTACAAAACCATCCTACCATAACTACTATGACGTTGTGCGAGAAACTACCACTGTTATGCCGATAATAAATGGTCTTCCAATCAATTCAACTATAACGGTGAATGAGTCAACCCTATCCGTTCATATTGAGCCAACGATCAACGTCACAGTAACAGATAATTCCACAACAAAGCCAGTACAATTGGTGACAGGAGTTCATTCGCCACAGTCTCTTGCAGCAGTAAATGAGTCTTTATTATCCATTAATGTTGAGCCAGTAGTTAATGTGACCATTGCCAACAACTCGAATACGCAGTGGGAAGATCAACACAAGTACTCATCCCACGTTATTAACATTACAACAGAAACCAGTACTGAGAAAACAGAAACAAGTGAAGTTTTCACAAAAAGTTGGCAATATGCTTCAATTTCTCCAAATGCTAACAAACCTCCGATCAAAGTAGTAGAATCGGGGGTTTTGAATCCGCAACAGTGGTATCCTAACAAACCGTACGGATATACAACACCGCCGGTTGTTAGCATAAGCAGTCGCTACAAATATTCTACAAAACATCCTATTTTTATGAAAAATCCGGTAAACACCGGTGTTACTATAACAAGGTTACCGGGACAAAAATGGAGTCAAAGTGGCACCTACCAACCGTATAAATATGACCATGGTATCAAGCAGGATGAACAAAGACAACTCACACCGGAAAAGGAGGATTCTGACAATATTCCTTTGGAAAAGTCTGAACACGGAATACAGGAATCCGAAATTGTGCATGAATCAATTGGAGAGACCACTGGCGGTGATGGTTCCGATGGTTTGATAGAACTAGTCAATAAAAATGGATTTTCGGACTATGTTGACACGGGCAATGAAGCAACGTTTGACGACCTGATAATGGATCCAACTTTTGCCATAAATCAACCGGACGCCATGTTTGAATTTCTTCCGTTTAATGAGTCTATTGACCAATTCGTTGACTCAAATGTTCCCGATGAATACCAAGAGGAACTTGAAGTTAACAACTACATTGCCCAAGAAGAGCCTGAGACTACTCCGCAGTCAGAGGTCGAAGAAAGCGATAAATTGGAGAATTCGGTCATCAATGATTTTATCGACGATTATTTCTACACAGTGGATAAGAACGATAATGCCTATGCATTTCCAAACCATTACAACAAACCAGATGTAGTGTTCGAGTCGGAAAAGTTACCCCAACCGATCGATGTAAGTCAACCGGCTGATTTGATAGAGCCTGCCGAGCCGAACAGCTCACACATCGCAAATCAGGTAAACGAAGAGAAAAGTGATGAAAAACCCCATTCAGAACCGTTCCCAGCGAAAAGTAGTCAAAGTCAGCCAATGATTGAAGATGTTAAAAAGTACGAAACACATCTGACCCCGATCGTTATACCAGCAAACACAGAAATCGATCCGGATTCTATTCCACTATGGTTGCAGGAAAACTTTTCTTCAGACAATCAAACAGAAACGAAATATGAAACTGAAAGTAAGTGCGGGTTGTAAAATACGATTTTTTTTACTAATAGAATTAATTTGTTTCGTCAGTTTCAGCATCGCAGATTCCTACCCAACTAATTTCATCCAATGAACAAACGGTTTACAATACTCATTCAGAGCCAACGAAACCTACACGTTATGCTGTCGAGGACACCATTACTTCTAGCTCAGGTAACATTAATAGGCATAATATCAAACAGTTTTTTCATACGTCTTCTAATCACTATTTCCAGTTGATGGCAATCAAAATGCATTACTCTACATCAAACATGATATGAACAGTGTCCTCGCACAGCTAGACGAGCAAACCGATTTCCGGTTACGGGATCGCATTTCCTCTTCAACCGTAGACGACTTCGTTGAGCATTTAGGTCATACAGACGTGATGAAATTGTTCGATGGCAATCGCATTAATCGTACTGCTGTACTGGAATCACTGCAGAAGTTGGTACAGAACAAACAATTCCCAGATGGGAACCAAATCGTACAAATTTTAGAGCTGCTGAAACAAGGTGAGATGCCATTGCCAAATGACGGGTACTTCGACAGACACTATGGCGCCGATGAAGAATTAGATCAGATAGAACAGCCATCTCAAAACATTACCAGTCAGGATGACACTGCTGAGATCAAAGAATTGGTTGATGAGTTAGAAGCCTCTATTGAACAGGATGAAGAGTTACGAATGATCGAGTCAAAATCTCTACCGACAGAAAATCCCAATTTGTATGACGACGAACCAGAAGATCGAATGTTGATAGAAAGTGATGACGTTTTGAATAAACTGGACTGGAAAACCAGGGATGAAAGTGAAATACTTTCGGAAGAAGTGAAGCTTTTGACAAATAATACTAAAAATCCGGCTTCAAACAACTCGCAAATCAAAACAAATAGCTCCCCATTCGGAGCAGACGAGTCGGAACCAATCGACCACAAAATAACACACGAAAGTAAAAATTCAACATTTGAAGCTCGTAAAGAGACAGAGGAAGAGGAAAACTATGACGCAAAAGAGCTTTTCGATGAGTTAGTGCCAACAACAGAATTGCAAGAACTTCAACCTCTGACCAATAACAGAAAATCAAAACAAATTTTAATTGATGAAAGACAAAAACTAATCGATGAGAAGAATAATTTCAAAAATACTGACGAGAATTGGAAACCCAATGATCAGTTTGAATTGCTTGCGGACAAACTCGACTTGATTGTGAAAAACAACACACTAACAACTGTAGAAGATTCAAGCAGAAATGAACAAGTAAATACTTTTTCAACATTAGATTCTCTTTCATCAGAGGCAAGTTCAGATGAAACTCCAGCGAATCTCATCCATATGGTAACTGAAAACATAATCTTGAAAGAAGTCCAAGATCAGACTCCGGACCAAACATTAACGCAGCCATTTCTCGAAGAGCTTCCCGATGAAACGGAACATTTGGCGATGGTTCGAATTAACTCTGCGGAAGATGCAGTTACTGTAACCGAAAGTCTCCACACTATGCAACCAGATTTGAAGAGTTACTAATTTAGTCATTTGTGATACAGACCTACTAGTTTTAAGAACAATCGTACAATAAAGACAAGTATTAGCGCTCAAAACTAACTAAATTACTTTGTCTCCCTGAACTTTCAGATTCGCTAAACCATCAAGATACAATTTCAGAACCGGTCAATCTACAGGATCCAGAAATGTTACGTCTAGTGCCGCACATAATCCAACAATTGCGACTCGGAAACGTTTCCGAAACCGAACAACTTACTCTAATGGAAATTTTCGGCGATCTTTGGCCGTTGATGGTGTTGGAAGCTACACAAGAAAATAACCAGGATCGGCTTAAAAGTCAAATGCGCGAAATTTTTGAGTTGAGCACTCTTAACAAAGAGTAAATTGATTTTATGTACACAAACTTTGTAAATAGATAGTTTTATGATTGCATCGCAATTTCTTGTTCTCTTATGTTTTGTACCTTCCTTTCTCTCCTTTACAATTACTAGAAATGTTGGGTACCTGGGATTGACCTGCATTTGAATAAACGCAGATAGTTCAGTAACGGATTTGCTTGCAAAGTGTTTAGTTCAAAATGCACCTGAAATCATTATTTCTCTTACTTCTACTAGAATGTTCTTCAATTACCTGTCTTCCAAACTGGTACAATCAAGGTAGAGGTTTTGCTACATAATTTAGTAAGTTAAAATCTAAATTAGATCAAAATTAATTACAGAATCGTTGTGGGGATACAAAGATCATTTAAAACAGCTCGGCCTGTATCCGAGAGTGTTCCGCTACGGTTCCAGAAGCTTTCCAGTGGTGAACTATTTTGAACAACAAAACCTACGTGACTCGTATGTTGCCCCGAAGAACATGTTCAACCTGTTTCCACGTGTCAAAATCGAACCATTTCATGATACTGACGGATCAGATGAATCCTGGAAACATCCCACGTACGATTGGGCAAATATAAACCAGTTTCAATACGATGACGACTATCAAAACTTTCGAGAAGATCGACTGAGGAAAATTGAAGAAGAGACGGCTGAAGTGTTGTGGAATTGGTAAATGGGTTTGTAAAGTTCTGTTGAAATATTTTTTTAATAAAATATTCGAAACCTAAAATGAGTCGTTTATCTCAACATGTTCATTGTAAACAGCAATACATTTTAAAGAAATCTCAAAGTCAAATATTAAACATGTGAAAAAATAAATTAGAGTTATTTGAAGTTTCGAAAAATTATGGAAAACTAAATCAGCTAAATTGTTTTGAATTGGCCCTAATCAAGAAATTATAATTCTACTGCCGCAATTGAAACATTTGGGTATTCTGATCATTTATTGGAAAAAACTTTTTCGGAATGTTCATGGGATATTCAACAAGTTCAAGTGTGTTATAGAAAACCACATATTTTAGAATTGCTCTCCATTGTGTTTCGTGATTTGTCAATAATTCACTACATTTGTTTAGTTACTGAATCAGATTCAGAACAAATTGGCTCGAGTGGTACGTTCCCCTGGTTCTTGAAAGATTTGTACCTTGTCATGGCTATTAATTATTTTCCTGGTAGGAAGGAGAAGAAGCCCGGGTTTGCTGTTCAATACATAAAGCGCTGGTCTTACAAGCCAGTTGTCGTATGTTTGAGCCCCAACTTGGAAGGATTCATAGTGTCAGTAGGATCGTAGTACTAGCCAGTGATGGCAATTCACTAGAGACATTGCCGTTTCAACCTTCTGAGCGAACGGACGTGATTTGGATTTACTGCGAAAGCATTGAAAACCAGTTGTGTGTGTGTGATAAAGTGGTCGGACGATATTGTGTGATAGACAATAGTGCTTTTTCCTCTGAGAGGTTTTTTTTTTCGCATTATATAATAGAACAGTGCCTTATTGTGAGCGGTCGATCGAAACGGTACCGTTAGCCGGTTATTGTTCCGCCGATCAAGGCCAAGTGTGCGGATTATAAACAAGCGGCCATTGTTCCCTGTGTCGATTGTGATCGAACATTGAAGTGAAGTGATACCGTTAGTCCATACAAACTATAAACAGTTTATTTGTGCCTTTTCCTCGGTGAGGTTTTTTGCACCTTCGCACCGAACCGTTAGCTGGTGCTTTGTGCTTTTCCTCGTAGAGGTTTTTTGGCATCAATTGAAGTGGCAATCGACCAAGAGCAGGTCTTGGCGACCGTTCCTTGCAACTGTACAACAAGCTAAGTATTGCTTTTTTCTTTATTCTGCCCTTATTAGAGTTTATTGTTGCATCCCTCTTATAATTTACCACTTGCCTAAATATAACCTCGTGCTACAGTAAGCACAATGAGTCCTCCCCCTCCAGACGAAGAAATGAAGACAGATCCTAATCCGCCTGTTGTTGACAGTAATAAAACCCCCCGGATTAAGGAATATTCCGATGAACCCTCGCTATCGACCGGTCCATATGTGGTGTACTTCCGGACCAAATCTAAAGATAAAGCATTGAATTTATTGACATTAAATAAGAACCTGACGTCACATTACCCGACTATCACACAAATAGTAAAAATGCGCTCCGACAAACTCAGGGTCTCGTTGACCAGCTTAAAGCAGGCTAATGAGATCGTTCGAAATGAACTCTTTACGCGGGATTATCGCGTATATGTACCAGCCCGCGAAGTCGAAATAGACGGCGTGGTCACAGATGCAGGTTTGACTTGCGCAGATATTCTTGAGCACGGGGTTGGCGGTTTCAAAAACCCCTTACTCAAGAATCTGAAGATACTGGATTGCAAACGCTTGCATTCAGTATCGATCGCCGAGGATGGGTCAAAATCTTATCCTCAATCGAACTCGTATCGTGTGACCTTTGCTGGTTCGGCTTTGCCAAATTATGTCCTTCTGGACAGGGTTCGTCTACCCGTACGTCTCTTCGTGCCGCGGGTTATGAACTGTACTAATTGCCAGCAATTAGGACACACAGCCTCCCATTGTACGAATCGGCCCCGTTGTTCGAAGTGTGGAGAGCGTCATGCGGATGGCTCTTGCGGAAGAGACATTGAAAAGTGTCTCTACTGCAGTGAGGGTCCGCATGATCTCTCAGCATGTCCCACCTACAAATTGCGTGGAGATAAGCTAAAGCACTCTTTGAGGGAACGCTCCAAGCGCACATTTGCAGAAATGCTAAAGAGTGCTACACCACCAAGCCCATCTGCAAATCCCTATGCTTGCTTGTCAACAGACGAGTGCGATTCAGACGACCCTCTCGAAGGCACATCTTCGGCCATCCCTCGTAGCAACAGGAAAAGGAGAAATATTTCCTCTCATAAGCTACCTAGTAAGGGTTCGAAGGTGGCCCTTGAGGGGCCTCCAAAAGTAACAGCTAATGGTAGTGTTAGTAAAACACCGAAGCAAAGAATAGCTCCTGATCTAGAAAAACTGAGATCTGATAAGGAGTTTCCAACACTTCCTAAGACAAACAAAAACTCAATTGCCCCTAAAGACCAGTCAAAGAATCAACCAAATGCTGGATTTATTAAATTCTCTGATATAGTGGACTGGATTTTTAAAACTTTCAATATCTCTGAACCCTTGAAAGGTATTTTGATGACCTTTGTACCCGTAGCTGAGACGTTTTTGAAACAGTTGACTGTAAAATGGCCCCTTCTTTCAGCGATTGTATCCTTCGATGGCTAATTTATCCAATGAGGTCAAGGATTTGATCACTGTTTTACAATGGAATTGCAGAAGTATCATCCCAAAAATTGATTCCTTCAAACATCTATTATATACCACGAATTGCGATGCATTTGCATTGTGCGAAACTTGGTTAACTTCTGAAATATCTCTCAACTTCCACAATTTTAATATTATTCGTTTGGATCGAGAAACCCCCTATGGAGGAGTACTTTTGGGAATCAAAAAGTGCTATTCCTTTTATCGAATTAACCTCCTCTCGATACCAGGTATTGAAGTTGTCGCATGTCATGTTACAATCAAAGGTAAGGACCTTTGTATTGCATCCATCTACATTCCCCCTAGAGCCTCGGTTGGGCATCAGCGGCTCAGTGATATCATAGAACTCCTTCCCGCACCAACGTTGGTTTTAGGAGACTTTAACTCACACGGTACGGGATGGGGTTGTCTTCATGACGATAACAGATCAGCTATGATCCATGATATTTGTGACAACTTCAATATGACAATATTGAATACGGGAGAAATGACACGGATTCCTGCACCACCAGCAAGACCGAGTGCGCTGGATTTATCCCTTTGCTCGACATCGCTACGGTTGGATTGCAAGTGGAAGGTAATCCCCGATCCCCACGGTAGCGATCATCTACCTATCGTAATTTCAATCGCCAACGGATTAAGACCATCGGAGACAATCAATGTTTCGTATGACCTCACACGAAATATTGATTGGAAATATTACGCAAATTCGATGTCTGAGAAACTGGAAACAACACAAGAACTTCCTCCGGAGGAAGAGTACACGCTTTTGGCTGGCTTGATTCTCGACTCCGCGATTCAAGCTCAGACGAAACGTGTACCCGGCGCGAAAACTAACATCCTTCCTCCCAATCCGTGGTGGGACAAAGAGTGCTCATCACTGAACGCGGAAAGATCTTTAGCATTCAAAAAGTTCAGAAAATATGGAACACCTGATAATTATAGAAATTACGCAGCGCTAGATAAGCAAATGAAGAACTTAGTTAAAGCAAAGAAACTAGGTTACTGGCGACGGTTTGTTGACGGATTAACAAAAGAAACATCGATGAGCACTCTTTGGAACACAGCCCGACGAATGCGAAACCAAAACACCACGAACGAAAGCGACGAATATTCCAACCGTTGGATATTCGATTTCGCTAAAAAAGTATGTTCAGACTCTGTTCCGGAACAGAAGATCTCCCGCGCCGCGACATCAAATACAAACGAAACACCGTTTTCGATGGTAGAGTTCTCACTTGCGCTCTTGTCATGTAACAATAAGGCCCCGGGGTTAGACAGAATCAAATTCAACTTGTTGAAGAATCTGCCTGACACCGCCAAAAGACGCTTGCTGAATTTATTCAACAAGTTCCTCGAGGGTAATATTGTCCCACACGACTGGAGACAAGTGAGAGTTATCGCCATTCAAAAACCTGGGAAACCCGCCTCCGATCACAATTCGTATCGGCCGATTGCTATGCTTTCCTGTATCCGGAAGTTGTTCGAAAAAATGATTCTCTTCCGTCTAGACAATTGGGTCGAAACTAATGGCTTTCTTTCAGATACACAATTTGGTTTCCGCAGGGGTAAAGGAACGAACGATTGTCTTGCGTTGCTCTCAACAGAAATTCAAATGGCATTTGCTCGTAAAGAACAAATGGCATCAGTATTTCTAGACATCAAGGGGGCTTTTGATTCAGTTTCTATAAATATCCTATCTAAGAAGCTGCACCAGCATGGTCTTTCGCCGGTTTTGAACACCTTTTTATATAATCTATTGTCCGAGAAACACACACGGAACGACCGAAATTAGCTCTGCGCCTAATTCGTATTACTGTTTTTGAATTAGTTGATTCTAACAACAAAATTTCCAAAATAACTATAAAATTAGTTGAAATGTAGAATTTACTGTGCTAAAAAAAACTCTTATTTTTAGAGAATGTGTTTAGTTGGCGAATATTCTGGACACAAACCAGCAATATTTCAATCCAACACGAAATTCTCATTGACAACTAATTTCGTTATCAAAATCAGGAACTTTGATTCTATTTATCTATCACCGTCATTACTGAAGGACAGCAGTGTCAAAGCAAAACAATCCATTAAAAAGCTAAAAGGGACAGTCTTGTTGAAACTGCTCGCAAATTGTTTAGATGTTTTTCGCATGTGTTACGATATATCCCTATATAATTTTCTAAACCGATATGTAAAAATGACGTAAACTGTTAGTGGAAAGTGTATTTATTCAGAATTTGTGCGCACTTGAAGCGATTGTGCGTAATAATGTTTTTACGCGGAGCAGTGATGTGAATTTCGAATGTTTCACTCTAATTGTGATGAAGTTTTTTTTGTATCTTCAAACCTTCCGAGCTGCGCCGTCCGGTGTGCTATTTGTATTCGGTTTTTGTTTTCCGAGTGCACAAAGTTTTCAGTGAGAATGAAGAAACAGTGATTTAGAAGAAAAAAAATTCAAAAAGATGTTTACGTTTCGTTTATGTCTTTTTCTCCAACACAACATCGTATTTATACCTGCCAATATAGAAAAGACAACCGCGTCTGAATTTTTTTCGGCAGTAGTGTGCCATCTAGTGGCTAGTAGTCATTAAGGTGTTACCGTTTCGGTGACAGGGCGCCATATAGCTGCAGATTGCAGAAGCCAATTCAACCATTCATATTGGTTGAAAACAACATTATATTTCTTTAATTCAACTAAAAAATTAGTTGACTGGATATGAAGTGTGCCTTAGCTAAGAAATGACAGTACGTTTAATTTGTGAATTCAACTAAAAAAATTAGTCATTTTAACAAATATTTTATTATTATTAAGGGAATGAGAATAAAAAATCTAAATCAGCAAAAGTAAGATTTTTTTAGTTGTCTCAAAAAATAACTAACTAAAATCAGCAAATCAACTAAATTTTTCGCGAAAATGCTGATTTCGGTCGTTCCGTGCATGTATTTCGCACATGGTGATTTGTCGACAATACGATTTAGCTACATGGGTCTTCCTCAGGGCTCATGCTTAAGCCCCCTTTTATACAATTTTTACGTAAAAGATATCGATGAATATATCAACACATCTTGCACGCTAAGACAACTTGCCGACGACAGCGTTGTGTCCATTATAGGATCCAAAACTGCCGATCTGCAAGGACCATTACAAGATACACTCCACAACTTGTCCACGTGGGCTCTTCAACTTGGTATCGACTTCTCTACGGAGAAAACTGAGCTGGTTGTATTTTCAAGGAAGCGAGAACCAGCACAACTACAGCTTCAACTAAGGGGTGAAACCATAGCTCAGGTCTTCACATTCAAATATCTCGGGGTCTGGTTCGACTCCAAAGGCACCTGGGGATGTCATATTAGGTATCTGAAACAAAAATGCCAACAGAGAATTAACTTTCTTCGTACAATAACCGGATCATGGTAGGGTGCCCACCCAGGAGACCTGATCAGGCTGTACCAAACAACGATATTGTCCGTAATGGAATATGGATGCTTCTGCTTCCGATCCGCCGCGAACACCCATTTCATTAAACTGGAAAGAATTCAGTATCGTTGTTTGCGTATTGCCTTAGGTTGCATGCAGTCGACTCATACGATGAGTCTCGAAGTGCTTGCGGGCGTCTTACCGTTGAAAAATCGATTCTGGGATCTCTCATATCGATTGCTAATCCGATGCGATATCTTAAATCCGATGGTGATTGAAAACTTCGAAAGGCTTGTCGAGCTCAATTCTCAGACCCGTTTTATGTCCTTGTATTTTGATTACATGGCTCAGAATATTATTCCTTCTTCGTTTGTTTCCAACCGTGCTCATTTGTTGGATACTTCTGATTCTACTGTGTTTTTCGACACATCCATGAGAGAAGAGATTCGTGGAATTCCGGATCACGTGCGCCCTCAAGTGGCCCCAAATATTTTTTATAATAAATTTAGAACAGTCAACTGTGAAAAGATGTTTTACACTGACGGATCAAACATCAACGAGTCCACAGGCTTCGGCATCTTCAATCAAAACATCACCGCTTCTTACAAACTCAGTGATCCGGCTTCAGTCTACGTCGCAGAATTAGCTGCTATTCAGTACACCCTCGAGATCATTGAAACCTTGCCCAAAGACCATTACTTCATTGTCACGGACAGTCTAAGTTCAATAGAAGCTCTCCGCGCAGTGAAGCCAGGAAAGTATCCCCCATATTTCCTGGGGAAAATACGGGAACACTTGCGAACTTCATCTGAACGGTCTTATTCAATATCGTTAGTCTGGGTCCCTTCACATTGTTCTATTCCGGGAAATGAAAAGGCAGACTCATTGGCTAAAGTGGGCGCATTAGAAGGTGATATTTATGAAAGACCAATCTGCTTCAATGAATTTTTCAGTATTTCTCGTCGAAGAGCACTTGAAAGTTGGCAAACTTCATGGAGTAATGACGAACTGGGACGATGGCTACATTCCATTATCCCTAGGGTATCGACGAAACCTTGGTTCAGGAGGATGAACGTGAGTCGCGATTTCATTCGTGTTATGTCTCGGCTCATGTCTAATCACTACACATTCAACGCACATCTTCGGCGTATTGGGGTCATGGAGAGCGGTCTCTGCACCTGTGGCAACGGTTATCAGGACATCGAGCATGTCGTATGGTCATGTGTGGGGTATTGTGACGCCAGGTCTGTTTTAAAGGACTCCCTCAGGGCCCGAGGTAGACCACCTGATGTTCCGGTTCGAGATGTGTTGGCGAGTCGGGATATATCATATATGTTACTCATATATAAATTCCTTAAACACATTAATATACAAGTGTAATCTGCGTTAGTTACCCCTGTTCCTCGACTGATGCTAAGAAGAAACTCCACCCACAGGTTCGACACTAACATCCGCCCGAATCTCCCCATCCCTCGTCTGTCCACCATCTTCATTGGAACTAACAAGATCTTTCTGCTGTCACTAAATTTTCTGTTTCCCCCTCCCACGTTTTTTCACCATCTCGATGTCAACTAATTAGATCTTTGTCGTTCTTAGTCATTTTGTTCCCATATCCCCTTTTTACTCTGTTCTCCGTAATATTTACTTCTCTGTATTATTTTTTTTTTTCATTTTCCTCCGTAACATCATCATCATTGCCCACGGACGGCCGCTGTAGGCTATGAGATGAATATGGGCCACCCGCCTGGTATTCGTAGCCTGGGGGTGTTCCCCGCGAACCCACACGGACAGAAAAAAGCGGCTAATACCAAGATACTTACCAACGTGTTACATTCAGTACGCCGGCCGGTGCCGATTGCCAGCTGAAGGCGGGATCTGCCAAAGTCATTACATTATCTTAACATAATATCCTAGTTTTAAGTTATTTGTTAATTAAAATTAGAAAAAGCCCTTGGCATCTTAGAGCTTAAGCAGTGTGCCTTAATAAATTATATAATTGAAAAAAAAAAAAAATTCACTAGAGTGATACACCAGTATGTAAGTTTCATTTCTACACAGCGGATACATTCGGTAGGCTCCACACAAAAAGGAAAGCGCACTTCTTCTCAGTGTCCATTAGACAGACTCTGAGTGTGTGCTTGTGTTGAAAGAAGCTGGTGCGAGAGAACCACATTCTCTTCTATAGTCTCTGTATTAGTAGATCTGGCGTATGCACCTCTGTGAAAATGTCTGCGTCTACCGCAGAGAATTTGAGAGCTCTGCTCTAGCACTTTGGCGCGATTCAGTGCTAGAGGCAAAAGAAAATAAACACGCGCACTCATGATGCGTGCACACTTTATACAACAGTGGTGTATATATGTGAAAGAGAAGAGCTCTCGTTAAAGTTGTCAGTGCGATGGGAGAAATTTCGCTTGCTCTTCGTCACACAGAGGAGATGGACATCTGTGGCACTAGCCATGCGATGATTCTGTACAATAAGATTTGGCTACGAAGTCAGTTGAAACAGATAGGCCAAATTCTACCTAAGAAGTGTAGTGCCAGGGTTTTGCTTTTAGAGACATGGAAAGGTCTTGGTTAAAATTGAAAGACAGCACAAAACAAAAAATAACAACTTGTTCTGCATTCTCGAAAGGATGCTGAGTAGATGCCAGAACGCACCCTCAAAAATATTTAGAAATTCTACAAAAACTGTTCCATTCTGTTTTCACAGAAGAATGTAGAACAATTCGTAATATTTATAAGCAGAAGCAAATTTTTCATCGCAGTCTCTCTAAAGCTATTCGTTTATCCACACAAAGTCGTGTAGATTTCTGATTAGATTGCAGTATAGTATCCACCAAGAGAATGAGACTGCTCTAGACTAATTTCACGACAGTAGACACCAGTACAAGCACGACCATTCAAGAGAGAACCGTCCGTATAACAACACTATGTGACAAGCTATCATTCCAAATAACCAGACCACCATTTCTCACGAATTCGATATCTCATACTGAAAGTTTTGTGAGGAAAACTGCATGTGAAAGTTAGGTCACTAAGAGTAAGTAAATACACATCCCATCCGTATGCATTTAACCGTCAACCCGGCAAACATGCTTTGGTTTAATGCACAGGAGTAATGCCTCTAGAACAGCAGTAAGAGTTATCGTGAATGCTCTCATCATCACCATAGGGACCGTCTTCTTTGGAGATGATTTAGCTTTGTCTGAATTGTCGCAACCACATCTTTCTGTCACCATACAACACATCCTGATACTGAAATTGGTTGAACAGTAGTTGTATAGATCCAATGAACGTATCTGGGTTTGAGTCCCCACGAGTTTCCGAAAGCTTGTCTGCATCGGCCGAGAGCTCTTTTAATCTCAGAATATGTCAATTCGAAGTGGATATGTTGCCAAGTCCTCTTCGTACAGGTCACAGTTTGTAGATTTGGGATTACAATATGAGACACTATCAAATGAAACGTGTAAAGGATAAAAAATATATACTTATCGAGGGCGACTAGTTTACCAACCTATGCGAACTTCTGTTGGGACAGAGAGCTACACCTGAAACCTAACCGATCAGATGCACATAACAAAATCATGACACAAGTATATCAACAGTTGATATGTATAACAATTTGTGTTATTTTAACGAATAAAAACAGCTGAAAGTTAAAACTTATGATAACAATATACACTGAGGTCTCTTTTTACGCGAAGGATGCGTACCGCGTCGAAAAACCTCGTAACTTCGGAAATCCGCGTAAAAAAAGACCTTCAAACTAAAGAAAAAAAAAATTGATGCCAAATATTTTAGAAATGCATGAAACGTCCAGATCTGGTGTAATCTCAAAAAAAATTTTTTTTGTGAAAATCGACTTTGGGAAAGGAAAAATTTTGAGACTTCCAAAATCGAAATTTTTTTTTATGCTAAACAAAAACCGTGTAACTTTGGAAATCCGCGTAAAAAAATCGCGAAGCTTCGGAAATCCGCGTAACTTTGGAAATCCGCATAAAAAAACCGCGTAACTTCGAAAATCCGCGTAAAAAGAAACCGTATTAAAAAAAGGCGGGTGGGTAATGTCAGAGGCATAACTGGATGTCGTGAATACGAAAAAAACTGACACACTCCCATCGCTTTTCCGAATATCAGTTAGTTGATTGATTGTATGAATTGTGCAAGCTTTCTCCTTTTTCACTAATAGAGTTTGAAGCGATGCATCTACATTAAAGTACAGATTAGTTACATTAAATTATATATATATATATATATATATATATATATATATATATATATATATATATATATATATATATATATATATATATATATATATATATATATATATATATATGTATAAATAAAATACAGATTAACCTGTATATATGGTAACCCTGTTTCGCATGACATATTTTCACACGACCCCATACTAGTATAAAGACAGTACAAATTATTTTAATTTCCATCTTGATGAATCTTTTGGTAGGAAATATTGAGATCTGAGATGGTTCTCGGATGTGTCTTGTTTCGGTAACAGTTGCTCAGAAAACATAACATAACATAATTCAACTAGTTCTTTAGGATGATATTTAGCACTTAAAAGTGTTTTGAATGGGCCTTGCTGGACTTTTTGGCTGCCTTCCTACGGATTTTCGGTGACATCGTGCTGACGGTGTCTCGTACGTTCAGAGTAGCTGCTTTAACTTAAATGACGAATAGCGACTCACATCACATTTCATTTTATACCTGCTACTGGCAGCGGTGTACGGACAGCCCCTTTTCCTGTTCGCAGAACGGGAAACAGTGAGACGACAGGTCCTCGATGTTGCACTCGTGTGTCTTGTTTCGGGAACAGTTGCTCAGCAAATGGTAGGAAAAATGAACTACTCAACTTTTATATGAATGCTCTTGTACAGAAGCAGACATCTCGCGTTCTGATTGGCTGGTGCTGTCATAGATTAAATCAAACAGGTTTTTCAATAGTGTACTATTGAAAAACTTCAATATTGTAGCAATACACGTTCAAGTTGAAAATTTTCGATTCTATTGGTAGTTAGATTATATAAATCCTTCCACAGATCACTGAGCTATGAACTTTCAAAATACGAGAATTATCCTCTTTGATACTCGTATATACCAAACATTTTAGAAAAGTTTAATTTTGAACTATTTTAGATTATGTCACACAACTGAAAATTTTATCATAAAATTGTGTTAATATTTCCGATGGCATGTAGCAAGAATTATGTTGATTCATTAGATACAACAGGAGATATTCACGATCAAAAACTTATCGCTCTCTCAGAGGGGAAATTTAGAAAAGGCGTCCCATAGTAAAGTAAGTCGTATTCACGACAAAAGAACAGATTGCATAGTTGTGGAATGCCATCGAACATGCACAATATGCAAATAAGACACTTTTTCCAGGTTGTATCTGAGATGTTCAGTTTCATTCTGAGATATGAGGTTCGTTAGTATTAAGGGGTGGGTCTAACACTTTTGAAAAATCATTTATTTTTTCTATGTATTTTCTTTTGGTAGAACATTTCAAGAATATTCTGTGAAATTTTTAAGCCTATCGGAACAAAATTCAGCAAGTTATCTTTGCTTATCTCATACTGCGAAGAAGTAAGAGCTCGGCACACAGGCCCAAGACTTCGACTACGATTGACAAAAAACCTGACAGAACAATCATAAAATGTTTCACTATAACAAGTTATAAAAGAAAAATATGATTTTTTGAAAATGTTAGACCCTACGGGCTCCCTTGATTAAAAAATTGCTTCCATTGAGTTTATAGACAAAAAACTTTAAACGCGTTTTTCTCGAAAGCAGGTTTTGAGAGTCCGTGTCCATCATCATTCAAAAACTACTGCACCAATTTTGTTCAAATTTTGCACACAGACTTCAACCTTTTCCTTTTCATTATTTGTTACTTTGGGAAGGTAGCTGTAAATACAAAATGGCGGAGGTTTTCGTGAAAAATCGTAGTTTTCACTTTGAACAACCACCGAAAATTAAAATAAAATCAAACAGAAACGTTGGGGTCTAGAAAAACTTCTACTCTAACTAAGCTACTTTGATTTGTTCACTTCTGATTAGTCTGTGCTAAGATACAGTGGACACCGCGAATTATATTATTTAAAATATATTTTTTTATTCAGGCCTATTTGCATACAAGCTTTATGCGGCCGAATTAGCCGATTTTTTAAATATAGATTTTTTGAAGTGGATCTCGTTGTCACTCTTTTTCTAGGAGGAGAAGAGCTTCCATTTCCCCATTTTGTTCGTGGCTCGTCACGTCATCCTTTGTCGCATCGGTGGTCTTGTTGTTGATTTCCGTCTTCTTTTCGTTTTCCTTGTTGTTCGCAGTCTTGAGCTCGTTGCTATTTGCTGTAGATGTGCCTTGTTGTACATTGGTTGCAGTTGCTGGTTGGTTTGATGGTGAAACAGGAGTTCTGCGCTCACTAGTTTTCGTTGTTGAACGGTTGACCTTGTCTTTGGTTGAAGATGTCCTTTTCGCAGTTTCAGTACAAGGTTTAATGTAGTGTGCAGGTTGTTCACAAAACTGATATGTAACCAGCTGATTTTCATAGGTAATCAACGTTTTACACGGATGTGTTCCACCTTGACCACAAATGATGTAAGATGGAATTGCCTTACGCAGTTGCATACGTACCACTCGCACGCCATTCCGGATGCCGGGAATAAATTCCGCCATACTTCCCTTTCGATGGAAAGGATTTCACCGTACTGCAACATATTCTCCCGAACGAACTTATCGCTGGCCTGCGGGGAAGGTCATGCACGCGTACTTCTATGGCATTGTCCACCATGTGCACAGGGATTTTGTATTTAATGTTGTCACACTCAACGCTGTGCACCTCGTTGTTAACCGAAGCGAATGCAATTGCATCGCTTTCACATTTAAACATAATGTACACACATTTAAACGCCTTGTTGAAATGAATCTTAGTTACATTATTAGCGTCTAGATGCATTCGTTCTTTAGGTAAGATTTCAATTTCATTTGCTGCTGGTCTAACTTTGTAACGCTTGAAATCTATACAAATTGAATTTGGTCTTGTAGGCCAAGTTTCAGGCTTTGTTAAATCGTATTTGACCATTCCGTACACTCTATTGTTCACTGCACTGTATTGTCTTTGTTTATGTTGTTTCGACCGTAAACGATTTTCGACTGTGTCGGGTGAGATGCGAGCAAATAATGATTTCTAAGAAGCGTCCTCAAGAACCGACTTATTTCTCAATATTTTTTCACGAACAAAAAATGCTGTTCGAATGATGCATTTTATCATGCAAAACATTTGAATTCATTTTGTTGAACGATATTCCTGAAAAAATCGTAAAAATGATGAATTTTGTTCATAATTAAGACCCTAACCTATCCCCCTCCTAAACGGACATTGCATGGAAAACAATATATATTGATATATTTATGGAAGCAACCTCATCCCAACTTACTAACTATTGCGCCGTTATCAATACTAATAACAATATTTAGAATAAACTAACTATGAACATAAAGGACGGGTACGATGGATCTCTTATAATTTTAGTACAAAAAATAACGTAAAGTATGGAAAGCTTTTTTCAGGCTCCATGCAATGATTCTTTGAGTAATTTTTTGGGTTAGTCAATCATTAAACAGAAAAAATGAATTATAAAAACATTGCTCTCAATCTACCAAGTTCAAAATAAATTTAAATTTTATAACCACCCTATTGACTGACACCAATACTAAACTATTATTCAGTATCGATCAACATCAGTCGACCAACGAGTATTTGTTTCCCCTCACTCTTTGTTAACAGCATGTTTATAAATAATTCGATACGCGAAACAACATGATATGAACAATTTTGGGAGAGAATTTCGAAAATGCAAACCACCTCATCGTTAGCTCTTCTCTTGTTGTTAGAAGAAAATACTAGCGAAAAACCATAAAGAAACCGAACTATGCTACCCATCGCGAGGGAGAGAGAGGAAAACTCATTCGGTGCATCGCTTCCGAGTTCAATCACAAATGTACATTCACACTACTGTACTGCTAATTTGTAAATATTGCAATGGGATGGATATATGCGTATTGGTGTAGGCGCAACACAATTGGAATATGCGTCGCACATGTCCTCTGTTCCGGAATAGTCCATCGAGCCGAATTGCAACGAAAGCAAACCAAAGACACCGCGCAGTAAAGCAAAACAGAGAAGGGGTAATCATCGGCTACTACGACTTCACCCCTGATGTTTGTTATCGAAATGTTGTGTTCTGCATTGAACTATTGCCTTAATTAAAAAATGAGGAAAAGGTTTACAGGAATAATGTTCTCTTGTAACATATAGACAGCGAAGTACACGAATGCAACATGTCCACGTATAGGATAGTGTCTAGCTCCTCGTTGACTATCTTTTACAGGACAATTCAATTGATATACAGCTAGTAAGTTCAACGCTCAGCATTTTAACAAAGCAATTGGTGGAGCTCAATTCGTGAGTCACAATTCCTTCATCACAATTTTAGGACCTTTTAAAAAGTAAGGCATAAAAAAAACAGAATTTTCAACTGAGAGCAGAGTTTCATATACTACTTAATTCAGCTCGTCAAGATCAGATGCCGCACATTTTTTTGAATTAAAATAAAATGAACAGGATGTAACGAACCATTACTGAGAACATTTTTAAAAATACTACGAAAATCACTTGATAATCCAATATATTTATTGGAAGGAAAATTAATGATTATCATAAAAAATTATTAGCAACAAAATAATATTTTTTTTGGGAAAGATGCCGCTTTGCAGGGTGAGATGCAGCTTGTGAATTAATTCGAGGTGGGTACAAAAAAGAAGTACTCGGTCTTGATTGAAAAAAAAAAAAAAACACGGCTATGAATGTATTTTCGTTATTTGTTAACCATGTTTACAGAATGTAGGATTAAAAATTAAAAAGAACAATTTTTAAATAGCAGCTTCTACATTTTCGGGTGACCGCTGCTTTTGCATGGTCGTCAAAAGGTGAAATATTTAAGTGCTTACAAGTTCCTATCTCATTTTCCCCGTGTGTCTATGATGACATTTGATCAATAAAGTGGCGTCGACTGGATGATATCGCCCTCTGCGTTAATAGCAGAATGAGAGGGCACGAATTGGTTTGTAAGTAATAATTCATTTGAAACGCGAAAATTATTGAAAACATTTCAAAACGGTCAAGTATTTCGCCCTGATGTCCTATTGCTGAAGTGTATTTAAAATCTTAATGTGACTTTAAATTGTCAACCTGTTCTCATGAAAACCGTCTGCAGCAATCCTTGCAAATCATAAACTAGCATTCTGCATGTCATTCTTATCTAATTTGACGCATAAAGAAAAATACGTCTTATAAGTAAAAATAACTTTTTGTGTAAAAATCAACGTTGCCAGGTATACTGATTTATTTTGTTGAACGATAATTCTGAAAAAATTGCAAAAATGATGATTTTTTTCATTATTTAGACATCCCCCCCTTGACGGAAATTTAATGAAAAATTCGCAGCGAAAAAAAATGTTCTGATATATTTACGGATACAACCTTATCCCAACTAACTAACCATTGCGCCGTTATCAATACCATCAATGTTTCGGATAAACTGTTTATAGTTAGGACGGGCACGATGGATCTCCTATGATTTTTACCAGTCAGTGCGACAAGTACAAAAAATAACATAAAGGATGGAAAGCTTTCCCCAGGTTCCATACAGTGATCCTTTGTGTAATTTTCTGGTTTAGTCAATCATTTAAAAGCAAAAATATATTGCATCCCGGTGCAATATCCAAAAAGTCGTTACATAAATAGTGTAAACATTGCGTCTGCTAAGCGGTTCAAATTGAACTGTTAGGCGGAGATGGCAGTTCAATTTGAACTGCTTTAAGCACTGATGAGCCGAAGGTGAAACGAGAAGAAAGCTGAAAGATGTTTTTTTTTGTAAGTCGATTTTAAATTTTTAAAATCGATGTTTTTACAGTGTCAGTGAGTCAATAAAGAATTTTTTCAATACTTTCATACAAAAATTTGAATTTTGTGAAAATCACTCCTACAACATTTTTTGTAGGATTTGTCATAGTCATAGAGGCTATAGTCTAAAGCCATTAGAAAAACATTGGTAAAAAATGTTTGACCCTTTTCAAAAGACAGTCTAGATCATATTTGGAAAAAAAAGTATGCAAAGTGGCTTTTTGGGACAAAGTCTTCATGTACAGAAAGTTTCATTAAAATTTGATAGTAGGTAGATAAAGGTTGACCATTCCATAGCCTGAAAACACAAACACGTCATAAAAATAAAAATGAAACAGTTCTTGATGAATTTCAAAAAAGGCTGTATTAGTGTTGACGTGATCACGAACATTTCAATTATTGTTCCAGTAATACCCGATATTCGATAATCTCAGGTTTCGTTCCATTCCCGAAATGTTGTGAAGGAAACGTAGCAAAAGTTTAGTAACTGATAGAAAAGAAAGTAGAAAAAACGCAACAGTCTCTTGCTAATACGGGTTTTTGAAAAATTCACCGGGAATTTACATGAGTATACTTACTGTTCACAGTCTCTAAAATATGTAGTTCAAAGTCATATTAAATCACTTGAACGAAGATTCTCACAGCCATTTTGTTCAAAACTTGCCGCAATTGTCAGAGAATATTACAATTAATTAAAAAAACATTCAAACATCAATACAGCGATAATTCAATCAAACATTTCATGACATTGATCTATATCATAAAGTTACACACTATAGTCTTATGTTCGAAGCATTCGACATCAACATGTTCACATTTAAGTTTCAAATGTGATGACACTCGCCCATGTTATATGACGAAACACTTTATATTTATTCAATAAACTTTTGAAAAACAAATGAAATGTACTTTTTTTTCTTTTTTGCCTTTTTCATATAGATAGGTTGTTAAAACCGACCATATAGCATTCGACTTAGTTTGTCGAGTAGGCAAAATGTGTGGGTGTATGTAAAAAAATATCCACTCGATTTTCTCGGAGCTGGGTCCATCGGAGCTGGGTCCATCGGAGCTGGGATTTTCACAAACTTAGATTTACGAGGGCTCTTGGCCCCATAGGTTGCTATCGAATTTTACCAGAATCGAATTTCCGGTTCTTGAGTTCGGGAGTAACGGAATAAAATGTGCAAAAAAGGAATTGAGAAAAACCTTTGTTGTAGCTTCTAATAATATTGTAGCTAGTGCGATAAAACGAACATTCGGCCTTCAGCTTCTGCGTTCAATCCGGCCACAAACAACCTTTTTCAATTCACCTAGTGGTGTAATGATGCCTTTGTCATATGATTCATTTTCGCCTATATATTACAGCAAAAACTCAAAAGAACTACAATTTAAAAAAGTTTAGACAAGAGCTTCGAAGATTTTTGTTGCATCTACTACATTGATATACTATATTTTAATTTAAGTTAGTGAAAATCTATTCAATCATATGTGGGATAGTGAAATGAGCTCCATTTTATTACATTTTATTACCGAAACTGAATATCGGCATAGTGTGGCACAATCGGTTCATTCGACCATAAACTAATATGACCTACACTTTTTTTTTTGATTATCTATGACTGTGATCGACAAAGTAGTGAAATTTACTCGCAAATTTAAAGAATTGGTAACATATGAAATAACAAATTTTTACACTAAGCACCTAACCTCCGAAACCGGGTTGGATCCGAACGAAGATTGGAATTTTCTTATGATATCTTAAGACTTTTCAATTGCATCTGAGACGGTGAAAATAAATTCAGTCATCACCGAGAAAAGTGAGTTTCATTATTTTCACATTTTTCGTGCATATCACCCTATAATTCTGGAACCGGAAGTCAGATCTAAATGAAATTCAGGAACTTTGTATAGAACTTCAAGACCTTCCATTTGAATCTAAGCTTGTGAAAATCGATTCAGCCATCTCCGATCAATTTTAGTGACATTATTTGTCACATACACACACATATATACACACAGACGTTTTGTGATCTCGACGAACTGAGTCGAATGGTATATGAAACTCGGCCCTCCGGGCCTCCGTTCAAAAGTCGGTTTTCATAATGATTGCTTTCTATATGAGAAAGGCAAAAATGTACTCGATTTTTTCAGAGACCGCTTAAGGGGCGGGTAGGGTCTAACACTTTTGAAAAATCATTTATTATTTTCTTTATATTGTCTTATAGTAAAACATTTCAAGAATATTATGTGAAATTTTCAAGCCTATTGGAACGAAACTCTGGAATTTATGGACCTTTATCTATGGCTATCTCATTCTGCGAAGAAGCAAGAGCTCGTCGCACAGGCCCAAGATTTCTACTTCGATTGACTTCGAAACTTGACACAACATTCTTGAAATGTTTCATTATAATAAATTATAAAAAAATATATGATTTTTTGAAAATTTTAGACCCTTTGGGCTCACTGGAGTAAATAATTGTTACCATTAATTTTATAGACAAAAAACTTCAAACGCTGATTACGTATGAAAATCAATTGGTAACATGTCAGTTTTGTGAACAACCTGCACACTACGGCAAACCTTGCACTGAAACTGCGAAAACAAACAAAACAAACAAAAACAAAGACAACCGCCCAACAACGGAAACTAGTGAATGCAGTGCTCCTGTTTCAAAAACACCATCACCATCTAACCAACTATCAACTGCAATCAATGTACAAAGCGCATCTACTCCAACTTCAAATGAACCCAAGACTGCGATCAACAATGAAAACAAGGAAACGGAAACCACTCACAACTCCAACGATGTAGCAATGGATGATATTAGCAATGGACAAAATGACTTCCAATCTTCGCTAGAAGGAAATGGAAGCTCCTCTCCTCCTAGAAGAAGGGTGACAACGAGATCCAACATTAAAAAATTATATTATGAAATAAAAACATGGGTAAATAGACCACGTAAAGCTATACGCCAATAGGCCTGAAAAAAAAATTGTTCTAATGAAAAAACTATTGCACCATTTTTTTTTTCAATTTTTGCACACATTTTCTACATATAAAAAACCAGACCCCAACGTTTTCATTTTCGTTGCTTGGCAAATGACGAATTTTTTCGTGAAAAATCGTAGTTTTCACTTTAAACAACCACCAATAATTAAAAAAGTTAAAAAAAATCAAACAGAAACGTTGGGGTCTAGAAAAACTCCCTCTCTAACTATGCTGCGTTCATTTGTTCACTTCTGATTGGTCTGCGCTGAGATACAGTGGACTCCGCAAATCATGATTTTTAAGAAGCATTCTCAAAAATATCTCTTCACCGACATATTTCTCAATATTTTTGCATGAAAAAATTACAAAATGTTGTTCGAATGATGCTTTTTATCATGCAAAACATTTGAATTTATTTTGTTAAACAATAGTTCTGGAAAAAATTCGCAAAAATGATGATTTTTTTAATCGTTTAGACCCTACCTTAACCGATTTTCTTCGACTCAGAGTCAAGGCCTATAGCCTGCTATTGAATTGCATATGGATCCGACTTACGGTTCTGGAGTTATGGGGTATAATGTGCAAAATGAACTAAAAAAATGCACTCCATTTTCTCAGATGCCGCTCATTTGATTTTTACAAACTTAAGAAAATGAAAGGTCTTAAAATTTCCTATAATCCCACCGAATTGGATCGGGATATAACTTCCGGATCCGGGCTTACAGGCTGAGAAGTATAAAAATTTCGATTTTATGAGCGTGTTTTTATGCCTGACATGGATAAATCGAGACAAATACATTAAAACAGCAAACTCAGATTCAAATGAAAAGTATTATGTTTCCATAAGTTCATGCAGAATTTAATCCAGATCCAGCGTCCGGTTCCGGATATAGTGTGTATGAAATTGCAACCTGTCAAAAATTCTTCTAAGCTTGATTCAAAACTGTTTCAATTCTTTGATTATGAAAGTTGCTGACCAAACGAACCAATTTCAGATATACTGGTTTCAAGCTCCCGGTTCCGGAAATAGCGAAATAGTGGGCGAAAACTCAAAAACGGAACTCTTCATTTTCTCAGAAACAGCTTGGTCGTGTTTTACAAAGTTTTACTCAAATGAATGGGTCAACGTCTATAAAAAAGACTGCTTTTGACCTTTGTTTCAATCTCACTTCCGTCTCCGGAACAACAGGGTGAGATTATTAAGTTGAGTTATTAATATTTTGCACCGTCATTTAGAGTTCACTTGGGTTAAAACTGTTGGAAATTGAAAAGCTGATCGTATAAACCCAACCAAACTTTTTTGTTCTTATTTAATATTCAAAGAAAAAAAAAATTTGTTGAGGAATCCATTAGTAATAATAATGAAAACATGAATTATATGAGAAAGGCATCATCACACTACTAGGATTGATAATTTTTTCCCAAACGAAATGATCCTATGTATGATATATCATACGCTGGGCCAATACAGCAGCAGAAAAATTTTAAGAGATATATCTTCATTTTGAGGTATTTTTTATTTCATAAAATTATATTTGGCTGTCAAATATACATTCAATGTCAATTACCTGGTACCTGTAAAAGTACTATAAGAGTTAAAGGTGTAATATAAACAGAAATACTAAGTACATGAATAATACTCCTTCGTCTCGGATTTTAGCGGATTATTATTGATAGCATAACACATGGATCAATAAGTCCCGAGACTAAAGCAGAGATGGCGCTCGTAGTAAACCAGTAACCACGTCTTTCTAGAGTACTAACCTTCACTTGAAACGGGTCAAAATTTTAAGTCGATCCGACCAAAAACAGCTGAGTTATCGAGGTTTGAGTAAAGTCGTTTTGTAGTTTGTTTAAAAAATGGATAAAACCGAGTTTCGTGTTTGGATAAAACATTGTTTTTTAATGGGTAAAAACACCGTGCAAGCGAAACAATGGATTGAAAAATGTTATCCGGACACTTGTCCATCAAAAGCAACGATTTGTCGGTGGTTCGCCGAGTTTAAACGTGGTCGTACCGACACAAATGACGCGGAACGCTCGGGTAGACCTGTGGAAGCCGTTACACCGGAAAATGTGAGTGAAGTGACAAAAATTATAATGAAAGATCGTAAAGTGAAGCTCCGTGAGATTGTTGAGATGACACAGATATCATATGGAAGTGTATTTACTATCCTTCATGAAAAATTGAGCATGAAAAAGGTTTTTTCCAAGTGGGTGCCGCGATTGCTTTCGATGGAACAAAATGAAGTCGATGAAAACAATGGCGAAATTGAACGAATTGGGCTTCGATCTGCTTTCCCACCCCCCATACTCGCCAGATTTAGCCCCCATTGACTACTGGCTCTTTGCTGATCTTAAAAAAATGCTCCAGGGAAAAAGATTTGGTTCAAATGAGGAGGTCGTCGCTGAAACTGAAGCTTATTTTGAAGCGAAAGATAAATTTTTTTTAAACATGGTATTGAAAAATTGTAAAAACGTTGGAACCATTGTATCACCCTAAAAGGTGATTATGTTGATGAATAAAAAAAAATTTGCAAAAAAAAAGTTGTTTCTATTGTTAGTCTCGGGACTTATTGATCCATGTGTTAATGTATACGTTCAAGCTGAAATTGGCCACTTCATTGTTGCCGAATGTTTTTTTTCCAAATGGATAATCAATTTGAATACGTACGATATTTTTAGAATTTGTGCCATTTATCGCTATGCATTGCCATGCAAATTATAGTTAAATGTAGATATTGAAACATCACTCAACAGTTTGAATAAGGTATGGTCCAATAGTTCAAATTATTAGAAACTTTAACGTATCTGTTAATAGTGATTCCTTTCAGTTTTACGTATAATATATCATACGCTATGACATAATGGGTTAAGAAAAAACAACAATCGATTAGTTATACCAAATTTAAAATTTCAGTTGTTAAGTGATCGTTGACTTTTGCTTAGTAGTTATGTTGGGGTATGCGTAAAAACATACGTCAATATTTTGTTGCATAGATTATAGCATTTTTTGCCTATTTAATATTAATAATTTGTTTCATTTCCTATCACTCAGATGTCGGGAAATTTAATAATGGCTAGTTTTGTATTGTTTAATTTTTACTCTCTCATACAGTGATTTCTGGAGTAGTATTGCATCAATACATAGGGACGCTAGGGAGAGTCCATTCTCATCACAGATAGTCAGACTGAGCACATAAAATCCAGAAGGCTACACTTTGTGAATTACCTACTATACATATATACAGTAAAAACAGTAATGCTTTATAGTACAAACATACTCCCCGGTTCGCATGAACTACAATCAGTCGACGAGAGCGAGAGCGAGAGCGAGAACGGAACAAGAGCTGGTACGTAGTATGCTTTGGAACACTTTCGGTTTTGCGTGCAGTTGAAGATTGTCTATTGTACCGTACTGTTGATCACGTTCGACGGAGCGTTAGCCTGCTGGAAATCCTTTCAAGCGATACTTGCCAGTGATTTGCCCCCCACACTGTTTGAGTGGTTGAGAGTGTCGCGTTTTGATGTTTCGTTTTCCCCTTTGTTTTGCTTTTCATTCTGGATAGGCGACTCGTGTACTACCAGCAAGAGGCGGAAAACACCTACTGAAACGAGAACACCGGAAGTTCTGAGACACTATCGAGTGCGCACGGCTTTCCAGTACGTACAACAGAATTATCGCGACTAACTGTGCGGAAAGCGAACGACGGCGACAACGTCACATGCATTATAAGTTTTAAAAATAACTATCAGTCCCGAATCGTGCAGCGTGAGGCGATATTTTTTACAACGTGAAAATCTGTCTCGGTGGAAAACACAGTAGCGACGACCACGGCGACGCGCCGCAAGAAGGAAAATTGACTTACCGCGCAGAGGGGCTCGAGGTTTGAGGCGCAAAACGTGAGTGTGTGTGTGCATTTCGAAGCAAATTGTTCGCTCTGAAAGTGTGTTGTTTGATGAACGCATAAAATATTTTTTTCATATAACGAACATACAAGCGCACAGAAAATAGCGGCCGCGTAATAATCGTGAAATCAGGAAAGAAGCGAACAGAAAAAAACACAACATATCCACGGCATACCATCCAAGGAAGAAGCAACGGTGAGATATAGGAAAGCAATATAGTAATCAGTGATAAATGATAAAAAGCTGCAAATTAAAACAAAAGTTGATTACAGTGAGGTAGCAATTTCGGAGCTAAGCAACAACCGCTGGGTGATACATATTTATGTGCTTTTCATTGCGTTACCCTAAAATATTATTTCCGAGGCGCACACAACCAATCACACGGGCCAAATCGGAAGAGGACCGATAGACTCTGGTGGATATCTTGGATTTTTTTCTATTCGGATCGGATGTGATTCCATTAATCGCGGTGAAGATAGTGAACAAAGTTTTTCTCGGTTTCCACAATTGAAACCCAAGTAAGACAATAAAATCGGATGCAATATTCAACGTTTCTATTGGACCATCTGCGAAACTGCTTCTTACCCCTCCAAAGCAGCTTTTCCTTACTGTAGCAGTGGCAGCAGCAGGTCAAAAAGGCAACAGCCATACGCGTTTTCGTTTGAAGATAATTATATTCAAATTTTGAATTTCGAGCTTGGAGAAAAGGTGAGAGCTGGATCAATAGCACAGTAGTTAACCGAGAAGAATAAGAAAAACAAGAAGTATTTGAGAAGTGCAATCGTTGCTCAGTCAAACTACATTGAAGATAGCATCACAAATTTCGATGCGGCCAAGCCCAACTCATCCCAACCGGCGAATGAAATCTGTTAGGTCAAGTGGTACAACAACAACAGTGAGAAAGTCTATAGAGCCTACGGTGGATTAAAGGTAATGATTTGCAGTAATTGTTCGAATTTATGGGATTCCCGATCGGTTGAGCTGTTTTTTCGATTGCTGGGAACTATTATAGGGAATTGGTATGGTTCGAAACGTGGATCTACTTGTTATTTAGGCTTGATCCAAATTGCAATGCTAAGGAGTGTATCTAAAAGTAGTTAGCAACATTGATTATTCAATAAAAAGCGAAAAAAACATATTTTGACATCAGTTTTCGATATATTGTAGAAAAATTACCTTTTTATGCATTTCACGGATTATATTGAAGAAAATCCTAGTTTCTGTGAAACGCTCGCACTTTGGACATGACATTCTGTATTAAATTCAGCACAGTTACTTTTGTGCCTTTCCTGGTGGCAGCTGTCCAGTTTTTTTGAACTCCTGCATGTTTTGGGACACTGTACCTTCCTTTCGAAAGTGCCGCTTGACAATTGCCCAACACCTTTCAATTGGCCGAAGATCCAGGCAATTCGGTGGGTTGATGTCCTTTTCCACGAATTGTACATTATTTTTTGACAACCACTGTAGAACGGAGTTGGCGTAGTGGGCTGAAGCCAAATTCGGCCAGAGGAGAGGAGGAGCCTTATGCTTTCTGTACAGTGGCAGCATTCTCTTCTTCAAACATTCTTGCTCGTACAAATTGGCGTTAATTGTGCCTTTCGTGAAGAAAATCGACGACCGCAAACCACAGGTACAAATTGCTTGCCAGACCAACACCTTCTGCCCAAACTTTTCCATCGCCACCGTGGTGTCAGAGTCGTCCAGGTGCTGGTACACCGATTTCGTATATTATTGCGTTCCGGGCAGCGCTCGAGAGTCTTTCTTGGCGTAGGTTTCGTCGTCGATCAGGATGCATCCTTATTTATTCTGTAGAATTCGGTTATACAGTTTTCGCGCTCTTGTTTTGGCCTGAACTTGCTGTACCAGGGACTTTTTCGACACCTTCTGTCTCTTGTACGTTTTCAGGGAGTTCCGAACTTTGATCCGTTGAATCATCCCGATGCTGGTGTTGAACTGCTTGGCCAAATCCCGCGTTGACGCCGATGGGTTTTTCCTGATGTACTCAACCACTTTTAAGTCCCGGTCGGGTTGGCTGGAACCCGTTTTCCTACCGGATCGGGGCAAATCCTTCATGGAAAGGGTCTTACCGAACTTCTCGGTAATATTTTTGACACTGGTGTGGTGCACTTTCACCCGTTTTGCAATTTCGTTGTACGTGACACCACTTTCTGAGCACCAAGTGTGCAGAACTTTCTTTCGCGTTTCCGGATCAATTCGATTCATCATTGAAACGATAAACCGTACCGAAACCAATCGATTGCGCAGCTGTTATTGACATATAAACAAACATGTCATCGCAAAACACGATGTAAAAAATTAAGCCATTTCAGAGTAATAACTGTTTGAATGTTGCTAACTACTTATCGATACACTCCTTATTCGTAACTTAAATTACACACCTAGAAAAAAATCGTGTAAATTTACATTTGGCTCATTTTTACAATAGTTTTCACACATATGGAATGAATTCTAACATATTTTTGCTAAAACATGGAAATATACACAACTGCCTTGAAGCAAGGATGCCAGGTCAATTTTTTCAAAAATCTGTGTTCGATCCAAATCTGTATCTACTTGTCTACTTCTTTCTCAACGCGTCATTGTCGTAAGCAAAATAAAAGGTCTCGGAACTTTCAAACGCTCTGTCGGAAATAGTATTCCATTCTCACTAATTTTTTGTTTGAGTGTTTGAACAGAATGATTTTACAAGGATAAATTTTTTAATATTACCATTTAATTCTGTTATAAGTATATCACGTCACTATACAAATTCACTATGTATCTCACAACACTATACATCATGTATAATGAACGTCACATCACATATACGTATTTCGAATACAATTTATATTCATCTTCAGTAACCGCTAATACACTGAAGATGAATATAAATTGTATTCGAAATACGTATATGTGATGTGACGTTCATTATACATGATGTATAGTGTTGTGAGATACATAGTGAATTTGTATAGTGACGTGATATACTTATAACAGAATTGAATGGTAATATTAAAAAATTTATCCTGGTATTCCATTCTGTTTTTCCCTAGCAATTTGAAGAGTATTAAAGGCTCACTGGCCTGCGGTCGCCTCGGAAATCTGTGAAATTTTAAAATCTATACTGCGTATTGAGAATCTGATTAATCTGTGAACCTGGCATGGAAGGTGGGGTATTTTTTTATTCAATAATAACTCTAAGATGCCAAGGGTATTTTCTAATTTTAATTACTGACTAACTTAAAACTAGGATATTATCATTAGGGTAGTGGCGTATTCCGGTCGCAATGGTCGATTTTGGCAGATTCAGCCTGCAGCTGGCGATCGGCAATGGGTGGTGGATTGAATATAACACGAGTGTCTTCCAGATGACGATTATACGTATCAATGGGTCCGCGAGAAACACCCTCAGGCCACGGAGACCCGGCGGGTGGCCCGCATGTTGGTTATCGACTATGATGGAGAATCGGAGGAAGGGGAACGAAAATGTTAGTGACAGCAAAAAGATCTTGTTATTTTCGACAGAGATGGTGGACAGGCGAGGGATTGGGAGAATCGGGCGAATGTTAGCCTCGAACCTGGAGGTGAAAATTATTCTTAGCATCGACAAGAGAGACGATACTACGCTGGGAGTTTCTCAATAATGACATCACCGTTCTGTCCAACTGTCGGAAGCATACTATTCGATCTGTTCCACTTCCAACCTTCCGGTCCACAGTCAAGCGCTGGTCAAACGAATTTGTTAGTCTTCTCTAATCCGTAGACAAATTGTTCCAATTGAACTGAGTCTTGTTCGCGACAATATCTGGACAGACTAAATTTAGAATAAAACAAATTTGCTGTTAGTTCAATTCAAGGTGCAATTTTTATTCATCTAATTGTACATTTTTAGTCATCTTAAATCTAATTACAGTTACTTAATTAGTCCGCATGAAGAAACCACGACCTTTTCAGATACTCCAGTCATTATATTCAGTGCAGACTTGTTTATATTTAGAAGTTCTCTCTTCATGAGAGCCCAATAACGCTCGATAGGCCGCAATTCAGGGCAGTTATGAAGATTCATCTCTTTCAAAACAAAATGAACTCCATTCGTTTTATACCATTCCAAAACATCTTTGACATAGTGACAAGAAGCCAATTCAGGCTAGAATAGCGAGTGAGCGTTATGGTTGCGTAGGAATGATAACAATCGCTTCTTCACGATGTATTTTCTTGTTTACCGTTCCGGGAATCATGAAGCTTTGGCATGCTTAACCACAGTTGCATATTGCATGCCAAACCATGCATTTCCTCTATACCGTTCCGTTGCATGGCAGTATAAGAAGACATTCCGGGAAGTTTCATCATCCATTATTATGCAGGAAAACTTAATCAAATATTCGCGATACAACTTGCGAGCCCGGATTTGGGAATGACGGCTTCTGTTCATCATTACGGTTCGGTACAGTTTTTACCTTGAACAATATTTTGCCGGTGCTTGCATGTTTGCACGAAAGTTGGAGCCATTTTTTTCTAATAACATTACGTACCGAATGATCTGCTCTCTTCTGCAATATTTGCTTCACATTCGCGTCTTTCTGATAGTTTCTGAGATTCGTTTTTGTTTCGCACCCAGCTTTCCTGGCTGTTGTCAAATGTGTATCGAAAGATGTAAGAACCAGTGCGGTCAAATTTCATTTTCAATCGAATAATATAAAATGAAAATGAAATTTATGGCCGCTGAGAGTCAGCATATCCCTACTAATTCATTTGACTTTTGCTGCCATTTTCAAGTGAAGCTCCCGGAATTCATCGTCAGTTGAATAATCGTACCTAGTCATTTGAAGTTTTGCTTGCTCAGTTTCGAGTGCCAAGTAGTCTACCTGCTTCAATGCCTTCGCTCTTGGTAGTAAGCAAATTCGAACGAATAGAATTATAAATGGAGTAAAGTATTAAAAATGCAAACTGAAGGAGGAAACCAATAATTTATGTGTATTCTGTGATTGATATTTCAGCTATCTGGTTTGTCTTTCATCTATTATCTTAAACCAATTCGAATGTATCACCAAAAACTTGTAGTATCACCAAAAACTGATTTTACACAATGAGCAGACATACGTTCAACAGTCTGCAAGATATTTCACGCGTTGATGAAGTATTTTCAGAGATGTACGAATTTAGGGGTGCTCAGATTTTGACGCGAACAAGCCTTACCTTGGGATTTAAGTTTTCTTTGGTCGATGATGCTTTAACTTGAGTGTCCTTATGCAAGCATACGGTTTTATTTTCAATTGAGAAGTTTTGATCCGATCACCTTTTTACTATCATTTTTGGAAAATTTCGTTTTAATACCTCAACATCACTTAAAACTGTTCTTCAAACTCTTTCAGTATTATGAATATGTTAAAAATAATTATGGTGTTGAGAAATGTTATCGTGGACCAGTTTCAGTTGTAATGGAAGTAGTAGAAACCAGTAAATTCTCAGCAGAAAAATAGTTGTAACGAAAAGATTCAGTCCACTTAGACAAAATAATGCACATCTCCCACGCATCATTGACCTTCCGGTGTTTAGATTCCAAGTTAATAACATACATTCCAAACAAAGTACGAATAATATGGTATAACTTGTATTCAACTACGTCTTCAATATGATGTATTACTTCAAAATTATTGTATGATTTTTTATATTGGAAAGTTTAAAACTCTTTTCACTTGTCAGAAATAAACGAGCAAGAGATGTATGCTATTCACAAATGACGCAATTTATAAAAATGTAATCGACCAAGAGATTGGATTTTACAAGAATGACTTAAATATGTAACAAAAATACTCAGATTTTCACTCATATCCGTAAAATTCCATCTTTCAACTCTTAAAAATATATCAGAGATTCGAATGTTGACAAACAAGCTCAATTTGAAAGAACATAACAGATCGGCTGAAAAGTTCGTATCGTTTCTAAGAGAGGGCGCCACTAGAATTAAATCCATACCATTTCCAGTTAGTACCAACCTTCAAAAGATACGTGTATAAATTTGACAGCTGTCTGATTATTAGTTTGTGAGATATTGCATTTTGAGTGAAGCTACTTTTGTTATTGTAAAAAAAGGAAAAAAAGGAATTTCGTGTGTTGATGAAACACTACTTTTTGTTGAAAAAAAGTGCCGCCGATACCAAAAAATGGCTTGATGAGTGTTAACCAGACTCTGCACCGGGCGAAGCAACAATTCGTAAGTGGTTTGCAAAATTTCGTACTGGTCATATGAGCACCGAAGACGATGAACGCAGTGGACGTCCAAAAGAGGCTGTTACCGATGAAAACGTGAAAAAAAATCCACAAAATGATTTTCAATGATCGTAAAGTGAAGTTGATCGAGATAGCTGACACCCTAAAGATATCAACGAAACGTGTTGGACATTATACACGAATATTTGGACATGAGAAAGCTTTGTGCAAAATGGGTGCCGCGTGAGCTCACAATCGATCAAAAACAACAACGAATTGATGATTCTGAGCAGTGTTTGGAGCTGTTATATCGAAATAAAACCGATTGTTTTCGTCGATATATAACAATGAACGAAACATGGCTCCATCACTTCACTACGGAGTCCAATCGACAGTCAGCTGAGTGGACTGCACGCAATGAACCGAACCCAAAGCGTGGAAAGACTCAACAATCGGCCGGTAAGGTTATGGCGTCTGTATTTTGGGGTTCGCATGGTCTAATTTTCATCGACTACCTTGAAAAGGGAAAAACCATCAACAGTGACTATTATATAGCGTTATTAGAGCGTTTGAAGGACGAAATTTAAAAAAAACGACCTCATTTGAAGAAGAAAAAAGTTTTGTTTCATCAAGACAATGCACCGTGTCACAAGTCGATGAAAACCATGCTGAAATTGAACGAATTGGGCTTCGAATTGCTCCCTTATCCACCGTATTCTCCAGATTTGGCCCCCAGTGACTTTTTCCTGTTCTCAAACCTCAAGAGAATGCTCGCTGGTAAAATATTTAGAAGCAATGAAGAGGTAATCGCTGAAACTGAGGCCTATTTTGAGGCAAAAGACAAATCGTACTACAAAAATGGTATCGAAAAGTTGGAAGATCGCTATAATTGCTGTATCGCCTCTGATGGCAATTATGTTGAATAATAAAAACGATTTTTGGCAAAAAAGTGTGTTTCTATTAAACGATACGAACTTTTCAGCCGAACTGTTAATATGTCATTCGACTCAGCTAGACGATCGGAAAATGTCTGGGTGAGTACACATTTCATTGATTTATCCGTCGGCTAATTTTATTCGGAGATATATCAAGATTCTATTCGAACTGTTTCGGGACTGCTGTTGAATAAATGACGTAAGCTATGAAGCACACCTTTGTGAACTACCCGAATCAAAATGAAAAATTAACCCAAATTCTTGTCAAAAATTTTAAGCTACTGTAACGGTAAGTTTTTTTTATAAGGTTTGATAAAACGCGGCTCCCAAACAATTTTTATTTGATTGCGGAGCACAACTTTGAACAAAATTTTTCTATAGCCTAAGTTGAACAATTTTGAATTCTTCGGTGTTATTCCTAATTAATGTGTCTGATGCATGATAAATTTAAGTTTTCCGGCTAAAATAGTGTTCGAATATTATCATCAAGGCTTTTGTACCTCATTACGCTTCACCTTCGGCTCAACAATGCATTAGCAGATTATGTGACAAGGTGGCATTAGCAGTCCAACATACTCTGCTAATACACGTACGTGAAACCTATATCCGATACTTATGAGCTACCAAAGCATAAATGTTTGTGGCCATAAAGTTGTAAATTTGTTTTCATCTGAGCAGAGCTAATAAAATGACTCAAAAATGACGAGAAATAAATGTCACTCTCAGCTCAGCTTGCAAATTATAAAGGCGAGATCCATGTCCAGTCAACGACATAAGCGGAACAGTAGTTCCAAATTTGAGTTCTTTCCTTTCGTTATCCTTCCAGTCATTTTCGGTTTTCAGTGTAAACCGCGTACTGTGCAGTGTCGATATTCAGCCGAAGCTTCGAGAACCGATGAACACAGAAAATGATTCACAATGATTTTTACCTGTTGATGCTCGTACCTATAGTAGTTTTGGTTTACAAAGGAGTTCTGGAGTGTAATTACTTCGATTTATTATATTTTAGACATCCTTTATAGCCAAACGTCACTGATTTTCATTATATCGATGAAAGAATGAGAATTGAAATTCGACTGATTCTCCTTACATATGATATTTTAAAACAAGTCACATTAACATCTTTTTTTTGCAATGAGAGACGTAAATGTTTCGTCTCTGTTCGTTTGTTTCGGAGGCGATCATTTACGAATGAGATAGTAAAAAAACGAATACATGGATAGGATTTTTTCATTGAGAATGCGTGACAATTTTAAGCTCTGCACCTGAGACGTCAGCATAGCATTGCACTTCGCTACAAAATAAGTGAGTGAGTGCAAAATGCATCTTTACTTCTACGTCTGCTTACCGGATTTTGTTGATTCGAGAGGTGGCATTAGCATTAAAAAATATTCTGCTAATGCACTAATGAGCCGAAAGTGAAAAATAGAATTTTTTTTTGCAAAATCCTTAAAATTTGGAAATATTTATGGGCCAAGTGCACATACCATTAGGAATTGGTTCAAATGTGTGTGCGTAAAACGCAAAATGTGTGTGCGTATGCTTGTAAATAGCTGACCTGATTTTCATGCACTTAGATTCGAATGAGAGGTCTTGTGGTCCCATACAAATTTCCTGACTCAAAACTAGTCCAACTTCTAGGTTATATAAGTAGCTTGAATCTGAGGTGTGGGGCGTCCCTTTATATAAAAAGGTCTGTCGGCCGACAGTGCATTACAATTTGAGTTTCTCTGATTATAGCTGAGTTTTACATCTGCTCAAATTATGTATTATTTTCGAAAGTATATTTCCCATAGATACAAATAAGTAATTGAGAAACACAAAAAAAAATATTCAATCTGTCTAAATATTCAAAACCAAAAATTACAGGTGATTTTGACAATAGTTGTTTTTTTATCGATTGTACAACAATCTGTTGTTACACGTAGGGCTCGATTAAGACATAGGCGCAGTAAGCGGTTGCCTAGGGCGCCAGGATTAAGGGAACGCAATGTGGAAAAAAATAGACGTTAAGAAGTTAAACCATAAAGGATCTTTTTTATGGTTATGACCCTTTGATTCACAGAAGAATTTACCTACACCAAAAAATAGCCTTGGTAGAATCCCGATCAACATATCGCATCTAAACTATTCTTTGTTTCTATACCTGCTAATAAATTTTGATACTTTAAGTACTCACGAGACCAGACAGCACTTGCTACGAAAACAGCTTTTTGGTATAAACTTGTTACGGTTTAATGGTACTCTGCGAGCAATTTGATTTCTCAAATCCAACGATTCCATTGAATCGTTTTTAAGAATATCTAAAGCAAACAAAATAATAGTGCTTTTTGAGAACCCCAATGAAACAAAATCCTTGCGAGTTACGAAATCAGTTAGGAATACCTATTAATTTATCCACAAAATTGATGCACAAAATTCAACCTCATAAACACCTCAAACCCCAGTTTCTGTGTTCGCTGTAGTTACCACTGGACACGTGTCGTAGCCGCGTGTGCCAACGAACACATACAGAGAGCCATTCTTCTCAACAAGCGTCTGAACTTCCGAAAAACTTGCGTGCGGTTAGTCGACCTGACTGGAGAAGCTATAATAATAACCGGTAATTAAGAAAGTCAGCGCCCTTCCCCCAATTCATCGCGCTAGTACACAAATATATGCTCTGGCTTTTCCAGTGCCCAAAGACCTATAAGTTCAGTTCAGCTCGTTTGAACTGCTTTCGACTGACATACATGGGTAAATAACAACGAATTTTGAAGACCTTAACCTAGACACGGTGGGGCCGATACACATTTGTTGTTAGTTTTAATTACCTTACCTGATGAGTCTTGCTGGCACGGTACTGGTTAGGGTCGAAGTGATAAGTTAATATACTTAACGCATGTCAATTATCCAGTGACAATTGTACCGCGAAGGTTGCGGAAGAATGACCCTGTGTGCAATTGTTTGGTATTAAGTCCAGAGAACTGATTGATCTCGCCGTACCTCAGCAACTTCCTGTGAATTCGTGTGGCATAACACCTAAACTCCTTCGAAGATCTTCAGAGCTAAATCAAACTGTACTAGTTGTAGAAAATTTAACATGACTCTTTTCACTATCGCTTTCCCCAAGATTGCCTCTCGCAAATGAGGAAAACTGTTAGATCTGTCTGTGTACAGTACAACTGAATGCAATGAATTCTTCATTGATCATGGAGGGGAGCTTTTCAGTGTGATGCGGAACTAATCGACGAGACAAGCTCCCATCAGGAGGCTGATTTCGGTCGATAATCCCGGTAGCGGTACGATGTTTGTTGTGGCGCGAAATGTGGATCCAAATTTCGCTTTTTTAATGTGTGTTTTCATGTACATTGCAAACGTATGTGTGGATACAAATTATTTGGGAGTTCATCCATGTATCATGTGTTGCTTTTCTGTTGCGACTGAGAGCAAACCAAGTAAAACCATCTCCATTGATTGATTGAATGGTCCAAGGAATAAGCTGCGGCCTTATCTAAACCTCCAGGCCGATCAACGGCATCACGAAATACGGTCGTTCGACTAGGCCACTCAATTTATATGGGTCAGTAGATCTGATTTTTAAGGCAGATGATTAAAGGTTTGTGTACGATCAGTAGTACGAAGTAGCCCCTGCCTTGAAGTGAATCAGTCGAACTGATCATGCTCAATACGCGAAGAAATTTTTGCGGACCGCGTTATTATGTTGCCTCAAATTTAATATAATAATTTAAGACAACATAAAGATCATGTTGTCGTTTTCTTAAACTTATGTTTTTTTCCGTTCATGCTATGTTTCAAAAAAGAGTGTAAATATACTCCCAGCGCATCAAATTATTTCAAACATGGGGTCCACGGAGAACTATTATGTTTCCAGAGGGGTCCGCGATTTGAAAAAGGTTACGAACCATTGGGATGGGGATTTGATTTTACTCGACACATACGTTCCAAACCCATTGCGTTCGATTATACACTGATAGACAAAATAAAGTTCCAAAAACTTTTTAAATTCGTCTCATTTATTCAGTTAAATAACCACATTATAATTTTATTTGCCATTTTATATTCAAAAGTTTACTCAAGGAATATCGAAAAAATATGAGTTCCAAGTTAAAAAATAAATGCGGTTCGTGTTAAAAAAAACTGTTACAAGAAAGTACCCACTTCAGTTTAGTCTAGCTCTAAAAAAGACAATTGTAGAAGAATTGTTTAACTAATGTACACACCATATTATTTTAACAAATGTAGGTAAAGTATTACTGACTTTCAAATAGCTGAATATTCAGTAATCAGTTCAGCAAAAGTTTTATTTGCTGACTAATCGGTAGAGTTGAACTGAACATCGATCTGTCAAAATTTTACTGATTTGACCATTACTCACTCACGACGTTCGGCGAAGTTTAAAAAATTTTTCTCGAATATATAAACGTATTAATCTGCGAAATACTACGGTTCTTCGGTAAATTTTGTTGGCAATCTGTGAAAAGAAAGAGCATTTATTTAAGGAGTTAAACCACTGTAGAAAAAAAATAGAAGGACTTGCTTGGGGAATTATTTTGGGATCCATAAAATGGAGTAATCCGAATTTTGTATAAAGTACTTTTTAATATGTATATTTAAGTACAAAAACGTGCTTAATCCACTTAGCAGTGAGATGATACCTTTTTTTATCAATCCGCATGTGGTTTTTGCATGAAAATTCTTCGGTGTTTCAGTTTTCATAACATTATTCTAATGGCAATTTGAGAATTTAATGACTCATTACTCTGTGATGTCGAAACTGCAAATCGGATCGAATTTGAATCTAACAACCAAATATGAAATAAGTTTATTTGGTTATCGACTATCCAAATCTGCAAACCCGATAAATCTGATTAATTTATGTGAAATAGACATTTTTATACTAATCACCCTGTACCGGAAGTTGGATCTGAATCCGGAAGTTGGATCTGACTGAAAAGCAAGATGTCTTATAGAATTTAAAGACTTTTCATTTGAATCTTAGATAATTTTTAGACTTCATTTGAATCTTAAAACGGTTCAGCCATTTACAAGAAAAATGAGTTACACAATTTTAATTTCGTTTCATACGTCCTCCTGTAGCTCCGGAACCAGAGGTCGGAACCAAACGTAATTTAGGAACCTTGTTTGGGAGCATACGACTTTTCATATAAATTGTTGTTGAGTTTGTAGAAAACGGTTGAGTCATCTCCGAGAAAATTGAGTGAAATTATTTGTCACACACGCATTTGCTGATCTAGAAGAACTGATTCGAATGGTATATGGGTGTTATGTTCTTCCAGCATTTATTGCTGTAAATAGTTTAAATCAATATAATTATGGAATTGTTATCAACTCGAAAATGCTTCCATCATCTAGCTAGTTTATTTATGTCATATTCGAACAATGTCATATTCGAACAGTTATGTTGCCAAAAACGAACCGTGCTAAAATCGGTCCGAGGCAAAATATCATGCTGTACACAGTCTTTTAAGTACTTAGAAACAAATGTATGTGACAGTATGAAAAATCGTGTTTTATGTTGCTCCCAAGCATTTCTTTGCCAGACAGCGCTCAAAACTTCTACTGCTGGAATAGGGGAAAAGTCTATGGCTTGTTGGATAGGTATTACCGTGCGGAATCTAAATCTGAAATAAATGACATAAAACTTCGTATAACTCAGAAAGTAAACATCCGATCTCAAAACCATTCAATAGCGTTCAGGGTAACGGGGAGACCTTTCATTTGAGACTTGATCAAAATCGGTCCAGCCATCTCTGAGATCTCGACCTCTTAGTTGACAACACACATACACACACACGGACATTTGCTCAGTTCGTCGAGCTGAATCGATTGGTATATTTTTTATATAATAAAAAAATAAAATATAAAAAAAAGGTAAAAAATGATCAGTTTTAAAAATTGAAAAACAAAATGGCCGCTTGGCGGTATTTTCGCGAAAGTGCTGCATTTTGACGGCCGGAAATTCCCGCAATTTTTTATCTACAACAAAAAACAAAACATTTTCAAATTTCATATTGCAGTGTGCATAGAGGTACGTAGGGGTTTTTTTAATTAATTGATTTTCTGTAAAATGTCGGCCCTTTGAAAATAAAACCTCATTTTTCCATCACAAAATTGTTCATAAAAAAATATTCACAATTTTGAAAAACTGCTACGTGGAGATAACTATCGAGAATATTCTGTAAAATTTTTGAATCGATTGGTCAAGATTTACTTGACTTATGTATCCGGCCAGCTCAAAAATCGTGGTTCTGAGATAAACGCGTTTAAAGTTTTCGTATCTCATACTCGAAATTTAGACTTCTAGAAATTTTTCCCGTTTTTCATCTTTTGGAATATTATTTTTAAGATCATACATGACCTTTTGCAATGAAAAAAAAAATTCCGATTTTTTGTAAATTCTACAGTGGTGGTACCCCTTATATCAAATCATGTGTTCTTCCCATCAATTAATTTATATTACCTATGTTATGCTCAATAATCAATTTGCACCACAATATCTAAACATACAAATGTTCTCTTCCGAAAAAGATGTTATTTGACAGAATGTATAGTAATGATTACTGCAATTTTTCATTGTTCTCAATAAATTTATTGAAAATTGGTCAAACTTTCACTGAATTTGACAAAAGAAATTTCATTTGAAGTTTATTAAAAGGTGGCTTTTTGGTCCAGTGTTGATTTTCAAAATATTTATTTTGCGTTAAAAGCCGACGTTTCGAAGGAATATCCCTTCATCTTCAGGGCAAAAAGGGATATTCCTTCGAAACGTTGGCTTTTAACGTAAAATAAATATTTTGTAAAACAACACTGGACCAAAAAGCCATCTTTCAATAAATTACAACAAAGTGGTCGTACCGTCTTCACATTATTACCGAACAACAAAAGAAAAACTTGGTGTGTACTCTTCTTTAGCCTTCCAAACCGTTCAGGTAATGTAGTTCTAGGTTTTTCCAGATGAGTTTCATGACTTCAAAATAGTTATTTTTGTTATGATCAGAACAAATTGGCTCAAATGACACGTTCCACTTGATATTTGGAGATTTGTGTCTTTCTCATTTTCATTGTCTCCTTTGAGAAAGGCAAAAATATAAACAGCTTTTCACAACCCTTTAGTTTTAGATTTTTGTGATACTTGATTCAACTACTATATTTTTATTCAACAAATATGGTTTTGGATTTGCGTATATAAAAGTAGTTGAAAAATGTTTACATTCGAATGAGTGAATGCCGGAGACATCAGACAGCAAAACAAAAATCACAATGCAACATAAAACATTAGATGAAATCTATTCGCGTCATTTAAAAATGCCTATGCACAGTGGTCCGAAAAGAGCAGTTTTTCGAGAATGTTGTTTTTAAAAGCGAGGAGTTAAGGTTTCAAATATTATGACAAATTGTGACAAGGGGGGAGGAGAGGGAACTTAGTAAAACGTTACGTCAAGGAAGTTTTATTTTAACTACTAAAGTATGTGTAATAGAATTGCTGGAGAAACAGACTTGAACGTAGCTGCGAAGGCCCCAAGTGTCATTTTTTCTCTCCGCACAATTTTCTCGGAGGTGACTGAACCGATTTCTACAAACTTAAGCTCGTTTGAAAGCAACTAGTTGTGAATTGTGAATCATGTCCGAAGATCAATTGGCTGTCACTTCCGGTTACGGAGACATTAGAAACGTAACTGACAAAACACATTTATTTTCTATCTGCTCAATTTCTTCGACATGGCTTAACCGATTAGAACAAACTTAGGCTCGTTTGAAAACTATTATTAAATTGTGTTACAAGTTTGATTATCCTAACGAAAAAAATATGTTTCGATGCAGTGGCTTACCGAGGAAATTTGGAGCCCGGGTAACAATAATATTTGCCGCCCCATCGTTGGTATAGTGAGTAAAAAAAGGCTGATTATCAGGTCCGAAGAGATCGCTTGGACGAGCAAAAAAGGTCCCAATGATTGGTTCGCCGCCCCTTAAAAACGTAGCACCCGGGGCGAGTGCCCCCTTCGCACCCACCTAGATACGCCTCTATTTCGATGAGATTGTTTGAATTTTTGTTCAAAAGGTATCGCGAAATTTGAGTTTTCGTGGGCTATCGAAAATCGAAGACAAGCTAAAACACGTCCACGCACAATAACTGGCAAAAATTAATTGGTGGATCATGATTACCTACATAACGCCACCAAGAGCTCAAAAATAGAACATACTTAGCCCACAAAAATAGATTCAATTGCACTCTTCAAAGTTTATTAAGGGCGAAACTCGAAAAATTTATCACACGTTCCAAAAATTTCGCTTCATTTTGAATAGATACTTATGAAAAACACACTCGAAATTGAGAATTTTACTCCAATTACTCTGTCATTCCAGAACCGGAAGTCGAATCTAAATAATATTCGGGGATAAAATACCATAAATAATATTCAGGGCCTCGCAAACAAGGATTTTGATTTTGATATTAATTTTGGAAAAAAAATGACATAACAAAACCTTGGAGCAGAGAAAATAATAAGATCCCGATTTTTGTTAACATAATAAAATATTTTCACAATTCTGATACAGCAAGGCAGTCATTGTGTAAATCATCAATCGAGGCCCTGAGGGTTAGGTATCATATACCATTTGAATTGGTTCGTCGATATCAGCAAATGTTTGTGACGAAAATGTTTACTTAATTTTCTTGGATACGTTAATGAGAAAGACATCACCACATCACTAGGAGAATTGAGTTCTTAAATATAGAATCATTTGAGAGGATTCCAGCATCTTTAGTTTTACAATTTTCTAATTCTATAATGAACCACCCGTTCTGGTGTATACAAACAGTGTTCATTCCGTTAAAAGCTCCTTTAGCACATTTTTGTATAAACCTTTTCTTGCTATTAACCACTTATTGCCCAACGCAATAGTGCGCAAAGAAAATCTCCCATTCAAGGGAACAAACAAAAAAATCTGTTCCCCCTTTCAGTATGGCAACTGAGAGAGCATAATCCTGGGACGTCAGCCGTTGTCGCTTGGCAGGACTACGCTCAGTGCTTTCCGAAGCCCGGTATCATCTTCGTTGTTTGGAACAAAGCCTGTCTGCCACCCCTGTATTATGGAGCTCAAATGTACGATGTGTTTAACAACGGAAATCCAAGCCGGAGATCTCGGACAGGTTCAGGTTCATCAACATTGAACCTGATTCCTTGTGTATGTATATTGGTGCGTGCATGTGTCTCAGTGTACTCAAACTCTCCTGTCCTGAAGTAAGTAGGCCTGTCACTTACAGTGGAAGCCACACTTTTTCAAACTTTCCATCATGCACAGTGTTAGGGCGTCGCACATCGAATCAGTAACAGGAACCTCCATAAAGTGCAGACGCGAGCACGGTGACTGCTGCCTAGTGCCTGCCATAAATGAAAAATATAAATATTAAAATAAGGGGTGAAAAGTCGAAACACAATGCATTTGAACAGCGCGGCAGCAGTGGGCTGAATTCTGAGTAAACTGATCAGAAAACAAATGTGATTCTGTTTTTCTAGATGGACTAGAAAAAGTCCAACAGAAAATTTTGATAAGTTTTATAAGCTTATATTCTAGAAAGCTGTGCTAAGTTATATTCTTTTTTTTTATTTTGATTTTGACCTTTTAGTTGGTTAGACCAGCGTTAATTCAAAGCCAGCCCATTGTACCATACCCGATAGTGATACTCGGCTGGATTCGTTGATCGACGGAGTGGACCGAGGGTATGCACCGAAAGCAGAATTAAAGCTGTTCCGAATGTCGTGTGGGGTGTGCATTACGTGTGCTTCGCTAATATCGGAAAATGAGGGTGAATGTTCCCTTGGACTGGACCTCATTCGCGCGAATGCTCGTTACCGAATGCTGATCGACTAATGTTCAGACTTTCCATTTTCGGAGGTATATTGAGAAGTCTCCAATAAAATAAAAGTTTTTGCGTTCCTTATATAGAGAAGTTATGCAATCACTGTGAAAACCGACTTTTGAATCGAGACCCGGAGGACCGAGTGCCATTTACCATTCGACTCAGTTCGTCGAGTGAGCAAAATGTCTGTATGTTACGTTCTTTTGCATTAACTTTTCTCGGAGATGGAAGGACTGATTTTCACAAACTTATATTCAAATAGAAGGTCTTGTGATCCCACACGACATGCCTGAATATTATTTAGATCCGACTTTCGATTCTGGGATTATGGTGAAAAATGTGCAAAAAATTGTGAAAATAAGTGCATCAACTTATCTTAGACATGACCTAACCGATTTTTACAATCAGAATCAGAACTAATTGGCTCAAGTGGTACGTGCCCCTAGTTATTTTGAGATTTGTACCCAACCATTCCGGTTATTATTCGAAGAATCGAAGAAAATTATTTTGAAGAATACCACAGTATTATATATTATAGTATGATTGATATCAGATAGGCATCATTACGCCACTAGGTCGATATAAACAGGTTTTTTGTTCATCCTTGGTCAATTAGTGGCTCATTTATTGTATTCAGTTATGATGCACAATATGTTCGTGAATGAATTAATAAGCGGAAAAATGAAAAAAAATAAATGTTCAATATTCCGCACAAGAAAAACTACAAGAGATGACTGTAACAACTGAGAAAGTCGCCAGACAATGCATCAATAAAATTTTTATCAGATATGTTTTCGATAACTTTGCCTCGTCGGCTTGAACCGACAAGTCAAGCGTTTCTGGTCAATACACTACTACCGAAACCAGACGGGCGTTTCGAAAACACGACAACAAACTACCCAAAGCCGCTCGTTTTTTTTTTCATCCTGAATCATTGCCATCTGTATAAAAGCGAGCGTGTCCTAGCTGACTGGGCGACCGAATCCCCTACTGCGTATTACCGACGCCAGACAAGGGCATGTAATATTTTTGGTGCGTACAAAGAACCCTCAGCTAAGGACGGAGGTAACAATTTAGAATAATGAGAAAAGAAAGAACTGCTGCTGCTGCTGCTGTTGCTATACAGCAATGTCATAACGCAAATCCTCTTCTCGTTTTCATTACAAAACAGTACTGATAAAATGCGTACAAGACGGGATGGAAACGAACTGATGGAAGGGCACCGCATTCTTTTTAAATTACGCATTATTTAAATTCTATCCATGTGAGTTGTGCGAAACTGCGAGATTCAGTTTGCTCTGAATTTTTCAGTGCCGTTCAATTGGTTGGGTATCTTTCTTCCATTTGGGGCGTAGAAAACTTTAACAATTATGAAATTTTACTTATAACTGTTTAATGTTGCTGTATCCATAGCAAATTCATTTATAACAGAATTTTTTATTGACAAAATTTTTAATGTCTGCGCCATGGAGAGAAAGGAATCACATCACTGTTAGATAAATTTACTGAGGAGCAGCCTGTGATAAAAGAATGTTTAATCATTAACGTATTCTGCTTTATTTTGTTATCAACCTCGAATCGCAACTGTCCTTTCGGAAAAGTAACAAAGGTGAAATTGAATTCTTCACGACTATATCCCAAGGGTAAGGACACTCACCATTCCGCCGGAAGATGATTCGGCGGTTTGTTCATTTTTATAACCGAGGAAACTACGGAGAAAAGAATTTTAATATGTATAATTGAAAAAATTTATCTACAGGGTATACTCTGGTATGGACTAACACTGCTGCCTAAATCGTAGTGATCGTAGCAGTTCACAAGATTTGGGGTACGGAAAATTGGCCTTTTTTCACAGACTGGCACAGATGGAGAATATAATCACCTCTTGCTCCAATTGTTGAGGGGCGCATGGATTTTTTTAGAGATCAATGCACAAACAATGACCGAAATTCCGAAAATTTATGAGTTAAATTGTATACTTCCGTTTCGTAAAAGCGACCGTAATTTATGGGACTGCTATTCATTCAACACAAGAGCTCTGGGTTGCATATGATTGCAAATACAGCCGTAGTCGTCGGTAGACTGTTGAAAACTATTCGAAATTCCTGAACTCGTTTAAAGTCTATGTTTAACTTTGACGTTGGGGTGGGTCCTAAGTCTACGTGGTCTCGTACTCATTTTCAATATTCTAAATAAGGATCAATACTGAGTCCAAACCGAACCAGTATATTGACATTTAGTCACCATCAGCATAGCGTTGCTAAACATTACACAACGAAAAACATCGGAATCGGGAAAAGGGAGATGAAGAAACTGTTGATAGAAAAATATCTTCAAAAGAAAACTTGAACCTGTCTATCTGTGATTAAATACATCTCAGTACGCAATTCGATTGAATTACGTACGCTACATTTACTATTACCTTTACCTTTACCTTTACCTTTACCTTACTCTCTTGAGCTAATGGTTATATTAAATGAGATAAATGAAAAAGCTGAAGTGAATATGGGTAATATACATCTAATAGAATTCTTACTTTGACATTCAATTATAATAACGAAACTATGCACAAGTTTTAAGTATGACAAAACATTTGTTTCGCACTGATGAGACCAATTCAACTTAAGATAAATTTTTGAAAATATATTTTTGCATGGACTTTCATCAAATCGTGGTAACTTGGAAACTGTAAATTGTACAAAAATGGAGTCCAAAAAGAAGTTGTATGTAATCGATAGGGCACTCTAAAAAAATAAACACTAGTAAAAAAAGGTCGAACACTTTTTTCAAGAATTAGAAAACCAATAATTTCATTTTAAACCTTATCTTAAAGTCTACAATTTGGTGCAAATTTGATTAGTGTAAATTGAAAAACGAAGAAGCTACAAAAGCAAAAGCAACCTACCAACGTTTGATAACTTCACGTTTTTGGTGGAAAATAATCACTTAAACATTAAAATATATTTCTACAGATTATATTTCGATTATTAAGAATTTTTAAATGTTTGATTTTGGTAACATGAAATTTATGATTGAATTATTTAATTTAAAAAACCAGAATATTTTAGAGATTTGTATGAGAGGAATCTTTGACATTCATTTCAAAACAATCGACACATTTGAATATTGAGGTAAAAATACTCGTATAATAAATGATAACTTGTTGTTAGAGAACTATCGTTCTTCAAACAAAGAACTGTTGTTCACTCATTCTTTCAGAAGAACTAGTTCTTTTGAACCGTTCCCGAACGGAAACCATTCATACATTGCAAGATGGGACTTTCAAGGAAAAAGAGTATTTCTAACCAAAACTTTTTCTTATCCAAATTGATAATTTTTAGAGTCTTTTAATCGTAAACTAAACTACTCTGGAAGTCATCATCTAATAATTCAATGAAACTCAATTTATGAGCAGATTTCACAGAATATTCTATCACTAGTTGCTTGATATTTGCAAAAAGTACAAGAACAATTTTAGTTATCAGGTGTACAACTTTTTTTTCCAAAATTAAAACTTTACTGCGAAAAAGTGCTTAAAAATGTATTATTCAAAGTATTGTCCTTCGCTAGCGACAACTTTCTCCCATCTTTCCGGCAATTTTCGGATCCCGGCTCGAAAAAAGGATCCATGAAGCAATCCATTTTTCCAACTCTTCGAAGGATGGAAAATGTTGATCTGCCAAGCCGTATGCCATCGAACGGAATAGGTGGAAATCAGAAGGGGCGACATCTGGGGAATACGGCGGGTGGAGCAAGACTTCTCATTTAAGCGTTGCCAGATACTTTTTGACCACTTTTGCGACGTGAGCATTGCCGTGTTGGAGGATGACTTTGACATGTCGCTCTTGATATTGTGGCCGCTTTTCTTTTAGCGCGCGAATAAGGCGCATCAGTTGCGTTCGGTAGCGATCTCCTGTGATGGTTTCACCCGATTTTAAGAGCTCGTAGTAAATCACACCGAGCTGATCCCACCAAATACAAATCATAACCTTGGCGCCGTGAATATTCGGTTTTGCCTTCGACGAAGTACTTTTCATTACCGGTTACGATTCCATGTAAAAACCCCTTACGATTTTGTCTTTGAAGCAGTTGCTCACATACAAATAGACAGCGCTCGATGTCCCTCGGTTTCAACTCGTACGGCACCCAGTTTCCTTCTTTCTGAATCATGCCCAGGGCCTTGAGACGTTTTGAAATGGCTTGCTGACTCACTCACAACGAATCGGCAAGCTCTTCTTGGGTTTGGCACGAATCATCATCAAGCAATGCTTCTAGTTGTTCATCTTTGAAGGTTTTTTCTCTTCCACCACCATGTTTGTCTTCGACATCGAAATCACCATTTTTACAACGTTGAAACCACTCCCGACACGTTCTTTTACTCAGAGCAGCATCATCGTAAGTTTCTGAGAGCATTCGATGCGCTTCAGCTGCATTTTTTTTCGAACTGTAACAGAAAAGTAAAACTTCCCGCAAATGGCGAGAATTGGGCACATAAACATACATTTTCGAGCGTGAATAATACGAAAACAAGAACAACTGTCACTTAAACGGCTATGACCATTGGTTAGGCACTGTACACACTCACTTTAAAGGCATTATCATCTATGTATCTTGACCAGCCTCAGCCGGTACAGCCACCTATCGGAAAACGGAAACAAAGTTGTACACCTGATAGAAACATAGAATTTTCCCTAAAAATGTTCGTCTTACAGTACATGGATTGTAGGAAGGGAACCAAATTATGCATGTTGGGACAGTTTCATTCAAATAAAGAATTGTGTGGAGAATCGTTTTTTTTTCAGTGTAGGATTCGATAAGAATTTTTTCAGTATTTTTATTCAAGAATCCGGCTTATGTCACTAGCACAAAAATTAGGAAAAAAAATTCCTAAAAAGTGCAAATCTTTATATGTATAATCAGTTGATAGGGAACATATTCACCTATGCTCGGAAAAAAATATAGATATAAATAAAAATGTTTGTTTTTGTAAATCAATTTTTCAATATGTTTATTCGAAAATTTACCTGTTTTCGTGAAAATCACTAGTACAATACTTTTTTCTAGGATTTGTCATTTTACCGCTTTAACTATTTGGAAAAAAGTATTAAAATAGTTTGGCCCTATTCAAAAGACAGACTAGATCAATTTCGGAAAAACAAAGTATGCAAAGTGGCTTTTAGTGACAAAATCTACATGTCTAGAAAGTTTCATTCAACTCTGAGAGGGTATTCTCAACATTTGTTCGAGTTAGTGCGAAATTCGTATACTGTTGTATAAGAAACAATTTACCCACGAGTCCTTTTTATACTTCTTCGAGAACGGCGATGCAAGTGAGTTTACGATACATACAAAAAGGTGTTAGTCGGACAGATTGAGCTTGGAAGTGTGCGGCGGGTGCGATAATCTAACGACATCTAACAGTCAAACTAACAAGCTTCAACGAACACTCCTGGTGGCATCGATACAGTTTTATCACAACATGTTTTCATTTAACGAAACGATGCTGATCTTTACACTGCCAAATAGCAATAACGTCAAATATATTATATTGTTGAATAGCTTCTGTTCCCAGTTTATAGTACTAGCACATTGCAAACACAAAAACGTATAATTACATGCAGTTGCATAGCGAATCCAAAAAAAAAATCAAATAGGTAAAGAAACAAATGAACCGAATGTTAAATAAGCCCCAATGAAAATTGCAACTTTTCACGAACGATTTTTCGTCGACTAAGAAATAAAAGCGAAATGTATGAAATATGATGATTTGAGGTTTCCCATCGTATTTATGACAGAATAGATTGAAAACATACACGCACGTCGAAGGCAGGCAGACATACATTCAATATCTGTGCCGTGCCTTGTGTGGGTAGGGGGTTAGTTTGGAACCGAAGGGCTTCCCAAAAGCCATTAGTAACGCACGAAAAACGACTGACTCGGCCTGGTCGGGTCACACAGAAAGCAGTTCGGTAGAAAAGTGCTGTGGTAAATGTACAAAAAAAAAAATGAAACCAACTGTCTGCTGGTGAGCTACTGTATTGTTGGAACACACGAGGTTCCTCCGGGACGGGAGAGCTTCAGTTCCTAAGCGAGTACGTATAAACATTTTGTTGTTGGTCTTGTTTTAGCTCGTTATTCCCATGTATGTGCGGCTTACAGTTCTACAAACAGCTAGCCTCAGAGCACATGTTTTGAAGCCTCTTTTATGTGCGTTTTAGTTTGGTCGCTTTTTTCCGCACACCACCAATATGACCATGTGATATGTGAACTATTTCAAATGGTGTTTGCTTTTTGTGTTCAATCCGGTTTCCATTACGTGTCCGCTAATGGCAATGCCAAAGAATCACAATTCCAGTTGAAATGAATTGAATCTAGCCTCCCCGCGAAGTGATCGCGGTTGGTTTCGAAAATATGCACATATGAAATCGAACCGATTTAATTACACTTTGGTTTTATGGGGTGAAGTGCACTTCATTTTTTAATACTTTGCGGAAAAACGATTGTTCTAAAAAATTTTAACCAGTCGTATTCTAAGTATAGCTTGCAGGGAATACATTGTACAAATGAAAGTTTAGGAATGATTCAATTATAAAATTGTTCGCTGGCAGTTCAGATAAGTTTTGATCAAAGTGAAATACTACGTGTCTATAACCGATAGAGTACTCATCAATTTTAATTGAAATTACAAAAAAAAAACTGTTTTAATCCACCTAGTGGTGTGAAAGTGCCTTTCGGAAATATTACTATAGCGTTTTTCAAAAATCTTTCTATTGAATCTTGAATAAATACAAGAAAGTTTGTTCGGGCATAATATATCATATCGTACAAATTGAAACAGTTTTTGAATAATTTTAGAAGAGTTTCTCCCGATTTCTTTATTGTCGCTGATTCGAAATGTTGAACACGCTTTTTTCCGGAATTAGTATCCAGATAATGGGCAGTATTGTTTGTAAAAATTGGTTCAGCCAGAAAAATTCGAGAAAATTAAGTGCATATTGGTTGCAATTTTTCGCACATCACCCTGTAATCTTGGAACCGGAAGTCCGACCCAGATATAACTCAATAGCGTTCTATGGGACCGTAAGATCATAGATATAAATTTAAATTTGTAAAAATCGGTCTAGCCATCTCAGAGAGAACACACACACACAGACATTTTTCGAACTCGACGAGCTGATTCAAATGGTATGTGACACGCGGCACACACCGTAATTGTATAGCCTTTTGAAATGAAAAAGATAAAATTCTAACATTTTCATCAATCAACAGGTTAATTTGTAGACGTGGTATTCCCCGTAAAAGCCAAAGTAGAAAGTCTGTGCGTTGAGCAGTTTCTGATCAATTTGAATAAGTTTTAACGTTTTAATTTTAGGCATTTAACCACTATTTTTTCTTACGATCAGAAAAGATTTTACGATTGATTTTATGAGATCTCCCAAAAAACTGAATTTTGGTAACATTACTCAGTACTTGTCAGCTTGATTAGAAAGGTTGCAATATCAGTTTTCTTAAATTCTTAATATTAAAATAACCGATGTATTCGGATTACAGTCACAGTCACAGTACCTTTTGACTTGATTTTTACACAGTTACTGATGCACTTATCATGGAAATGGCATTAATTAATTTTTATTCCAGTGATTCACAAAAATAGCTGTTTTA